>NW_027273860.1:8917500-9517500 GCF_046630095.1 Trachinotus anak
GCAGCATTGTGGGTAATGACTTTTCAGATTTTACGAAGAAAGAAGATTTCGTGGAATAAAAAAGATGAGATCTCTGCTTCTGGTTTCATTTTTTATTTCAAACTGTCTAACACTCTCTTACTCATGTAGCAGTGTAATGCTAAATTGGTGGCGTAGGAAAGAAAATGTGACCTGTTTTGAACTCAATGCTTTCCTCAGAAAGCACTTTGTGTTTGAAGTTTTTCCCTCTTTTGGGAGAGAAAACATTTAAAAAGGACAGGATGTTGGCCTCTGGCATTTGTCATTGTCGGTGACCCCATCACAAAGCCTATCAGCTCTTGCAGGACTTCAGTAAGTTGGACCTACTTAAACATCTTGCCCAGAGCTGAAGAGACAAAAGCAAGAGAGTCATCTAAAAATAGAGAGCCTCCAGGTTATCACAAGGAGGTTTCATATCTCAGTGGATCCAAGTTCTATTTCCCTTTTCCCTGTTTCAGCCTGGGTTGCACATACTGAGGGGCGAAGGGTCATTTTCCTCAAAGACACTCCCCCCGGGATCAATGGAGTTAGAGGGATTACTTTTCTAGTGCCTCTGGAATTATTTTCACGTTTCCTTGGTCTGGCCAAAACTGGCCATTGTGTAGATATCAGATTAGGAAATCATTCCTGATTTTAAGCATTAAATGGTGGATTCTGTTAAAATGTGAACTAGCTTTCCTCATGGGAAAGAAAATGTGTCTCTCCTGGAGACAAAGATTTCCCCCCTTGGTGATGATGGATGGTGCACATGTCTGTCTGTCTGTCTTTGCCTCCATTAATCTGCCTACATATACATTTAAACCCTTGTTGAATTGTCACCCCATGGTTTTCCAAACACACTTTTGCTTGCATAATCCTCATTGTTGCTTGGTCAGCAGGGAGTACTCCTAACATGCTTGATGTACTGTAATATTGTCTTGGTCTCCCAGGATCTTCTCAGCATTACAAATACAATACAAAATTCATATTTGCAAGCATCTGAAGTCATGACTCTCAGCAAAGAGCCAGAAAACATTTGCTTTGCATCTACATGGATATATCTCGTGAGAGTATTTGCATACCGGCTATCATTTGCATGTATTTATTTAACGGAGTTTCTGTGACGTCATTAAAAAAAAGGTGTTGGGGGTACAAACAGTAATGCAGTGCCAGTGTGGACTGCCTGTGCCTCCAGTGTGTGAGACAACAGCAGTGGCAAACCGATGGTAATTTCTGGCAGTTCAACCTTTCAGACACCCACCTCACTCTCCAATCCTTTATCCCCTGCTCCTTCCTTGTGCCCTTGTGATTAATGTGTTTTACTCTCCACATGGTGCCCTTAAGACAAGAGCAGCTTACTGCTTCTCTTACCCTGCCACAAGTCCCCAAAATGACACAGTCAAATAGGATTAGAGTTCGAATTTGGGGCGGAGGCTGTTTTTGTGCGTATGTGAGGGCACAGAGGAAACATCCATGAAGTAGTTTGTTTTTTTAGCCAGTTTATGTCAGAAGAGAAGAAAGGTGCAGCAGCTCGGGTGGGTTGATGCCTTGGCAGTGGTGTTGTTGTGAAAAACAAGACTGGAGGGGGTGAGATAGGGATTCGAGGGGGTGAATCATTGCAATCTGCTACAATGGTATATGTGCCCAAAGCTGAAATCTCAGCCTAGGTTCTGCCTTAATGAAGCCTGTTGGCGTTAAGCCTTATTACTCAGCAGTCAAATGCCAAAAGACATCTGATGTCCCACAGTGAGACGACAGCATTCTCTCTGGTCTTCTATTGAAAAGAGGCTGCACTTTTTTGTACAGCCATCTATACTGTTTATGATGTGAAAATGCTCAACAGATGCTGGTTTCTAATGTGACACCTCTGACATTATAATTTCTACCAGAGCATATCAAACCAATTTGAGTTTTACGCATTTATTGAAATGTCACTGCACCTTGGAGAATATGTTTACTTTTAATATATAAGGAAGGAAGGCGATTAATTTAATTTCATACCCTCAGTTGGCAGTTTATTAGGAACACCTAGCTAAAACAAATGCAGTCCAATACACCAGTTCTGCAATAAGTCCCCACCTTTGACTATTATGTTTATTCAGTTTCTGTTATTTCATCTACCTCTTTTATTTCAGTGAGGGTGGGCTAAATAACAGAAACACATCTCTGTATAATGCAATTTATTGTAGGACTGTTCTATCAGACTGCATTAGTTTCAGCTAGGTGTGTCTAACAAACTGCCAACTGAGTGTATTCTGGAATAAGTTTGAGGCAGAGCATACAGTGCAAATATATTGAAGTAAAATGATTGCAGTTTCACCCAAATGCAAAAAGCAGAAAGCATGTTCACCATATCTATTTCTGCAGATAAGACAAAGGACATCATTACTGGATGCTGATGCAACCTTAATTGTTACATCAAGTAATGACAGCTGATTAAAAAACAACATCAGCAACAAGGGACCGTCTACATTTCAACACTGTCCTCAAGTGACTGAGGCCATCAAGATGCTGAGAACAGGCTGGGTTCTAAATGGTAAGTGATGCCAAAAAGTCAGTCAATTCACTGTCACATTTTATTTTTCTCTAGACTTTTTCAGCTTTTTTTTTTTTTTTTTTTTTTTTTTACCCATGGCAACCACTGCCCTTATTTGCAAGGAAGCAACCTTGGAGAAATGGCAGCCCAAAGGGAGAGTTGCAGACTGTGCCTCTTTTCGCCTCATCACCCGCTCTATCCCCCAGACAAAAGTAACAACTTACAGACAACGCAAGGCCAAGAACACAGATGTTTAGCAATCTGGGTCTCAGGAAAATGTGTCCCTGGTTTCAGCTGCAAATGGGAGGAAATCGTAAAGAAATTATTTTGCTGCCAGCAAAATCCTCAGACATATCAAGGGTGAATCCTTCCGACATGACTGGAACAACAATCAATATCCAGTTGCTTCCTGTTTGTTCACACTGTGGATGAGAATTCTGACATTATTACTCAGTAGCCATATATCTTACAAATGGCCATCACCATTTTCCCATTTCTTGTTACTGCAGATGATGGTTTTGTTACTGTATGATGAAAGTAGGAGATTGGAATCGGTGGCAAATAAAAAAAGACCAATCCCCATAGAAATGTCTGACTTCATTGCACTGGATGAGATTGAACCTGTCTTCTTAACCACCCCTCTGTCCACCTGCCACTGAACGCCAATTGAGTTGATGCAGGTGCACGCTGAATCCTGCTGCCAGTCAGCAGTCGAAAGGCTAATACAGAATGACACTCTGTCCATCTGTGCAGGCTCAGCCACTGTTTATTTTGGAACGCACAACTGGGGGATAGTTAGCTTTCTTCTAAATCTACTTAGCCTAAAAATGTGTGTCAGATTTCGTGTGTGGTGGCATATTTGCTCTGCCTTGATTCTGCTATGCATCAGTAAAAGGGAGCCGTTTTCTGCACCTTTCTAATCCTCTTACACTCCATCTTTGACCCCTTATCTTAGGTTTTCTTAAAATTACAGAGCCTAATTACGAATCACCAGTAGAAATCCAGCTGGATGGAATGCAGTTCTGGGCCATATGTGATGTAACAAAATTTGCTGTGGAACTTCTGGTGCTTAAGCTAATCCTATCAAATGAGGATAAGTACAACACAATCCCAGGTCTAACACAACCACATAGGCAGCTGATACAGATTCTCTCACATCAACACAGCTGATTGAACCACAGGGATAAATGTTTCCGTAGCACAGACCAAACCTACTCCTAGTATTTCTGCTGCTTCAATTATTGGTGCCATGATCGACTTTTCAGGATGTTATTTTAAGGGAATATTGTAGAAAATATACATGAGAGCCACCTGCATTATTGTTGCAAACATTATTCATCACCTTGATTTTTTTTCCCTCTTGTAAAAAAAGGCCTACTACATTCAATGTAAAAAAGACCATGTTGCTTGTTTAAGAAGAGAAATTTGAGATAAAGTGACTGAGCAAGATTCAAGCCATGAACCCAGAAAATATGACAGCCTGTTGTAGGCTTACAAGGTGCTCTGTTTTTGCACCAAGCTGTCCTGTCTCAGCACAGAGTGATATGAATTACAGTTACATTTGCCCACCAGACAGTGGAATTTTTAAAAAAAATCTATCTGCCATATCCTCTCATAAGGCCATATCTAACCCCACAAATACTGTATTATTGTCCAAACACATCACTGAGGAAGCCTGTATAGCTGTGGCCTCTGTAAAGCTGCCAAGTCAGTCTGCTGTCTACATGGGAATGCTATATATTTGCTATCGAGGAGTGTAGTCATAAAAGAGCCGGTCTCTGTCCATAGCTTTCCCCTTATTGTTTATCATCCCATTCCAGACCGCAGACCCCTCTAGACCCCCACAGAACAGGTCATCTCTCAGGAAACATAGATCTGAATTTTGACACCAAACCTGGAGCGGAAGGGTGGAAAGAGCAGCAAAGTATGAAGAAGAGTAAGGAGGATGCTATATTTCAGGAATGACAGACTGTTCAGAGGCATCTGGCAGCAGTTTCTCTCACCTGTGGCCTCTGCGGTTGGGTCAAGTAAGTCAGCAGAGCTATCACATATAGTAGAGGTCAAACTTTATCCTCACAAGCACAAATTAGATTTACACTGACAATGATAGGGCAGGACTGGCAAGCCTCTAGAGGACCTCCGGATGTTAAGGGGATATAGGCCAACAACCCACATACTGTAGATTGATAGACTAAGTCTAGGACAACATTGTGCCTTCAGTAACAATATAATAGAAAACACATATTTTCTACATTGTAAATTATATATTGTTTTTGATGTCGTCAGTTTGGCACAAAGTGACCATTTCCCCAATTTAGAGCTAACTATGTGTTCTCCCTGCAACCTCCAAGGTTTGTGGGTAACATTATCCTGACTGAGGATCAGAATTAGTTAGGAATTAGGAATTAGTTTCGGTGCATGGGTCAGTGCAATAAAATCAGGATACAGAATATATCAACAGGATACAGAATAAAATTAGGTGACTTAAGGCAGCAATAATTGATTTTTTGTCTCCACATGGAGGCAACAGAACACATGACATATTAGAAGTTGATATGACTAACATGTTATCAAGTGGTAGTCTATGTAGACACCCCTAAACATGGAGCAACATTAGCATTTATGAGTGGTGTTTTTGGCCACCTCTAAAATATAGGCCCAATAGTTGCTAGGATTGTGTGTCTGTTTTTGCTCTGCAGGTGAAATCTCACAATATCTCTCAAATATTTATCAAATGTTTTCTGTGAACAGCTGCTTGCTGCTGCTGGAAAAAGAGGTGGAAAGACGGAACAAAAATAGTACAGTTGCAGGCGGTAAAACCGAGACAATGAAGTAAAGTTGACATTATATAAATACAGAAATAAATTAAACAACAAAACAGAGTTTATAAGGAAATACGGTTCAGTTAAATGTACATAATGGGCAAAGCTACAATGTATTTCAATAGGTTGGTGCAAGTGGTAATTTCCTTTACATTTCAATAGTCTTTAAATATGCATAGTAAACTGAAGAACTGAAGAGGATATGGCTGATGGGGATATAATGTAGACCACGTGCAAAAAGCACAGGAAATGTGAGCAGTTAGGTATGGAACTCAGATTGAATCTAGTTTGTGCAGCTAAAAGCTTTGGGAAAGCAGTTCATGTAATGTATTGTGTTTTGGTGTTGCTGTTCATGTTATTACATTATTGTGATGAGTTAAGGTTGTTTAGGTAAGTAATTGAAAATCAATAAAAAAAGAAAAAAAAGAAAAAAAAAAGAAACTGGCTCGAATACACAACACAAGATGCCAGAATTCTCTAAGCACTTACCTTAAGATATTCATTGATTCATTGTTGTTCAGTAGTTTAAAAACCTGGGAGGTTTGTTTGACTTTAGCACCTTGTCATCTGTTTCACACTAGGCAGGAGGAATCTGTGATTTCCAACCTGTTGTTGGTTGTCTGCTTAATTCTTGATCGTCGGTAGCATGAATACATAATAAGTCGTCTTATGGAAAGACCTGTCTCACCCCGTGGGAGAAGGATGATCAGCAGTCCTGCTCCTTCCAAGCTGTAATCATGTTTAATAACAGTATATTTACTATATTAGTCAAGCTCACCTGGAAATTACCACTCTAATTGCTCTATTAGTATGTGTAGCGTCAGCCCCCACAAAAGCCAGTGCTGTCATTATGTGAAGTTATCCTGTAAATGAAAGACTCTGCACTGTGTTGAAATTCGCTTTAATTATTTTATTATTCAAAGTTATGCAAATGTATCATTTCTGTTTTAATGATGATTACATGTCACTGTTGTCTTTTCGCTAATCACGAACCTCACTCTCGGTTTAGGGTTAATGTCATCTGTGGGTTTTCTTCCTCCTCTGCACATTAATACGGCAGAGTGTGTTGTGGCTTTTATGGACTGAAGTCAAACACCTGCAGTATCTTTTATGCTCACATTTGCTGTCATTGATGGTAAAAGAAAGCCAGAGGACCAACGATGTTATGCAATTTCCCTTCATACAGAGAGATAATTAGGAGACGAATTTGATTCATTAGCCTATGGAAAGAACCGTACCTTCCTCCCTGAGCGGACGGCCCTTCCACTTCAAAGGGAGCACAGGTTCTTTGATCCACGACCAGGAGTAGGAGATGGGTAGAACAGTACAGCGTACCACTGTGATTACTGTGCATTTCATGGCTTCGCCTGTGCCTCTGGACACCAGCTCTAGAAAGATGGATGGTGATCGTCAGCCACGTTAGAAAGATAATGTGATCTGATTCTTAGAGGATTTGGCCCCTGAACTTGCTGTCGAGATTAACTTTGTGTCATGTCCTGTGATGTCCATCTCGGGTTTTGCTAACTTCTGCTATCTTTCTTTTCTTTATTTCTTTCATCCCTTCTCCACATGTGGTCTATTTTACAGCTCACTGACCTCAACATTGGCGCAGTCACACACAGACTTGGGAGACAAATGTGTGCGCACGAACATGCACTTCACTTTTACTCTTTCTGTCCTCACAACAGGAAGGACAAGGTGATATTCCAATTCATTTGTTGGCTCCGGTTCTCTCAATGTACCAATCACCTTCGATTCAATTACAACATTTCTTCTGCGATGCTGATGCAAAGCTGCTAGGAGCTTTTTTATAATCCTCTTTTTTCTATTTGCTCTGTCCTATCTTCTCTTCTTTTCTACAATTCCTACACAGATAGATGCGCTACTTTGGGCCGGAGAGAATTCCAATTAATTTAGAGGTCGTTTGTTTAGTCCTCCTCATCAGATCAATTTTATGCAGGAGGGAAACGGGGAAAATCGTTATACAGCTTAAAAGAAACCTAAGTGAATTACAGTAATTATTTAATGCTTGGTCTTGATCAAGCTAAGTGTCTGTACAGGCTCTTATTTATTTTCTTAATAGCCCCTTTATCTCCCAGGGTCCCTCTGTGGACTGTGATAAAAGAAACATTCATGAACTGAGGATGCATCCAACTGTAAAGAAAAGAATCTGCTGTTGGAATGTTTGCACTTACGATTTTTGTTAAAAACCATTTTGGAGGAGTCTCAATTTAGTGGAGAGGCCATAAAACAGACCCACATTTTCTCAACTGATAGAGGAGATAGTAAGTTTCGTGCCCTGACATATTTGCCCATCTGCAGCTGTAATCAAAGAGAGTGCACGCTTTTGTAAGTCAATAATAATAGCACACAGGGTGAGCAGCACAATACTGGTAATAGCGTGTTACCTTGCTGAGAAGTTGAACATGTGCAGCCTGTTGCCTGCAGCTTTTCACACGACAACTCACTGCGGCTGCTCCCTCTTGTTCCGTTCTCTCGCCGAGAGAATCTGCAGTCAAAAAAAACCAAAACAAAACAAAATTTACCATGTCTTGTTTGGTGGACACATTTTTGATAAATGGTCACGGTAAGAGCTAAACTCGGGAACAAATGCACTGTTTTGTGTGACTGCTTCACAATAAAAGCCACCCGGTGTGTAGATGCTGTTAATGTGAAGCAGCAGCAGTAGGAAATGTTCATTTGGCATCAGCAATAACAGGCCTGATATGGCTGTGGGAGAGTGAACAGTAAACTAAGCCTGATGTCAAAGAGATAAAAGTACAAACATACACAGTACGTTTGCATTATTTATAGGGAATCCATTGTGAAAGATAAGGCAATTTGAATCCAGTGTGGGAAAGGCGGACCCCTCCACTGACGAAAAAATAAATAGTATTAATGTTTAGCTATTGCTACATAGCCAACGATAGCATTGACAGTTGTTTACTTACCAGTCTAGAAGAAATGATGCAAGTTCAGCATCAGAAATCATTCCTTTACTCTCCCTGAGCTGTCTGCAGTGGTCGAAGGCAACACTTCTGTTTGGCTTCCATTTCTATCATTTCTTCTGTTTAGGTTAGCATGCTAACTAGCTAGCCCAGGGATGGCTGGACTGTCTCTTCACTTTCTAATACAGGGTCACTGTAGCATCGAGGCTGCCCTGAAGTAGTAGTGCTGCTCAGAGGGCGTATCATAGCCTTGTGTCTTGTAAACGCAGTGATGGCTAGCACTCTTGGAAAGACTATCCATAAGAATAACCTCTAACTATTGACTTCCATGAGGCAATGAAATGTATAAATATAATTTTTAACAAAGTTTCCAGATGTGAACAAATCAATTTTTGACATGTGCCATCTGCTACAATCATGTCCACAATAGCATCTAACCACGTTTTTTATCAAGCACAGAATCGTAGTGACGTGTCAATTTAATATGGTCTAATTGCACTATGTAACTATATATAGTTTTGTTTTGGTCCAGTGTGAAATAACATCCTGCTAGCTGGAGTTTCTCTTGAAGCACAGACAATTTTTGTGCTGTTGTTTGTGCTCACGTCAAAATTGGTGGAAATTCTCTGTCAACACCTCTCACATACAGCACACCAAGCTTGACACTCTTCAGAAAGTAGCAAAGTACTCCAGCACAAGGAGGCAACAGGAAGGTCAGTTAATGATTTTTTTTTTTTTTTTTTGGACCCATACAGCCAAAATTCTGTTTCTTTAAAAGGGCACTGCCTGGGCAAGAGCAACAGTTATATAGTCTTTTACTTGGGACTGGAGTATGAGAGAAAACAAGACGATAGACAGCTCAGTGCAAACAAACGAAGATAAATCTAGCACCACATTTGGCAGAGCAGTTGGAGCTGAATGAAACCCACCTGCTAATTCATATGGCTGCACAATCTGACATGGCTGGAACTCAGGGAGCAGTTTCTCTGCTGCCTGGTTTACAAGTTAAATTGCTCCTTGTTGTAAATGTGCATTGGATGGAAGGAAGCACAATTTAACACACAGAGTAAAACTATTGCACAAGGGTAGCAAGTGTGCAAGCCTTTATTTGCACAGTAAAACTGTAACATCAGAAAAGCAGAATCATTTGAGCCAATAAAATGTATCCCGTAATCATAGATGACATGAAAACTCGCCTCATGATTCTGTCATTTAAAGAAGGAAATATGGGTATGCAGTGTAGCCAATTGGGATAATACTTTGAATGAAATTTTTTTTTCCCTATAATGTAATTTCAGTTTCACTGTGTCCTTTGAGGTCAGTGAATCTCTGTCTGACTATGCCCTGGGAAGGTAAACTTAATTTACTGCTATATCTCTTTCCACTACTGAGGCACAGCATATCCAATAGTGAACCTCCTAAACATAATCAATTATCTGAGCTCCAATGGCAGAGAATGCAGAATGCTGATAAGACTTTGTAGACTTTTTTTTTTCTAATGAAGAGAGAAAAGACGATTTGGTTCAATAACCTGGGGGAGTTTTTTTTTCTCTCCTGGTAAAAGAGAATTATTCATTGCATCCTCTGAGGGAAAAGTCGATCATTCCCAATAAGGCACAGAGTTGTTGTCCCTTCTCTGTTGTGCTGAGTAGGACCCTAGGCAATGTCGATTTTATGTCATATGCTTTGCTTTGCTTTTTCTTAAAGGCGTGGTTGTCAGGCTGACAGTGAAGTGACTTTGGCTCCGTGGTGGTATTACATGCTCAACTGACAGTCAGTCATATTTATCAAGGTGAGACAGTGAGACTGTCATGTTGGAGATGCAGGGATAGCCTGAAATCAGCATCGCCCCTGCTTTCAGTGGAGCCCTCCTACCTCTGAATCATCTTTTCTTTCTGTACTATTCTGCACTTGAAACAATGAAGTATGGGATTTATCAATAGCCAGATACTGTGAGTGTGTATGTGTGTGGGCTTCTTCAGTATGACTACTTTGACTACGCCCTCGTGGCTGTAATATTTTAGACCTCATGTTTCTGTTAAAAACATTTATTTTGCCCCTGGGTCAAGTTTATGAGAGGCCAGCTCCCTAATGCAATCTATTGATCATTTCATCCAGCTGATTTGCATGTGAAGAGCTGCTGTGCAATGCTGCACATAGATAAAGAATGACACTTCCCTGAAGATCATCTCTATTGATTTTAACCATGTTTTTTTTTTTTTTGCCAAGCTTTGATGACGACCTCAGGCCTGTCTTAACAAATGCTTCACATGGGGCTATGCAAACAAGTGAAAACAATGGATTAGCCTCTTCTGCTTTTTAATTTTTTACAGTAAAATGATTCAAAGTCATGCTGACCTTTTACAAGCAGCATCTGTGGGGAAACAGAATTTATGTTCCGTGGGCCAGGCTTTATGCCAACACACTGGCTGCTGTTTTTCTACCATTAAACAAGAGTTATGTCACACTTCCCATTTAATCACAGGCTTTTTCAGGGGTCTGGGCTGAATCAGAGCGCTCAGCCAGTGACTTACTGTGGAGGGCCCATTTGACAGATTACACCTGCAGTCACACTTAAAGGTAATGTTTGCAGGCCCGTGGCTGAGAAGGAGGAGAGCCTAACAATTCCATTAAATGTTTTCAATTGACCTTCACGGCAAATGAACAGTTGGGTTCCACATAGTCAATGTAGCACTTAAAGCTCACAGAAGCCACAACATTCAATATTCTTGTTATAAAGCTGTTAGTCATTATTTCTGTCAAAGTAATGCTTGCTATCATTGTACTAGGTCCACCTCTATCCTTATAGAAGTCAAATTTTATATCCTAAAATTACTTAAGCCAGAGTGTTTTCTCAAGGGTACAGCAGCAGCTTTAAGGGCGAACTTGGCAGTGTCATGGTCCAGTGGTGTGCTGTAAGCTCTGTGCCGCTGCCTAGGAGAGTCTCCCAATCATCTAGACAGCAGAGTGACAAAGTGTGGAGCAGAAACCTGTTTAACACTTCATCATCACTGTCATAGACATCCAGAAGGAGTGAGGCAATTCACCACATACAGGGAGAGAGAAAGACTCCCGGCAAGGTTGATCACATCTGTGAAATTAGAAATACTTTAGGCCTAAATGGCCACCAAGTGTGTTTGCTTTTGTAATTATCTGCAGCCACTCGTTCTCAGTCTCCCTTTTCCCAGAATAATGCCGCATGCCGTACCCATCCTGAACACATACAGCCTGAATTTGTCAAAGTCAAATAGAATTTTTGGGCAAATCTCACAGCAATGAATAGACCAACAAACTCTATTTCATGCACTGTTAGATTTAAAGAGTATTATAAGCCATCCAGGAAGATATGTCTTAAGGGTGTTAGGCTTGGGTGTGTAACACCAAACATACTGTAGGATGTCATAATAGTGGTTAACTGGCTGAATCAGTTCATGATAACACACTGGTTCAGTAACAGTTAAAGGAAGTCACTTCAGATTATCTCTTAAGAAGTTTATTAACACAAATCCGTGTTTCTGTGGAACTTCGATATAGTTCTTATTTTCTATTTAACTAGGATTTTATTGCCGCACATTAAAGTTACTAATATCAAAATGTTCCATACAAGTATGTGCATCTATTCTAACCTTGCCTGATGTTAAATATATTTAAATATCTGAGCCCTTTTCCACTTTTCACCTCTGAAATTCAGATTGTTTTCTGAAGGGCAGGGCAAGTTCCCGGCCTCATTGAAGATAATAAGTGGACTATATGCACATACTGCCCCTGCTAGTTTTACTCAACCAAGGATATGAGCCAGCCAGGAAACTGAATGTTCCATTTAGTAATGGGAATTGAATAGCAAATTCTCCCCACCTGGCACAGAGCATGCCTTTGTGTGTGCGTGTGTGTGTGTTTGTGGTGTGTGTGTATACAAGTGTAGGTGCAAGGTGCACGTCCATGGTTTTCCGTCTAGGTGTGTGAAGAGGATAAGAGTTTGGGGGGTTAAAGAGGAAGACAGAAAGTAATGTGGGCATTGACCCACATTCCCCGAGTGCATGGAAGTACAAAGGGGGCAGGCAGAGATAGTGCTTCTGTTCAGGCCACATGGGGTGAGGGATGAAGACTTGCTTTGTGGAAGTTTAACAATAGCGAGGCAGCAAAGCTTCTGCCCTGGAAAGTATCATTTTAAGGGGTTGCTGTGAAATCTGGTTCAGCTTTCTCTGCGAACTGGCTCTCTCAGAACGGTTTAACTCACACTCCAATCCACGGGTCCTGCGGCCTTTTGTAGAAGTTGCTCCATCATTTTAATCTTCACTGGAAGGCAATAGTTTTTAAGAGAGCTAACTTGTAAAGGTAGAACTGGGTTTGGTTGTATGGCAAGTGGGAATTGTTGGTGAGTGAAAGCGTAATGAAACTTTTACAATTAATTCAGTTGATATCCATATTACACTTTATAGTTTGTGAATGTTTTCGATTTTGGACTTTCAGTGGGTTGTGTGTATGTGTGGGTTTGTGTGTGTGTCAGAGTGTGTAACCAGTACATAAAATAGAGGCAGAGCTGCTCAGCATTATTGAACATTTACCAATTAGGATTCACTGAAAACCTCACTACAGGTCTCATGGTGCTGTAGCTGAACTATGCTCAATCTGGGAAACGAAAATGAATTAATTTTGTGAGCTTTCATAGTGTGTTAGTGCACATGGCAGCTTTTGCTCAGTGATTAGGAATCTCGAAAATATTTAGGAAGGCCCAGCTAAATATACAGCCAAGGAGACGTTCTCATACCTTACTTAACCAAGTGTGAAATAGCTTTGGCTAAGTAAGGGGACAACCATTAATACTGATAAAAATGGGACTAGGTGCTCTCAAGGTGGAATGTGAGTTCTCACGAAGAAAGTGATTTATGTCACCTTCAACTGAGGTTAAAAAAAAAAAAGCTGGCACACTGAATGAAAATTTTTCACAGAGACACACATGCACATACACACTTCCTACTAGGTTGTTGTACTTCAAGTCTGAAAGTTACAGTTGTGATATTGCATACATTTTATAATACTAGATTATCTTTTATCTACTTTAGATCATAGTATCCAGAGCTTGTGATGCTAGATCAAAAATTCATTTTAATGTAGCGTTTGCTGTTATCTTTAAGAGCAAAAGTTTTGTCAGTTGTGGTGTTTTGTACACTCCGCTATAGCTTCATGATCCTGGCTTGCTTTAAAATCGGGTCTATATTAGTGTTCTTGGAACACATCCACTAGTTTCTGGGATCAGTTGTCAATGTTGTTTTTGTTTTCTATCATTCTCAGCAGAGCCAGAAAAAAATTGCAGCTTGAAAGTCATAACCAAGAACAAAGAAAAACTTACAGTGATAGAACAGGGCGGCAGTTATTTCTGCTATGGTAATTTTATTAACAAACAAACTGTAAGATGTAATTTGCTGGTTATAATTATAAAAGCTGCCGCTTTCCACTACTTTCTCTAGTAATTAATTTGAATAAACCAAAGAAGCTCACTGTGTTGATCACTTGTATTTTATCATCAGTGTTTCAGTCTTCATACCTTCTTTAGGAAAAATCTAATTCTTCATCAGGTAAAATTTGACCTGATTAAAGGGCCCCTGTGGAGTTTTCTTGTAAACAGTTTTTCAGTATTTCAAATCCTTAAATAAATTTTAGATTATTGTTTACTAGCTTCTTCTATTCTGCCTCTGCTGGCATTTCTTCTCTCTTTTTTCTCGTCATGTTACTGCCACTTATAGATCAGTGGAATAGTGTGACACCATTGGTAAGATTGGTAATGCATCACTCACAATGGCAGCCACATGTGCATCCTTGCATGTGTCCCTGAGAGAAACAAGTCAGTGACCCTCTCATAGGAAAAAAAAAACAAAAAAACATCTCTATAGTACTACTAGAGGGCAAAAAACACACAGGGAACCTTTAAGATGTGGAAACCAAAATATAGTTAATAGAGTAAGAACGAGTGTTCAATAGCATGCCTTAATAATATACTGTCAGTCATTATTCAAAGTTAATTTGCATGATGTTTACTGTTATGGTAAGAGAAAATGACCCTGATTACCAAGCTACTTAAAGCCACCGAGGCCTATTTATGTCAGGCAATGCCCTCTGGTATTCATTAATTTCTTAGTTCACATTAGGAGTGTTTACTTGCAACAGTGCCTACAGACAGATAGCAACAGGGGCTATTGGCACTTTATCTCCAAGTCTGCAGCCCCATGCAGGAGTCTGTGGTTGGTACAGATCCATCCAAAATACTGACTGACTTAATTCCAATAAAGAGCTTGATTTTTGTCAGACTTCAGCTCTGACAAAGTGACTGTACAAACACGTAGCTATGCAACATCTATCTCAAATCATAATAAAGCCTTTGCAATCTGTTAGTGTCAAATGACCTCATAAGATGTTTGAAACAAGTGTCAGATCCCCCATCTGTCAAGACACTTGTGCTAGGTAGTAAAAACTGCTTTCTCTCATTCTGTTTCAAGTCCGGTTTCAAAATTCCTCCCTTGCGTCATTATCTTAACATGAGATTCTGAGAGTCTGCATACAAAATACGTCCAGGGTTTGTCACCTTCCTAACTGGCCAAATCAGTGCGCTGTACATGCCTGTGGATATGCTTTATTAGCCTAATCAGGTCTCTAGAGGCAAGACCTCCAGCATAAGACCCTTCTCAAGTAGTTAATAAGGTCCTTGGTTGAAATCAGGTTATAACACTATAGCATGCCAACAATGTAACTGTGGGGAGAAGGGTTGTGAACACTGTATGTCTTTCAGAAAGGATTAGGGATTTGTGTATGAATACTAAGCAAGTAATGTATGCAAGTGCATTCAGCACTGCTGACGCTTTTTTGTACAGAAGCCCTAGCTGAGCTCAGCCTTAGCTTGAAAAAGAGCATTACATTAGACATGTGTACTCAAGGCCGCAACAAGGGCCCCGGACAAGAGGTGTGTGGAAGCACGTGTCCGATATCCGCAAGAGATCACTATTTACTTCACACTGACTGTCCACGTTTATCTTGAGAGAATGGATGTGACCAGTATCTGTGTCTGAAGAAAGAGGATCCTGACGCTTTGAGTGTATAGGACCTTCTTTCAAACTCCAGCACCTGTATGTCGTCGTCTTTAGAAATGGTTTCAATAACTTACATGTAAAATACAGTTGAACATTGTTCACCTAGCTCGCCAAGACCCTCAGGAAAGTGTTTGATGTTGTAAATCCTTTGGTGCACAGGAAGTGGTGCATTTTATGTTTCTGGCAGAAGCATAAATATAATCACCATAAACTGAATCAATGTAAGACATTAACCCAATGTGAAGTCCCAAGTTAATGCAAATAGTAGCCTATAAAACAACAAAACACAATTAACGCTGTATTTCCAGCTAAGCACTCCGAATTAATGGATGTCTCCATAAACATTTCCTCCTTTTACCCTCCCTTTAGCGCAAGGTGATACAGAAGGGCATAATGGCGGCACCCTTCTTTAATGCTTTAATGCTAAGAAACTAGTCCCTAATGCAGACTGGTATCCTCCTCATAGAAAACCCTGTAAATGAAATGAAAAACCTTAGCTTCTTTTCAGCTGCAGCAGATCAAATACATCTAAACAATCTCCAATTTATTTGACTCTGTACCCTCTCTGAAGCGGAATCAGAGAATATTACACTGAATTGCAATGCTCACTAAATGGTAAGAGCATGTCTATATTCCAGAAAGCCTTCGATGCTATTGTAGCTGATGGTTGTCAAGTGTGTCTACACAGGGATGTCAGAATTCAGCACCATGGACAGTGTTTTATGCCGCATCTGTGCAAAAGGCCACGGACAAATCAAGAGCATCACTGCAGGAGGGAACACTTAAGTAGCCTACCCTGCTTCTCTGTCCACCCTTTCTGCCCCTCGCAGTCTTTAGAATACCAATCTGTGACTGCAGGACCGATTTGTTTTAGTAAAATATTTCACAGCTCCCGAGGCATAGAAAAATATACTCAACCTGTATGTTCATGGTTTCCATTGGTAAATTGTATTCTTTGTTCCTCAAAGAGGTTATAGAGCTGTGGTCTCTGCATTAAAAATGTATGATTTTCATTATATTCATTACCAGTTTTAATAATATTAATGGCAGACATTTATTCAGCAATAGCTATTTGATATATTTGAATCCTGTAACTGCGATACATGTATCACTTCAATCAGAACTCTGTGACCTGCATTATAAAATATGTAAATATCACACCAACCCCAACTGAATTCTAAAAGACTGTATCTTTAACTAACTTACCACAAACAAAATAAATCAGATTTAAATTAGACCTTTAATTAGCATTATTGTGGAATTGTATCCTGAATGTACAAAAATCTATTGTCCAAATGAATTTAATCTAAGCAGACTGCAATGTCACTTTGATTATTTCATAAATTTTGATATCTGAAAAATAAGATCGTGATTTCAACCATTTCAACTGGGGCAATTTCAACACTGATGAAAATAATAATGGTCAAATTCAGACAACAGAAAAGTGCCAAGGCTAGCTATTTGAGGTACTCTCCAGAATATATGACGATACATTATATACTTGAAAGATTAAGCCTGTGTGATTCTAATGCTCATCAGTCTATGTAAATATTTGACTTAGGCTCGGGGAGTTGGTAAGATCATCATTGCTCTGATGCTTAACTAAGCATTGTGAGTCTTTAGTATCTTGGTGGCCTTATATAAGTCTCTATATTTATATCCAGTTTCTCTCATGAACTCATCGTGTTTATGCCCACTTCTCCAACGATGTCAGCTGAACAGGAACTCTACTCAGTGACATACTGTAGGCCGCCTGTGACTCAGAATGGCCCCATGTCTCTGCCTGTCCACTGCCTGTCTGCTGCCCGCCCGCCAGCCTGTGCCTTTCCCTGCCATATGCAGCTGTCTCGCGCGCCTCCTAGCAACAGCTCGTCCCGGCCCCAGCTGCTTTATAAAAACCCCAACAGAGGCAGAAAGACACACTCATGCTCCCATGTTCACAAACACAACAGGCTTGCTGGTATACACTAACATGTTTAAACCCACTAACACTGTCACACAATCATGCACGTACATGCATGTAAGCATGGAAATGCACACATGAAATCCAGTCTGCCCGATAATCCTTTCAAAGCAAATGAAAGTGTCTGCCAGGGTCTTTGATGGATGCTGTCGGTACCAACAAAAAGGTTAGCAGTTATTAGCCATCATACAGAAAAGGCACTCTCATCCCAGTGAAAATATCACAGCTGTGCCCTCACCTAAGTGTTAGCTGGATGTGAACGGCAGCCCCGGGAAACCTCACGCTGCTCTGCTGTGATTGAAATGCCTCTGTACTGATTAAACTATACAAACCCAAACCTTTATTTACTTGAATCCCCCCACATGGTCAGCCAGTCTGCCCGTGTGCTTGTGTGGTGGGTGGGGACACGGGGGGGGGGCATGCTATTTATGGTGTTGATAATTGACAGATTTGTCCACCACAGCAGCTATTCCCGGGGTATCAGGATGTATTTCCCGTGTGCTCGCATTTCATTTTTTATTTATTTTTTTTCATTCTGCTGTCTCATATTGACAAAATGCAGTAGATTCTGACATGCATCAATATTCTGCACGCCAGCACCAAAGGAGGAAAAATGAGCTGCCAGGAGCTGAGGGGGGTGCCTCGCTGTTTAGTGGTACAGAAACAGCAGGAACAACAGGAGCTCAAAACACAACAAACTGCTATGTCCCCAAAAACTTTTTAAAGTCTATATCATCTGTTTAATATAAAGATACTTCTCAGTTGAATGATTAAAAGATAAATTCAGATACTGTGAAGTCTTTGCCTGTTCAGTGTTTCATGTGTTCCCCTTGCAGAAGTACTCTGACATTGCCATTTAATACATTTAATAGCTAGTGCAGCATTTGTCCAGGATAAGTGATGTGATCACGCTTCTTTTCATCATAAAAAATAGCCTGTAGACAATTTTATCAGATGAGAGATGTTTAAACACAAAGCCTTAGTAATCTGACATCAACTCTGGTGTTTGTCTTTGTCTGCAAACAGCTAAAAAGAAAAAAAAAAAAAGAGAGCGAGAGAGAGAGCAAAATTATTTTTGCTTCAATTACTGAAAACCTCATTTGGCTGATTACTGGTGTAGAATGAGTCAATAGTGAAAGCACACTTGGCTTCAATACCTGCCATGATGTGACTGAGCAATCTGAAAGACATGTGCAACTTGGAAGTGACAGCGTGGAGTTGCATTTAATGAGCACTGAGCAACACTGGTCTGGTTGATTCACTGCTTATATAAAACAATAATTTAGCCTGTTGCTGATCGCTGCCAAATGGATAAGAGTCGTATCAAAATGTCATCAAATCCACTGTGTCTGTAGTCATTTGCAACTCAGTTCTAGATAATAAAACAATCATTAGCTTATTATGACATGCTGAGGACTTACAGGCACGGGGGGGGGGGGGTCCATCGAAAACACTGGGGTGTCAGCAGCACTGCTACATCTCCACTTGCCTCAATATTTTTTTTTACAATCTAAAGATGTATCACATTGGATTTCAAATTCAATTTATGATTATTAATACTTATTTGTACTTATTAAAAGTGTAAAGATTTAACCTTATATACTGTATAATGTAGGAGAGGAAGACAGTCAGCTAGACAAATGTATAGCATAGCATAGCATAGCTCAAAGGGATTAATAAAACTGAAGTCTAAGACAAAAACCCCCTTCATACACATGTGCATCAGTCAGATGCATACCTAAGAGCATATACTCAACAGTATATATCTTAAGAGGATATACTGAACTCGTGTGAAGGTTACAGCTAATTATATGAAACGGCAGAGGAATTTTTTTATTTTTAACAGACATGCTATTACTGTGATACTGCGTTGCCTTGTTAGCCTCTGCTCAGTCTCTGCCCCTGCTCTGATAGTAGTTTCCATTAAGACCAGCCTTGTCCAAGCTGCAAAGACGAGAAACCTGTTTTGACTAAATCCTTTTTCCAAAAATTAGTTAAACTTTGGAGCCGAATCCATTCTAATTGAGTTATTTGCAGCTTTAATATTTTACTCACAGCCAGCCAGTGTCGCTGACCTGTGGCTGGCAGCTGAATACAGGAGCTCGGAAGAAAAGGCAATTTTGTGTAGTGCAACCATTTTCCAGACAGTAATTTGGCCAGCATAGGGGCTGAGTTCGGTGCTTATACAGGTTAGCACCAGGAAATTGGCCACACTTACTGTACTCTTGACATTTCGTTAGGCATATCTATTACTTTATTGTAGGGTACAGAGAAATATAAGTCCTACTTGGTCACATGCTTTAGTAAATAGCATGTAATGATGCAGCAAAGAGAAGGGACCTTTTGATGGGAATAAAAATCATCACACTTTCAAACTTGTTTGTAAAAATACTGAAAATGAGCTTATTTCAGGGTTTTATTCTTCCCCTCGCCTATGTACAAACATGGACACAGCACTCCCAGTCTTTTTCTTTGGATGCCAATCACGTGACACAGATTGGAGCTTTGTTATTCTTTTTTGCAGAATGATGTATGTTGGTGGCCACTGAAGTCAGTCCACTGTAATAATGTTTCCACCACTGCGCTGTCACCACACAAACACTAGGCCTGTATCCTGCGGTGTATGATGTTAGCAATCAACCAACCAGTGGTTCGGATAGACACCAATCAGCCTTGGTCTCCATCTCACACAGCATGACTGTCCATACCAGAGACGGCCGGTACCACCCACAGGGTGCCATCTGCTCTACATTTCATCTCAAAGTGCCTTTACCATCTATCTGCGTGGTTGGTGCACACTCAGGAGACTTTCTAAGGAGTCAGGGCAGCATTAGATTGTAAAGTTCTGTTGCTTCAGTGTGGGTGAATATCATATATGTTGACCTAAAGATGTTCACAATGTTTATTCACATCATGTCACTGTTGTACAATGCCATTGTTCTGCTTTTAGTTAAGGAATGAAGTTGACATTATTCTTTAGTTTTCTTCTTGTCAACAAATCCTATAGAACACCAAAACCAACAGTGTGTTAGTGTGGTGTGTCTCTGTACTTACCGACTTCCCTACTGTGTTCATGACACTCACAATCCCCAATATTTTCCTGTAATTATAGCTGCAGATATGGTACATATTACACACATGGTACTCTATAGTGACTATTAATTGTTTGTGGTCAGCCAGTTCTACGTGGAGGTGAGTGGCATAGAGGAATCAAGCTCCTCAGCCGCAGACAATAGTCACTTTTAGGATCAATAAATTGCCGGTTTTGGTCTGTACACTGGGTTTGTTGACAACAAGAAAATCATAGATTGTTACCAGACCTTTAAGCTCAGTGAATAAGAATTCACAATAAAATTCAGCAGCGCCTTTTTGTGTCACCTGTTTGGTTGGAGTGGTTTGGATGCAGATGAACAAAACAAGAGGATTGTCTTTGTAAAGAGCTCCACTCTTTTTAGAAGTGCACTTTCAAATTGTATCTTTTCCTTTTTTTTAGCCACCATCGATTGATTCTTTTGTGGCTTGGCATTAACATCATACAGCATTCTCTCTTTTGAATGTCACTTAAGAGCTCAAACCAGAGTCGGTTATCAAGCTTGAGCAAACTTCAAAGACTGCGTCCACCAACTGTGTTGACCTGAGGAAAAGGGGGGGGGAACGGTGTTTGAATCCAGAATCAAAGTTAATAGTTTTCCTCTGTCCACGGAGTACGCTTCAGGGAGCCAGCCGATTAAGACGTAGCTTATGAAAAAACATTTCAACCTGTAGTTAAAGAATATTTCATAGCACAGTGTGTAAATCACTCAGATGAGGCATGTGTGAGCGTCTCTATGCTCAGAGGAGATAGTTGATTTTATTTATTTTTTTTTGTCTGTCAATGCACCCTTGACACAATATACATACAACAGTGACATTCATTACCATCTTTCAGACTGAGGATGATGTTGTGGAAACCAGATCCAATCAGCATGCGGAAACAATAGTAACACTGTTTGCCGCACTCCATTGTGCTGAAAATTACTCCTCGCCAAGCCTCCAGCAGCAGAGGAATACCTCAGTCTACTGGCGGCCTCGACACAGGAACCCTTAGATCCATCATGCCATATCTTTGTCTTAGGGTGCTTTGTTACATTTTAGGGGCCTGCTCTCGGGTGAAGATAAATGCTGTAAACACTCCTTTATGAATGAATAAATTCCCCCCGCGCCGGCACTGCTCCATGGCCCACCGTTAATAAACTGATTCATGGCGTAATCCACTCTCTCAAGCGTTCAGAGCCCCTTTTTATACCCCCTATTTATGTTTGCTGTTATTTCAGAGAGTCAGCTGAAAGGAACCACAAGAGGAAGAAGATAAATCACATTTCCCTGCTTTAATTTATGGAGGTGAGCGTGTGTTATATGAGCAAATTCTACCCCAGCAAACACCCACTGGTGAGGAGCAGCGGAGGGAAACCTGAAAGGAAAGTCCAAGTCAGGCACGGCATCTTTCTCAATAACCTGCGAGCAGGAAAAGTGAGCAAGTTCATTACAAAGCTCATTGTCCGTAACCATGACAGGAAAGAAAAGTTAGTCCAAAAGCGAAGGATATATTGTTCCTCAAACCTTAGAAAGAGCACGTCTTTCATCATCGTTATCCACAGTTATGAAAAAGTGAAGGCCATTTTTTCTTTTTTTTCTTTTTTTTTTTTTTCTTTTCACAGAAATGAAATCATTTTGCAGAAATGCTGACTGAGGCGTCATAATTTTTAGTGCTAGTTCCCGGGGAAATATTTATAGCTTTAACAAATTTGTCAGAACAGATGATCGTTCTTTGGAACTCTTACTTTGGGCAAATCTATTATGTCAGTTACATTTCTCATTTCACAGTGGATTGAAGAGTACAGAATGTGACTGGATGAGTCCTGTGGAGCCAGAGGAGGGCCGCATATTTTAACGTGATTTTGGCCCAAGCTCAAAGAGCACACAAACATTTAGTGAAGAGCGAGATGACCTGTTCGCTGTGTGCTGATGCCACTGGAAACATGCAGGCTCAACACAGAAGGCTGGGGTTTGATCAGTATCCCTCTAACTGAGAGGCATGGTAACTGTTTCAGGCACTGAATCACAGCACCTCCAGTGGGAATTTATGTTTTTTCATTGAATATTTGTGAAAAACATATTATACATACACACAAACTATATGCCAACTTGTTTTTGAGGATGAGGGAAACAGGTGAGAGCAAGCTGAGCGACTCCTGCTCGGAGAGTGATTTGATATGCAAATACTGTTGACCTGTGGTCCAGGTCTGACAGAGCGGCCATCTGTTAGCAAGCCACAGAGTGGCTGGTGGACGAGACCTCCAACAGTAATCCCTCTGCCTTCAGCCCTCCAAAAATAACCTCCCTTCCATGTTTGTTGCTCTATTCATGCAGCAATAATAAGCAAATGTGTACTGCACTTTTTTGATATATATTTTTTTTATTTGTGGTTTTGTTGTTTCTCTTTATGCAGACAGTGTGACGCACATATCAACGCGTATCCTGTAGACACAGTCAGTAATAAACATGTATTTATTGGGGTGTAGATTCTTCACTGTGATGACACAGTATGTGTCCCTCCTCAGAATCTGAATTAAACCAGATGCTGAAAGAAATGTTTGATTGATGAAAGTTAAATTCAGGGCACAGTAGCACATTACTGTGTGTGCACTGTTTACATTATTATTGTGTTTTATCTCACTGAAGAAAAGGGAATAAAAACGTGTTATGTACTTGACCCTTCTAGACACTGGCAGAAAACAATATCTGCAGCCAACAACAATTAATAATTCATTATTATCATTACCGCCACCACCACTGGTGGAGAGAGTCTTATGATGAAAAGTGCATGCTGAATATTTTCACAAATAGCAGGATGATGTGTTTTTCATGGAAAAAAAACAAAAAACTGGGAACTGGCCTTGAAGTCTATCCATAATGAACCACTGTGCTTTAGTATTTAAATATAAAATGCACTCAGATGTGCAGAATACACCTGATGTGAGATCTGGCAGTTTGAAGAGAAGAATCTGAAGACTTTGAATAGGAACAGATGGTATTAAAGCCTTGACCTTAGCCTGGAGTCGCAGTGTGATCAGCAATTCTGCTTGCAAAATAATTTAGCAGGGAAAGAAGCAGAGGCATGAATAGTTCCGTAAAAATACATTTTCTCTGGTAGTCAAAGTTTACACCACAGGATAAATGTATGCCACAGAATCCGAGAGCATGTAAACACACGTGGAACACCAGCCACGGAGAGTTCATTGGGTAATGGTTTGAGTAAATGTATATGTGAAGAGTTGCAGTGCAGCAGTTGGATGCAATTATAAAAGGCTGCAACATGAAGAACAATAATTAAGCCAAAGACCAAAGTCAGGTCAGCTGCATGGATATTGATTACAGACCAGGAGCTGCACAGCTGAGCACAATCAGGCTAATTAGCTATTTCATTACAGCCGCTGATTGTCGGCGTCTTCAGGACCCGAGCGCGAGTGCCAGCGTGGTTGAAATGAGAACTTAACCATGTCTGACCATCTAGCTGTCTACCCAGAAACCCATCTCAGTAGGGAGGATTAAAGTACCGAGCAGGCTTTGTTAAAATGGCCCGGCCAAAACATTTAAAAAGAGATTATTTTTTAACTGCACCCAATATTATATTTGAACTAATCATGTAACTGAAGTCCGCACTGTAGTTTGTGTGTTGGGCTCTAAAGCATGTCTTCATAAGCAAGGAGAAATGGAATATTTCAATGCACCGACTGAATTAACCTTTAGCGTTAGGTCATTAATAAGTATCTATTACTCTTTTCTTTAAGTTTGTAAAACTGTTTTAGAGATACAAATCACAGTTTATCATTTAGAGATCAATAAGTTTATGCCTGAGGTTATTGGTCTTATGAGAGTCATAATGTATAATAGTGTCTGCCTCTGCAATCCACTGCACAAGTGAAAGCACAGTGAAGACTCACTCGAACAGATCTGTCCAAAGCATACAGTAACTTGATATGAAAGCTAAGCTCCAAGTTGGAGAGAAAAAGAATTAAATTAAATGTTTTCCATCTATTCTGCTACCAAAGAAAAACCCTATGCCCCTCATTTTCCACATTGTGAAAGGCAGAAATAATGATTTCCTATTTGGTATGCATTTTTTCTGCCTCTCGCTGGTGGAATGTTGATTCTTGGGGAGCAGGAAGGCAGTGTGGTGGCCGTGCCTTATTAAAAGTCAGCTCTGTGTTCGGCATCTTATCAAATGCAGAGACAAAAATTATGAAAACGAGTCACTAGGTTAGATTGTCTGGCTGAATGGTAAATATCAGGTGAATAATTAGCTTTCCCTGTCGCTGTTTCCCTCTTTTGTAATGTAAAGTGGCTGGGTACCTCTGAGAGAAGGGTACTACCTTGCTTCTGTAAACATCTTTCCCTCTATTACTCACATCCCTGGGACATCCAGTATCTCAGAGGCATAAAAAGCAAACTGCATCCTCAATAAACCCAATTATGGGAGAGGTTCGATCAGCTGATCCTGGCCTTGTTGAATAACCAATGAATCCTCTTTTTCAGAGAAGGAAATACAGTAAACTACTGCAGCAAGAGTAAAGCAGATGAGGCTATGTGCCATTACCTCGTTGCCTGTGGATAATTACAGTCTAATTAACATTATGAGGCTTGACAAAGCTTAAATGACACAATGATCAAATAAAAACATATGTAGAAAGTGCAGAACATTATAAACATTTGTAACTGAACTGTATATTAGTGGAAGTGACAGTTATGCCTTTGCATTGATAATTTCATTCATAATTCAGTAGGAAACTGTTGATTTTTCGTACTGATTCATAATTGAAGAACTTGACGAATAAATGTATACATCAATATGTAATGTTAGATATGCAGTTAGTTTTCTAACTTTATGTATAATGTATATACTGTATGTGTTTGACACCGTATGTATACTAACTAATGCGTAATACTGAATTGAATCTTTTTGCCAGCTAGAAATATTGACAGTGAATTATATGAAATATCTGTTGTAAATGAATAATAACCACAATTTTGTTTACTTCAGTTTCTCTTCAGTGTAATAATACTGAAGAGAAACAGTGTTAACGTGAAGCAGTGCACAGTATCTATCTTTTTCTGAAATGTAGACCCCACCCATGGTGGTCGGCCATGTGAGAGTTGAAATATTGTTTACATTTATCAGGTTAAGAATATTTTTAAAATGACACAAAAATAAGGCTTTAACATTTGAGTGACAACAGATATAGTGGTTATTCAGTTACAGTATGTTCATGGACATAACAAAGTATAAATATATATGAAGGGTTGCCCTTCTAAACAAACCAGTATTTCTTGCCGCCCTTATCCTATTCTCATCACCATCCTCAGATGCCTCCCATCTGCTCACTTTGTTTGTGATTTGTGGTTTTGTCCTTGTTTTTTTTCCCTCTGTGAATAAATAACATAAAGACCTTCCATTTTATATCCTACTACTTTATCTTTGATATTATTTTACCTCGCCTTATTTATGCTGTTCCAGTTTTCAATGCATTTAATGCTTATAAACATACATCACCTCCACAGTTTACAGTCTAGACTGCACTAATGTGATAGAGGCCTGTACAATATAGCTGCTTATCATGGTGAGAGGTTTCGCCCTCAGCCTTGAGATTTCTCCTTGTTTTGAATAGTATTGAATTTTTTTAATGATTGGGATATCTGGGGAAGAACAGTGGTGAGATGAATACTGAAATCTCTAACTCACTTTTCCCCTGATGTTGAAAGGATGATGGCTATAGACTGCTGTTTAGAAATTGTTCGCTTGTTCATAATTGGTAGTGATTACGTTGTGTTCCTCTCAATAGATCAATCCTTAGAAAAACCAATGAGTGTCAGTGTAATGATTTAACTGGCTGAATGTGGTGGTTAGGCTTGGGTGATATCCAAAATTCAATATCTCGATACAGTCCAGCCCAAATATTGCAATATACAGTATATGTAATTATGTTACTGTATTTTATGTTTAAGGTATAAGCGAGTCTGCCACTAAACAGAAGTTCAATGGTTTATTTGTCACATGCTAAGGTACAATTCACAGTGAGCAGGCAGTGAAATGAGGGTTGTACTCGGCTGCAGGGCAGACTGTGCAAAACTGCAAAACTGTTCCAAAACTGCTAATTAGGTTCCCAACTGTTCCCAAATTCCCGAGCCTAGTGGTGGTTACCTTTTGCTCAGTTCTTTCCAAATGCAAAGTTCTGTACATTTAAGATATTGTATGAAATCATACTTTTCAAGCCTCTATATAAGATTGATTAAATAAAAAATAAGACCATAAAATCTTAACCATTTTAATTACAACATATTTGCAGAATACAGAAGTCATTTTATAAATTTGAATTTTTGTTTTGTAGACTACATTATCATTATGACTCCAATTTGTCTTCCTATGGGCTGCACTGACAGAATATTCACATTTACTTGCTCTCAAGTCTGCGTGCACTGCTTGCATTAAAAAAAAATACCCAGACCTACAGTGTTTGATGTCCTGTGAAATTCATCAGTCAGCGTCAGCGTCAGCGTCATCAACGCCTTCCTCAGGTTTTGAAGGAAACATAGCCAGCTGTCACAGCGATATGAAAAGTGACGTTGCACTAAGGATTTTCAGTCCATGATTTGTATTTACCTTGAAATATCAGTGACAGGACTCATGCCATCTGTTACAGAACCACCTTATACATCTAATACTGTGCTGAGTGTTGTGACGGATTCCACTGCAGATCCTAAAATCCCACCGTGTCCTGGGAGAATGTATGACAGAGACCATCTTGTTTTCTAGTCTGGCACAGTCAAGCTACTGGTAAGTTGCCCTGAAAATCACGGTGCCTTTTGAAATAATATTGACTTTTTTTAATCTTTATTTTTATTGGTGAAATAAGACAAACATAATCAGTGATGTAACATAGATGTTACTTCATATCACATCACATACACATACAGTACAATACGATACTGGTTCAAGCGTTACATTAAACACAGACTGGGCCATAAGTGTAAGTGGCAGTCGGCACCATCCACCAGTGGGACAGAGCGCGCCACAGCGGGGAGACGGGAGGGGGGTTTTGTTTTTGTGTTCTACTTTGTTTTGGTTTAAATACATTTGTAGTGGCTAATGGATTTATTCATCCATTAGCCACATACAAATGTAATTTAAATACATTATTTCTTGAACAATACAGAGCTTTTTTTCCCCCCGCTTTCCTCCATCTTCTCCCCCAAACACCCTCTCTCTCTCTCTCTCTCTTTCTCTCTCTCTCTCTCTCTCATTTATAGCATGAATTTAACAGTAATACAAAATAAAAAGTGAGCTTCTCAAAGATAGGAAGAGAGGTAATGATATTGTGATGTAATAATAATTGTAATTAGGCCAGTCTTACATAGTAAGTGGTACACAGAAATCGGGGAGAGAGAGAAAACATTGTGCTGGTTTATTGTGTGTGTGTGTGTGTGTGTTTGTGAAAATGCCTGCATGCATGGTTGGGTGTATTGTTATATTTGGGAGATGGTTGTCGTTGATGGGACCTGTGGTTATGTGCACAGCTTTGGTCTTTGTGTAAGTTCTGTTTTGAGTTTAGAAGAGTTAAGAGTGTTTTCCGGGTTTCAGTGAAGACGGATATATTTTACTTTCTGTAAGCTGCTGTTCTCTCAATTGAAATGTGCTCCGTAAGTAGGTTAATCCAGTGAGTGATATGACAAGATTCTCTAGATTTCCAGTTTTGAAAGATTATTTTCTTAGCCATAGTTGGAGAAATGAGTAATAGGTTTCTGTATTTAGTTTGGAGGGCAGCCTGTGTAATATCTGCCTGCAGGCAGAGGGATGGTGACAATGGGATTCTGCAGCTCAAGAAAGTGGAGAGTTTCTCAGTTACTACCCAGAATGCATTGTGAATGGGTGTATGTGCCAGCCAATCCCATTTTAAACATTTTACCTTGGGTCATGTGGGTTTTGTGGATAGTTTTATGTTGTGTAAGTTGTAAAATTGTGTTATTGGTCACAGAGAAGATGTTTTTACAGATTCATATCCAGAACTCAGGTTTTGGAGAAAATTGCCAAGTCATTTTCCCACATTGTAGTTGGGAGTGTTGTGGAGGTAACTGAGATGGATGGAAGCTTGTAAATTTTTTTTAATTTGTGATTTTCATGATCTCATCACTTAACTTAGGTTGTAGTGTTTTGTTGGTTACATTAATTTTGAAGATTTAAATTGTTGGTAGTGGAGGAACTAGTCCGGCCCCTGTGTATTGAAT
Organism: Trachinotus anak; assembly: GCF_046630095.1. NCBI lineage: Eukaryota > Metazoa > Chordata > Actinopteri > Carangiformes > Carangidae > Trachinotus > Trachinotus anak. The sequence continues at coordinate 8,946,168 of NW_027273860.1, forward strand.
GCTATGAATTTGGTTGTTTTGGAATATGTGATGGAGATGAGTGAAAGTAGTTTTCATGCAGTTTTGTCTTTGTTTTTGTTGTGATATTGATCAAGTTTAAATAAGCCTACGGATGTTATGTGAAGCATGTCTGTTTTTGATGAAGTCTGTGTGGTCAGGGTGGATTAACATACAGGTGATGGTAATTTTTAAGTCTGTTGATTTGTGAGAGAGGATGGTAACCGGAAGGGTGGGTTGGGTCTTCATTGGGTGTCATGACAGCGGTACTCATCTGCATGGGTATGGTAGAGGTAGCTTTAATTTCGCAGTTACTCTGTAGTAGTGGTGATAAAGTATCCCAGAAGTGTCTGTAGAATCCAGCCAGAAGTCCATCTGGTGAAGGTGATTTATTATTTGGCATTTGATTCAGGCTTTATTGAGTTCTTTGGAGTTAAGGGGTGCATTGAAAATGTTTGCTTGCACCATAGTTAGTGTTTGTAAGTCCAAGTTCTTCAGAAAAGCATCTATTTCTTGTTTGTGATCTGAAGACCATAGGTTGCTGTAAAATTGTTGACGGACATAAATTACATCCTCTGGATTCTCATATGAGCGCACGCTGTACTAAAGACATGTTACAATAAAGATGTTCTAGGAAATGCTGCACTGCTTGTTCACAGAATGGAGATGTAAGTAACTGCGTCATAAAAAGCTGATCCATTGTTAGAAACTCATCATAAAAGTACAGTTAGTACTTGCCTGTGTGAAATTCTTTACTTTAGGATGCATTCATTGTCCATTATTAGTGTCGCTTTTGTGAATGTCATTGTATGCAGAGCTGTAGTTATAAAAATGAAGATGGTACTCTACAAAGCTTTTTCTCCTCTGGTCAGTATAATGGCATGTTTCCTGTGAAGGCCAAGCACTTGAAGGCTCATCACCCTTCCGTTTGTCTTGTCAGTTCAGTTAGCCTTGCAGAATTAATGTCTCAGTAAGTCATTACTGCTGAAAAGACTGCTTACAGGAGTTAAATTTGCTTTTTTATGCGTCTGTGCCGGTGACAGCCTGCGTTTACGGATTGCCTGCTCGTGTGCCCGTCCCTTTCTCGTGAACGCGGTATCTCAACGTGGAATTTCTTCAAATGTGGCACAAACATTCACTTGGACTCAAGGATGAACCGATTGGATTTTGGTGGTCAAAGGTCAAGGTCACTGTGACATCATAATGCTTCCAGTTTTTTAGCTGGCTTTTCGGGCAGCTATGCCTATATGCTCCTCTTGTTTATTTTGAATAATAACACCCACTAGTCGTACAATTGTGTCCCATTGTGTCCGTTGCGCTATATCCTCTTCATTAGCTACAAAACACATGTGACTGAAAATATTAACAACAACAATGTCAAGATAGGCCTTGCATCAGCTATACGCTCCCAACACACAATAACAAGTTTATCATGGCATTTATATCCTCAACAGCAGTAGAAACCTAGTAAATTGCGCTGCGAAGGCTTGTCATCTTGATAGCTTTTGTACTTGTGCATCTCTCCTTTTTGCCTCCTGTGGCTGAGATTAATTGCTCCTGCACCCAGCACTGACAACAGCGTTTATGGAGGGAGGGCTACAGACACAGGATGCCTGTATCTCAGGTCCTCTGCTTCCCTTATTTTATTTTATTTTATTTTATTTATTCTCACTCTGTCCTATTAACCACTTTGCACCGGAGGAGAAGCACAGAGGGAATATGTAATGGGAATATGGGAGACAGGACACTACAAGCTCCTGCCTGCAGGGTTGGAGGGGATGAAGAGGTGATGTCTCAATTTATGATCCACCTCCCACATTTCAAAAAAAAAAATTAAATTAATCACACAGATACCACCTGCTGCCCTTCTGCCACCACTGATGCCTTTGTCGCCCACACAAGTACCCTGCCTGTTAGAGAGTGAGATGCTGTAACTGAAGCTGTAATTCTTACCAAGTACAGGAAACACGTATTACAGTAGAGTGCACGAGGTATTAGGAGACTGTCTTAGCACCTCCCAACCCACCTAATTCAAATAAGGTTAGAAAAACATTCAGGATTCTCATGTCTGTGACACTGACCTCATCTTCCTGACAGGGTGGTGGGAAATCAAATAGGCGCTGTATAGACGCAGCTGACTGAGCGTAAGACCGACTGTTAATAATTCATCTATCTTTCCCACATGTGGGACTCCATGCGAGACAATGAAAGGTGTCTTTGGACTTGAATGGGTTTTATTCTCAACTGAATTAATTCACCTTGTGCATTGTCCTGTTGTAAGGTTCTTGAGGGGGACTCAGGGATGAGCACTCTAAAATGCTTTAAGAATTCAATGTGCTTCATCATTGAGGTTCTGGCATAATGTTTCAGATGCTATTGAACAGTGTGTTGTCAGATGACTTAATAGACAAGGCCTTAACTCAATTCACCCTCACTGACTGTCAGCTGCACAGCCATATACAAACTTTGCAATGCAGTGGAGCAGCCACTGCACTCATTTCTACGTACAGCTCATAAGCTTCGAAAATTACACAAATGCTATACAAATATTAATGATAACAACAGTACTGATAAATAAGGGTTGCAGCTAACAGTTGTTTTCATCAGCAGTTAATCTGTCAATTATATTTCTATAACTAAGTTGATCATTTACTCTATAAAAGCTCAGAGAATGTCCATAACACTTTCCCACATCTCTGCTGAAATGATTGTCAGTGAATCTAAAAATTAATCTGCAACAATTTTTCATGGAAAAAAAATGACAAACATCTTCTGGTTCCAGCCTCTGAAATGTAAAGATTTCCTATTTTTCTTTGTCCTGTGTGATCTTAAAATGAATACCTATGGGCTTAGAGTTGTTGTTCAGACATAGGAAGCATTTTAAATACCTCATCTTTGGCTCTGTAAACTTGTGTTGAGCATTTTTTTCTAAACCCTTGTATGACATTTTTGTAGACAAAAGACTTAATCGATCAATGGAGCCACTCTTCAGTAGACGAATCAATAATGAAAATAATTGCTACTTGTAGCCCTGGAAATACTAAAGTTGCCTGTTTCATCCAACTAACAGCCCAAACTCAAAAATATTCAATTAGGAACGATGTTAAACAGAGAGAAGCAGGACAATAAAACCAGAAATGTTTGCCATTTTTAATTAATTTTATGATCAAATTGGGACTACACTGCACAAGTATATAATAGATCAATCATTTCAGCCCCAATAATGATTCTATTATCGTTTCTTGCTCAACACATGCCTGTGGCTCATGTTGGCTGTTACCGTTCACACAGTGCTTATGATGTGAGTCGGTCCCCGGGATTTGCAAGCTGGTTCAATAATGTGAGAGCAAAGTGCTCGTGGTGCCGTCATTTATCAGACACAAAGAGCAGGGTGAGAGCCAATTCTGTTCCTTTGCCACCTGATGTTGTTTCTCAGCACCGCAATTTTGTTAGATAAGTGTCCTTATCCTGGGGTGATACGAGACCCACCTTGAGAAAAATCCCTCATGTTATATTATGCCTCTACCTCCTCTCTACCACACCTAGAGTCCCGGTTACTACAGACATCCATCACATCTCCATGGACACAAACACAGAGAGGATAAACCCAACCTCCTCCATGACCATTCATCTCTTCTCCTGCTTGTGCAGTCTCCTCTGATCTTCTGTGAAGCAGGGCAGAGTGAATAATAATTATCTTTGACAGCACTTTTCAACTTATTCCCTCCATCTACTTGGGAAAAACACTGACAACCAGTGTTTGAATCTTTAAGGGCAAATATGCTTCACGTTTAAGTTTATTACAGAAGATGTGGGCCATTCAATTTGTTTATGAACAGAGAGAGTAAAAGCGCATCATTTTTTAATGCATTTGTCAAAGACATCAGTGACTCACGAACTGTCGCTGTGCCTCACAAAAACATTTACTTTTACTTTGCAGATGAAGCTCATTTCTGATCACAAATTCACTGACGGCACAGAAATCCGCCAGGCAGTCGCATTCAGCCAGCGAATGTGCTCTGCTGTTTACACACCCACACCCCCACACCCCGACCCGCTTTCAAGCCCCAGTGGCATTCTTTTATTCAGCTGATGAAAGAGATTGCTTGGGTCTTGCACTAATGAATTGGCATTATTATTAAATGATGTTTGTAAATTATGACCCAGTTTGCTCCCAATGAATGGTGCAGGAACTCAAAACCCACATCGTCAATTAGGAGCTCACAGTCACTGTGAACAGTTAGTTGTGGAGGGGGGGGGGGGGGGGGGGGGGGCGGGGGCGGTTGGAGGCAGGTTGGATTTTGGAAATTCCATTTGCAGCTCACTAGCGCTGCCTTGTGGTGTTAAGACAAACATCCTCATTTCCTCCCTTTTTAAAAAGAAAACTCCTTTAGTGGCAATTCTTTAAAGTATTAAACATTATTACTATTATTATGTCGTTGTTTTTCGAAATGACTGTTTGATTTGTGAGTTAAACCATCAATAAAACATCAGGTTATGTATGAAAACTGATGGCTGTCCATTCTATTTTTTATTTTACTGCATGTTGGCCAAAGTATCTAAAGGCAAGACATTACACATTTAATATATGTGCTTGCATATCTTAGTGTCTCCCTCATTAGGGCCTGCTTTTTGTGTCCCATCCTCAGCCACAAGGGGGAAGAAGAGTGGAACAGATGCAAACGCAGAGCTTCTCATCTCAGTGATCAAATATCTCCTTTTCATTAGAAATTCTGCTTTGTTGTTAATGATGTTGACGACAACTTCAGTCAACGTTTGATAATTCTGATGGCTGAGCATTTGACAAATGCAAAAAGAGCAGATGTTAATTAGTTTTCTGATCCAATATTTTTAAACCTCTCCCTGTAATGTGTTTGTTATCATCTTGCATAAGAACGGTGGGGTTTCAAACTTGCAGCAGCGTCATCCTCACAGTGACACCTTGTGGAGGCTGGATGACATGTGCAGGGCATCCAGACTTTGATCTCAGTCCATCTCTGTTTCTTTTAGCTTGGTTTTAGACATTTCATTGACGATGGTGACATGGAAATGAGAAAAGAATTTCGATTTTATGTGACTCTTTGCATCACAAAATATTGAACGCTTTCTTTTTAGCATCTAAAAGTATGATTTTTAGTTGATATTATCATTTTAATGAGGGTCTATGTTCTCCTGTGCACATCATTCAATGAAAGGTGTTTATTTAATGTGTAATTTGACACACACACACACACACACACATAAGATAGCAGCTCCAGGTGTCCAGTTTTACAGTGTTTAAAGTGCACATACCACTGCAGCTGTCTTTTCACTTTCCCTGCCTTAGCTTGTTGACAGCTGTGTTTACATTCTGCTCTGAAATCAGGGGCTGATCTGAATGTGAAAGGACCCACGAACAAACTACAGACACTTTAGGATTGTGTGGTCCATTCAGAGGCAGTCAAAGAGGCACAGGAATACGTATCTTTTTGACTATGGTGATGGACCACCTTGTTAGTGTACTTAGTATACTGTGCATAGGGACCGCAGCAACATACCAAAAAGCTGCTGCAGTCGGTGTGTTTAGCTGTGCAAATGAGCACAAACGTGTAACAGTTAAAATATGTTCTAAACAATGTCAGCGCCATGCAATCATTTTATAAATGATGAGCAGCCCCCCCTGTTTGTCCTAACAAGAGGCCATTGCTCTAATTTCAGGCAGTGTAACATTTTCATGATAGCAAGAAAATGCATCTGTTTTCATGACCTTGAGTAAAATTTTAATTATCCTGTGTGTATCTACCCTCGGTTTCAGAAACACCAAACCTCCTGGGACTGAAGGTTTAGTCTTACAGTGTTGCATGATCAGCTACATTCCACTCCCATACCTCACTGACCAGATGTCTGTCCCGCACAGCAGACAGGCGATAGAGTGTTTCCAGCCATAATGTAAGACTGTTCACAGAGCTCTGCCGCACAAATCACTGACTCCAGAGGATTCATCCATCTTTATCAGTACTAAGTCACAGTATCAGCTTGGGGGAAGTAACTCTTAGGAAAACACGTAATTCTCAGGAATCTTTCTGGCGTCTCTGTGAATATATATCTCCCCAGTCCTCTTACTGTATTTCACTGTTGATATTCATATTCAGTTCTGCATCTTCGAGGTGGTCCCATTTAAATTCCATAGCATTTCATCAGATCGCAGTAATAACACCATTCAATTTGGCATTTAGCTTTATGTTCCATCCATGCCCAGGACATAATGGAAGAAAAACTCACTTAATGCGTGTTTTTTGTGGCACAACCCTGCAATTTGACAAGGCTGGATTACAGCAGATCTCTGTAAATAGCAGTCGGGGAAAATACCAAAATCGTGCTGTCATTTTAGGGCTCTTGTTATTTTCTTTATGCTGCTTTAAGTGAAATTGTATTATCATCATAGTGCCTCATTATCTGTTGGGTCTCCATGAGTTGCAGGGCTGCTGCTTGTGTCAAATTTTACTTTCACTAAGAGGTTTTGGTCAGTGAACCCCGACACTGTCTCTCTGCTCCAGATGAATTTCACAGCTTTGTCCAATCCAGACATAGCAGCAGTTGGAGCTGGAGGGTGGGTGAGGAAGGGGGGGGTGGGGTCACATTCCTGACCCACCGAGGCGAAAAGGAAATGATGTCACCCTTGCCCAGACTACCATGACTCATTAGTTTCAGGCTGTGCTTTAATGTTGTCCCACATTTGGAACCCTGGCAGTTTCAGTTGTCTTGGCAGTGCCACAGTAACTCTGAGGAAAAACACCTGGACCATTACATTTCTCTCTCAACACCCATTTCCATGTTTCTTTTTTTTTTTTTTTTTTTCTTTCAGGCATGAAAAACAAGCCAAGGTTTTGATCATGCCTGTCCAGGATGCAGACTACAAACTGATTTCTTTTTCCCAGCTCTCTTATGTGGCACCTTTTAGGGCCTTGTTAGCGAGCTGTAATTTTTGAATTGTTGTGATACGTTCCTACGTGCAGCAGCGGAGTGTGATACAAATTTAGAGCAATATACAGGATTGATGATTTCGATTTTGGAACAGGAGGGGGTCCTGCAAAGCTAAATGTTTTTCTCTCCATCAAGGCTCACTTGAGAGTCATTTCAGATCATTATTGCTAATGTACATCTGATTTTCCAGCAAAATCGCTGGATATTTGCATTGTCAGTCTGCAGCCACGGAAAGTGTTTTTTTTTTTTTCTCTCATCTTTTTTTTTTTGCAGTGCTGAGGTTAAGCATTATACATACCAAAATAATAACAATAATAATAATTTCATTAAAATGTATCCACTTCTTGTAGTTATTTTCATCGTTGTTGTGCACAGTGGATAACACGATATAGATGCAGCAGTAAGGAAATTAGACTGGGAGATTTCAGTAGCAGAATCAGCATGTGGTGGGTGGAACAGAAGGCAATCAACACACCCAGTACTGAGTACATAAGTATACATGGGTGGGTGGCCATATGTGTACATTTAACCGGCTTCCTGTGCAAGTGAAAATTACATGAAATTGTGTGTGAATATGCACGTAGGCATACATAGGCCAACCACTGACTGACCCCAGCTATTTCAGCCTACAGAATAAAGTCAAATGAACGCCTTGAAAGAGTCTGTACGTGAGTGTCTGTAGCATATTCTTGCACATTATCATGCATCCACTTGAAAATGGGATCTAATGATTTTCTCAGAGGGGACAGTTCAATGTGTTTTTAAAGTGGAGATTTCATACACCCAAACTGTAAATCTGCCAGTAGATGAACACAAACAGCTTTATTTCTTTGCAACTTCGTGGTTGAAATGTTCACAGTTAAAATGTCAAGGAATTATGAGACAAATAAATGATATGCTTATTTGAAAAAAAAAGTCCTGCTTTCTTGCTCATTTATACACAGAAATTAAACTAGAAGACAGTACAATGCAGTACACAGCCCCAAATTATTTGAAGTGTACAATTTATTCATGTAGCCTGTGACTAAAATTATGAAAAAGGAGTTTAGTGTTAGTTTTTCAGTGACGGATGATCCAGTTTTTCACCTGTCAGTTCAGGCCTCGGTCGCTGGGTCTGCAGCTCTGTCTGAAAAAAAGACCAAATCAAAAGAGATGAGTTCCCTAAGTACGATATTCCAGCTGTTTCCTGAGTATTCACAAGCAAGCCAGCATAAAGACAAGCAATGAATTACAGGGCTATCTCAAGAGACTCCGTGTGTGTTTGGCGGTGTATGGGATACATAAGAGGTGCAGAACTACAGTGGACACAAATGTATGAAATTTAGGATAATATTAAATATTCTTGTTTTTGCTGTCTTTTGTGGCATCACTGTCATTATCCTTGCCTCAGTACAATGGTGCATTTTCCTAAAGCTTAAGTGGGCAGGCTGATTTCCTTGCAGTCTGTACAAGGGCTCAATTTTTTATGCCTCATAGACCTTGTGCCTGTTTTCAGTCTGTAAGAGGCTCAGAACAAAGAGGTGTAGCCAAGTGCTGCCAAGTCGCAGCGAACATTTAGGCAATTGTTTGCGAGCCTCAGTAACAGGGAAAACTTGTTGAGAGGGAGCTACAGTATGCATGATCAGAGCTCAGGAGCCCTGTATGTAAAGCTCTGCACAAGAAGAGATGTATGTGCAGAAGTGGAAACATATGTACGCCTGCACTATGCATGTTTCCTGCAATAAATCATAGATATTGTGGAATTCAGCCACAGAAATGAGCTCACTGGCTACTCTCCAGCCACAGTAGAAAATATCAAACATGCTATTTTTAAATCATTTTAATCAGTAGTCTCCCATGCTTTTACAGCACTGGATTGGGTATAGACAGCGATGGTGAGGGGGGAAAGCAAGATGCAGAAAGAGATCTGAGAGAGAACGTTTGACCTCGCGAACCAGTCTCGGGTTTTGCATTCCTGGGAGGTTATGTTGCTCAAGAGAGCTGTGTGATTTTTTAGATTTCATAACTCCCCTCGGTTTCTAACCTCTCTGTGTTTATGTGTGTGCCGTGCCGGGGTAAGAAGTGAGAGTGTGTGTGAGGGTAAGGGGGGGTGGAGCTCCCATGTGTGCTCCATAATGACCACCACTTGACATTGGCATTGCGCACTGCACTTGTCTCTCTACCAAACCCCGGCCTTCAAAGACTAAATTTATGCGGCCGTCTGACAGAGAGGACCCTCTGCTAAGTTCAGGTTTACTCTGTAATTTATCAAACCAACCCTAATACTACACAGAGTGGCACCTGACAGACATAAAAGCAGTTTATCTGCCGCCACCACACGCACTATCAAATAGCCAGCAGAGAGTGTGAGGTCATTTCTGTGAAAAGTGATTCACTGTAATTCAAAAACATTTGCTCTCTGATTAAGCAGTTGTTGGGAACAGACACCCTTGCAACTGCGCTGCACTTGGTCATGGAAATCCCACACATGGCAAACATGTAATTCCGTTTGTGGTTCAGTGTGATTTCATGTTCTTTCTGCAGAATGTGCAAAGATAGACTGGACCTGATCGTTGCTTCTGATTCTCTCCTACCGTGTAGATGTATTAGCATTGAAAGATTGACTCATCCTCCTCTTTCGGATATCTCTCTGCATCTTCTTCTAAATCCTGGAGTGAAATTAGTCAAAAGGGGAAAACGTACTTATTGAACTGTCTTCCGTAAACCTAAGCTGTTTGTATGCATGGTGTGTGCCCTTCTTGGAAAATCCCCCCCATAAAATCTAATATTAAAGTGCTGCATGGGTAGTTACACATGACCCAGATCGTAAATTACCCCTCTATGTAAACTTGTGAAAGTCAAAACAAAAAGAGGGTTATGGCAGCGTGCCCAGATGGAGGCATAATGCCACAACACAGCTACAGACCACAGCATCCAGTGTGGAAGAGTTGCTTTGTGCTTGCAGCAGAGGTATCCAAGGGAAAAAAAAAATCGCTCACTTGTGGTTGGTCTTTTAAGTGGGAGCCAAAGAGCCAATTAGAAGGATTAGGGTGGATCACCACTGGTTTTGTCTTGATGTGCTGTGGTCACCAGATTGCCAGTCTGCTGCCGTGCTGCTTCTGGCTCCTCAGAGGGCAGCAGGTTCACGTGGATGGCTCAAAACAAACACGCTGCTACTGAGGGTTTCTTCGTTCCTCGCTATCTGATAGTACTTGAAGAAGAAGTGCTAACTACAAATCCAACGAGAGCCACACAACTGGAACATACAATTATATCATACCAATGGAGAGACAGGCACTGGGAGAAAGCTTTCTGTGGCACAAGGTCAAGACTAATGGTGGGAATGCTCTCATGTCCCGAACACTGCTTCTTTTCTCTGTCTCAGTGAATGGAGAACAGCCTGCACTGCTGCGACCACTCATCCACAATTGAGTTTTTAAGTGGCTTAAATGTAGACGTAGACGCCAGAAAAAAAATGAATGTGGTTGATACATTTCATGTTTGGGGATGAGTCTTGCATTCGTCCTCTGGCACCTTCAGATTAGTGAGATATTTGACTCACGGTCTTTGATCACAGAATTCACAGGTTGGGAGATCGGTGCTACAGTACTGTATGTCACCGTGTTGTTGAAATCCCTCATTATTCTGAGGGCATGTTTGATTTTGAGGAAGCACTGTGATGTTTTCTTGGATTTTCCCCCCAAATTCCTTCCTCTCTGCTATAGCTGATACGACTCTGTTGGTGAACTGTACTGACAGTTATTGACTGCAGGTAGTTATCCGGGCAGCAGAAAGCAAACAATTTTGTTGCCACCTCAAAGCCTTTTTTTTTTTTTTTTTTTCATTTTTTCTGCCCTGAGGCCTCATCTTTTTTAGAAAACCCTTTGTGTCTGCCAGTAAAGGTAGAACAATGATTGGCTGACATACACAACACACACAGGCTGCACTAACTTCCTCAGTTAAATTCTTTTCGCTATAGATGGAGAAGGTCAAGGTTGAGGTTTTCTATCTTACTGTAGTAAAGAAAGGAAAAATCATACACAGCCTGAGAAAAATGTTTACCTGAAAGGCAACAGTAAAGCCTATAGCTGACGCTATAGTTGGATGAGGGAGCGGAGATGTTTGTGAGCGTGGCAGCCTTTAGGATGGGTGAATAAAAAACCATATTCCTAAACTGTAAAATGTTTTTAGTCTTGAATGCTTAGCTTCACAAGTTAAAAGAAAGTTTTAGTATTTATTACGCTAAAAAATACTATTTTGAAAAACTCAATTAAAACTATCAAACAGTGATATATTTAGACCTTAGTAGCTTTAGAGCGCACTGTCCACAAACACCAGACTCTTGTGATGTGTCATGGATATTGTAAGTGTGGGTGGCCATCTTCAGCACAGCTCCAAGAATCACAAACTCTGATGAAAGTAGCAGGGAAATTGACCATAAACATAACAAAGTTTGTTGACAGGATTCAACAAACATTGCAGACAGTAACATCATCTGACATCTGGGCTATCAGGACATTTCATCACTTCCCTCTGCTTGTCGGTGCGCAACATATTCCCCGTTTCAAGATCAGATTCCTCTGTCTCTGACGTGCAAACTCTGTCTCAAAATATACTATTAATGTGCTTAAACAATCTCTCACTATCTGTGTGTGGGGGGTCCCTGTGGGAAGAACACCAATCAGTGTGATTGCTCCGATAAAAACATCACCCTGTATTTCATTTGATGCACCGGCCTGTCAGAAAACAGTCAAGTCAGAATTTCTGCCTTACCCGCAGGTGTGGGGTTGACTTCTGTAACTGTGTGTGTGCTCTTCATTGCATCAGGGCTTGCACTTGTCCTATCAAAGATTAATGATTAATGCTGCGAGCACAACTTCTCCTGTGTGTGATGTTATTGCCAGACTTCTCACTTCACAGTGGCAAACTGTTTGACGTCCTGTTTAGAAATGGCACAGACAGTCTGTACCCACACGGGGGCTCTGGGGGTCTGAGCAGCGGCCTCCTGTTGCTCCTTCCTCTATGGGCATATTGACCTAAGCCACGTAGCCTCCACGTACACTCGCATAGACACACGCCCCGACACCAGAATACCCTACACTCCCTTTCTTTCATCTGCAGTTGAACTTACAAAGTACCGATTGGAGGAGCAAAACCAGACTAAACACACTGAAGGATCTTTCAGAAGACCCCAAAATAACTCATAAAGGGCACATTGTGTGTCTTATATTTTTCTCTGCTTACTATAAACGGAGCTTCTGTGGGTTTTGACAACTCCCCATCTTCCCCCCGTCCTCCGTTCTGCTTTTGTCTTCTCCGTAAATCAATATCTGTCTGGGAGTGTGGGGCTGCTGGTTGTTTTTACAGAGCGTTGCTGTGTAATTTGGCTAAATGGTACTTGCACCCGTTTTACTCCGAGATGGTAAACAGTCTGGTTGGTAAAAGGGAGTGTGCTGATAGTCTCAAAGCATACAATCAGCTGTAATTGGTATTGTGGACTGTGGAGATATCTGATTACTTACCTGGGAGATAGGCATGATGGCAGCCTTTAAATAAGAAGTAAAGTAAGAGTAAGTCAGTAAATAAGAAGTACTATTTTAGTACTATTTAAGTTACACAATAAGGATCCTATTTAATATATCAGGTTTTATCTGACATGTCTGATTGATTTCTAATCATAGGTATTAGAAAGATTGAGTTGAAGTTAAAGGATTCCCAACATAAAGATGGGCAGGGACTTTACACACATATATTCTCACTGTCTGTCTATTTTTTTTAAGAGCCCAATAAAGTTCACTTAAAAACTTTATAATGTTTTCAAGCTGCTACTGTCGCCAAAGTGTTTGGTTGGTAGTTGTTAAAATAAAAGAATTAAAAGAAGAAATAAAAAGAAATAAAAGAAAAGAAAGGCTCCTCCTATTCTTCTTCTTGAACAAAAACAGCTGGAAGTAAGTAAATAGTTAAGACTATGGAAGCCTGGTGTTAGTTTGCCTTGTGATGTTGTAAAGATGATAAACCGTGTCCCAGATACGAAGGTGGGGCTCGTCATGAAGAACTAGCAGTTCATCTTTATCAGCCTGCTGTAATAACGGTGGAACTTACTAACACTGTGCAAACAGCTGCCCTAGGCACCTTTTGTATTTTATGCATCTTAATTTCAGTCCCACTTTCCTTTGGCTTGGTGCATGTACGTTTAATGAACAAGGATCAAAACAGCAGTGGGTCTCATATCTCAGGATTCCCATGTTTTCAAAGAGTGTTGAAAATGGGGCTGTCTCATGCTGCCAAGTGGCAAATTACACAGAGGGGGTCTTGTTTCAAACTTTCTTTTATTAAATGTGTCTTTCTCACACCTATACATACACACACACACACTCACACACAGTTCCTAGAATGCCTTGGTCCCTGAAGTCCCATTTGTATTAATTGTGAAATTTAATAAATGTAACTTCCCTTGAGCTGCACACACACAAGTATAAATAATGAGCTCAAACTAACCCACTAACACACACATTCTCAAATCCATCTGTGCACAGCTGTATTGAACATTCCCTCAGTTCTATCCCAGTACTTTTCCACTAATTTCTGACTCACAATTGCACTGTGCCTGAACCCGGAAACCTCCCACCCCTCCACCCTCTTCTCTAAACACAATCTGAGAAATGTATGTGAAGTTAACCATGCGGGACATTGTATATGTCACACACACATAGTTGGCCTTCTTTCTATGGTGGCTTTTGGATCAACAAGTTGCACTGCAAAAATATATAACTTGATTTGAAATGAGCCAGTTATTTATTTAACTGACAGCATCTGCTCCAAAACTATTCCATAAATTACTGAAAGGGTAAAGCTGGTGATACATACCAACACCAAAAATGAATTGATGGCATTAACCTCCCCATGGAGCCGTAAACATCCGTTGTTGTCCAAAAACAATTAAAACCCCATCACTGAGTTAGATTGTTGCACTTATGTCTTCAGTAGGGACGAATAGGGACAGTTATGAGGTCTGCAAAAAAAAAAAAAAAAAAAAGATTTTCCAAATTTTCTGTGGCACGTACCAGGTCACAAAGCTGGGACTCATGCACTGTAATAACACTTGGATTCATTGCCCCAAGTGGTAAATATGTGACTAAAAATAAACAGGAAAATGGCTCATAAGTAGCACACAATATAGCCTTGAAACTGCTCATACCCGCCACATAGCATTATTGTTTTCCTCCATTAGACCATGCACACTGGATAGTGTGTGCCCGCACATAGACTGCCCCCAGGCACCTGCATTCGTGGATCATTGCAAAAACTTCATTTAAATCCCTTGTTTAGTCAGGACCAGAGTGTATGCCGCAGAAATGGCTAAATCACTGTCTGTTACCGGGCACCCTGCAGTTTGTGGCACACTTGAATCTACTCTGGTATGGTATCACGTTTCCCATCGTTAGAGCCATTGACCCTAAGCATGAGTATTCACTGAGTTAAACAGGGAGTGTGTGGCCTCCTGGTGTGTTCAGCTTTGACTGTCAAAACACGCACTCCAGAGTTGAGGGAAAGGCTCTGAAACAACCTGCCTTTGCATTCCAAATATTCACTTTGCTTTTTTCTTCATCTCACTTGAGAAATAAATCAGACTTCAAACATTTTCCTCCATTTCTGCCTTTTGATAAAGTCATTCCTGTGAGAACCTGCTAGGAATGCAGCTTTTCCTGCGTGCCTGGCTGGGATCAATGTCACCTTTCAGCGGGCCTGGACACAGGGCAGACCAGGGGAAACGATGGTCACAAAGGGCTCTTTCAGCAGTGCAGAGCCTTTCCCCCATGCTGACCTAAATCTCCTCCTCCTCTGCCCCTCTCCTGGCTGCCTCATAGCAGCGTCTCAGACATTCAGCCTTCATCCAGGCGTCACAGGGAGAAGCAGAAACGTGTGCCTAGTCAGGGACTCAGCCCTGCAGGTCTCCAGAGGCTTTGGGTGCTAAAATATAATGAGATTTGAGACTTTAGATGGTGTGTCATAAGTGAGAGGGTGATCTAACATCAATATTGTATTTAGTGTCTAGATAGCACACATGAAGAGGCTTGTAACTGCTAAAAATGAAATCACAGTTCAGTGTGTATCTGTTCTCAGTGCTCAATAGTGGATCATGTTCAGATTAAAATGGTAATCAGTTATAAATCAATGAGCACTTGACAGGTTTTCTGGAGGGTCCGCCCTCCATACCCTCCCCCTCCACTCTGTCATCAGTCTTACAGCCCCCATCTGCAAAACTTTCATGAGGTTACATGTACATGCTTACACACAGCCCCTAAGGTAAACTCAACTATATTTGCACTGATGTACATCATCACACCACGCCCAAAACACTCCAGTGCCTACTCCCCCAGCAGAGCACTACTCTAGTCCAGACCAGGCCTGATTGTTTCTACATGTGCCGTGTTCAGCGGAGAACAGTTGACAGATGGACCAGATGAACTGATAACAGTGATTAAACAATGGGAGTCTGTCTGCAGCGGCGACTGATCACTTCCAGATATTGCTTTGCTTCTGCCAGAATCTACACAAAGGAATTTCTTGAGTTTGAATCATCTGAAGTTGCAGAAAAGGGAGATAACTAGTGGTTGCTTTAAATGCTTAATCGCTGATCTTTTAATCACTCATCTTTTAATAATAATAATAATAATAATAATAATAATCATCAGGCAAAGATTTTTTATAAAGACTTTTATTAAATTTTGACAATAAGTTAAACAACTTAATTTGCTGAGTCCCAAAATGTATTCACGCACATCTCTCAGAGAAAATATTGCAGAAAAAAATTTTCAGGAAAGCAAATGAATGTTGCCAATTTACAAAAAAAAAAAAGAAAAAAAAAAAGGCTTTCAAGTAAAACAGAATGTTGAACTTCATTCAAACAGAATTCATACTGAATTCTGCTGTCTTGTTTTTTTTGGTGTGCAAAATTACAAAAATAGATTTCTCTTTCACTGGGCACAAATCAAACTTTAATTAAAATCCCAAACGACTGTTTTAGGGTGGAAACACACCTTAACTTACACCCCACCAAATAATGATTTCAATTTTAAAGGCAGAAACGTGGTGAGCACCAGTAGTAATTGTTGAAGCTATGATGAGTTTTTCTTACAGTATAAATGACATTTTACCTGAAACACAAATAAATACACAACAGCTATCTGCACACTATCATGTTACAGCTAACTGCTAGCAAAGCCACCAGTGTGTCTTAATGATGGTTACTATGTCAACTGTAAATCAAGTATTGTGAAAATTATGACAGCCTACAGTACCAATACTTCCTGCTCGGAGCTTGGTTTTGAATATTAATATGAATGGTTTAAATGGGAATGGAAGCCCTGCACAGTGCTAGCATTTTTAATCCAATATGTGTATCTAAAGTGTTGCTTTTATCACTTCCCTTTCCACACTACACTCTGTTTGACAGAGATTTTTTTTATGCAATTATTTATTCTTTTAAAGCGATTGCTTAAAAAAGACAAGAATTGCATCACCAGAAACAAAAAACAAACAAAAAATAAATCTGGGGCTCAAAATGTCAAATAACAAAACAAAACAAAAGGAAAAAGCAAAGCAAGGTCAAAAGACTAATTTACAGTCTAATCAGGTAGTTCAGGGATCAATGAAGGACACTGCGATGTAGCGGGTGCCATTGGTGGTGGGCAGGCCTTCGTGGAGATGAGTCAGTCGTCCTGGGTGCATGAAGCTCCAGCCTTTCCTTGGTGACTCTATGGAGCAATTGTACCTATGGAAACGGCAGCCTCCACCCTAAAGAGGAGATAACACACAGTGGTTGGAGATGGTTAAAATCTTTCAAACTGGATTTTTAATTGTGGAATAAGTCACAGGGTTAATGAGAACATTAAGGAGGAAGATGAGATTAAATCATATTTAATGATATCTAGATGACATTTCACTCTGTTATCAGCTTGACTCATCACATAACAGCTCCTCCTCCTCCCTACCTGAAAGTCTGTGTCTTTGTTATTGAGGGCGATGTTGATGGTGAAGGTGGAGGAGTCATGGTGAGGCCTCAGGTATGCTTGCCTCTCAGGCGTGTACTTTACCACGAAGTTCATTACAGCGTAACCCTGCAATGAAGGCACAGGAATACATCAAGTTAGCTGTCAGTCAGTGTGTCTTTCAAAACCTGCCAGCCACTGTTAAAGCTCACATTCCAACAAAGAATGGAAAATGTAAAATACAAGTAAAAGCAGCTTCAGCTTTTGGGCAAATATATCTTTCCTCTTTTGTTCCATAACGTCACACTAACCTTGGTGTAGTAGCCAGAGAAAACTTTTAACGTGACGGGTGATATAAACTCTCGGATGAAGTGTAGCCACTCTTTATCAAACCCGATTTGCTTCATATGGATGTCGTCTGTTGGCACGGTCTCATAGCCTCCAGCGATCCTCTTGTCCTGAGAAAAAGGAGAGAAAACAAAGCACGCTGCAGTGTGATTAACGACGGAACAAATGACCCACCATCCTCGGTGTGTGAGTGCGGTTTACAAAGTGATGATGATGATGATGATGATGATGATGATGATGATGATGACGACGTGTCTGTGTGTGCATGTGTGTGTGTCCTCAAAACCACAGGCTGTGCTGTTGTCTGCCTGCGTCAGGCTTAATGACCCATCCAGCTCAGTGATTCCCAAACAGAGTTAGTCAAAGTATCTGTACACGTTTACTCTCCCAGGCAAAGTTTAGGCACATTAATTATCAATTTCAAACTACATAAAGCAGGCGACATGAATTAAACACCATACACATAAAACACAACATCATAACATTTTGTTTCATTATATTCAAATGGCGGACCTGGAGATGATGGTAATAATATTAAGCATGTGTGCACAAGTACCCTGAACATCAGTCATATGTCTGTGTGTGAGATGGTGTGTGTCCTAATAAACACATGAAATCAAAATGTAAAAAAAAAAAAAAAAAAAAAAAAAAAAAATTAGCTACACCACATCTGCCTCACAGAAGAGTGAAAGCTATCTCGAAGGTAACAGCTACAATAAAGTTTACAAGGCACTTTACTTTCACTTTTTTCTTAATGGTGTCTGTGTGTGATTAATTACAACACAAATGCAACAAAACACTCAGCCAACCTATGATAATTATCAAACTCAGGCAATTTAAAAGTTGTGGAAGTGTTTTTTTTTTCTTTTTTTTTTTTTTTGTTTTTATGCATAGCAAGTAAATTACAACAAATGTCTCCTTCTCAGTGTTAGAAAATGAGCACTGGTGCTTCCAACTGTGATGAGTGTGTGCACACATTGTTGGAATTGTGTAATGTGTGATGGAAGGGCAATCTAAGTTTCCACAAACATTTTGATCGGTGTTATTTAGTGCTAAAGTAATGCGTCAAATGCTAGAAAAGAGACAACAATTTGAAAATGACAAAAATTAGAGAAGATTTGCAGATTTGACTGAATTTCTTTAGATTTTTTTTTTTTTTTTTGCCATGCTAGGTGAGTTAGCAATTGTTAGCATGCCGACACAGTAAACTTAAATGGCCAACATGGTCAACGTTACATCTGCTAAGCATCGGCATTATTGCTGTGTTTTTGCGTTGTTGTTAGCATTGTTGCTGCTAATATTAGCGACTTTGGATTTAGCCGCGGCAACACAGCTAAAGATGCTGTTTTCCATTTTATAAACAAAGGAATTAAGTGATTAATCCAGCACTGTTTAAGACAGTTATTTGCAGCCTTAGCATTAATCTGACACACACAGTTCCTGTCCTTGCAAAGATGTGCGAACATAACCGCAGAAAAAATAAGTGCATGTTTGCCTGCAGGGTGCTGACTACACCTCTGTGTTCAGGAAACCTGAGCTAACAGCACTGACCTCATGTCTGCCTCCGGACCATGAACCGTAGTGCTCCATCTCCTCGACGATTTCATCGCAGGCCTTCTCTGAGAACACTGGGAACCAGAAAACATCTGGACACGGCTGCAATGAACACACAAAGAGAGGACTGAGAATAGACCTAGAGTCACACATCGTCACCTGGAGCCGCAGTTACTGTAATGTTTTACCCAGATGCTGTATGTTAAAAGCAGATGTTGGGATTTCTGCGCGACATTATGACATTCTGTCTGTATCTACAACTGGAACACACGTAAATACACACACATAAATACAAACCTCCTCCATGTGGTTCTCAGTGAAAATTCGAGTGTAGTTTTGGTGGATGTACTTCTCCTTCCAGTCCTGCGCGGAGAAAGAATTTCAGATTAGAGACCATTTTGCTGACCTGCATACCTCACAGAGCTAATCCCCTCCCTTGCCCCCACAGGGCACGTCGCAGCGTGCCAAATACAGCCGTAAATCACAAAGCTTTATCAGACAGGAGCCTCGTCACACTGAAGTCATTATATCAGAATCATCTCACATCTGTAATCCCTCCATTATGTCTAATGACCTTTTACAGGTGGCTGCTGTTTATCTCAGCTTTTTCCGAAAAAAAGTCTTCTCTCTTTTTTGTAGTTGAAGAATAATGAGAGCTCATAATGACTTACCACAGGGTTTTCAAATATCTGCCACAAGTCATTGTTGTAATGAGAAATGTTATAATTGGCTGTGGAAATGAGCCTCCCAAAGTCGTGACGGTTTGTTAAGTACATGAAGACTCCCTGCAGCAAAGAGGAAAAAAAGTTCAGTCAGCTTCACAGAAGTTAGGAAGTAATGTCTCACAGGCAGCGTTTATGACAGATCAGTGTCTACGTAACCAAAATACATGCAGCTCTACAGTACATGGGTGCACTGTAGGTTATTATGATAGTAAGTGTTTATGACAGTCATCAATGGTTGGTGCTGGCATAAAAGAAGAAAAAAAAAAAAACCTACCAAAAAGCTTCCTTTGCTCAAAAATCTGGATAAAGTCTGATTTAAGTGTGTTTTAACACACTGAAATCACTTCTTCAACTTAGACAGGACCCAAACAGACACAGGTGCTGTATAAATAATCTCAGATTATTTATGGGTAGTGGGTGGGGCTGCAGGGGTGACGGTGGGTTGGGAACAGGACAGGGTGGGACAGTGAGTTGAGAGGAGTGGGAGAACAGGAACAGAAGGGTGCTGGGCAGCTTGGGACAAAGCAAATCCAGGAATGATATTCCCTCTACGGTGAAGCATGGAGGGGGAGGGGGAGGGGGAGGGGAGGGGGTCGCTGTGTAGGGGAGAATCTGGACTCACTATCAGACTAGGCTTTAGAAATGACAAAAACGCTGATGAATTAGGCAGGGTTTTTAAAACTCCCAGGATAAGATTTCAAATTGCTTGTGAAAGCTGTGATTTAAAGCAGATGGTTTACACGGGTGAAGAGGATTATTTTTGGAGCCTAGTCTGAGATCAGTCAGTGTGTTTAGAGGGAGCAGCTCGTTACATGTGTTTGCTGTGAGGTTTGGCTGTTTGGGGCAAAGCATCAGGACAGGGGACTTGCATGTGGACTGACTCTCCAGTCTTCTTTCTCCTCCTTGATCTCCTCTCGAAAGCCATTACAAAAACAGGACAGAACACAGGTCTTTCTCTCTCTAGCTTATACAAGTCTGCGTTTAGACCTAAACTCATCACAAGCAAAAGGTCAACATCAATTTCCAAAGAGCTGCCAGTCATCCGGATTTCTTAGACAGCAACTCGATATAAAACGTTTTCTGTAAATATGCAACTGCCCAATCTGAAATAAAACCTGATAATGTTCATATGATTTCCAATGGAGAACATAATGCACAGTTTATTAAATCAAATCAAATAGAAGTCCTTTGCACATTAATAAGTGCCAATGTAATGAGCCATAGCTTGGAGTGGCCTCTCAGTGCTAACCCATTGGAAATGGATGTTTCACAAAGCAGAATAATTAAAACAAATGGAAACCTTTGGGGGCCTGAGCATATGGAATGATTCCGGAGAAGGGGAGTCTTTTTCTCTGTGACTGGTCTAAAATGAAGGAGAAGCATCATGTAAATAGGATAACATAAATCAGTGTTTCAGAATAAGAGAAAGCGTGACAGTTGAAATATATATATGTATATGTATGTCACATTCATAGAAACTCAGGAGGAGGGGAAATTCGCCTGCATGAAAAAGGAGCAAGATTCCCTCTGAAGCTGATGTTTTTGTGGGTTAACGTGGGAGGGATGCACGTGGGGAAAAGGCCAAGCAATCCAACAGTGTACACCAAGTTTGGATCAGGCATCAGGTTAGTTGTTTAAAGCTGAACACAGGTAGCATTAAGCATTAGTTGGATAAACATTGGACAAGTTTAAAAGCGGAAAAAAACGAAAAAACACATAACAGACAAGACAACTTCTGTCAGCTAGCCAGCCAGGCATCGCAACTGGTTGCACTGTCTGTGGTCATATGACAGTGAGGGCAGGAGAAAGTAAACGGTGACGGAACGTAAGTGGAGAAAGGAACCTTAACACACCATAGAGCAACCATAAACAGAGAAGAGTCATGCCTTGATGACAGACAAAGACATTTCAAACCACTTATACTTGCCAAGTTTTCATCTGTGGTTTCCGTTGAGCTGTTGACTTTTGTCAGGGTTAAGTTTCATTGCATTTTTAAACTAGCAGTGCTGAATCTTTTCTCTACGTAAGTACAGACTTTAACTCTCTAAATGTCCCTGAAAGTGACTGCATCCTTAAGCAGACATGTTTTAAAAGAAGAGCTGACATTCATATTTTATGGACTACATAGAAGTATATTCACATTAGTTTACAACGTGAATCCTTACAGATGGAGGCCGGGTCTTCTTACCAGTTCTCTCGCATTTCTACACAAAGCCATATCTGGGTCCAGTTTCTCCAGAACAAAGTAGTTCCTCTCATTCATTTCATTCCGCAAGACACTGCCCTTGACAAGGTATACGTGCGCCATGTAGGGAATGTTCCACACACCCCTAGAAACAAGACACAGAGAAAGGAAGTGCTCATTTTGCAGTAGCTGTTGTAATTTGCATTCTGGGGGAGATTTTTTTATTGTGACACTCATGCCAACTATGACTGCAGGAATATTGTAGGAGTTGTTAGGGAGAGTGTCGGGGAGCTATGTGGTCAAATAAAGCAGCACGTCAGTGTTATTCATTCAAACTGTTTTGTCTATTGGGTTTCAAATATAAAAAAAACCAGTTTGTAAAGATTTTTCTTTTCCCTCTGAAGTGAAACTGAGTTTTCTGCCAATTTGAGATGAACAGTTGAATTACACTTCAGTTTCTGTCACTGCTAACTCCCACTGTCAGCCTGGAGATTGACACCCAACCTCCTCCACACAGGCTCGCTAACTAACCGGTACCATAGGAGCTGCTAGTGCAGCCACAACGACCTGACCCCTCACTGTTGTTCCCCCCACAGATTCACGGGCGATTGAACCAGTTTCCACTGTGGTGGGTAAATGTTTGCTCCTCTGCGCCATATGGCCGCTATTTCAATTTATTTTTAAACTCATAAAAAGTGAGCCAGTGAGAGAGGAGAAGTGACTTTGGCTACAGCTTCTTTCATGCCTCAGGCTTCAATGCTCAGCGCGGTATCACTGCTCAGCTCTGATTGTGGCTTAAATGACTCCTCATGGGTGCATCCTGGGATGTAGCTCATAATAAACACGGGTTTCAACTGTTTCAGCACAACAGGACAAGACTTATTTACAGTTTTAAAACATAAAAATGCAAAGCCAGAGCTGTGTGTACCCTTATTGCACTTGTGACTTACACGCGTTTTCTCTGCACAATGTCGACATAATCCTCAGAGCGGGCGTAATAACCATCCAGGCTCAAGGCTCCCCAGAAGTTGGACCACAGCTTGCCGTGACGGGTGACAAGGGGACCAATTATTTTTCTGTAGGGAAGCAGGAGACAGAGTGGAGAGATGGTAATTCTGTCAAAGCAGATAAAACTCAGTGGCATCTCACAGCCACCTAATGCACTGGATCTCTTAGTGGTAAAACCAGCATGCTGCATGAGGGAGATCTGCCTCTCACTGGAAAGATATGATCACCGCCAAGTCAGTAAAACAGCGTAGAAATGTGTAATGCGAACCAGACTCATACATCATGCTGGACTGGATTGAAATAGTACAAAGCCTTGCTGCTCCAGGCCTTTTTTTTTCTTAGTATATTTCTTTGAATTTGCATGAAATACAATAACACAGTATTTTCCACTGGTCTTCTTTTAGTCCAACAAACCCAAACCACAATGAACATTTTTTCAATTGAGCTATAATTCACAGTGTCGGTTGATATAGATGTAGATGGATGCTCTACAGTATACAAATGCTAAATTGTCATGGTAAAGATAGATTGGCATATTCCCCTCACAGCTTCTGTGCCAGTAGAGAATTCTCATGCCATCTTTAAATATCCTAGAGAGGCTTTTGCTTTGCATGCCTCCAACAGGTCACGATACCAGGCCACAGCCACAGTGACATCTAGTTTATGGGAAGCTTTCTTTACAATCACGAGCTGCAGACGGTTAAAAAGGGTTTGCATGTTTGTTTTTTGTATAATGCAAAGTGGCATTTCGGGGTTAGTGCAACAGACTCTTTCACTGTTTCCATGTGGCCAGGCGAAAACAGGAAGCCAGAGCGGCTTATTTTTAAACTTTCATTCACTCGGCTGTAATGTTCCTGTGGTTTTGCCACTGGAGGGACAAATCGAATGGTTCAGCAATCAGGACAGCTACCAAGGAGGTTTGTTGAATGGGTTCCTGTAATGCTTCTATTCCAGTTACCATGTGATTACCTGTTCTGCTCAATGAGGAGCTTCAGTGTCTGTCTGTTGGTGAGCATGACGTCTGAATCTATGCTGAAGTAGTAGTCACACGTGGCATCCTTACGGCAAAGATCCCTAATGAAATCAAAAACAGTCATGGCAGGGAAAGCAGTTATTATTCAATCCAGAGCTGATTACAGTCAATGAAATACTTGGAAGTAATCACAGTTGCAAGCTGAAATTTATCAGCTCCTAAGTATAAGATGTCATTTTCAATTGCAGAGTCAGACTTTCACAAGCCTCCGGTGGCTAATGTGATTTTAGGAAGATTAGAGACTGCTAATAAACCTTAGACTTCTTCATTATAGGGATGTTCTGACCAATGCTTTTAGGCATACTGTGCTTTTGATATGATATCTGTGATAATGCCTCACTGATTGAATTATCACTGGGACAACTGACTGTTACTCAACACTGAACAAGGACAGGAAGGTCCAAGTAGGAGTAAACAGCACCCGTGGGACTGCCATGTAGTAAATCACATCCACATGTCTCTACAGTCCGGCCGATGGACAAGATACTATCAAAAGTCTGGAGAGTAAAATATTGAGCTGACAATATTCAAACCAAACTGCAGTACATGCATAAAATATTTAGCTTGAAATACTAGGAAGACCTAAGAAACAATACATTACCACTGTTAAATATCTGTGCTGTGTCCTGCAACATAAGATGACTGCAGTTCTTAAACAGAAATCATGAAAGCACTATTTAAAGCTTTAAAAGTAATTTCGCTGGCAACTTTTCCTCACAGCTAAGATTACTCTGGGCCAACAATACCATAATTTGGTTTCATCAATCTTGCTTTTCAAACCACTGATCCTGAGAGATGATAGATAAAGAGGCACACATACATGCCCATGTTCCTGGCCTCTCCTTGGCTCAGATTTTCTTCTGGTCCCACAACCTTGAAACTGTTGAACTCATTCCGGTTCTCTTCCCAGAACTTCTGGATGTGCTTCTCGTGGTAAACCTCCTGAGGAGGGAGCCAATGTTAATGGATTAGAAGAGTACATACATAAGAAGAGTCATGTATGGTAGAGATGCAGCTGCAGCTGTGAACACTCACATTGTTGTGTACAAATAGTTTGAGTTTATCCTTTGGATAATCCAGGGTCAGCAGCCGGTGGAAGAATTCAGGAAGAAATGGAGTTGGCTGCTCAATGAACACTCCGACCAACACATTTGGATACTCCTGTTTAGATAAGAAAAGAGACAAATTAGTACTATTTCAAACAAGAGGTCTTAGTCATGGAACACATGTTTAACCTAAACAGTGAAGTTACCACAGGTGGTATCCATGACAGCTCTCTCTTTGCTTGAACATCACTTACTTGCTTGTAATCAAATGATGTGACCCTTGTTATTATTCTCTGCAGTGTTCTACATTACATTTAAGAAAAACTCTTTACTTTTATAAGTCGTTGTACATCTCTTGGTTGCACAGACTAGGACAGCTGACTGGATTCCCGTTAGCTGAGCACATTAAAAATAGTGCTTTACGGGAATTGTAACGTCTAACCCCGATTGCCACGTGTAACTCTGCAGAGGACAGCCCATGTACAAGATGTTGGGGCAAATAAGACATAAAGAGAAATTAAACAAGAGACAGAGAAGAGAGGAGGAAACATTTTCCCATGACACTCAGCTCCAGCCCACACAGCTCAGTCTGGACTCCTGATCCTCTTGACCAGTTCATGGCAAAGGTCTGGGCCGGGGATCAAAAGGGATCCGAGCCGAACCGTCTAATTTGCAAGTTCTACAATGACTGTGTTTTAGGCACACGAAGGGGAACTCATGCATCCAGCCAACTGGAGCTTAAACTGTCACAGAAAGACAGTGGACAGGCGGCAAAGAGAAAGGAGTGGAGAAAGGGGCAGTGAAAGGCTAAACTAAATAACTAAAGCATTTGTTAAAGCAGACAGAAGCAACACCCAGACTTTCATTTTAAACACAAGAGACAAAATGACAGTAGGCAGCGAGTTGGTTTGGCTGGCACAGTATTGGTTCTGGTGTGTTTTGCAGGGCCTGAGCTCAATCCTAAAACCAAAGTACACAAAGAGCCAGCACTGCCAGTGATCTGGGTTTACTCCACAAGAAAGGGCAGTATGACCAGTGTTTCCATGTGACCTGATCTTCCAGAAACTCCAACCCAAACACAGACTGACACAGCCGAATGAAATGCCCTCACTAACTTGCCTATTATTAAGAAGCAGTGCTTTTCTGTCATCATTATGGAGAATCACTGAGAACAGCTTCCACAGAGTTGCCTTTCATGTACCTGGGTTTGTATTGAATCAGCTCCAGTTAAGCTATTGAAGCACATTTATTTATGGAAGCTGTGGGAGTACAGCGAATCTTAGAGGATGCACTTCTCAGTATTATATTTTGTGATGATGCAGTACGAAAACACTGATGTTATGTAAATGCAAGGGCACGTTTCTCCGCGCATTTGAACAGATTTAAACCAAACTAATTTGCATAAACTAAGTAGATAAAAACAGGGATTACAGAAAATATAGTCCTGGATCTTGCGAATGCTTCAGTCCTCTGACCACAAAGAGAATGGGCAACATTTTTGACAGACACAACCACACAGCCAGAGACATTTCCTCCTGCCTTTCATTCCCGCTGTCTATACGTCGCCGTTTTGGCTGAACTCTGTAACAAAATTTCAGTGTAACCACTGCAACTTACTATTGTGGACAAAGCCCATACTGAGAAGCCCACTAAAAGCAAGGCTGGTTGACAGTGACACCCCCTTAAATGTGCCCTTCTGAAAACCCCACAAGCCATATCCTGCACCACAGCACTGCAGTGCTTCCTCTTCCCCAAGGAGTTTCCCTGGAACTTATGCTCTTTTAAAAGGGTCCAAAAGGACCAACGGGCACATAACCTATTATTCTTGGAAAGGGAGTGTGTGCAGCACCAACCGTCTTGCATATCTGTTGAAATAGGGCTATATGGGCTCCACAGCTATGGTCTAGACAGTCACTGATAGATGGATGGATTATACTAGAAGTCCAGGCTATGTTTCATCCTTTCCTATGTCCACAGGGAGGAGGCTAAAGACAAAGTTTCCACAGCAGGGATTTAAAAATGGACCAAAGGACAGCAAATAGAAGTAAAATGACTTTACTGGAAAAACTTACATTTAACTGTGACAAGTCCACAACATCGTCATCACAGTGGCTACATCCATGTTCGTAGTTCCATGCATTGGGGACATAGTTGGCTAAGTAGTTCAAGTACATCTGTTAAGGAAAAAAATCAGAGCAGGTGAATTACTGGTTACAGGAGACTAATATAACCATAAGCAAAAACTCTTAAGGCTTTCCTATGTGTCAGCAAAGCTCACTAAAAACATTTGATGTGTTTGGAAATTCCTACCCTCAAATATGACCTTGGATATGTAGATTTACTTTGGGGATGCGGGATGAACAGGCAGAATTATTTGCAAGTCAGACTAAAGACCACAGGGTTAGAAAAGTCACTTCTACTGTAATTGAGACTTGACAATCTAGTGTAATTATTCCTTTTTTTGTAGTTCTCTTGATACATTTCAACATATTGTAATTATAATCGTAGCTGCTCTGTATTTACTGAGCATGAAGGTTTCACATTTTCTGGGAGCATGCAATTTACTACTGTTTACAAATCTCTTATCACAGACATTAACATAGTCGTCATGTGTTTGTCAGCAGACATTGAACTTGGCATGTAGACTGGAAAATAATAATAAACTAATGGTCAGAGATCCAACCTGGCAGCTCCAGTGGTAGAAACCACCTCTACTAGGAAATGGAGTCTGTGATCTACCATTTAGAGCGTCTCCTCCAGATGTTGAGGCCTCTGGGACGAATGACTCAACAGTTTGGTGGGTTTGGTTCATTACCAAGGAAGCCCAGAGACAGGCAGCTGGTGGTGGAGCGAGACGTGTGAAGATTTAGGGGAAGGAAAAAGAGCACTGCAAAGAATGATGACGGTCTTGAAGGGACGTCCTAATTTCCAGCTTTATTGTTCTCTGTCACTCTAATGTACAGAGATGGTGAAGGGAAAATCTACTTTGGCCTTATAAATTAGTTTTGGCCAGTGCTCTTTTCTGCACAAAATAATGAGCTGGCTTTTATGGACCTGGTCTGGAAAGTATCACAGGAATGCTACGTATATTTCCCAAATGTGTGGGAATTTATGCACTGAAATGATGAATATTAGTTGGATAGAAATCTAAAAAGGCATGGGCCAACAAAAACTCATTAGCAAATGGGAAAGGAGAGTTTAATTATTCAACTCGTAGCTGGTGTCCTAGAGTGGGATGATTAACTTAAAAGTATCTATGCTGTGCCATAAGTAGACTATATTTGGTGTGCCGGAGGGCATCATTTCTTACTCACTTTGGTGTTTCCGTTGCCATGGACAACCACTGGCAGAGAGTCGTACGCTGTGTTTCTAACTCTCACTCGGTCTGTTCCAAACTTGAGAAGCACTTCATCTGCCAAACAGAGGAACACGAGACATTTAAGGCCAGGTTATGAAAATGGACTTACCGCATGGGCAAGAGCTGTGAAGTTTTCTAATTCGCGGGCTAAGTTGCCAAGACTACAAAAAGATATGCAAACTTGTGTGTGTGTGTGGGTGGGTGCAAAACAGCACACTGCTGGTTTAGGTTAGTGCAGCAGAAGTTATTTAATAACCCAGTGTTCATTTTTCATAAAACTGGGGTTTCAGGTAAAATATCTGACACATAATATACAGATTAGCAAGAAATTGAATTATTCACTGCGATTTCTCACCAACTGCCCCATTCAGGTTCTGGAAGATCTGGCACTTATGGTCCAAAGTCATATTGAGAGTTTGCTGAAAGACATGGAAACAGAGAGAGTTGGTAAGCCATCCAAGATACAGTATGTTTTTGAAGGGTATATTTTTGGGCTAAGCGTTGGTGTTGACACAAGATACTTACTCTTTGCAAAGGATCCACGTATATTTTAGTGTAGAAGAGCTGGTCATCATCATTGTCATGGAGGTTCCACTGCGAAACTATTCTGTTTATGTACGGGGCGTAGCCAATTATACCTGCAAGTCATAAACAGTGTGAAACACATATCCAGCTGTAAAGTATAGTGTGAGAGACGTTTACAAGGTCATATACAACTGGCAGACTGTTGGTAACAATTAGACTGCATCTGCTGGCTTCATGGTTTAGAGACTTCACTCTAGGAAGCCTGAGCGCCTTACACAAAGTGTGATTTTTTGGCAATAATCCCAAACACGCAAGAAATGGGCAGGGACTTTCTCTTCCCACAGTCTGATATAGAAAGGAGTGTAAAAATGGGCAGTAAGAAAGCTGTAATCTATACGTTATAACTGTCTCACAACTCACTACTATATGAGCATCTGGAACAGTGTGTGCTGTTCTCACACCCTCTCTAAATGTACATTCACATGGCAACCTCTACTCTAGTTTTACCCTGTCTCTTCGTTTTCCTTCTCTTGCCAAAGGTCACTCACCGCACTAACAGATTGCAGGGTTTGGCTATGTTGCTGGTCAATGCGCCATTTTGCATCCCATCATTTAAGAAAAAAAAAAAAAGCCACACACACTGTAAACAACTCAATGGATAGACATGACATAATCTAAATAGCAGGGATTTGAAAAAGTTAAAAGGCAATCACAGTATTTTATGAAATTCATATTGTCAGGAGCTAGTCCACAAAATGATGGCTTTAAAAACAACAGATCCTGGAAAACGCTGGGAAGTGTTTGCCTTTTTGTCCCAGTCTGTCTGGAAAAATTCACTGCTTTCACTGCTCCTGAGTTGCAGCCATTATTAGCTTGGTCTTCTTAAATAAACGCACACAGTCACACGTAAACACAACCCTGCTGTATCTTGATTCCATCTCCCAAACACTCTACACTCAGAGAGTGCACAGTAGTGTGTCTCCAGATGCCATAAAACATTCCCTGATGGTCACTTGAGCGGTATCCGTAGAAACGCAGACAAAACCTACAATTTTATACAAACTGTGGCACATTCGGGGGGCCAAGACAAATCCAAATGTCATGTCAATGACAATGAATGCTAAAAACAGTGTCTGATCAGTCTGTGAGACAGCTGGACTCCAGTATGGGAGGTCAGACCAGCCTGATGCACTCAGGGAAAGCAGTAATTCAGTGTCTTGAAGAACAGGCAGGATGCAGCTGGCCCTGTACTTTGAGAACATAGTGTTATTGTTCTTTTGTGAAAATGTCTGCACATATTCAGTGCTTTTTTTCCTCATTCTGCATCTTTTGTGTACTTGATGTTCTGATGATCTACGTAACATTTCAAAAACAAAAAAAAAAATATCCTGTTTAAAAAATATGCAGAAAAACTAGTCCATGTGTTTGTCACATCTTGGCTGGATTATTGCAATTTTCTTATTATCAAGCAGCCCCACCATGTCCCCAAAGACTGCATGTGTACTGACAGGAAAAGAGATCATATTTCCCCCATAACAGCTTCTCTTCACTGGCTCCCTTTAAAACACAGAATAGAATTTAAAATCCTTGTAGACGTCTTAAGAGGAGGAGGAGGAGGGTGATCACTAAATAACAAGAGTTAAAGGGACTGAAAAAAGTATGCAGCTAACATTCAGATGAATGGACTTTTGTCACCTCCTGTATGCTTGGACAGGAAATACCTCAGAGAGGCAGTTTACAGGGAAAATATACTTGCATTTTACAGCAAGAGATAAGAATGAAAGCCTGGTGGTTTCATATGTAAAAGCTAACACCAGTCTGTTGCCATTCCTTGAAGCCACTCCACAACTCTTTAAACCAATAACACTGAGGGTGCACTGGTATTTAGCCCCCTGAATTCCTTCTTGGCCTGCAAGTCATCAAAGTTTGACAGCTGATGGTAAAATGTACGCCTACACACTCGTGGAGGTCCTGGGTTTACAACAAGGTTACCCAAACACTAATCTACCCAAACATAAAATTGTAAAACACATAATATAAATACAAAGGCTACAATTTAGTGGTTCAGTGACCTTAAAATTATATTTTTTTTGTCTTACTCTTCATTCTCTATGGATGAGTGTGTGGTTTATGTTTAATCTTCAGGTTAATGCTAGACATGGTTTTGTTTATGGTTAAACATGGGGGTCATGGTAGAGTTAGGGATTAGTTAGAGTTAGGGACAAGATTAAACAGATGCAGCAACATGTCAAGGATGACACTTTAACTTTCTGTGACCTGATCACTGAGGTCGTTGAGCATTTCAGTCATACTTAAAATTTTTGGAACCCACCTCCGGAGTTGAGGTAGCGCTTGCCGCTGCGTACTGAGGGGTACTTGTCAGCTAGTCGCTTATCTGGCCATATCAGTCCCTCTGCAGCGAAAAGCACTTTGTGATTGGCTTGCTGGAACTTCCTGAGAATCTCCTCTGGTCCCCCGGCAAAGATAAGATCATAGCTAAAAGGGAGGAGTGAAGATGAATTGCAACAGATCCTTATCATAGTGTTTTATCCTTTAGGGGCAGTCTGACAGTTTTCTTAAACAAGTATGTTTTAACTTGACACAACTAAGGCTTCTACTCACTTCAGACAGATAGAAATCTAAATGTAAACAATGTGTGTGCATTTGTATAGGGACACATTCCTGGATTGTAAGGTAAGTCCAAAGGGGCCCTGCTTTGCTAGACATTTACACACAAAGACACACAAACTGTGTTGATGCATGCATGGCCTGTAGAGTTCTGTGACGGATGGAGGAGAAAGTGCCTAACCGTTAACATGGGCCATGTGGTGACTTGTTCAAAAGCATGCTCTTATTCAAAGAGCAGATATTATAGAATGTGGAAAATCCTAATGTTTCTAGTGATTTTATTGCTTTAAGGTGTGAAGTCATAACGGTAAAAGAGCTGATTCATGCTGGTGACACCACAGTCACTGACTATAAAACACTCTCTTCCAGGAGTGCCCTTGATTCTGTAGTTGTTTCTGGGTACTGCAGTATAGTGACTGATTAAAAAAAAAACAACAAAAACCCTATAATATATACACCAGTTTAAGTAAGGTTTCAGGAAAAGTGAAAGACACTCCTCTATGAACAGCCTAAACCACCTCAGTCGGGCATGTCATGAGAGGAAGGGAAGTCTAACGTAGGTGAGGAAGCCTGTACGCTCTACTGTGTCCACATCTGGCTGACACATGTTCATATAAGTACCCTCTGCCCCTTGTTAACTCATCAATCACAGTTACTGCCCCAGTATAAAAATATCAGCAATCCATGACAGTACACTCAGGGCAGCGTTAAAAAGTTAATTATATGAAAATGAAAATAAAATCTAACCTGGCCTGTGAAGGAATTGGTCTGTTTTACATTTGCTGCCTCTCAGTTACTGTAGTGAGATACTGAATTTCTTTGCTTCTATAGCAGAACTGAAAGATGCAAACTATGGTGTCATGATATTTGATTTTGCTATGGTATTGGAGCATAACTGAGCACTTAAACGCTGGTTAAGATCCCCAGTGGTTTCTAACTCCTGGTTCCCAAAACCCGTTTTACAGAACTACAAGGTGAATTCAGTCAATAGTTGGCTATCACTCATTTTATTTTCATTTTGCGAATTTAGCACAGCAGAAGCTGCGCGTGCTGTGCTGTGTGCACATTTACCTGTTTCAAGGGTGTGACAACTTTGCACAGTAATTATAGGTAGCGTTATTCATGTGACATGCTACAGTAAGTATCATCATCATCTGCTTTATTTGAGGAAATACAGCCTGCAAAGCTGTTATTATTCTAAACCACTCACATTAACTCAGTGAAACTTTCCATTGGCTTTGAAAACTCATAATTCAGCTACCTGCATGTGAGAATTACTCCCCGCATATATTTGCTGATGCTCTATAATAATGTCTTTGCGTAAATAAGTGGAGGGCGGTTTAGCGCCACATAATCATGTAGAGACACCTCTCACTGAGGAAGCATTGCTTTCAAAGCAATTATTACAGGCTGTGATCGTGAAAATGAGTTTCGTTCCAGATTCATAGGTCTGCACAGTAATTGGAGGTGTTTTTTGCGTCGTGTCCTTGTGATGGAAATGCTTTATATTTCAAATCAAAGCTAAATCACATCAAAGCGCAATCAAAATGATCTTTGGGTAGAAGCTGAACATCCCTATATAAGAAAAGAAAAATGAAAACGATTTGATCTTCTTGTCTTTATTATATTTGTTGGCTACAAACGTGTGGATTCAGAATGAGAGACTTCACTTTTCAACAGTATTTTTAAAGAATCTCTTGGGAATGTTTGTCAGCGACGATGGTCAGTGAATGTTTAAATAATCCATCTGCTGAACAATGATTCATATTGGCTTTGAGATATATTTTTGCTGGCAATCCTCTAATCTGTGTCTGAATCTGAATTACTCATACAGCCACGCTGAAAAGGAAAGGTAGCATTGGCCCTAAAGCTATGTTGAAAATGGTGAAATCATACTGTCATGTAAAGCCAAATATCTTTGGTTGTCAGCGTACCTATCCACGATCAGGACAAGAAGATCCTCCTGGTCAGCCAGGGCCTCCATGGCCTCCTTCAGTAGTCTGACTT
The DNA here is from genome assembly GCF_046630095.1 of Trachinotus anak. Taxonomy (NCBI): domain Eukaryota; kingdom Metazoa; phylum Chordata; class Actinopteri; order Carangiformes; family Carangidae; genus Trachinotus; species Trachinotus anak. Next base: position 8,979,516 of record NW_027273860.1, read on the forward strand.
TTTGTCCTCCACCGATGGAACGACCCACGTCACCGCCCTTCCATGCGTCTCCCATTCCCAGCACCTGAGCCGGAACACAAGGTGGACAAGTTGCAGAGCCCAACATGAACTGGCTTGAAACCCAAAAATCTTCAAACGACAGCCGTGCAGTGCTGTGAAAATATCCATCTTGCTATATCAAGTCACTCTTTCACTTATTTTCCAGTCATGTCTTTTTCATTTCTCAAGATCAGATGTACTTACTCTCGCTTCTTTTTTTTTTTTTTTTATGATACTCTTTCCAAAAACCTTCCTTAATTTGAGCAGGGTAAGGTGGGTCAGTCCACTAATATCAAGAAAATTACACTTGATTGAAACTGGGCTGAGGAAGTTGCTTTGGAAAGTGGGTCAGTTATGTTATCCTGTTGGCCGTTTTATTCACTCCAGTGTGGAAATGCTGCCAGAACAAACTTCTACACGTACCCATTGGTATAAATGGGAATAAGTTTAGCCTCATACTGATGATCCTCATGGGCCAAGTAACATGAGGTAAGACCTGCGTTGCAATCACACTGTAAGGTTGCTGTTATTCTGTGTTTTCTAATGCAGTGTTAAAGGTACCAGGCACCATGATGAGTAAAGGCTAAGAAAGCAGCTTACAAGTGTATGTCTCCAGCAGATGGAATACAGGTGCAGCAGGATCTCACAGGAGTATAGAAATGTGAGCAGGGCATGAACTCAGAGCTCCAAGCCAAAAAAACCTTGTTTTTTTGCTGCTGGTTACAGCCTCAGAGGGGAATTATGGACCCACACTGAGGAGTGTTCCTTTATTTTTGCAGCTTGCTGCACTTCATTATTTCCTCTAACAGGCCTAATCAATCTTTGGAAGTGTGTTTTAGAAAACATTTGTCTGGCGCGTGTGTGTGTGTGTGGGTAGCATTGTTTGCTGGCACATACCGCCCATTTGTGGACATAATTTTAGAATATGAGAAGACCATCTTACCTTCACAGTGTAGTTGAAATAGTCTGCAGACTGCATAAAGCGCAGGAAGCCGTCTGTTTCCTCTGTTGCAACAGTTAAGACAAGCAATTTTTCTGGAAAATAGAAAAAAAAGCAAGATAAATTTCCGTAACTGATTACAGGGATTTGGGAAAGTACTTCAGTGGAAAACAGTGAGCTGCTTGGTTGTGAATTTAAAGCTTTATACATATAATATGTACAAGTTGTTTTAGATGATTTAGATTCCCACTTACGTGAACCAAGTTCCTTGTAAACCTCAGACCTATGTCAACATACTGGTAACGATTTGGTTTAGCAGTCTAACCCTCCATTTCAAATTAGGAACATCTACTGTAGTTTTAATTTGATTCAAAAACAGAAGCACATTTTTAAAAATGGACTCAATAATTTAGTTCTTCTTGGGTTAAAGGAACTCCCACAAACCTCCAGGACGTTTCCAGTGGTCATGAGTGCTGAAGTCTGAGGTTTCAGGAAGGGTTAGACCAAATACAAATTAGCACTATAGCCTCATGTGAAGCTAGAGAGGCCGACTACACCCACTAAGATAGTTTTCACTTGTTCTATTGTGTTTTGTAAGAGTGGGGGAGGTTTTGATCAGAAAGGCTACAATCAGTGAGTGTGAGCCAAGGAATGAAGGATTGAAGGATGAAGGATGATTCCATGAAGGGGGCATACTAATACATTCCTAGCTGCCTATGGATCATTACAAAATGTGCAAAATGTTGTTCTGTGCTAGTATTCAGACAGGCCAAGAAAAAAGTTATTGACACTTTAATATGGTTTTATAGGAACACTTCAATACTAATCCTGCTTTTCATGTTTCGAGAGCCAATCTGCCTTCTATTTAATACAAAGCACTATGTTCCACTAAACCCTTGTAAATTATTTACAATCCTACACTGGCAAGTAGGATTGGAAGTACAAAACACTACATATCAGGGCTGTATAAAGGACTTGTGAAGACTTAACTCAAAATGCTCTCGGCCCCAAAACACAGCTAAAGAGCTGACATGACATCTTTGGAACAAAAAGATGAACTGGTCTTCATTACTTCATTTTTAGGGCAGTCTGTAATTAGCCTGGAGTGTATTGATAATTTGTCTTGTTGAGTCAAGCTGTAACGGCTTTCATTTCAAATAGAGGATGTGTGTTGATGTTACAGTTTCATGTGGTATAACCCACCTCACTCCCACTGGTCAAATAAAGCCTGCATGGCTGCCATAAAAGGGAAAGTTATTTTACTGGGAGCAGAACAAATATGTTGAAATAGTATTTGAATAAGACCACTTTAATAAAAAAAGGTTCATACAACATAGACATTCTCTGTCGGTGTTGAAACTTTGGACACAAGTAAATTGAGCTACCTGATTTATGCTGTATTTGTACCTTCGGTAAACTAAACAAAGCCCGAGGGGCAAGTCCTATTCTAAAGCTTTTTTTTTTTTTTTTCAGTTTAACCAAAATCACTCACCTCCCACCCACTCATCCACACTTAAGTACATTACAAGCAGCCTCCTTGCAGCTCTTTTCCATCTTTTCCTGTCAGTGTGTCTTAGCCATTCTCTCATCCCAGTCTAGCCTGTGGCCCTGTCATTGCTCTAATAGCCATTCCAGTGTCCTGTGACACATAAGTTCTGCCACAGGTTGGAAATAGTTCCCTGTCTGCCTCTAACCTCACAGCATCAGATGGCACGTAGCAAAGAACTGGGCAGTTTCAGAACAGTCTTAGTTTCGAATCAAGCACAGCAGCGGCATATTCTGTGCCACAGATGTGTCCCTGATCTTGTTCTTGGCTTGAAGGTAGAGGATGATGGAGCAGGGAGGGGATGGTGTCACCTACATCTGGAAAACACATTTTACATGCAGCTCTGTAAAACAGGTGATTTAAATGGTCACAGGACAGCTTTACATGCTGTCAGATTATCACACTGACAAAGCCGGACCCCAAGTCATGTAATTAGGTATGCAGAGTGCAACATGTGCATGCCTGAGGACCAAATCTTCTGGGGAAAAGTGGTATTATTAATTAAAGTAGACAGTTTTCTTTTTTTTCCTCTGCTTTTGCTGTGTGGGAATAAATACAGGAATAACAGCGTGCAATTTCGTACCATCTCCTCTGGAAAGTAAACTGGCGTCTTCAGTATTTTCTGCTGGGAATTCTTGGTAATATTTGGAAGCCAACATGACAATTCTGCATGTCATAATGCTGTGATTATGGCCAGGACATATGTTTTGAATATATCTGCAATGAACTTAGTTCATCTTTCTGTTCCCATAAAATGTGAATCATCACCAGTAGCTTTATTTGTATTGGTGCAATTTGAAGCAAATGGTGAGCTGCAGGTTGGCAACCCTGCTGTAATTACTTGGGATGACTGACCCATTAAAATTTTCTAAACAATAAACTATTAAGAGCTGTGGTTCTGTCTGTGCTGTGGTAGCACAGTAGAACACACTGACATAAAATAACTGACTTGTCTGTGGTGGCAGGGAGACTGTCAGGAAGAAATAGACTGACACTGAACATCGATCATCCCTCTGTGACTGTGCCCTGACCTTAAACAGCCACAGAGTTTTCCTGCCGTTGTTAACATGCAGGCCACATGTATCCTAACAAGAAAGCTCCCAGTTAAATACAGCCTGGGGACCCAGACCTCCTTAGATTTAATAGAGATGAGACATTTTTATTTCCTACATAGAAAGTGTTATTGAAACACTTCGGCAAGTCTCTTTGATGGCTGTTCCATACACAATTCCTGGTGGAAAAGAGAAATCCCTCTCACAGAGGCCTCATGACAACTGTGTGGCTGGAAACCTTGGCTGGATATCATGGCATTGTCACCAAATACAAGACAAAGTGCCTTGGGAAGAATTAGGATCTGCCAGTTCAGTGCCAAGCCAAGGCCATTTATCACTGTCGCTATCATTTTTCATGCCACATTACACTGGGGGTTATCAAAAGGCCGCTTTAAGTCCAGTTTCGATTGGGCACCCACCACTTACGGCTTACTGATAATTCTATTACAATCAGTTTGGCACACTGCTGTAAGAAAGACTGCTGAATTGCATATCTAACAATGGATGACAGGCTAAACGTGACCAACTGGATTAGCTGATGGCTGCACTGGTTCACAGTTTGCTGTTAGCTTTAAACAGTGCACACACCAATCAAAATAAACCAGGTTCCATGATTATGACAAATGATTCAGTCACTCATCAGATCGAGCCAATATATCCCAACTGATTTCCTTTGGCCTACAATTAAGTGTCAAAGCTGTTAAGCCCTTTTCATTGTGTCGAGACAAGTTACTGAGAAAAAAAAAACTAGGCTCATCGGTATTATCCAGGGTATTAATGGATGCTACACACTGCTTCATTGTTCAAGTTAGTCCCAGGTTAGAGAAAACAACAACTGTTAGACAACAAAACTACAAATCTACCTTTCTCTCTAACCACAAAATGAAATCCTGGGCCAATCGTCCAGTCCTTTGATATGTTCATTTATGTAAACCTCATAATGACACTAATAAATAAGCCTAGCTGAGCGACAGATGGAAACACTCAAAAAGATAAGTTTTCAGACGGCTGCGATTTTGGAGGATGAGTGTGTGGATAGAGTAAATACAGCGTGTTCTCTTGTCAGTACTGTATGAACAGCCCACAGGAGGACAGGAATGCAGCTCTTACAGTGTTGCCGTTACTCTTCTCCAAGAACAGGCATGGATGCCAAGTTGTCTCTCGCTCTCAGTCTTTCTCTGTACCACATGGGGCTCAGCCGTCTAGGTAAACTTTTACACTTCGATGAGCAAAAGCTCTGACTCACTGGCGGGGGCTAGGCTTAAGTAAGCATTTCTTGCAGAACGGAAAGCGGTATCATGGGAATGTGCCCTGGCCTTAAACATAAGGATAACAGGATCTTTCCTCTTTGACGAGACAGTCTTGGCCAGTAAACACAAACCCCGGTTCTATTTTGGTCATCCAAGTACTCCTGTCTAATAAACAGTTTTTACCTACAGGCTCACAAAAATGATCTAGAGAATGTCAAGGAAAGTGTAAGTAGTTAAGTTAATGGTCAACATAGCTTTTCCCTGCATTTATTTGACTGAGCTTGCGTTTAATCTTAAAGCCAAGCAAGAGATAATGAGCTGGGAGATGGAAAAAGACTTGCTTACAACCACATTTGACCTTATGCAGACTTTCATGCAAGGATTTGACATTGTGCTGAATATACTGCTTTTCCAGCATGCCATTCCTGAGCCTGGAGATTCGCTTAAGGACGAGCACCCTCCTGAAAAGTGTGCGCCCGACATATGAAATGTAAATTTAACTTTTACATATTCTGCGTCTTCCTTTCATGGACATTAAATAATGAAAGGAGACGTCAATGGCAGAGTGTGTGGCGAGTGGTAAGAAATTTTTAAAATGTGCTGAGTTTAATGGGCTTCCAGGCATTTACTTTTCATGGACGGGCCCTGGCCTTTGGGCTGTGCCAAAACTTCAACAGTGATTTGTACCGCCAGGTTGTACAGCTAAAAGCCCTCTTTGAATTGCACAAGGTAACATGAACTCTTTTCATCTTGACACCGACTTTTTCTAAAAGGGAATGTTGTGGAAGCAGTTGAAGCCGGGTTGCATAAGAAGAAGGTTATGAGGAGAAAACAAGACTGGGTGAGTATTCTGATGGTATGTAATTCTGGGACGGCTAAAGCATGTTTCTTGCAACGTTTCCAGGGTCTAAACAAGTTGTCTTAGCTTGGCCGTCTAAATTAGTAATAGGGATGGAGGCAGCCATGTCACACAGGTCCCAACTAAATTTTCATCACAGCAAAGAGAAGGACAGAAGCCATTTTCAGTATGTCACTGGGTAAGCAAGGACAGACCCAAAATTCATATTTTAGACACTGAACAGGCTAAGTCAGAGCAGAAACGGAGCTTATCTCTGTCCATGACTACATTTCTGGACTTTATCAAATCGCTGCACAGTTGTTTGGAAATGCAATATTTCCTTTTGCAACACCTACAGTAACTTTTCTGTTCTTGTTGTTTTAGGCCAGTCAGTGGCAGCAGAAACAAGTTGTGAACAACAACACTGACATACTCTCATGTCAAGGTGATAAAGCGAACGTGTTCTTCACTGTGTCTGCTGTTTGGTGCTGAGCGTGCAGTGTGCAGTGGGGTTTTTAGAGCTCTTTCACTGAAAAATAGCTGCTTCTGTGGCTGAAAATGGCACAATGAGAGAGTGAGAGGGAACCAAACAGTAGGGGCGTGGGCCCGACGGGTGAACGAGCTGAAACTCACTCAGTTCTGTAAAGCTGTGCGTTATCATGTGATGAATTCTCTGTAGATTCATCTCTGAGTGACTGCTTTCATGTAGTTTTTTACATTCTCATTTGATATATTGTTATGATAGAAATATTGCTTATAGCTACACTGTGGTCTAAGGGTCATGTTATACAAGAGAAGAACTTGTACAATGTTTTGTCCGACCATGAGGGAAATCTAAAGCGTTGATACCTGTTCTGAATGTCCACAGTTGAAGGTGTGGTGAAAAGCCGGCTGCTATTTATGGAGCTGATATTGTTTAAATGTGGGGATAACAGCGCACACATTCAGGCTTTCTCACCTGGAAACCATTCACAGCGTTGCACTTAATTGTGCACATAAAAAATGACATGAAAAAAGAGACAGAGAGAGAGAGAGAGAGAGAGAGGAGGCTTGGGTGGCTTCGTGGTCACTTCCGCACAGCTGACTTATCACTGCATGAACTGGGTTTGAATGTTGGATTGTCAGTGTTGGGAAAACACATCTGTACGCTGTGTTTGTATGGGACTGAATGTATATAAGAAGGATAAACACACACAAATCTCTTGTTAGACCATTAGACCAATACATAACTGTTCAGTCCTCACATATGTAACTCTGCCATCCCTGTATTTCTAAGCTAAACTTAGATGCATGCTTCCCAACCTACAGTTTTAAAGCTTTTCCAGCTTTAGAATGCATTAGAATTTTAATGTAACCACAAGCACACACAAGTAGTACTTTTGATATCTAAACGCCAGGAGCCTCCAGACATGCAGACATTCCTTTTCACCTACAGTAGCAGACGCCATTATCGCTACTTAGGTGAGTGCTCCATGTGCTTGTAATTAGCCTCAGTAACCAGATTTGAGGGACTGGATACACAGAAGACTGGAAAATCCAGCAGTTGGTTAGTCAAACTTTTTTTTTTTTAGCTGCCTAGAACTAAAATAGAATTGATTTTCTAGAGATGTGTTCAAAGTCATCATAATTGATAAAATACACCAGTTCCATAATACAAGAGCTGAGTAGAGCATCCACAGCAAAAGCCTGTGTTTTCAATTACACATGTCAAACCACAGGCACTTCAGCTGTAGCATGTGGCGTGATGATGTCACCAGCACTGGGCCAGGAAACAATTTTGTCTCGTCACACATCCTTTGGAATCTTGTTTACCTTATTTACTTCACCCTAAAAAAACAACAACTAATTTCATCTGGTTTACGTAATGCAGTGCTGTTGTCCGAGCAGCGTCAGGATTACAGTTGAGACACTGATTTCCACTGCCTAGTGTTACTGTTACACACGTAGTTTAATGCAACATAATGCACTTAGAGTTTCAACCTTTGAGTTTCAAATTGAAATCACTGTACTGAAACTATTAGATTTTGATAGTATTTGCTGCAAAGGTGACGTGAGCTGAGCATTTTCATGTACGACCACATGGTGTTACCTTGAAACGGCTCCTGTTTCTCTGCCTGGAGGTTGAATTGAAACAGCTTCTTAAAGATAAGCAGTGAGTGCATTGTTTGGCATCTGTATTTTCTTCTAAGCCAGCTGATTTGTTTTAACAGGTTCCGGTGATTACTATATATAAACTGGGATCATCGGCTCCTAAAAACAGAGAAAATGCACTGTACTATGAAATTTTGCCACTGGAATACCTTTTATAAGTAAATGTCTTTGTCGTTTTGTGGCCAGTTTGAATGCATATTGTAGTTGAGGGATTCTGAAGAGTCCACGCTGTCAGCTGGATCGCTACACGATTCAGTCAGAATAGCTTTTGATCAAAATCAACAGCTGCTCGATTCCCACTTTCAGACAGTCATTATTTAAACGATTCTCTAGCTAGAATAATGGAGGATTTGTACCATTAGAACTGTCCTGACAGCACTGCTTAAGTTTCATCTGTTTTCAGTAAAGTACTTTGCATGATGGGAACTCTCTGCTGGATATCGTGATGTTCTTTTGGTTCGATAGTTGGCAGAAAATACATCAGGCACAGCTAAGAAAAAAGTAAGTAAATATGCAGACAGCACAACGCATATTTGCCTGAAATGGTGGCACAGAATCAAGCTTGTGGTGATATAGTGACAATGTTCTAAGACATGATTGCAGGCTTGGCCTGTCAACAGGGTTTGTTAGTTAGACTGGAATTACAGGCAATAGAGAGCGCTATTATCCAGTATATAAGGCATGCACAACCTTAGGTGGAGTTTCCTTTTCTTCTCTATAAAATGCTGCCTGCTGACACGTCAGTGATGTCTGGGAAAAGTCCAATCTAAAAACACCCAAGTCCACGGGACGGTGGCGCAGACTAGATCATATTGAGTAATGGTGTTTGCACCAGTCTCCCATGAACCATTCACTCAAGAAATATAACCTAGTAACTGTAAGGAATACAAAAGGTGTCTCCAAGTAAATAATGTCAACATTTTACAACTCATTCTACAACAGCAGCAACCCCTTTGAAATCTTCTTTAGATCACATAAGCTTTTACACTTTTCAGAGAGTGGCATCTACATGTTCAAACTTCATAGCTGACCAAACAACCTGGGTCCGGACACTAAAAACACTGGAGAGACATTGTTTTCAGTAGTTTGCCTGACAGACAGAGGCTGATAGTCAGAGTCTGTTTTACAACAATGTGAAATAACTGTGAAAGCAACTCAAATGATAGGATCAAATTGACTAGTCATGAGCAGAGATATGCAGTGGCTGAGACATACACCACAAGAACTACATGCTAAATCCAATACTCTGTCAGAAGTGCTGTTCACGCAGTCAGTCAGAAATCAGTGAAAGGCTCCTTTCAGACGGCTGGACAGTGGGGGTCCACACCACCCAGTTTTTGTAGCTTTCCAAAACCGACAAACCCCACAGCCACGTCTGCTGTTCTCAGTGACTGGCCAGGTGTGCATAGGTGAGAAATGGGCAGAGCTCTGCATTCCTACTGTCCCCCTTCACTGCTGAATCTCTGCTACAACCCTACGTCTCTACTCACACATATGGCATTCGACACTAATAAGGCAACATGAAAACCTGTGTAACATGTCCTAAAATTTTTCATTAGCCCCTCTACTGGCGCTTTTACGAACCACTACTGCTTTTTAGTGCCCCGTAACTATGACAACCATTGTCCCCACCTAAGAGGATGGTCAGTCTAAAGCACTCGTGACATGGTGGATGACGTGTCATCTGACATTGCTCTAAAGAAACATATTTAGGCCTCAGCCCAGCTAATCAGACCTCAACATGATCCTGATATTTGTTTCTCTATTCACACCAATACTCGGGATTTCTCTGACTTTCTCTGGAAAAGAAATCAACAGTGGGGGGAAAGTGACTCATGAAATGAATATTCCACACCATTAATAAATCATATAATAGGTGTTGTGCATTAGTATTACTGACATTATGACCCAGGCAGGCCCCCCGACGGCCGATAATTGTGTTTTTTTTTTTTTTTTTTATCATTATGTCCCAGTTAAAAACATATGGCTCATATTTGGTTTAGAATGAGAGAAACAAAAGACCATCTGTGCTACATATCAAACTTTGGCATTTAATGAGTAATTGCCGCGTGGAGTGTATTTGACTGGGATTTTAAAAAAAAAAAAAGGTTTCTGCTTGTCATTTTCATTCAAGTATTATACAGAAAGGTGGCACGACGTAAAAATCTTAATTGTCAGTGATGCCACCGGTGATACCCTAAAAATGTTCTCTAAAAACACGGAACCTGATTGAATTCCAGTAAGAACTGAAGACAATCCTATTAAAATGCTTTGATATAATCAGGTATTAGGGTCATTCGTTCAGACAGCAAGGTCTCATTGAATATGGAAGCTTTCATTTGGTGGGCTAATCTAGTTCAAATCCTCTTGCTCAGCTGTTGTAGTTGCTGTCTGTCATGGATTTAGACATCATAGCATGTGGTCTCCCTGTTCCCTGACGATATGATCCTTCTAAGTTGTTGGAAGGATTACACAAGCAAACATTTTAACCATAGTAAAAGTTATAGTGGCTACTGTGTGGGAGACACCCAGATTAGTCCAGTCCAGAGGACAGTCAAGAGCCTGTGGGGACTGAAGTCAGCTGTTGTGCCTTGATAGTTAACAACCTCCCTCAGCAGAATTTAGCATTAGAAAAGACTCCGATTCCCAGACATACACTCATGTGTCCATTTATGTTGCTGTCTGCGGTTTTTACAAGATGCACTGTGACTGTGACAAGGGCTGTGTTTAACTGAAATGATTTTAGGGCAATTTAGAGCAATTTAACCACAGCAACATGTTAATGGGGCGAGGATTTTCAAACAAGTCAATAAACCTGTACATGCACCAGTATATAGGTTGTCTCCACAGCTGAGCACTCAACTGTAAGAGCAGGTCGTGCTTGGCTCTGCTCCATGAACCTTCAATTATAACAGGTTTATAGCCGCTTCTGTTACTAAAACATATAATTAAAATCCAAGGCTAATGGATTTCTCTCCCGTTTTGATGTGTAGCAAATCACGGCTAATAACTGTGTGATTGTTCTAGTTTAGTTTAAGCAATAAAACAAAAGAAACCATCAAAGACCCGCCACTAATTGGTTAATTATTTCTAATAAGATGACATCTGTAGCCTATATAAAAAAAACAAAACCAAAAAACAGGGGGCCGCACCCAGCCGAACAATATATATAAAAACAGGATTGTGAGAAACCATCATGTAATCATGTAATTAAGAATCCAACAGTGATCAGCCTGTGTGGCGCAACCTGCACCTCCTGCACAGTAGACGGTCAACTTGCACAATTTGCGCAAATGGCACAAGAGGTCGAAAATGCAGCTGGAAGATGTGAGATCAAACATGGAAAAGCATGAGTGAGGCAGCTTCACTGCATTGTTACTGTACGTTAGGTTGTGTTACAGTTCGGGGGCGACCCACTCGCAACAATAGGGAGGGAGAGAAAGTTTCCCCCGTTGTTTACCTTTAGGAATAGGCGCAGGAGCTTGAGGTGTTTCAGTAGAGTAGACACAATTTGCAAACTTCATCCAGCATGAAAACACAAAGCAAAACTTGAGGTACTCCATAGCTGCTGTAAGTGCGTGTTCCCGGACAGAGCGCTGGGGGACCGACTGGACTCTCGCCTCCTCACAGACCCACAGCAGTGGTCAGGATCAACCCCGCAGGGTCGTAATGTGCGTTCTCGCGATAATAAAAAAAAAAAAATAAAACAGGGAACAAAAAGAAAAAAAAAAAAAAAAAATCCCCCTGGTGAATATCACTTTTTCTGGACAAGCGGTTCTTGAGAAAGCTCGTACTGCTCCGAGGAGGGACGGCAGCCTATAAGTACCGCGGATCAGGGGAATTAGAGCAACAGGCGTGGTTCCTTAATTGCAACTGCCCATGAACAGAGAGACGGTGGCGGAGGAAAGATAACGGTATTCACCCCTGGCACAGGGACGTCCTGCGCGAAAGTGTGACTTAGTAGAGCTGTATTTGAACCCCCCCACCCCCACCCCCTAACTGTTAAATATCCCTCCCCTGTTCCCCTCCCCCTGAGCACTAAACCCCCTCTGCAGTACACCCTGCTCAGAGGAGACTTTTTCAGGCTCCTTTAAGTCATGGAATAAAACTACAAAATCACACCTTAAAACTGTAATATTTGATATTTCTTTTTTTTTTTTTGGTTTTTCATTATTTCCGCTTTGTATAGATCACTTACAGTACTCCACTTGTCCCTGTTTTAACACTGTACGGGCCAGCTTAGCATGAATGTGGCTCTATACCAGCAGATCCCGTCCTTCAGTTAAATGTAAATCATACTCACAGTAAAAACCCTGCGTGTGCGATCATGAACAGAAAAATGTTCTGTGAAAGTAAAATTAGAATGTATCTTTAGTATATCAATACTCTTTGTTTTATCATCTATTCACTGTGTTATAACTGTGTGTTCCCAGAATAAACTCTGTACCTGTGCTAGGTGAAGAAGGTGACCACATCATTCCAGCTGCATTCCAGATGTTCTGTGTTCAGGCGTCTTTTCCCTGGCAGCTGTAACATCACCTGTGTTCATCCTTACATGTAGCTTATATTAGTGACTGTCTTGTGGACACTTGGCTTCTATCCAGTTGGTTGATATTAAGTTGTATTTTGGGCATGTAACCAATCATGACCTTTGGCTTTACTATAAATTTACACCTTAGTCTTTTGTACAAGTTGATTCTCCTCTTGGTTTCAAGGTTGTAAGGCACTTGTGTGCAGTATTTTCCTCAGCTATTCGTGTTTTGTGTATCTATTTCTGTTCAGAGTGTCTTCCTACACCTAACAAAACTACACAGTATGAAAAGCCAGAAAAAAAGAGTCTGGGGGCATTTTGCACTTCAAGAAAGTCGTCAGATTTTCAGTTGATTAGTGAAGTCATCGCTACTTTCCACTGTTTCTCTACACAGCACAGTAGATAACCATATGACCTCATCGAGCCAGTGATGGCACAAGTCAAGCTGCAGATGTTAGAGCTGCTCTGCTAACACCCCCCACCCACCCACCCATACACACACACAGACACAGACATGAGGGAGAAATGAAGAGGAAACCAGACATAACATCCAGCTTCCATTTACTGTCTGATTGTATCTATGTCTCCTAGTGTCTCAGCTGACCTTGAAACCAATGCTTTAATGCATTTGTGTTTCTTATTCCTTATTGGGAGTAACAGACTTCCCCCGTGGCTCAAACCATTCCTCAACACTTTGCATGGCAGTTGCGATGACTGCCAGTGCCCAGATTGTTTTACTTAATGACCTCACTGCGTTCGCGGTTTCTCAATGCCGAGGCAGTAGAAGCAGAACTTTTATTATGAGATAAATTGCTTCTATCCAGCGGGGCCCTGATAAACCTCGGAAATGCAGAGAAATGCCAGAAAACTCAACAAAGTACTTGACTTGGACTTCAGCCATTATTTTTACTGTAATGCATGCAGCTGACACTAAAGTGAGCCAGACACGTTTATGGAAATTAGTCTGTCAAGAGAAAATCACCACTAGAATCTTGTTGTCTAACTGTCTCTCAAATAGAAACACATTCAACCTGAAAGGAAATCTTCCTTACTGTGAAACTCAGGCAAACACTAGTCAAGTTAAAACTTACACTGCTAAGCAGATTTACAAAGGTATCAGTGCTACTGTTTGCAATCAAAATGAGCTTTAAAGAGTGTGTTATATAAGGGGTTAGTGACAAATATCTAACAGGGAGTTTTACCCTGTGGGCTAAGGAGGGAACTATCTGCAGCTGAAAGATTAAAGTGTTTGTGGTACAGAACCACATGCTGTATTTTGGCGAGGCGTGATAGGAAATATGGTGCGTCTTGCTTCAGTTCACTGGCTCAACTCACCCACCAGAAATTTAGAAAAGCTAGTGAAATATCCTCTGGATTTGATTACACTCTGACAAGATGTCCAGAAGTTGAAGTATGAGTGGTTTATAATCCCGACAGAGCCATGTGCCGGGAGATGTGATATACTGTAGAAGTTTGTAAGAATCATGAGGCCATCAAGTTCAGCCTCCTACATCCTTCTAAGTCAAGATTTGCAGAAATTTGACGCCTTTTAAGTACATGCGGTAGTAGCAGTGGCACTGATGGCAAGTTTAAACTTAGAGTGCATGTGGTGTGGGTGAAAATTACATTTAATTACACAAAAATTGCCAGATACAGTGCACATAAGCAGAGAGACTGCTGCGGTAAGTGGGGTGAGGATAGAGTAGAAAGCCAGGGGCTCATCAGGGCAACCAGGCACAATTGCACATAATTATCCCCACTCTAGATCTGCTTGGGTGTCAATGGATGATAGCAGACTTTGGACTGCAGCACACATGGACGTACAGCTAAATACAGCTGTTTACCAACCTGAAAAGAGAGCAGTGACTCTTGGCAACCTTCCTACTGCACAGGTGGCATGTTCTGAAACCTGCTTTTTAATTCTGGCTTATTTCAGTTCCAAATAAAACACACAAGCCTCCAGCCTCCACTGTCCTTGTATTAGTGAAAGACTAAACAGTAGAGCATCATCTATTTTCAGCGCTTCTGCAGAGACAGTGGGTTCACTGGCGCTGTTTAAATTTAATCATGCTGAAAGAAGAAACAGATGATTCATCAGGGAAACTCTAAAGGAGATGCCTAATATTGAACGTAAATCTAAAGATTCCTGGAGGGAAAAAGAGGACTGTGAAAAAAGGGGACATATTGGAAAGTGAGGCTGAAATAGTTCCTCCATTCCTCCCCTTATTTTTATGACTGCCATCAATAATGTTGGCTGTATAATCTCAAAAACAATGTGTTCTCCCTTTCATTATGCTAGTGTACTGCTTCAAGCCCTATCTAAGCCGAAATCACAGACCTATCAGTGGTCGGGACACACCTTGGACTTCTTTCTACTCTATTTTTGATCTAACCCTCTTTTGGTGGTACAGCTGGATGGTTTTGCAATTGGTAGTGAGTCACATATCCTAGACACGTGGTCCCCTAAACCTTTCTTGAAAACCCACAATTGCACCATGATTGTAAAAGAATGGGTTTTATTTTTATCCCGAATGCTTTGATCACTCCACAGAAAGTTAAATTACTAGTACAGATCAATGGAAAGGGCAGCACTCCTTTCTTTCACTCAGCTCATCTTCCTGAAAAGCCGTCGCTACGTCATCCCCGGCCCCCTTCTGTCCACGTTGGTTCATCCTACGAGGCCACAGGGAATCCATTGGCTCATGGTGTGGTCTAGGGGTTGCTGGGAGGATGCATGTGAAGGGGTTTCATCAACACCACATTTAATCTAACACCGAAGAACTTTAACAAGCACAGCAAGTACATTTTTTATGTCAGCCCAGTGTCTGGCTGCAAAAGTGGAAAGGGGTTAGACGGATCATTTCGCTTTGATCATGGGCGGTCTTTCATCTATTGTTTCATCCTGATCTTACTGTAAAGACTTGAGCAGTAAATTACTGTATATTAAATTCTGAATCAGTGCACAGTTGAAAATGTTTGCAACTTTCAAACCTGTGCAATTTCAGCCCTATAAATTTGCATTTCTACCGAACAGACTGGGGGTTTTTGGGCAGTGTTCCTTGAAAATTACACATAATGAGCTCTTTACCCAGCCTTTCATTTGAATGTCATCATTAGGCAGCCATGTTAAAACCACAAGGCTCCAAAGTAGGTTGAGGAGAAAAGGATTCAACCTTCCATAAATCCTCCACTTTCAATGCCACCTCACTGATAAAAAAAATGGACACTACAGATTGGCCCAAACAACAGTCCAGGAAGGGTGACATCTTTACAATACAAAACATATTAGCTAATGTATATATGTTGTGTATTAGCATCACTTTTAGAAGACAGTGTTGGTGAGGTCTAAACTGTCTCCAGTGTTTGGTTTGTTCTTTGTTCTGGCAGTGTAACAGTAAATAACCAACCCCCATTTTTATTACATCTGCTGCCTTTCCCCCACTTGTGTGTATGCAGTGTTTTCCTAAGCTGCGTTTGTACAGATGTTACCTCAGCCATTTGTTTATCACAGTGGGTTTAAAGCACTGATACCACAAATTCCAGTTACTGTGTGCTGCTGGGAGCCAACTGCAGTCAATGAGCAAACTGCATTCAGTTCCCAGTGTGTGCTGAGCTCCAACGTAGGCCAGAAACAGAGTTAAAACATAGTTTCCTTTAGGACAATAGTTTCACTGATTTGTAATCACAACCCTAACAGGACAGAAAACAGCCCCAATCAATTCATTTTAAGGTCTTTTCAGCATTACTCAAAGTGTGTGAAGTACATAAACCCAGCAGTTGAATGAAACAAACAATGGAAGAACTGCGTTCAGAGTGTTTACACTGAATGTGTCACACAGTACAACACATGGCTGATTATTCACCCTCAGCTGGCACATTTGCTTTGATCACAAAGGCAAGTATTCTTTGTATTGTTGTTTGTCTCCTGACTTCCAGACTTCAAATAATAAGAGGAACAAATTGTGACATTTATGAAGACATGTGACCTGTAATTATAACACAGTTGGGCGACACATTTTAATATGAGTCGAATTATAATGGAAGTTTTAAAAGTGAGTGTTGCACAAAACAGAATCCTACATACTGTAACTTGGGGGAAACATCTGTGTTTTCCCGCTGTGGGACGTCTCTGCTAGCAAATCATTGCTACAGTGACATCAGTGCCATGGCTTGTTTGTGGCCTGGGTGTTCCACTCATTCTACAGAAGGACTGATGCTCTGCAGGATCTAATATTACAGCACAAGTCTTGCATATCAGGAAATGTATGTTCTCTTCCAGTGCAGTGTAGCCCTAGAGAGCATGATTTCTTAGGAAGTCTCAGTTGTCCATTTGCCAAGGAATTTGTGGGAAATAGTGGTGAGTTACACATTAATCTCCTCTAACCACAGCTGTTCCTGTACAGGCATTTAGTTGGACAAAGGTTTCAGGGAAAGGCACAAGGAGTTCACAGGTGAGACTTAACCTTTTATAGTGACAACCAACAATCATGTGTGCATATGGCAACCATAGAAGTGGTGTTATAGAGGAAATACAAAAAGCAGCTTAAAAGCTAGTCCAACAGCATGTGTGTTTATGCAGTTTGTGTAGGTAGTGAGATTAGGTCTGTACATTTGTTCTGTTCATGTATTTAAGTCAAAAATTGTGAACAGGTTTAAATGAAATTTGGCCATGGAACAACCACATGGTGATGCTAGACGAAAAATTGGTTTATCAAGTTCATCCACTGGGGACCATGAACATGTTCAAAAATCCCACATACAGTATTTTCTAGAGACATGCTGCTAGAAAATGTTCTCATGATCACGATAAAAAGGAATTTAAAAAAAATCATCTCCCATGTCCTCTCTGGGCCTACATGCACACGCCTCCACCGTTCACATTGTTTTCCAACCACAGCATAATTAGCTATAGATCTCAGAGCAGTGCCGGGTCATATGTTCCAGAAAATCATGCCAAGCAACGTGTGAAAACCATCACCATCAACATCAGACTTGCAAAGACATAGAAGTCTGAGATAGTACAAGGTATTCTTATGAAAGTTTAAATGTAAGAGACATTTGGAATCAAATGTTCAGACTTTCACAATGACCACTCAACACAGCAAAAATGATGGAGAATATTTCTATAACAGTGATTTTAAAAAAAAAATCTTCTATCAGTCAATCAAATATCACAATGAAAAGCTTCTATTGTTCCAGAGGTGTAACAGGAGCTGTTCCAAACTGCACCAGAAACAGCAAGGATTAAAGCGTGACCTTCAAGTCCAGCCTTTCTCTGTACTTAGTCCCAGAGTAGCTCTTTTCATTGATGTGTGATTAAAAAAATCTTTAAAAGGAGAGTTCCGTTAGGTTGGACTCAAGGTTAACAGCTTCAGGTTAATGGCTTATTTGAAAAGGCAGAAAATTAAACGCTCTCATTTCGCTTTTCATGTTATCGTTCAAGGACATCTGCGTTTGACGTAATCCGTCCAGTCAATTGCACTGTGCAGCAGATTTTTGCAGCAAAAAAACTGACATTCAGATTTAACCTTAGCAGTTTAAGAAGATTGCTAAAAAAAAGATGAAGGTGGGAATTACAGTAGCGAGTGAACTCACGAATTAACAAGCAAGGCTCAGTGGTTTTACATTACCCATTACAAGGTCTGAGCATTGTAACACTTAAAGTTAGTAACTATCTTGGAGTAATGGAGCTGGTGATTTAAGAAACAAAAATCAAAACAGTTGCACACGTCACACTATTGTGTTTTATTGAAGTGTTTCCATTGACTGCACAATTTAAGCTTAGCTCACAGAGTTAAATTGCATTCATTGCATGACTTAATGGTTTATTAGTTCACAGTATTAGTGCAAAAGTATAAGAATAAGTATTTTGACTGTTTCTCACATATATATAACTGACTAGGAATAGCGAAGTTCCCTTTGTATCACATTCTGACTTTAATTTTTGGCTTTTTAACACAATCAAAGAGGCTTCAGAGGATGTCGTAGCAGCATCTTATACTATTGATGCATTCTACCCCACAAGACATGCGAAGTGATCGGGCTTATTAATGGCAAAAAATGGAATTTCAATTGACATAAATTGAATATTTTCTAAACATCTTAAGCTATGAAAACAGGACAGACTGCAAAAAACATCCATCTCAAGTACGTCAATCATTTTGTTAATCTAAAAATCGAGTTTAAAAAAAATGCTGCTCTTAAAGACAAATCCACTTATGGTAATTCTACAAACAAGTATCGTGATACTGAAGGCAGAAAAACAACACTTTCGACACAAGATAGTTCTTCCAGCTGTCAGATTATATTACTTTATACAAAAATAAAACCTTTATGCTTTCAAAACGTGATACCTGTTAAAATGACTTAAGGTGGGTGAATTAATCGGTTTTCCACAGTCTCATGTGGAGAAAAACACAATTTATCATCATGCTACAAACGAATTGTTCATGGCCTTAATGTTGATGTAGCACATAAATAATATCTTTGCTGCAGTGCTTCACTTTCTACCATCCCTAATAAGATTGCCATACTCATTAAATCATTTTTACAATGATGCAGGGTGCACAGCAGTATCAATGGCCATTTGATGGTTGAAGGTTTTATCAGACTTTTTGTCACACATGTAATGCGACGGTGGAAAAGATCAAAATTCATGTTGGTAGCAGAAAATATAAGGAAAAATCTGACATGACATTGATATTTCGATGATTTGACATATATAACTACCTCCTAAATATTATTCCATCCTTATAGTCATAGTATCAGGTGCAGATGTGTAATTCCTGGAGCCAGAAGCAGCCAACACTATATTACAGTAGCATGCATTTTAACCTGAGTTTGTCCAAAAATAAACCATGTCATCAGACACTAATATGTGAATAAAAACTTATGGCAGAAGCAAGTTTGTTCATTTAGGCTGTGTTGTGTCACTCTTAAACAAAAAGCTAGCTCCCTCTTGTGGACAACACTGGTACAGCACATCAAGCTGTAACCTGCCCATTCCCTAATAAAAAAAACCTCTACAGAGTTGACAATGCATAATTATTATGGCATTGTAAATATTACTTTGTATCCTGTGGTAGTTTATGTTTCCGTGCACACACAGAAGTACACTCATAGCACGCAGACACATACACGAAGCTGTGTGCACACATTACTCGATGTTAACAAATTGCTAAACAGAAAAAAATAAATCAATAAATAAGGTCATTAAATATCTGAACTAAAATCTGCTATATTACATGAGTCCCTAAGGTCTCACACAATATAGCTACAAACATAGTGTTTCTATTTAATTTAATAAATTAACATCTTGACTACTAATATGACCAAACTACACAAAGTTTGCACATTTGCATACAAACTATAATGACACCAATCCTTCTTTCACAAACTGAATAGTAGCACTTGCCTGTAATGATGTTTACTTTACATTTACTTGCAAGTGAATGTCATCATTCTATTAATTCTTTCTAGTAACAAAAGACACTCACAGCCCACTAACTCGTTTTAACAACCAACCTGAGCAGCTAAGTCTAAAACAAACCTTCTATTTCATTGTTCATGCAAAATTATAACATTTAGATACCTCCTGGTACTTTCTTTAAACTATCCATTTGAAGGTTGTTCTGTGTTAGGGCTTTTGGGAATGATCATCATGGCTTTGTGGCCTTGTTCTTCCAGGAATGTTGAATGCTTTCATGGAAATCCAGTTTGGCTCCTAGTTCGTACTCTCGAAGAACATGAAATCCTGCATAGAAAACAAAGACAAAAGTCCTAATAAAAAAGCAAAAACGGTAAATTGACATTAATGTAATGCCTAAAATGCAGTTAAAATATATATCAGCCAAGGTGTAGAATTTATTTACTGAGAAGTCACTGCTAAATTAACTGCAGCATTTTTAGCACTATTACAGAAAGTAGCTCTGTCAAGCTGTTTTGCATTTGTGGTGATCGGGGTGGTTTCAGGTCACATTTCCCACAAAATATAGGCTAAGTGGTGCATTAAGTGGTAGGTACATGAAATTTCCGACTACTGGTGAAGAGAAACACATTGCCCATAAAAGCCGGGTCACCTGAGGTTACTGCATCTGTAATAGCCACAGTTCTGGCAGCAGTTAATTTGCTATGGGAGAATCCTAAAAAAAAAAAAAAAAAAAGGGAGCGCACACGAAAGTAACTTTACAGGCAATGATGCTGCAAGCTGATGAAGTTATGTTCAAATGCTTCTTATTGCACTTACAATGAGAAAACATGCGCCGATCATTACAGCCTTCATTCTCACATCCAGATCCATGGGGAACTGGATACCAAAGTTGTCTGAATCCGTGAATGCTTCCCGCAGAAGTCCCGTCCATTGCTTACTGATTTTCCCAATCTTGCTGACTTCATCCATTGTCAAAATCTGAGGAAAGAATTACAGAGAAGACAAATTAATGACATGTGTTGCATTAGGATTGTTTGGTTTTATTGGAGGAAGATCACGGTAGAATTCTCAATCTCATCCAATTGCATGTTTTTGCCCACTGCCACAGTAACTGGAGTTCAGTATCCCCTGTAATGACTTCAAAGCAGCTAAGGAGGAACCGTGATGGTAATATCATGCTTCAGTTACCCCTCCTCTGGGCCTGGTAAAAGGTCTGTATCACTGACCCAGATCCCTTCACAGCTTAGCCTAATAAAACCAGCTGAGCCATGGAACAATGGTCACACTGTACCACACAAGAGCATGCCCTGTGCGATGGCTTCATCCATGCTACAGCGCGATCTGATTGGAAACATATTTCCTGCTTCAGAGCACGAGGAGGATCCTTTACAAGAAAAATGCCCAGAAGGCAAGAATGTAACCGTGTGGTGTTATGTTTTCACAAATTTAATGGATTTCTGTGTTTAGATAAACCCACCTCAAAGTCAACATCTGGAAGGCAGCTCCACCCACAGAAGGGCCCATGGATCTTCAGTACAGGCTCAGAGTGTTCGTTCGCAACGATGAACTTAGGGGAGAACGGGTGCCACTGTTGTACAATGTACCCCACTGTGTTACCGGGGGGAGCCTGCACCTCCAGCTGAGTGGGGGATTGTTAGAGAACAGAGTGTGATTTGTAGTCATATCCTCAGTAGAAATTGTTTGAAAAACACATGTATAACTAGAAGATGTGAGGTGTGGACAATGTGGTGAACTAGAGCCACCTTGAACACTGTAATTTCATAGACACTCACCTCTTGCAAACAGCAAGGGAAGAAGCAAGACATGCACTTCAGTGGCCTGGTGACAGTGATGATCTCTTGTCCGAAATTGTCAAGGACGTGGATGGTGAAGGGGCGCAAAGGACCGCAGCACTGTCGACTGAGGCAGTCATTCTCCTCGACAGCGTAGAACACATTCTGACCCATGACGTTACGGACTTCATACTTGTTGTTGCTTTCGAAGCCAACAAGGGCTGTACGGAGATGAACAATATGTATGAAGATGTGATTGCAAAACTCACCCGACTGCACAGAACGAACCCAGCGGCAGAAATATTGTCATGTTTACATACTGTACCTTCAACAAGCTCAACTTTCTGTTTGATAAGTAGCTGGTCCACCTAGAAAACCAGATAACCACAAACATTTGATTTTAAATCTGTTCAGTTCTTTCCTTTTAAAGGCAGCAGCTCAGTAGAAGGGGGTTGGGGTGGGGGTGGGGGTGGGGGCGGAAAGTTGGCATGAACATGCACACATTTTACATCTGGACAGTAAAAGCACATTCTGTATTTTCACACATGCTTACATAATAATCATAAAAAGAAGAAGGAAATAGAAAATTAAAAATAAGAAAATAAGATAATAATAATAATAATCTTTATTTATAGATCACTTTTCTAAACCCACATGATAGTGCTTTACACAGCAAAATAAAACATGCAGGTCATATAAGGCTACAATTCAAAACAAGCAATGAGAAATACAGTTGAAATTTGACATTATGAATATAATACTCAGAACAAGGACTGGTATGGTTAAAAAAAAAAAAAGTTTTGGAAGTGCAACTTGGCTACCCCATACAATCTCAGATTTCCATCCCGTTGCTCTACAACATATTTCTAAACATAAATAAACTGTCCATAAATAAACTATCATGACACAGTGGGAATACGTTTTCTGCTCTCTTATTGCACACACATCCTGGACTCTTTGTAAATGGAAAACCCATCTATTCAAGTGTCCCAGTAATTTTATTTTTACTTCTTTTGTAGGATCGGTGCTTTGTAATAGCTCCCTATCTTCACATGTAGGGTGTGAGATATATTAGTTAGTTAAAATATATTAGTTAAGAAAAGTCTGTGATAGCCAAACAAGTTGATGTGGGATATTTAGAGAGCAGAAGGGAAGGTGACGTGTGTCATTTCTTCTGTCCTTTGACTAACAAATGAATATGTGAGGTGCTGGTGATAGGCCAGACACATTTCATTAAACACTTGTAAGAAAAAAAAAATGAATTATTTAGATACTTACTTGAGTCAGGTACTCTAACCCTGGTGGACAGCCTGGTATTCCCGGACTGGGCACAGCATACATATTCATTTTGTCAGACTGGGAGAGGGGGGGGGAGGGGGAGGGAGAGACCTGTTGATGATAGAGAGCTGAAAACGGAGATATGGCGCCATCTTGTGTCAATTTAGGTGACAGTCATAAACAAATGGGGGACAGCCCGCCCTCGAGGGACAGCGGATTTATATGTTTTTCTGTCTGTCTGTGCGGTGCAGCGCCGCTGAGCTCTCTGCGAGGCTGCGTATGCTTTTATTATGAGCATAATCCCGGGGGGGCGGGGGCATGGTGGGCGACACAGTTATTTATCTGTTTATCTGGAAGTGACGGGGCTTCTGACGGGGAGACACCACCGTGAGAAATCCTCTTACTCTGTGCGTTCGCACATAAACACCAGGCCGAAAGGCCCGCACAAGCCTCGCCGCCCGTCGCTACAAACGTAGCTCGTTTCCCGGCACGTCTCCGTGAGTCGGCGTGTCAAACGAGTGATGTCCGCCGCCTGCGGACGCCTCGTCGGCTGGTGAAAGAAGGCGAGGGGTGATCTGCCTGCTTCTCCCCTCCGCAGGAGACAGCGACTTGTTCAAGGCAGCTTGCTACCGCCGACGCCGCAGTACAACATTATAAAGGCGACATGTGATATTAGCCGAGAAACACAGAGCTCTTATGATCGGAATCAGGAATACTCACCGATATTTCACCTGCTACTTAAAATAATAACAGGCCACTCCGGAACCGAGCCCATGGAATAAACCTCTGCTCTCATTGGTCGATGTCATCGTACTTCCCATCTTCATGCACCAATGACGAAGCACGAGTGTAGAGCAGAGCACAACAGAGAGGCTTCTCTAGCACAATGATAGCCCACAATAGAAAAGACCAGATGAACAATAGTCTTTCGTAATGAAACAGCCTGCCAGACACAGGGAGTACACCTAGTTCTGCCCATTTTGCGACAGTCATGGACTCTTTGTGATGTTTCTCATCAATGTGTGTCAGGAATGTTTACAATAATAATAATAGAGTAACAGTTTTTTATTTCTCATCCTCTAGATGTCGCCATTTATGCAGACTTACATACAACATGACCAGCACAATGGGATCTAGCAACAATCTTACTCTTTCAACTGCACTGATGCATTTTTTTTTTTTTTTTTTTTTTTTAACATTCAGTCTGTGTGTTTTTAAAACTGGGATTAAGCTATGAGAGAAGCTGCTCTTGTGTCTTTCTTTAACATCAAGAGACATTGTTACACCAAATTACACACTGACCAGATTTGATCTTATGTTATTCTTGTTCACTTGGCTTCCAGTGACATTTGAGATGCATATTGAGTTTTGTCAGATTTTAAATACAGAGATTGATTTAGATTTTATGATGGAATGGATCCTGTTGTTAGCTGGGTTCATTTCTCCCATATTAACATCAAAGTATTGTAAGTTTGCATATGAACATGTGTTGTGCGATGGCCATATAGTATTTTCAGTCAGAATGATGTAAGACGATGAACATCGCCTGGCCTAAAACTGCTGCTGTATGACGCCGTCAGCTGCAGTGTAATTAGCAAGTAGGTCATAAGCCAATTAACATTAAAGACACCGCAATACAATGGCACATGGATAATGGCATTGAAAGAGAAGGCTTCGGTGTGTTTAAAGCCTTAATGTCTACACAAACATCTCAATAACCCACTCATAGTCAAAATATGAGTCAGTGCAGATTATGAGGACATAATAAATAAATGAGGACATAATAAAAAAAACATTTGTAAATAACAGTATATATGTGAGGAATGTGTCGATACAGTGCATAAGGATTGAATGCTACGCTCCAAAAAAAAGCAGTGCTCACCTGTTAAAGTCGGGTCTATCCTGTCAGAGGGAGTGATTGTGTTACATCCGCAAATTGCATGTTATGAGGAACACTGTAGTTTTGCTGTCCCTACAATGCAGTGGTGGAATGATTCTTAAGAACTGTAGCCACAGAGCTGGACTCCACATCGCTCAGCTGTGCACACAAGCAACAGAGACATGAAGGTGAAAGTTCTCTGAATATGCTTTGCATGTGTGATCTTGTTTGATAAAGATGAGGAGGTGGGGGTAGAGAACGTGTCAACTTAAGAAATGCATAGTAATTTAATTTCTTTTCATTTATTATCAGGCAGAAGGCTGCAGATGCTGGTCAGAAGGCTCTCAGATGACATCACTTCCTGCAGACATATTAGCGATCTTAGCATTGATGAAAAAGTCTATTTTGAGTTAGTCTGATTGTTTTGTCAATGTCACTACTATTTATGCCACTGCTCACCTGGATTACCTTTTCCATAAAGAATATATCGCCCTGTTAGTTAGCCAGCTAACTAATTATTCGTTTTTAGTTAGCCGGCTAACTGTCATCTGATAAAGTTATTGATGATAACACTGTAGAGAAAGGAAAAAAATCACATGCATGTGTAATGAAGAAGCAACTACTACATGTAAAAAAGCTGGGACTGGGATAAACCAGAGACTGAAGAGCAAAACAGATGAAAGAAGTTCTTTACTTACAGTAAGAAGCACAATAAAGCTCAGTTACCAGACAGTTTTCTTTGTTTTGTTTTTTTTTGTTTGTGATTTTTAAACATTAGTAGCAGTCAGTAGTTAATATCATACAGTTTCAAGTTTTAAGACAGAATTGAAAAACAACAACAACAAAAAAAAAAAAAAAAACAACTTTACACACAGCTGATGTGCACTTGAACTTTATGTGCAGGTTATTATGCTTTGTATCCACTGGAGAGCAGTGTTGAGCTAATGATGCTCAGCCTCATGGCCATTACTGAGACTAATGCAGGATTTTCCTTTTCATTGTAATACAGAAAATAGTCACAAATAGACTCACACAGATATACACACAGTACACGAACACACTTGCTACTCCGTTACAAATGACATGGCGTTGTTGGGTCGAGTATCCTTATTTGCGAATACAAATTACCTGATTTCCTCAAGCGCTACTGATTTCTCCACGAAACACTAATGAGAACAAATGATGACTCGCGTGCAGATCTGCTGACACTTCAGGCACAGACAACTAAAAACAGGTTTTAATTGATTCATGTTACAGCAATTGCTTATAGTGACCTGAAATAACCGAGAAAACACTGCAGGTACAATCAGTTGGGTGTTGCCTGCTTTACAAATAAACAGATGTTTTAAATATAGCCTCAATATTTGCTCTTATTTATTTATTTTTTTTTACAATACTTATACATTTTTACATTTCATGTCATGTCTGTCATGAAGCTTTCAAGACACTGTGTCACATGTGAAATAAACTGAACTGCTGGTAGCATCAAGGGCCCATTTTATTATTCTGACTGCTCAACGAGAGCACTGAAACTTATGTTCTTCATCAGTGAGATCAAAACAAAGTAATGCAATGACTTTGAAATCGTGGCGTTCTCCGCTCCCATCTGAATAAACAGAGCGGACAGTCAGGGGTCTTTGAAAGCTAGTCAGATTGTCTTTCTGACTCCAAGAGCCCAGTTACTCCCATCAGGGGTCTGAATGTGTGTGTATGTGTGTGTGTGTACCAATTGCACAGTCTCTGCTCTCTACATTCCTACCTGTTTTACAATTTTTCTGTGTTTGTGTGTTTTTTTTTTTTTTTGTTTTTGTGAAGGTGGTGCTCTTTACCCACATGGGTAATCTTTCGTGCACTCCTAACGAGGTTGTCATAGTCGCCGCATAATGAGGAGCCTAAAGATGAATGTAAAAATGCCTCCATTACACCGCTTTCATCCTCTTGTTCATTAGGTTAGCATAAGGTTACAATACATTACTCCAGTCCCAGTGTTCTACACACACGACTGCGATAGTGTGTCACTGAGGGCTTGTGTGTTAGTTTGCCGTGATAATCCTCATTCATTTACACACACAAACACACACACACGCATGCACATAGTATTACCTGCCTAAACTTAACCCTTAACTGAACCTCAACATAACACTGATTCTGAGACCTGAGTCTGACTTTTTCTTGTACTGTTTGGAGAACAGGTTTTATAAATATCCACATTACAAGGGGTTTTCACTACAATACGTCTGTAATTCTCACCCTCACGTACAAAAAATGCAAATCTATTGCGTATGTTTTCATCATCTGTCCAAATTTGCCAAATTCACTGCTTTTGTTATTCCGTCTCTGTCTCCTCACCTCTGCCCATCCCTCACCTCCCTCCCTCTTTTTATTTCTCCCATTTCTGCACCCCTGTCAAGTGCTTTGTTTGCTGTGACTTTCCATGCGGTTATCTGAGCGGAGACAGTATGCCTCACCCTGGCACAGGACCTCAGTTTCCACGGCAACTTTATAATTGTTTTGGATGCGTTCCAAACGCCACTGGATACCGAGGCATTATTGATGTCAAAAGAAACATGTATGAAATGAGGAGATGTGGAGGCGTCCATATGGTTCCGTACACAGCCTCATGGAAAGCCATTTAACCGTTTTTCAATGGGAGTTTTGTGATACTGCTGAATAGATCCCACATGTGTCGCATGATATTTCATAATTTTGAGCTTTCTGGATCACAAAAGGATAATAGCACGCAATACAAGCCACTGAACTGTGCAATATTTCCCCTATTAATGTCATTAAGTCATTGTCACAGTATGCCCTGCTGGGCTGAGTATGGTGACCTTACTGAATACAATATGTCCATCATAATGCATTTAAAAAAAAAATGTGAATAGTGAAAATGAGAATGAAATCCAACTCAACACATGACGGGAAAATAAAAGTCTGCTGCACCAAAAGCTTCTCCAGTAACCATAAAGTACATCGCTGTCAGCCTCATTCACTTCAAGTAGTCTTTGTTTTGACAGGAGAGGCGGCGTGAGTTATCCCAGTGTTTGTCACCATAACCATATTGTGACCCCCCCACCCCCACCCCCACTCCCACCCCCACCCCCACTCCACTCCCTACCAACTCTCTCATGAACACACACACGCACGCACAGCCTCCCAGCACCTCTGAGGCATGAGCTGTGGCCACATTAACCACTACGCCGCAACACTCATTAAAATAACATATAGTGTCAACAGCAGCGTGGCCCCAAGTGGATAAACCTGAAATGCTTCACTCACAAATCCACAGACAGACTTGTCTGTGCATTTTGAATTCCCCTCTGAGCAGCAGGTTTGCTTCTTCACTGTTGCTTATTAAACTTTTGAAACTCTTTCTGTGCTGCTGTATCACAGAATATGTGATTTAAAAAAAAAAAACAACTGAAATAAGGCCCTGACTGATCTTTTTTCTCTGATCTCAAGCCTCCCCTCCCTCCGCTTAATTTATGACCTGTGAGGAGGAACCCAGGGAGTGAGAAGTGAGTGAGACTGGTGTGAAAGCCCTGAATAGAGCAGGGGCAACAGGCCCTCCAAATAACACAAAAGAGGCACCACAGCTGTTTGGAGGCAAAACAAGCCTTCAGGAGGCACTGTCTTCTGCACTGAGCTCCCAGACTGGCACTCACGCTGACTTTGTAAGCTGAGTTGTTATATGAATACTGTAACACAATCATCACTTTAAAGTTGTGGCTAGAAAACCCTCCAAGACGAAGTCCATGTGAAATTTAAAGTTTAAAAGAAAACAGGTAATATTACCAAAATCATTCTGGGTATTTTCCTTGAATGAAGTCCCTCATTTCTGACACTGATATTTATTATTAGACCCTGGAATGGTCAGTGAAAAGAGGATGTTTCATACTGTGACATTTGCCTTTGAATTATTTGATCTTTATATGATGCTAGCAACCGAACAAGGAGAGAAAAAGAGGGGAAGACGTAAATGAGGTGGGAACGACATCAAACCTGCTCTATTGCATAGTGAGAGCCAAGAGGAGGGAAAGAAAAACAGCACAACAGCCGATCACCTTTTCAGAGGGTTGGATCATTCGAGGGCCCTGCTGAGCTGCAGGAAAGTGTCACCAGCCTTCGTGAGCTCACTGTCAAGTGCTGGTTACTGACTGTCAACTGCAGCTAAAAATGATTTCAGAATCCGGGGTTAGAAGTTCAGCGTACTGTTTTCTTCCCCCAGACTGAGGGGAAAACGCTGTCACCATTGCTGGACCCATAATAATTTATTCCCCCCTGTACAAAACTCTGTTGGCTCCCCATTCCTATGACTGCTTCTTAGTTTTCCACTCACGCCCGTTAGCTAGCCACATGCAGGACACGTGTGAACTTTCAGAATGATGGCAACTTTTCATATAACTTAATTGCAGCCTGTATTCATCATTGTGACTGTGTTAGAGGAGGCACTGTCATAAAACTGCTCACTGTTGAGCATCTTTGTTCTCCATTGTATTTGCACATGTTCTCAGCATAACTAAGCATGCAGTCCTTTGCCACCTTTTATTCAGTCCCTGGATGCAAACACTTTGAACCTTCATGGGTAGAACAGAATAATGAAATGTTTAGATGAGATAATGTTGAGAAACTTTTTTGAACATTACAATTCAGCGTCTGAAAAACATTTTTTTCTGTTAAAAAAAGACCTCAGTCTGGTCACTTTCTCCTCCTCTCTCTGTCTTTCTCACCCATCTATAGAGAGAGTATCTGGAGCCATCTGCAGACCACGATCCATCCCCAAACACTGGGGATCACAAAGGTGTTATTTTTCAAAGCTACCCCTGTCCACCTCCTGCCGAGTATGTGCGGCTGCGGTTCAAGGGAAGGTGGGAAACTTCTGAGGCCCTGTTCCACTTGTACCCCCCCTCCCTGTCGTCTGCCTCCTCAGGGGTAGCCCTTTGAGGGTGTCATAACTGCGGCCTGTATAACATGGGTTACTGCTGACCGTGGTTGGTCACAGTTGATGAAGCCTTTAAAGAAGCCTCCCCTCTCATGGTTTCTGTTAAAATTCTGAAGAGCAGGAGCAAGGCCTGGCTCCCAGACAATTACAGACACAGTAATGGGACGACTGTGGCAGAGCAGGCCTGCATTTTGACTAGTGATGGGTAGAGGGTGCTCCAAGTCCATGTTTGAGGAGAATGTTGCAACCCTACACTACCGCCTCCCCCACCCCCCACCCCCCCACCTCCCCTCCAAAAAAATGAAATCACCCTCTCCATTTTAGTTTGGTGCCTCCATGCTTGCAAGTTGCCAACACAAAATGAGTCCTCCATGTTTTGTGCTGCGCGGCGGTCTCCATTTCACAAAACTAAAGGGGAAAGAAAAAAATCCATGAAGGCTCTGAAATATGCTGTAAATAGACAAAGCTGCAGAACATGCAGCTGTTGTGGTGCCATCCTGTTGTCTTGGGCGTTGGGGGAGGGTGCCTGCAAGGTAAAAATGGGACAGAAAGCCATGACAGTGTGGTGGTAATAGCGTGAGAGGGTTCGCAGCACCTGGTACTCACCTCTTTCTCCAGAGAGTCCCTGCGGACACGCTGCCCTGCTGGCACACCGTAAAACTTGATTGTGGAAAACACCATCACGCTGAGACCGATAAAAGGAAAAATAAGAGATGTTTTTATTTACAAATTTTGGTTGTAATAGCAAAGGAGGAAAGAAATTGTAGTGCAAATAACATTTGTTAAATTTTTTTTTTTTGCTTTATCTCCAAAAGCCTTGCAGATTTATGACAAATGTATGTTAGAGTGCTGAAACCTGATTTGATTTTTAATACCAGTTCCATGTTTTTTCAATAAAAAAACATTCATTAGGTTACATTGGCACATGACACATAAAATGTTTAGATGATGAGCAAAATAGATATTTACAAAATAAAAATAATATTACTTTTTTTCCTTTTCTAATAACTTTGCAGTATTTTGCATTATTCAGTCTTTTCAGTCTAAATTATTGTCAAGATAAATAAATATTAATTTTATTATAAAATAAATTTTGTTTTGTGTCAGGACCACAGAGGCTTAGAGAGTTTCTAATTATTAACATTTGACATCGATGCTGCAGTTTGCCTTTGCAAATGCACTGTCATTTGAAAATAATTTAGTTTAGTAATTAATTGTTTAGGAAGAATTCCCTTTTTTGTATGTTGTTTATCTATTTTTAAGGTGTCACATATTTTACTACAATTAATTTTCTGAATTAAAAAACCAAAAAAAACATTCCTTGGCTTTAGGATTTAGCATTATCCATTTGAAATTGAAATTTTTATAATTTCATTTTCCATAACCATGCTAAAAAAAAAAAAAAAGAAGATATTATGGAGATAAACGTGTGCCAGACAGTGCGCCAGTGTTGAATATTCAATGTAAAACAATGAGTGTATAGTGAGTGTGCTGTCTCTCCCTGGGTGTAGGGAGTGTGTTGAACCTGGCCTGGCCAGACAGATACAGTGAGGTGGCCACCTTGCCCTGTGTGAGTCAGTGTCAGTGCAAAGGTCAGAGGTCGGTGCGGTTCAGGACTTCTCCTCAGGCCGTGCTACGTGAGCTGCAGCATGTGGACAACGTGCTCGGAGTGGACCTGAGGAGGCTCAGCGCCGCACAATGCTCCTCTGTTCTTTGTGCCGTACCCCTATCTTGCTCTCTCTCTGTCTCTCTCTTTCTGTCCTGCAAACACACCTCTCTCTCTCCCTCTCTCACTCACCCACACACACACACACACACTCATGCACGCACACTGAAGAGTTCTCTCCACACAGTTGGAAAGACAGGGGTCACTGACTGGATGCTCCCAGCTGAGTACTTCAGTGCAGCCCTTCTCTGAAACACACACATACATATGCGCACAGGCACACACCTACACACACACACACACACACACTCATACTCATCCCTATCCACATCCACACGTGCACTGTGTTAATGTCTTTTTCCATGCTGGCACCCTGTACAAAGCTTTGGCGGTGTTGTCTGCATTTCTCTCTGAAACTCGAGCATTAACAGAATGTTTTTCTCATTCATTATATAATCAGTAAAAATAGTTTCACGGACGCATTGTTAGACAGCTGAGGGAGTGAGAACATCCATCTTGATAGTAAAATATTTTTAAATGTATCCATTCAAATATATAAGTTTTAAACCTTTTGTGTTTCCTTCGAATGGTTTGTTTTTATTGGGGACATTTTAGACTCCGAAAAATAAATGTGTTATTAATTTAAATAACAACACAAAGTGATCAAGTTAAGAGATTCTCTCAGTCCACTGTCATCATTTCTCTTCTGTGTCTCAATCAACACACTACTAAGATCAAATTCTGACTGCTTTCAAACCTGGAGCGATGCAACCTTCACCCTGGACTCTAACTTTGGGACCCCCCCCCGAAAAAAAGAGTAATTTCTCTGTGAGATCCGTTTTATATTTGTTTTACAATAATGCGACCATTAACGGTTCAGGAAAATTGAAACCATACAAGATATTTGAAAACAAGGTTTGTGTAGTGACTGGGTATTTCATTAGTCCTATAAGGGATGTCCTGCAGTGATTAGCTGGAAAGCCCATAAAGGTACTGAGTTTCACTTTATTACGAGGCAAGTTTTTCACATCATAGTAAATTGTAATAACTTGTAACAAAAATAATGTTACAACAAACTGAATTTATGAAGAGCATGTAGGGAGAGATTAAATTCTACATGTGTAATAGGCTTAACTTTCACAGAACTTTTACTTTGTCTAAACTGCTGGGCCCTGCTCGGCAGATGATTGAATCGACAACCCCTCAATGCGCCGCTGAATTAATCACCGCCATAAGGCTGTAGTATCGATCGAAAACACAAGAAATCCTGCGGCCGTTAATCATTCGTGTCAAAATTAGAGAAACATAACCCAGCCAGGCGGTGCAGTGGGGCGGTGCAGAGGAAGTGGAATGCATGAGGTACAGGGAGGTTGATCCCTCTGCCGCTTTGACGTCAGGCATCCATCTACTGGTGTTATTCCTTAATCTGATTCACTTGGCTGCTCAGCAGACCGGTGTTGCCTGTTGGAAAGGTTTCATGTGTGTGATGGATGCTATTGTCAGAAATGCCAAGGTCAATATGCGATGCAGTAGCAAAAAAAAAAAAAAAAAAAGGAGGACTTTCTTATTTCAAAAGTGCTTCCCATGTATCATCATCTCTGCAATCTGACCTTGCTTCTCTCTGTAATAACATTCAGAGGGAGGACAACTGCTGGGTGCATGCTCATGGGCTGGCGTTGATCTTTAAAACGGGTCATGGCGCCACAGAGAAGAGGCCCGTGTCACTCACGGCAGTATGCAGGCGTATTACTTACAGTGAGACGGATTTGGAAATGGAGTTGTACTGTGTGGCGTGAATGCTGGGGGACAATTATGTCTTGATTTGAGCATCCTGGCAGAGGGGCCACGGTGGGACTTCACGCTCTCTGTACAAGAGCAATTAGCTGATATCGGGGCACATCATCAAACGATCATGTAAACAGATTTAGAGTGATGGAATGTCAGTATTAGCAAATGACAAACAATGGAGGAGAAACAGAGGAGAAATTCAATCTAACAGTTTGTCAGTTTGACTGACAGTGTCAGCTTTAGCTACTTTTGCCTCACATTATGTGATTTACTGAACCACATCACCATTAAAACAGAATCTCAGCACTGGCAGTTATTAAGACCACATGAGGCACTGGGCAAACTTCTTGTGAAATATGAAAGTGGCATTTTCTTGTCAAAATGTCCTGATGCAGCAACTGTATGAGCTGAAGTTAAAGACATGTTTCAGGAGCGTATAAAAATAATCTGTCTGGAGTGATTATTTGTGTCTGATCAAGTTTTTTCCAGAAAAAACAAGTTTAAAAAATCTTTGTGCTTATTGGAACATACAGAATCTATATATGCCAATAATCTTCATGTCAAAAGTTTAACTATGAGACACAGTTAAGACACATTGATGACTCCTACTTCACTCTCAGTGTATGTGCTCTTTTTCGAGTTTCCATGTCACACTTGTGTAAGTTGCGTACTGGACCATGACTGGTTTCGAAACAGGTTGTGATGTCACAAACTCCTGCTCCTACATACACAGGTTAAAAGTGAGAAACTTTCCCTCATCAGCAGCTGAAAGTGAAACCAGCCTTCTAGTGTCAAACTGTGAAAACACATCATTTTCACTCTGCACAGTGAAGGTCAAACGTCCAAGTGAAATAAGCAAAACACATTTGTGACTGGAGGGGGACTTCAGGCTATGATAGCCATTATACTATAGTTAAACTATCAAGTATTAATTGTTACCGACTGCTCAGTTAATAGCTTAATCACTGATATAGTTTTAATGGGATTGTCTGATGAGGAGGGAAACATCACATGTCGAGTTATAACAAGGATATTATCGCCCAACAAGGTGGACATCACACCATCCAATTTATTTATCCATTTTTTTCCCCATCCTGAGTGATGTAAGGAAATGGCTGCTAACACGAGTGGTGTTTCCCCACTGAGCCCTCATCTCCGACTGTCCACTGATTCACCGCTCCCACAGGGGAGACTGACCTCCTCAGCCACCTGGGGACGGCCCCCCTACACACAGTTAAATCTGCTCACAGGAAGGAACCCGAGAGGAGAAAATCATGTCGTTAAGACTCTACACCAGGCCTGCTGCCTCCACTCTGTCCAGCTTCCTTTTTTTTTTTTTTTTTTCCCAAGACCAGGGAATAAGAAATACCCCAAGTCCTGGAAAATGACTTCAATTAACCATAATGTTAATCACTATTGCTCAGAACAAAAGTCAAGCTGAGAAATCCCTTGATGGAAATTGTTATAATTGCCCTAACAGTGGGGATGAATATTTCTCCCTGCTTAATTACATGTGACTTAATATTTAAATATACCATTTGCGGGTTTTAAAGTATCTTAATCACAGCCATTAATTTTAAATATCTAGCATTTGGAGTGGCGGGGGAGCAGACAAACACCTTTTACAGTGTGACTGGTTACATGTGGCAGGTAACGTTAGCAGAATGTCAGGTATGTATTATGCACGAGGTGCTGCTGACAGGGCCTGTATGCCTCGACAAGAACAGGTAATTGTGCTTCCCCTGTACAGTAGGAGGTGGGGAGCGATCTGTTACACACAAGCTGGAGTCTGACTTGTAGCTCTGACCCATCCATCGTAAACAATGGCACCTTTCAGACAGAGCTGAAATAAGGAAGGTTGTGGGGATGTGCTCTACTGCGAGACCAAAAAAAAAAAAAAAAAATAATAATAATCTTTCCTTTTTTATGTACTGCTTCATAGTTAATTTCAGAAGTTGCAGGGTTTATTTGCTAAAATCCATGAGGCGATAAGTTAGCTTATACTGGCCAGGAAATTCATCATCAGTAGTTTTGGTAATCAGTTCATTAAGTCAGTCATTTATCAAACAAAATTGCTAAACATTAGCTGGTTGCAGCCTCTGAAGTGTGAGAATTTAAAGCCTTTATGTGTTTAATGTCACTATAAATTGAATCTATTTTAGGAGCTTGGGGAAATTGGGATGGACATTTTTTTTATACTATTTTTGAACATTTTATGGTCTAAACAGTGAACTGACTAATTGAAAAAAAAAAATCAGTAATGAAAACAATCATAACTTGCAGCCCCTTCAGGTCTCACTGTGTCCAAGAAGCTAATATTTAGTCAAAAAGAGTGCAGCACTGGTCCTCAGATGTTCACTCCCTCCTCTCCCCTCACTGTGGTCATTTAGGAACTCGTGGCATGGCTTCTCGAGGATCAGGGGTGGCAACCCCAGAGTCCTGGCCAGCAGCCAACAGTGACTCTCCCAATCTGGCCACCTAAATCACCCCCTCATCTAATTGGCCAAATCACCTGCTGTTCTCAGACCCCCGTTGCTGCGTGGCAAAGGCCTTCTGAGGAATCAGACAATGTTTGCAAACTGTTAATGTTGTGTTTGGTCAGTGTTTGGAAACGCTTCCAACAGTTGGGAACATACAGTTTACGAGGTCTCAGGGAAAAAGAAAAGTTAAGATTAATACAGAGCAGAAACCTTATTTTTCCATTTTGTGTTTGAATTTGACTGTGAGAATAAGTTTCTAGTTCTGGAGCAATTACTGCAATATACACAAATCAGCCCGACGCTGGGATGCAGCATTTCCACCATGCTGTCACTTGCCAAGAGTTGCCAGTAAGCTGAAAAGCTGCAGGGCTAACAAACACACACAGACATACATTAAGAAGCACACACATCAACAGACAACTGTGCGTACACAAGTTAAGTTAAGCAGGCCTTTGGGTCACACAGTGTGAGTGAAAAACAGAGAGTGGGAGTGAGCGAGCAGCTGCAGGAGCCATGGGGTGGGTTGGGCCTTACGGCGAGCAGCAAGGGGCTGGGGGAGGCTTAGGGGATGTGGGAGGCTGGGGAGGGGCTGCGGGGAGACCCAGAGCTAGGGGCCGCCTGTTTAATTGGAGCTCATTTACACAGCAGTGGAGCAGGAGACACCTGAAGGGCCTTCCCTGCCTTATCAGCTAAATAGCTCCCACTCCCCATCCTCCACAAGTCAGATTCCTCCTCTTGTTTACTCACTTGTTTCTCTCTCAGAATACCATTTCTGCTTCTGACGTTCTTGCTTGTCCTCCGGTTTACTTCAGCTGTCTCCTCAGCTGAAGTAAACCTCACAATGAAGCACACAATAAAAGTTTATTAGTAAAAACATAATAAAAGGACTTTGCAGGAAAGTGCAAAGAAGTTCTGAGAACAGTGGTGCACATGCCGGTTGTTGATCAGAACCTGCATGAATCAGAATTTTAAATGATCTGCACCTTTGATATATTAATGCTGCTGTAAAATAATGAAATCAGTTAGTGTTGACAATGATAATACCCACCATACCATCTTCCTGTAGCTTTGAGAAGAGGGTGGAGGATGGCAAGGTGGAAAACAGGAGGGAGCGATGAGGGGGAGTATGATGAGAAGGAAGAGGAGGAGGAGGGGGAGAGGAGCCAAAAGAAGGAACAACTTACTGTAATCATAGTCATGTTCAATCAGACACCTGCTATTAAGTTGATAAATACACTTTTCCCAGTGTGAGTCAGGATACACTGAGTACCCCTAAGGCACTGTTCTGCTCTTTAACTACCTACTCTGCCTGGCTTCTTCACTCAACCACCGACTCTCTTCCCATTAACTCACATTTCACCCAGTCTCACAAAATGTCCCGAAAATCCATTCCTTATAGGGCACTGTATGATTGACTAAATGGGGTCCTCAATAGTAGGACTGCGAACAGATTTGGTGAGTGGTCTTTCTGGCTTTTGGGGAGTGAAAGGGTAGGGAGTTGGGGACATTTTTAGTCCATTAGTAAGTACTATTTTGTCCTTTTTTCCCTTCATGCTCGCAGTAATAAGAAAAAATGGGAGCAGAGTGAATGTATGTATGTGTGTGTGTGTGTGTGTGTGTGTGTTGTGGGGTGGGAGGGGTGAGGGTGTATGGTGAGGTTGTTGTGTTTGAGGCAGGGAGGGTGCACAGACAAAGCTTCTTGCCTCCTTAATCTCTTGTCTCGCCTTTTCAGCTCCCGTCGGTGCCCACATGCTGGTGATGGGGCCAAGAGGATGCCTCCTGTAGCGAACCTTACTCAGCACGTTGTCATGGCCGCCACAACACCTGATAAACATTAAGTACAGGCTGTGATACCTAAGTGTTATTATTGTTGTTTATTCATTTTATGTCCCCTTAGTGTTTTACAGCCTCCGCAACTTGTCCGCAGCTGTCGTTTGCTCAGATAATGAAGTGATACGGGCGCTTGCATGTTTTTGAAATGACTTTTCTTTGGACCAGAAGAGGGGGAATAAGTTACTTCTCTAACCCAGGTTCTAGGTTTAAGTGGGCCCTGGGATTTAATTATCCAGATAACTTTGTAATCCTGCTTTGTGAGCCAGGCCCCTGTAATTGTACTGTTTTAGGGACTGTACAAAAATTATAGGGGTTGTGAAAGAAGCAGTATTTTCTTTGTTGTTCCCAAAACATGTCAAAATGATATACCAGTGTTAAATTGGTCCAATTTCTTTCAGTGATTTCAACCTTAATACTTTAATGGAACTTCACCAATGTATACATTATTGAAAATAAAATGAAACCTTGAAATATGACATAAAAAATTAGGATGACCAAAGAAAGGAGCCCCCCTGTTGCTGTGTACAGCAGTCTAACTGGCCCATAATAAGAACTTACAATGTTTAAACCTCTAATTCCCATGTTTTCTGTGTTTTTTCTGGCAAAATAAAGTTGGAAAAAAAGGATCTTCAAATATAATTTTCTTCTGAGTAAATCAGCTAATAAGCGTTCTGTCATCAGCGGTGGAAGGATATTGTATTTGGGTTCTCCTTGCATCAATATTATGAATGTTCTAAAGAATGAACTAAACAAACTTGTGGAAACAGCGTGGTTAAAGGCCAGATTTCCCAATGTTAGTGAAATCAAAACTTGCTTTGAAACATGAATATCCTGTGTACATTGTCCAGAAAATATTTTCCTTACATTCCTCGGAGCCTTAAAAGAAAATTCATAACTTTGCGGTCAAAGTTCAAAACCATCCTCTCCTCGAACACGTGAAAAAAAAAGTGGCATAACATACAGTTCCCCTCCTAAAATCACATGTCACTGATTGAGTTGCAAACTGGCTGGGACGAGATGCGTCTGGAGGCATCGGAGGGGGGTCTCTCTCCATCTTTCTCCCACTCCTTCATTCCTCATCCCTCTCTCTTCCTCTATCTATCTATCTATCTACCGGCTGAGTGGAATTCATCATCTGTTGCGAGGGCGCAGCACACGATAAGCATGCAAGCGGGTGAGCCGGGCCGCTATATCACTGGGAATGAATGAACGACCTCACTTTGACCCAACCGGGGGAGGAAAACACATGTTCTGCTGGTCTTGGCTGGCTGGCTACCTGCAGAGAGGGTTGGGAATTCCTCCAGCAGGAGGGATGGGGAGATGGAGGGATGGAAGAGGTGAAGGAGGAGGAGGAGGAGGTGGAAGAGAGTCAGTCTCCATGTGTCTACTCTGCCCTGACATTAACTTGGTAAGGATGTAGGCATATTGCTGTTTTGTCAGACGTGGCCTGTGTCTTGTTGAAAGGGTTAAATAATTGAAGATGTTTGAAAGTTTGGGGATGAATTTGAGTGAAGCAGTAACAGAGGGAGGGGGACAAAACATGTAACCCGGATGGAAGTTTGGTGAATTATATTAGTCGTATATTGAACTTGTTATAGGAACAAAGTGTGAGAGTGTTAACCTCTGCAACAACTGTGGACTAACAGACATTTAATGTGACGTTATAAAGCTGCTAAGCTCTCTCAGACCCTGCTCACACACTGCAAATCCTGTGTTTCCTGCTACGAGCTCAGCAAGCTCTGTGGCTACCTATTGTTTTTTTATTACGTGTAAAGCATTTTTCCACTTTCTAAATCTATGAGGGAATGTGAACTCTTTGTCCTCCTTCGCCTCAATTCAGAATCAGTTTCTATACTTTTTCCACCCATGTCCCAATGAAACGCAGCTCTGGATTTCATTACCGGTGACTTTGTGTGTGTATGTGTAAGTGTGTGCACATATGTTTGTGCCTGCATGTATGCAGTCATGTGTGCAAAATGGGAGCAGTCAGTCCCACTCGAAAACCTTAATTTACGGTAGGTCACTTTGCAAATACATGTGTACATGTAACACAGTCCATCTTGTATGTGCATGCATGTTTGCATTAGTGAATGTTATCCGCACATGGAGAGTCGCTGTGTGCACCACCGCCAGAGGCCGTATACTGTTGCTGCCCGGCTGTGTTTCAGTGTCACACTGTTACAAACTGTGGAGAAGAGGCCTTGGCCTCGTGTCTGGACATGGAGCTGGAGAATGTAGAAAAGGCGGCATGTGGCAGTGGAGGTATGGACGGCTGCAGGAGGGTGTGGTCACTGCATAAAGAGAGCGATTCCTGTTACTGGGCTGTGGGATGAAGGGTGGAAAAGGGGTTGGTAAGGGGGTTGCTGGAGGCGGTCCACATCGCCCCTTTATTTACTTTGACCCCAGGTCCACAGGAGGCCCGGGGAGGGCACATGCCAAACTCCCCAGGCGGGCAAAGCTGTCCTGCCCTCTCTCTCACCTCTCTGCCCGCCCCTCTGTCTCCAGTTAGATATATGTCTGTTTGGGAGCCGGGGCTGCATGAGCAGCGATGATACCCCTCTTCCCTTCTTGTACATTTCTGGGTTTTGGACAGTTGGCCTCAGCTGAAATAAGGTTTTGTTAATGGTGTTTGCTTTTGAAACCGAGTCGTCAAAATGTTATTTTACATTAACAGTATTATTCATAGTAAATAAAGAGTGATATTGCAAAAACGAACACATCATTTGCCGTTTGTTAGTCATATTCAAAATAGTTTTTTGACTCTTCTAAATGTAACTTAATTTTGGTTTTTGTTCACAGACCTTGCTGCACCTCAGTTTTAAGAAAAACCTTCTTCATAAACAGTTCTTCATAAATAGATGAATCTGGGTGAGCCTTCACACCATTTTGCTCTTTTGGTTTCAATATAAACCAATCTGTGATTTATCTTCTTATAGAATAGCTAGGGGATATTCTTAGACAAATTAATTTCTCAGTCACACGCAACAAGACACATTAAACTTTAATCTTAAATAAATGTGACACATTATTTGAGGATACAATTTTATAAATGTGAAGAACTAATTGGTAAATTATGCATAGGCCTCATCAATCCCTTCCTTAATAAACTTACAATTAGAAGCAGAAATGGAGGATGATAGGAAAAAAAAAGGGGGGAAAGGGGAAAGAGCGGTGGCTCTTTAGATGTTAATTATTCAAATGAGGCAAAGTCTACCTGCCTGATGTCAGTGTCATCACAGTAGTAATTATTACCATGGTAATGCTATTGCCATGGTGAATCAGAGTGTGATTTATTTAGTTAAAGCAATTAGGTGGTATGATTAGAAATACAAACATAATTGAAAATTTAAACTCATTTTTCACTTTTACAGGTCATTTTCATTTTTCTTATGCACCAGCAACCTTTGACACGACCCTCCACTGTCGTGGCAACAAACATTTCACTAAATGATTTTGCATCATATAGAAGGAAAATCACATTTCTTTAGATGTTTATTAGCAAAGAAAAGCTTTTAGAGTCGGTTTTCGAACTTCAGGGAAATTAATGTAGTGAAAACAGAACCCTGGGGCATTCAGCTCGGCTCATGCCTTTTGGAAACCATTTATTTATTATTTTTGAAACTTCTTCACTCTGCTCACTCTGACATGTCTGACAGCGGAGGTTAGCCTGATGCTCACGTCATGGCCTGACTGACTTTCACTAGCGAGCGGCGTGGAATGGCGAGGTCTCGTTTAGCGAGCTGGGATGGTTAATTGATTGTCAAATCATGTCACAGTGTAGCGGGTAACTGAGATGACTCCGGGGCAAATATGTCCTCATGAACACAGTGCCCTCCTGCCCAGTGAGCTCAGCGGAGTCAGTCGCAGCACAGTGGTAGTGCTGAAAATGTCACCCCGAGATGACAGTTGTATTCCATTATAGCTATTGCTCAATATCTTCATGGAGGGCAAATTACAGCGTTTCAACAGAGCATAAAGTCACAAAAGAAAAACCATATGGATATAAAATAAACTCAAATTATTTAGTGAGGGCTTCATAACTCTCAAATTGTGCTTTATTTGTGGATTTGATAGTTACAATGATTTCACCGTCGTATTCGTGCTTTAAAAAGAATAAAAATGAAAAGTTCACAAATGGAAAAAAAAAAAGAAAACATTTGAAAACAGACATGTTTTCTGTTGAGAGTAACATGCTGGGACATATTGAATGACCAATTACTCTACTGTAAACCGCTTTGCCATTGAAAGCTGAAACCAGTGACAAAATCTATCCAATTCCAGTGGTTGTAAGTATCCAGAATGTATTGGACTTCTTTGGGGACGCGAATGAAGCTGCTGGGCATCCAGTGAATTTCAGCTCCATCTTGTTTCTTGCCGAAAGGCTCTGGCGTGGGCCTGTGGTTGCCAGGCGCCTCCTGAGGTGACTCTATCAGAGCCAGTCAAGCCTGAAATCAATCACTCACACCCATCAAAGACTGCCCTGCACCGCCATTGTGACTGAGCCATCTGGGCCTCAGCACACTGTCTACATTTATCTCTATGAACTATATGTGGCTCTGTGCGCATGCTTTTCGTGCGCGTGTGTGTATTTGCATGAATATACATACAGTATATTTGTGTGTTTGTGTACTTGCTTGCATCGAAGTGGGCTATAAGGACAAATGAGATGAAAGTAACAGGGTAAAAATTAATAAGGCATACTGCATTGCTTCCTAAAGCATAACCATCGCCAGTTGTGAATGCAGGAGGAAGCAGTGGCAGGTCTTAGCATCCATCATGCAAGCATGCTTTTTTACACCTGTTCACAGCCTTCCACTACATGCCTCTCCTGCATGGCATCATCTGCTTGAACTAGTTTTCCTGTGTGGAGGCCTCTCTCCTTTGGCCCCGCTTTGGTCAGTCCCCCTGGTCTCCAGTCCATCCTCTCAGTGCTGAGCGTTAACTGCCCAGCACTGGCAGGCAGAGTGGAGTGGAGCGGCGCTGAGTGTGTGTGGCAGCTGCCATTGGAGGGCAGTAGAGCACCAGCACATCCATCTCTATCAAAGTGGCCCCCGTAGCCCCAGAGGGTGCCCGAGTGTAAAGCACTACTTAGAGGGATGTTGGGAGCACAGAGACAGGCTGGGGAAAATGTGGACAGGTCAGGCCAACACTGGACTCCAGTGGCTCTATGGACTCTGTGCAGTATGTGCCCTCACGGCTTCACATGGAGACAGACTGACTGGAACAAATATACGGAGAGGGGGGAAATAATCACAACGAGGAGAGAAAACAGTCACAATTAATGCTGCATTGAAATGAAAGACTTTCATTATTTAATTGAATGTTTAGTTATTGTATAATAGTCATCATATTTTAGAATCTGCCTTAAATGCAACATTATCATTCTGCATACTATTGAGTGTAGCCACCAAATTAGAGACCTATGCACATGAAACTGCGATTTATGCACTTTACTATACATGTCTTACATCAGTGTGAAACCCTGTGACTCATAACATGGTTAAATTTCAAGATTATATGCTAACTCTAAGATTTTAAAGCATATCCCTCCTAATCATAAAGTTATTCCTTAGTCCTTTGAAAAAATAACTCCCCGTCATTTTTACAGGAAGACATCTAAGGTCAGCACCATTCATCCAGGCCCAGTCAATGCCTCAATACTTCAATACTGTCATTTAAAAGCCTTTTAGAAAAAGAAAAAGTCGGACGTACGTCTCCCCTCTTTGCCTGGACATACACCCTCTAATCCTTTTTTCAATACCAGTTCAATACTGTAAGGATATGGTGCCAATATCCATCAGCTTCACTGTTCCGTGTATTATTCAAATCCCCTCATATGCATTTGGCCAATAATCTTCTTTAATTTAAAATGAGCATTAAAGCCCTTTTAATACTGTACAGACACCCTGTTAGGTGAATACTTGTGCTTTCAGACTGAAAGTCATTTTTCAAATGATAGTCTCGCATAGCTGTTTCAAATGTGTTAGGAAAAATTAAATATACATTTCTCTCAGTGTAAAGTTATTTAAAAGTTCAGCATTACTGCCTTTTGTGATAGTGATTTGTATGTAAGATGTTATGTTTACGATGAACAGTATTTTTCAAGTCACAGCACACTGGTGGTTGACAGTGCAATGAAGAGACAAATTAAAAGAGGTGTAAAAGATATTTAGACTATTTTTTTTTATAAGTCAACATATAAATTCAGAGAGAGATGCATTAATTTCATAAATGTTTACAGTTATATTTCTGAAAAAAAATATTTAGTTATGATATTCCTGGAGTTGTACCAGTATCATGCGTCTCTGCAGTTTTAATTAATGGTTATATATAATGTTTCAGACACCTCTACGTTTTTTTCTTTTATGTGTAAAATATTTTATACATATACTGTTTAAATTATTCACAAAATAAATGAATTGATAAAACACTGTTAGAAGGAAAACTAGGGTAGATTCGATTCATTAAGAGCAAACAAAAGTATGGAATAAATACAGAGCCATATGAAAATCAATCAAAAACCTCAGCTCCAGCACACTGTCCTACATTTAAGTAGCTCTCAATTCACTTAAAACAAACCAGCCTTGAAACTTTCATCTCAGGAAGAAAACACGTGTTCCTTGTTTTCTGCTTTTACATTAACGTCCATGTTTTTTCTCCATTCCACTTAGAGAACTGGGATTCCCCATTCCCGAGTGCAATGTCCCAGACCTTGGCCGGCTCTTTTATGTAAACAGAAACTCCTTGCTGTGAAGGGGTCCCATAGTTAACAATTCCACTTAGAGAGCACGTTGAACTCTGCCGCGATATGGGGAGATTCATGTTCTTGCTCTACGCTTTA
This sequence comes from Trachinotus anak, assembly GCF_046630095.1. Taxonomy (NCBI): domain Eukaryota; kingdom Metazoa; phylum Chordata; class Actinopteri; order Carangiformes; family Carangidae; genus Trachinotus; species Trachinotus anak. Next base: position 9,023,792 of record NW_027273860.1, read on the forward strand.
AAGCTACTTCATGTAGCTCTAAATGTAGCCCCAATACCCAGTTGGCTGAGTATAAGTAAGTACAATAAACAAGTCAGCTTAAGTCACAAACTTGTTTTCTTTTTACAATTTTATTTGGGAATTTTTATTATGTCTGAACCTCAACTGACTCATGCAAATAAATATATGTCTCATTAAAATCCTTCTGTGAAGATATGGTTCATATAGATATTATTATACTGCTTTGTGGTGTGTAGTTTCCAAAAGAGAAACTTTTTTGATAGAGAGTTTGTCAGCGTTGAACTATGTAAAGAAAATTATAAAAATAACAGCGCGAAGTGCTTTCTGATCGCTGCAGTCACATCTTTATTTTCTGCTTTATGTTATACATGCATATAATCATACATGGCAATTATGCATATATTCAATATGTAAAAAAATATATTTTTACCTAATCCAACAATCGTACACAAGCAAATTGTGATATTTCTCAATAAATCTAGAAATTTTGTTTTAGGAATTCACCGTTCAGATCCAAATACGCAGAAATAATAAACAGTTCCTCGATCCTGTGTTGTTTCAGTCGTAGAGCTATTTGATAGCGTTGCAAAATACAGCAGGAAACAGAACTTTGCATGATGACGGCAGCATTTTCCAAACACTGTTGCCATGTTTACCACTGCCAGAGGGCGAAAAAGGACCTTTTATTTCCCTCCTGCTAATTGTTTGATTTCCTGTTGCCGCTGGAGAGCTTGGCGTACTGTAGGGGAAGAGAGAAGGCCCAGGTTGGCACAGGAGCTTGCACACACTCACTTCATTTGTCTCAGACACTGCAATGGCTGCAGGCTAGGCTCTCTCTCTGGAGCTTTGTAGAAATACCAAACAGTGACATCTGACGTTGTCTGTCTAGAGTTCCTTTTTTTATCATCTCTGTCTTTTCTTTCCCCCTCCGCCATCTCAAGCTGTTTCTGACACCCTTGCAGTGCCTGTCATTGTTTATTTTGCAGCCCTCACTTGACTAATAAGGAAAGCACGTAACACTGGCGCTTGTATGTGTATCATACAAGAGACCGTGAAATGCTAAATCATAAATCATAGCTTTTAAAGTGCACGTTTTAGAGGGAGGGTTCCACTCTGCTCGGGCGTTCTTGTTTCTACGCTCGGCTGTTATTGTGTATATCTCAAACTTGTCATCGGTTAGTTTGCATAGAGATACGATCCTCTCATCCCACACTGATCCCTGTTCTTATTCCAGCAGGTGGTGGGCTTTAAAAGTTCTTGTTTGTAAGCTGCCGTGGGAGAGATGACACATTTACGATGAGCAGCGCAGGCCAAGCAGCCTGGACACAGCCAGGCGGGGAAGATCCCCTGCTCGTGGCGTGCAGCGCAGTGCAGTGCATTGTGGGCTTCCTTCTGAGGGGCCATAACACCACATAGGGCGCTGGACTCACCTACCACTGTTTAATCACAGAGGGCTATTCTCATGTAAATGTATGTTAATCAGGACACAAGGAGATTGTTTTAATCGGATTGCTGGTTTTTGTTTTGTTTTCTTCTGCCTTCAGAACTTGGGAATGCATCAGGAACAAAAAGTGCCGTTGTCAGGTGGCAGTAAGCCAGTAATTCCTCTTGCAGCTTTTTGACGTTAGCACAATCCCGCCGACAGACAGATTCTCTGCAGGGACCTCCATGGTGATTGGGCTTCTGTGCAATCTCACCCCTGAACCTGGGCGCTGTCCTTCTGAATTAACTTTAGGAGAGGCTGCATCGTTGGGCTGCTGTAGCCACCACATTTGAAACGGGGGCCATGAAAACGGGCAGCTGTGAAATGATAAATAAAAACCATAAAATAAAGAATGTTTCAAGGACCAAACTATGTCCACAAGACAAACAAAGCAATCCAGTCAGAACGTAACTTTTAATGCCACTTCAGTGATGAACACCTGCACTGTTGTGAACAAATAGATACAGTGAAAAAAAAGAACAAATAAAGCATCTTTAAGGCAAATTTGAATGTTAACCTTCTGCTCCATAACCCAAAAGTGCTTTTGCATTACACTGTCATTTTATAAGAACATGGGTATGGGGAAATTAAAATCAGGTTTATATTAATTTCATGAAATTGCATTACACCACCTTATGTGATTGTGATGTGCAGAGCGACAGCGGTGGCGAGTGACTGACTTGTGCCACATCGCCTTGGGTTTTGTGTGACGGATGCCCCTGCCAGTGCCAGTGCATTTCTGCCTGCCAGCATGCCTTTAATCCCTCCTAATGGGGGTTGTCATCTCACTGCTAATTTAAATGCTCCAACCACGAAGCTCCCCCACCTGGCCAAGCTAATCCCAGTGCGAAGGGCCCCCTTCCCCACAGCTAGCCGCCTCGTTTTGGGGCCCAGGGGCCCGGGGGCCTCACCACCCTCCTACACAACAACAGCATCTTTCAATCATCTCTCCCTGATTGTATTAATCTTATCTGTGTTTAATTACATTTTTTAAGATTATTGCTGTATGCCATCTTTGCACACTGTGGGGGCCACAGAGGGCTGCTCATTTCAGATGCATTTTCATTTGGGCACAAATCCCCATCAAAGACTGCCAGAAATTATAGGGAAGCCATTTTTTCATGGTTGGGGGAGTTTGTAAACTTGAGCCTATAGCCTCAAGTTATGTTGGCTATATAGGAGTTCTGGATTGCATTGTATTAGGCAGTTTGAATGTTTGTAAGATTACCAATTAGAAATAATATTTTATAGGTAACAGATTTAATATACATGAAGATCCAATGATGGATAAAATGTTTACGTCTTTTATAGTAAAAGCAGATAAATACACTACTATAAATATACTCCAGTACAAGTATCATAAAGTATTATCAGTAAGATGTGCTTATCAAAAGATATTTCCATCAAGACATACAGCCCTTCAACCCTTCATCGTTATATTGTTGATAGTATAGGAATTACTGTGGAAGTGTGGTTTTGTTGTGTAAATTAAACTACATTATTTTGGTAGTTTAATCCGTACCACAGTCATCACAAAGTAACCGGTAATATGTCAGATACATGTAGTGAATATTTCCCTCTGAAATGTAGTGGAGCAGAATTACAAAGTACATGTGTGCCTCAAAATTGTGCCTCGGTACAGTGCTTGGGTAAATGTACTTAATTATGTTCCACCATGTTAAGACCTTGTCAGCCACAGTGCGAGCTCTCATCTCGCGTCATTTTATAATTTAGTGGAGGCTTTATTTGTATTTGTGTGACGACTTGAACCATCCTGTCAAACTGATCATAAAACATTCAGGCTTTCTAGGTTCATGTTATTCAGGTGTGCACTGCCTCATTAAAAATTCAGAACTTTGTCTTGTACCGACAGTAAGTAATTTTGTTTGTGTCACTGTGCATTATTTACACGGACCCTGGTGAAAGGAGAGAATAGCTGAAGGAAAACAGAAGATTTTTTATTTATTTACTTATTTATTTTTGTGCAGTGTTTTTCACTTTTTGCTCTGGGATATTGGGCCTCGGGGTGCTGGGGATACCCCAGCAGGTGCATTTAATTAACCTTGGGCTAATGCTCCGGTGTTAAGAGTGACACGTCTCCAGGCTTCATCTTGACGTGTCGGGAAGATGCACATGGTCCAGATTAACATTAACATTGTAACTAACAGGTGTTTCCGCGTCTACATCATCATGATTTTCCCAACTCTGCCTAATGAAGCTGCGATGGTTGAGAGTGATTGCAATCAGAGATATGCTTTCTTTTTACACGAGTAAACAATCAGCCATCTGGTCAGATGAGGAGTTTTTGTTTGATTGCAAACTCTGCGCTCGTTTTCTTGGCACTGACCTTCTGCGCTCAAAACATCCCACAGCAATTACGCACAAACTGAACAAATGCGATATCTCTGGATAGAAATAGGTGAATTGTGTGTTTCTATAAATAACTGCTGTGATTGTGCATTTAAAAAAAAAAAGGAATAGCTGCTGTGTATTGGTCCTTGCTGCTGCACAAACACATTACAACACTCAATCACTGCCTATGTTTTATCAATAAAATGCACCGTGGCAAATGTGAAGGTGTTGCAAACTGTGTGCCAGAATATTTACATACAGCAACTATGAAATCTATCTTCAGCCCAGCACATTCATCTGTAATGGTGTAATGCTGTGACTGTAAGGCTTGTAGCAATCAGCAGGACCTTGTGTACCACTTTAATATGGAATACAGGGGTGACGGCAGGCACACGCAGAGCCTGTTGATGATTTTTTTTCCTGTGCATATTTCAGGGAGTGATGTGAAGTTGAATCGCAGTGTTTCCATCCTAAGGTGCGAGTTAAATGCTCGTGTAAATATAGCGAGCCGAGGGCCGGCGGGCATCTGTTTAGTGGCTCCCCTTGAACCAGGTTCACCGCCTGACAGGGGGCGGCGGAGCTGATTATTAAAACATTTTCCAAAAAAAAAGATTTGATGTTCAAAGCTGCTGCACCTGAAAAGAGGTGACACCGTGTGCAGCTACATCACATAGGATTACGTGCAAGTTATTGTTAACGCTTCAAGTGGTGCTGTAAAATAAATGTGATGGAAAGCTCGGCTCATTTGAATAATTTCCAGGGCGCGAAGACAGATATGGTTTTTGGGCAGAGGGTGTGGTGTTCCAAAAGGGACAAAGAGATGAGACTTGGCAGCGCATGAAAATGATCGTTTGACTTCAAACGTCCCTATTTAATCACAGACGAGACACCTATGATTTTATATGCTCAGATTTATTTGATCTGTGCACGTCTCCTTTCTTGTCGAGTGGATGTACAGTCAAAGGTAAAATAACCGAATGTCTCAAGCACTGATTTGCCATAACATCCCAACACCTGACCGAGGCCAAGAATCCAGGTTAATGAGGAAAATTAACATATAACAGCATTTTCTTGATTTTTATTATGCTCTAAGTCCACAGGCCTCAGATGTGGTTTGTATTTCTCTCAACACACTGAGTGTCTTTGTAGCCAGTCGCAGATCAGATCACTTCTGAAGCTCCATTACCAGCCATTCAGCCCTAACACTGGAAGAGGAGCCCCAGTCCATGTGTGACACTGGAAGAGGAACCCTGTAATGACTCCCTTCAACAAAGCATCACTGATAAAAGGATTAACTAATTAAATTAACAGAGTAAAGTACTTTATAACTGTTAATTATGTGGTTCCCTCGGCTGCTCAGGGCCACTAGCACCCTTTGTTTGAAAGCCCCTTGTCTGTCCTAATTGACCTCTGGGGAGCTTTTGGTGTGTGCGTGGGTGTGTATGTGTGTGCATTGGAGGGTGCCTTACACAATCAAATGGCAAGTATAAACAAACTGACAATTTACTTTGGTGCAGAGTGACACTTTGTAGAACGTGGGGACACTTGCTTAAATGACCTTGAATGTGCCACCAGAGAATAGTGCCCCACTCTGGATCGGGCCCCTCAGAAGCCTCATCCCGTGCTCTGAGAGGGCCCCACTATCTTTTACATTCAGACAACAGTCAGAATTCTTCTCTAGTTTTGGAGACAGAGAAGTTAAAGTTCTTTTTTTTTTAATATTTCCTATTTTTTGACCCTATTGAGATGAACTTTTAATTCGCAGAATTATAAAGTTAGTTAAATATTTGTGGCGGCATGCGCTTGTGTATATTATTTATCACCCAAAAATCTGTTGCTTACACGACGATGCCGATGTTTAACAGACTGCTTCACAGAAAACCATAAAAGGTTTGTTTTGTTTATTCGCCCCATGCTTTAAACTTTTCTTGCCATCACAAGAAGGCAGACGTAGAGACTCTTTTATCCTCAACAGTGTCTCCTCTAATGCGTGGCCAATCACATTATTAATCTCTATGGCTGCAGTCAAAAGGCTGATATATGTGACCTGGTCTCCCATCCATTCCCGCCTGAGCCAACTCCATCTTTTCCCAGTCATTCTTTAAACCCCTTCTCTTCTTGCAGTGGGCCTGGCCACCAAAATCCTAATGACGTCCTTGACAAGTGATCCATCAGTTGGCAATTACAACATCTGTCGCCATGACAAAGCTGCCCACAAAGATGGCTCCGGCACTCTCTTTTGGGGCAACTCTTCCTCCCCCGTGATTATGTCTGGGTTTGGGGAGAGATGCAGAGTTGGTGGGGTCATGTGGGTTGAGGGGGGTTAGCCACTTTGTGCAGTAAAAAGGGGCCGCCCCACAACACAGACAGACATGTTGACAGCAAACACAAACATAGCAAAACAAATGGTTCACGCCTACCTCTTTAGATTTCCATTCAAATGCACTCCACAACTCTGTGAAAGTGCTCTATCTTCTATAGAGGGAAGAACCTACCAGCTGCCATCGTCTCTCCTCACTATAAAGAGGACCTTTCACTTGGGAACAATGAGAGGGCTTCTCTTTTCTCTTGGCCCAGAGTCTCTGCCGCACCATGTTTAATTTCAATAGCCATAGATCAATGCAGAACAACACTCCAGAAGTGATAGGGCTCATCTGAATCAGCCAACAAGACTTTTGTTAACGTCAGCAAAAATGCATTCAGAGAGTGATTCAGCAATAACCTACAATTGTCATTGTAGCATACAGCATTTTAACCAGCAGGCACCTCAGTCCAAACACCTACACACTCCTCAGAGCCCCCTAATCTGTGAAGGTGTGTTTTGAGGGGAATAAATCCTGTTTCAGGTGGATACATTTGCAGATGATGCCTTTCATGCTGTCTTTTCTGTGGCTCAGTGGGAGGAAGGTGTGGGACTTTGCCTTGCTTTTCTTTCACCCCTTTAAGTGGAGCACCGGATAGATGGCATGACATCACGGGCCAAGCCGGCAGCACAATGCAAAGGTCATGCGGCCCATTGATCTAGGGGGCCCCTGATAGAAACCCCCTGTATTATGGGTCCGCGCACGCGGGGTCTTACACACACTGAGCCATAGAAACAGACCACAAATGGAGCCTTGTTGTCTCCCCATTCAGGGACTGCAATCAGCGGATTTACACTTTGATGTGGAGCTGAGGAATAAAGCCCTTTCGAGCACTGACCTTTATCGGCTGACGGATTAAAATCCATAGCCCTCTCTCTCTCTCTCTCTCTCTCTCTCTCTCTCTCTCTCTCACTCTCCAAACTACATATCTAAGTTACAGTCCAGCTACCTTGCCACTGAGGCTGAGCATTTCTAAAGCCAGTCCTTTTCTTTCCCTTTATTCTCTTCTCTGCTCTCACCCTGACTTTTGTACCTGACTGCTAACATGGAACAAGTTGTTTTTTTTCTGTCAGGAAATGACTGGTTGAATATTGGTGGGTGTTTTATTCATAGACCATAGAGTCGCAGCCACAGCTTACTGCCTTACTTGGATTCAGAACTCGTTCAATGATAATACTGTCCAACAAATGCAAACAAAAACAGTGTTTCGACAGTAGAAGAACCATTTTTCCCTCCTACCTACCTCTTACATAGCTCAACATACTCCAGTAAGAGAAGCAGTCTGATGCCAGTGCTCTCCTTTACCCTGTTTAAAATGTGAGGTAACATGAGGCATTTAAAACAAGTTGGCAGAGGACTGATTGTATTTCACTGATAACAAAGCAGAATTTTATTACAAAATTCTCTAAAAATACACAATTTATTTATATTTCAGGTGTATTGGTTACATCTAGTCAGTAATAGTACTGGTAATGATCTGGATCCTCATTATTTTCATTAATGGAGGATAAAAACATTTTTACATACAGTGGTCACTTATGGAGCAAATACAGCTGTCTCTTTTTGGCATAATGTGCCTTACAGATGTACAGTAATGGGACTTTGTATGGAACAGTTTCTGTCACGCTCACTGTGGACCAAACACAACCACGCAGCTTCCACTTTATGCTTCCTAACGCCTGGCTTCCCATCCATTGTCTTTAAAACCATCCCTGATGCCCACTTGGACATTTCTCTGTCTGCTGTTCTCCCAGAGGTGCCAGCTTGAACCAAATTAACAGAAACAGGATCTATCACTTCTCGGTCCACTATCAGGCCAACTGGCTTTGATAGCCCCATTCTGCTTCGTCAGAAACATGCCAAAGCCTGCTGTAATCCGCTAAAGAACACTTAACTACCGAGTAATGTCACGGTAGACCAGCGGTCTGTATGCTGTGACGCACTTTAAAAATCTCGCAGCCATAGCCACTTAATTCAGCTAGTACTTTAGGAAGGCCCACCTGAGAATTGTGAGACTGCCTGCAGAGAGTCAACCATCAGCATTAGAGAGCATTACCACCGTGCAACAAAAAAAACACTCAGGCTATTTCCCACTAGAAAATGCTAGCCTACAAGCCTTTCCCAGAGCTCTTCTAAGTGCAACGAGAATTTGAGTCTCTGTTTACTGCCGTGCTGCTACAGGCCCACAACACCAATTTGACCGCTGATACGCGAGTTGTATTCAAGCAATTACTGTTCTGTTACTGTGAGCCTTTGTTAGGGAGTCATTAATTTGTTAGCCAAACAATCATGGTTTAAGCACTGTAACTGTGAGTTTAAAAGGTTTCGAGCCATATAGATCATGGAACCGTCCTTTGTTTTCTGCCCGCACCTCGTGAAAGGTCCCAGAGCAAAACAATTACATCTCACCGCTACGAGGTCCTGAGTGTACAACAATGACAAGAGAATTGAGCCTTCAGGCAGAAAACACTTTACACTCTGGAGATGGTGAATTGGTGGTGGGGGTTGGTGGGAGGGGGGAGGCATTTTCTGGTTGATGAGCATAAGGTACATGGTCCATTCAGACAAATGGGGAGAAACAACAAGGTACACAGAGAGACAGCTGCAACCAAAAAAAAAAAAACAGTTCTATGAAATATTAATGGGATCTATTTACTGACAAGCTACTGTAACCAGCAACTCTCTTCAGGGACTTCAGGGAGAGAGAGGGAGAGAGAACTTGCGCTTGACTGACAACCACTAGGTGCAGGGGTACATGCACATGACCTGCACGTACACACATAGACACAGAAACACACTCATACTCACACTTGTGAAATTATGACTGGACAGGGTTAAGGCTGACCCGTCTCATACCTCCAGAGGACACTGAGAGCAGTGTCTGTGTGGATTCTGAGGATAGCAGAGACGTGACAAAATGTCGGTGGAGTTGCGAACATACACTTGTTAGACAGATGACTTTATTCATCCCCGAAGGGAAATTGTTAGTATAGAGGTTTTTTTTGTTTGTTTTTTTGTGTTTTGTCTTGGTGTGAAAACATCGTAAATTGAACCAAGATCACTGGTTCATCAGTCAACAAGATAGAGGGAGTTATGTAAGCATGAGATGAGACTCCTGCATTCACTAACGCACACTTCCCCCCGTGTCTTAACCCTCTCCTTGCTATCTCTCTTGGCCCCGCTCCCACAATCTCGCTCTGTCCCAGAAATTCCAAACTTTGCTTACCTAATTTTTGCAGCATATTTCTTTGCCACAGGAGGTGGTTATGACAAATTAGAAGTCTACAAATGTTCTGATGGTGTAAAGGCTCCAGCTGTCACCAGGGAGATGGTGATCAGGTTTCCGAGCTGCATGGTCTCTTGGCGCCACAAAGAGTTCCATATGGTCATCCAAATGCTGCACCTAAATCTGCTCCCAATCTCCACCCCGGAGCTGAGCACTTCTACTGAATTAGTCACAAGGCTTCTGAGCATATGAGGTACAAGACAACAAAAATCATATGTCCTTCATGGAAAAAAGAAAAAAAAAAAAAAAAAAAGCAGGGAGGGGGGCAGCAGTAGTGAATGAAAAAAGGACCATTTAGCCTATCATTCACAGTTCTTGCAATTTAGTCTTCATGATCTTTCTATGTACATGAAGAAATAAATATGTATTATATATATATATATATTATATGTTTGTAACAGATAATAAACTATGAAGTGATCTGATATATGAAAATAACAGATGAAGCATATGTGAAGAAGGCCACAGGGAGAGCCATTTCCTTTACTGGGTTCAGCATTTTCAATGGCAAGACACCTTAGGTTGTATTAACACTTTTATGGCCAGTTATGAAACACAAAAACATGAACTTAATATCAGTCCAGTGGTTGGGTCTGTTTCACCAGTGAGAGCTCAACATTTAGCTCAAGTGTTTAACATTTTACAGTATCAGCGAATGACGTTTGTAGCCCTGCAGTACGTAGCTGGACGGTTGGAAATTCAGCAAAAATCTCTCAGATAAAGCCAGAATTCTTGCTGATGCTGAGATGAGAGTTTCTGGGGATGCAGGACATTGTGAGATGATTACAAAAAAAAATAACTGGTAGAAAGAAAAAAAAAAAAAAATCTCATCACATCAACTTGTGGTGTCATGATCCGAACCTGTCAGCCTGCTTCAACAGAACATCTCCCCCATAGCCTTTTGCTCCTTTCATGGCTGGAGAGTGAAGAGCAGGGGATTGGTGATCTATAATTAACCAGTGGGTCGGTGTTGATGTCATTGACACAGCGTGGAGGTAGAAGGTGGCAGTGCCAAGGCACCTGTTGTTGTGGTCTGTGGCATCTGATATCATTACCTACCCAGCCGGAGCGCCAATGTCCCCGCTGGGTCGCGAACTGTCCAAGCTAGCGACCACATTCACCTTTCAGACACACACACACACACACACACAAACACTGTCATCATGTCCTCCTTTACATAACTAACACTGACGGCCCTAACACCTAGAGGGCAGAGATCCACAGAGAGTTTCAATTACTGTTAATGATATTTTGATGGTTGCTGGTTAACTTATGCAACCGTCAGCATACAGCTGTACAAATATTTAATGGTGAAATCTTTAAAAATCTACAGTGTGTGGGTTTAAAGCCCACAGGGTTTAAAGGAACAGCGCGACACTTTCGGATCAGACCCACAGTGCAACAAGAATGGGATGTTTACAGGACATTACCACTAAGACTGGAAACTGTTAGCCTAGCGCCAACAAAAGTGAAGAAAAACACACCTGTAAACACACTACAGCTATTTCCACTTTTTATCTTTTATTATGCCCCATGCTTGTCAGCCAGCATTTTCTATGTGTTTCTATAGACATTAAAAGTATGATTCCAGTTTATTACAACATTTGTCCTATTTTGTACCTTTAGCTGTTGTTTCTATGGGTTAGGATAACATCACACTCAGCAGAGTAAATGCTGTTATCTTGAAACATAGTGACATCACAAAGAGACACAGCAAGGTGGTAAACAAACCAACAGTTTAGCCATATTTGTAGTGGGTGCACAGAAATGAAAACTGTATTCCTTTTCGATGGCAAACAGAAAAACCCTCTTAAGCAGCCATGTTATTTAGCCAATGGGATCTGGTTGCTGCTGATTTCAGGAAGAGAAAATATTTGAAAGAGTTAGGACTTTTGCACACAGATGCATGAAAAATGAATAGAACATGTACAGTGAGACAATGTGACCGTTCCGCCTTAATGCCATTTATTAGAGTAGCAGCTTTCCCAGTAGCAGATCAGAATGCCTAAGCCTTGGGCACTGACAGGGATTTCACAGCCCAAACTGATTTTCAGGTTGGCAGGGTTCACACACACGCACACACGCAACCACACACATAAAAACCTAGCTATATCATGACACGGACAGGATTGTAATTTATTATTGTACTGTTTTTTTGAAGACACTGTTTCCCCCATATTCTCTTATCACAGGATCTATAGCTTTGGTAATTCTAACATTTGTGATATTGTGATGCTCCAAGTTCAAGTCAAGTGTTACAGACACTGCTGTGATTAGCAATGTGTCTGCAACTAAGACTCACTTCATAATAACTTCATATCTTTGCTCTTTGCTGAATCGTTATTGTAGATGATCAATAAATTAACAGACAAATTTACAAAAGACATTGATGTTAGAAGTACTTTTTAATTTCAATATACACAAAGCCCTGGGCAAGCAAATCCCATAATGTAATGTTTTTTTTTTATTTTTTATGAATCAGTAGCTCCCTAGATACGCAATAAAGACACAGCAGTGCTCTACATTATTGATTCAGTTTCATAACAACCCAGAGTGTCTTTATTCACTGCAATTGGTGGAGAAGGAATCACACACACTTATTTAAAAAAAATCATTGCACCAATTAGTGAAGTTGGAGCTTCTCGTTTTGCTTTAATACGTCCTGCGAGATCTGATTTATAATAACAGCTGCATTGTGTTCACTGTGGCGGTGGCTTATTGCTAATTTGAAATCATTTTCTATATTAGTAAACATTCAGGAAGTATGTCACATATCACCAGTATGTACACAGACAGTCTTGCAGGAAAGTGTATGTGCACAGGGGCAGGAGAATACACAAAGACAGATGCTTCTTGCTGGGTCGGATTTCTATGCTTAATCATTAATGATAGTTTTTGCCAACTACCACAATCACTACAGGGAGGGCATTGGTTTTCTGTCAGGAATCTGGCTGCATAAACAAAAACTTCATGACTGCCCGTCGAACACTTTGTTTGTCAGCTCCAGTTGTTGTGAAATATTGTGAATATTTTTTGTGTCAGATAAACAGTAATAATAAGTGTTAAAAAAGTTTTCCAGTGTAAGAAACAGCCTTGCTTTCCGTCTCTCTTGGCCATTCTCTGGTGTAGCCCAAGTGGTATTTCTTCAGGGAGCTGGTTTGCTTTTCATTTATGTCCCTCAGAGTTAAAGCCCAATGTCCTCTGGGACTGCGTGTCACTGACTGACAAGGTTGAGGGATTTGAGTGAATTTTCCTGTAATAATGGAAATATCCCAAGCCCCTGAGACAAACAGACAGGAGACTGGCAGGAAATATCTTAATCTGCATTGACCCTCTGTTGGCACAGTCCCATACCCTTAGTGAGAAGAACATGTGCACATACGCCCAGCACATGCATACCTGCACGCGTCCACATGCACAATAGAGTACATCTGGATTGTGTTGCAGTGACCGTAGGCCCCTGAGTGTGCAGCCTCAGTGGCAGTGCGTGGGTGAGAGCCAGGGTCCAGCGCACCATGGTGGGGGCTCTCCATCACTCTGCCTCCTGGCTTGACAGGCCCTGGCTCTGGGGCCCGTCAAGGTCTTGCTGAGCGCACTCAAACTGTGCACTGCTGAGAAAGGGATTCTGTATCCTTCTAATGGATTACTCACCCACATCACCTGTCTGAGTGGATTCTGTTGACCGACAGACACACACTGCATGCAGACATGAACCCATGCACTTATATGCACGCTCACATCTACATGTACACGCAGTATATAACATCATTCCTTTATCAAATCAACATTACTGTCATGCAAAGTCCACGCAGCATTATCACTTTTTCTTTGAGAAAAACAAAAACACACTCCTCGTCCTAAAGAAAACAGTGCACTACCCAAACAGTCAGCCTGTCTTCAGACTGGGGGGGATTGTAAAGTCATTTTTTCCACTAACTAAAAAGGTCACATCTATGCCTCAGTCATTTACTCTTAATTCGGACAGAGAGAGAGAGGCTGGTGTCATGCTGCTGGACACCTGCGGACCCCGGTCAGGGCCGAGGCCCTAATCAGGCTAATACATATGTGTCACATCCAATGACCTACTGGCTCTGTTCATAATAAAGGTCACTCTGTGAGAGATACTCTGTCCCCCCAGGTCCTTCTTAATGGGGAACCACTGTAGCTTTTATAACCAAGTGCACACTAGTGACTTACTCTAGCGTGTATGTTAAGCACTGCGCTGACAACTTAGCCATTATTAAGTAACTCCATATAGATTTAAACAAACCAATGACAAAAGCAAAACAAACAAAACTGGTGTAGAATTCAACAGCACCACAACCTATGTCATCCAATATGATCATACAATTGAATCTGCACATCTCTGAAACAGATTCAACAGAAACTGAACACTATAATGATTGCAGGACTGTTGCATTAGGCTGCATTAGTTTTAGCTAGGTCTACCTAATAAGCTGCCAACTGAGTGTATTTGCTCATACTGTGAATAAACAAAGCATATTCTAGTGTTGTTTGCAGGATTATCTACAAACCCACAATATAACTACACAGTGTAATGTATGAATCTAAAGATCTGAAACAATTAGTCACTTAATTAATTAGTACATCTAGGACTAATTTGCTAATTGTATAATCATTTGTATGATCAAATGCCAACATTAACTGCTATAGCAGCTCTTTAAATGTGAAGATTTTTTGTATACGTATTTCTTTTTGTTATATCAATGTAAACTGAATATTATTTGGGTGTTTGGTCTGGTCAGACAAAATGAGTACTTTGACAACATCTCTTGGTCAATTTCCTGATACTTTTTACTTATATACTTTTATTTACTTATATACTTTTATACTAGTTTGCAGCATTTCAGCTTTTACTTGAAGGCACACCGTACAGAGATGGTAGGAAACAAGGGGAGAGACTTGACGAAAGACACCCATCAAAGGTCCCCGGCCACAATCAAAGCAGGGAAGTGGCGATTACAATATATACAATCCACCTAACCACTCTGCAACCAGACACCCAGTTTATCAGACATTTTACAGACAAACTAATTAAACAAGAAAATAACTGGCAGATTAATATAAGAGTAATAATAGTCACAAGTTGCAACCTTATAAATACAGTCAAAGATAAGTGGGAAATATGTTCAGTATTTACAACTGCATGATTTCTTCTCCAGATCACAGTGGATTACTCAAGTGTGCAAAAACCTATTATTTCAAGGTTAAGAACAATGTATCCCCTTTCCTCCTAGACAGATACTGTACATCATTCTCAGACAAAGGTGAAAAGCTATAGCTAGTAAATAATGGCTATAGAGGTCAGCTATTGATCTGGTGCTGAAGGGGACCTTAGGGGCATGTTAAGGAGGGCTATTGTTGCTTGTCAATGATCCCTTTATGGCCTTGGTCTCGACAGGTCTGCTGCAATAAATCAAGGTTAAACTAGTCCTCTAATAGCAAATCAATGATAGTCAATAGATATTATCATGTGATTATAATTCAGTCAAGTAAACCATTAGTCAAAACTTAAATAGTCTCTCTAGTCTGTCTACAGTACTGCAGCTAGAGAGCAGAAGGCTGAGCCTTTGTGAGGGTTATGTATTGATGCAGACTGTTTTCTAAGTTCGCAGTCCTGCTCCTAAGTCATATTATTGCAAAATGGCAAGGTCCTCCATTAGTTTAACTGAGGAGGTTGCTGAGATTTGAGAGAACAATGTAGAAGTTATATTGAGATAACCTTTACACAACAGTAGATATTTCACCTGCATTAAAATTACCCTGAGAGTAACCTACTTGTTATTTAGCTCTAAGCCTCCTCTATCAATGTGCTTCTACCTATTTGAAAGCAGCATCAGTCAAAAGTGTCTGCTATGCAACTAAATGGGGCACAGGGACATATCTATCTAACGATAACCTTTGCAGTACTGATATTTATGATAAAGACCATTAGGCATTTGTGATTTGCTTGCGCAAGGGCTTTAAGGCTAACAACGATCGTGAAGCGAGGCGCTATCCAGGGGTTTACATGGATGTCTGTGTCATCTGTCTGTGATGCAGCACAGCGTCTGATGGAAATATCATTACTTGGTGAATTTCTGAGGTTGTGACACAAGCCTCATCTCTAAAAACCCCTGTTATGAAAGCACAAAGGATAATAGGAACAAGTCATATCGCTTCTTCTATCCCTTTCTCTTTTTGAATTTATATCTTTGATGCCAGCCCCTCTGTTCCACTCATCACAGGCTGCACACTGACTGGACAGCTCTGTAATCACCTTGCTGTCTTGAAGGACAATCTATACTCTAAGGAGCGAACCAGAGGAAGGTGTGAGGAAGGCGCAGGCAGGTACGCCCAAGTTTGAGAACTTAAACTTGAAGATGCACTGCAGGGACAACAGCAACACCAAACCACAAAGTGATCTGAGAAATATTTCACAACTTTCAGTTTCTTGTATAAAGCTAATTTATTCTGTGCTAAGGTGTATATTATGCTTAAGTCTATATGAAAGAAGATGATAAGCTCATGGTAATTACAAAAATGTACATAATCAGTATTATTCATGGTAATTTCATTCAGTAGGCAAATTGCATATTATCAAATACAGCTAGAACTCAGTGTCTTGGGTTGTGCATCTCAGTGTTAATGTGCAAAAATGTGGGCTACAAACCAAATCAAATTCAAAAGTGTCCTATCAATTGCATCAACACAGCAGCGGGAAGCCCTCGTCTTTTATTTTGCATATTCATATGATTACTCTTCCAAAGGACAAATACATTCACGTCAACGCCATTGTCCTTTGATTCCACATGATAAAAGGCTATCTCATTTCATTCTTGCACCTTTCTAGTCCAAACCTAGACACTCTGATTTGGTAAAATGTAATTCTAATTTATCATTTTTCTGCCTGAGGCAAAACTCTCTCAAGCCTGGGGCTGTTTGAAAAGCAGTTGGACACAAAGACAGACCCTGGGAACTTTGCCCATGCAGTCAATCAGTCAGACACCCCAGAGTGCCCAGACCCGAACAGCTTGTTTTTTGTCCACGGATATCAAACAACTTCTCCTCTCCCGTTAGATAATAAAAACATGTAAATAGGAGTGAGTTGTTTCTGTCTTTTTTTTAACTTGAGATGGTTGGTGGATACGCAGTGTCTCTGTGGTCAGGGGCTGGGCAGCAGAGCGGACATCAAAGGCCGGCAGAGGTCTGTGACGGTGAATGCAGCTGGTGTCTGAGTCTCGGTGCTGGACAGAGCTACAGGCAGGGCCTCAGCTGCCCCACAATAAAGACACACAGGGGAAGGCAGCGCCTTCAAAGGCTAGACAAATACACACTCAGCCATACACAGGCGAATACACACACTCATGAACATACAGGCAAACAGGCACATGAACACAAACAATAATGAAAATGATTCTCTCCAGAAAAATATCATGCAGTTCTTGCAGACAAGTCATGAAATCGTGCTGAGTTCCTCTTCTTTCTTCTTTTTTTTGCCTAATTTCTCCTAAAAAGGGTCTTTCTCCTGGTTTTTGAAAGTAACACAACCTCTTTGAAAATACTTTTGTATAATGGTGTGTTTGCATTTGCGAAAACATTTTTGTATACATCATGAAGTAGTTCTCAGGGTGGGGTGTTAAACTGTGGGCTGTCTAGGGGGACCCAGGGAGATTCAGGAGGATCAACAGCAAAATCACAACTGATATAATTCACTTGAAATTATTGATTACAGAATGGTTTCTTTTATTTATATATATATATATATATATATATGATGCATTAAATGTGTTTAATCAGATGCCATTTACACTTACTCCTTATTCAGAAAATCAAAAATAAATACACAATAAAAAACCTTTTCCTTTACTGTGATTCTGGACTAATGAGGATCTGTTTGAGATTCCTTACTATGAAAAATATTGAGAACAGTGGATCATGACAGACTAAATCTGTGGCTATGAAACACTATAATTGCAAGGTTTTTTTTTTTTTCATCCAGAGGGAAAGGAGAAAAGAATCTGAAGGACAAAGAGTGAAATCCTGATGGCATGCTGTGGACAGCTTCATGTCTGATGTGGCCCTGACTTCACAGTGGGAATCTGTGTCTATGCTGTTGACAGCTTTTCCCCCATGTCCACTCAGGAAAGTATCTGAGATCATCAGAGCCTGATACAGCAGTAACAATGACTACCTCTTAATTCATCCAAAATAAATCATTTGTGTTATTTGACTTTGGTGAATACATTAAAAAAAAAACAACCATTGTAGTAATGTTGTATTTTTTAATTTCAAGTTAAGATAATATAATTTATATTTTATCTTAATTAATAATGTGTCTGTTCACAATTTTGGAAAAGATGATCTCAGAGGACAGTTTCCCACTTGCTTGTGGACTCTCAGTTCCAGTTTTAGCCTGTAGAGGGCATAACAAAACAGCAATCTGGTCGGCTCAGTGGGGAGCCCAGAGACATACAATATCCCCACAGGAGAAAAGCACAGGGCAACTTTCATCTGTCTATAAAGGGAGGAAATGGTTTTGTTAGACGGAGGAACACTAATATTCCAATATAGAGAATATAAAGGTAGGAGCTCTGCTGATTAACTCAGATTTTACAACATAACCATTTCAGAAACCACGTTTGCTTTAAACCAAAGAAATATTACCTGAAATCACCAAAGGCAACTTGGTACAGTAGCACTGCATAAAAGGATGTGCGCATAACTTTATTAAGAGCGTAAGATTATTAAACTGGCCAATTAAAATGCACTTTTGTCAAAATACTTTCACTCAGAGGGAGCTTAAACAAATCACTCATTACAATAACATCCTCTTTTCTCTCTAAACGGGTTAGAGGTCCTGAATAAAACATGACTTATCTATTGCAATCACGTTAGCTGAGACATTATTCATTTAACCATTTATTTATTACTCCATTCATCTACATAAATATTTAACTATGTCTTGGCATCTTTATGGACTGCTTGCTCTGCTCCTCAATTACAAGGAGCACTGTCCTACCATGGCCATATGCCTTCTATCTGGCGACACTATATCTCAACAATTTATGAATGCCAACTCAGTGCAATATCATTCTGCTGGGTTTTATGTATATCTATGCAAGTATTAATCTGGTCCTAATGACTGGCAACAATATGTTTCCAGCCTGTGTCCCCAATAGGACCACTATTGTATACATATAATATGGCATAAAATAAATTGAGTGTTCATTTTTTATTGTATAGATTAAAAGGGTGCCCATATGGGGTCCTCATGAGAGGCATGTAGAAAATGAGGCAGTCTGGACTCTGAGTAGCTTGACATGAATAGATGTATGGTTTATTACTCACACACCATATATTCACACCATATATTATAAGCCCTTACAAGTTTTCACTTCCCCTTCTGCAACAAAAGCTCCCGCTCATTTGGCGAGGGGAGCATGGAAGCATGCAGAACCGAGGGGAAGCGTGGAACCGTAAACGCCCACCATGGGTCCTCCTTCAAAGTGATGAACAGCAACAAAAGCAGCACTGGTTGTCTGCTGAGAGACAAAAAGAGCATTTGACCACCTGGGTGCGCATCATTTTCTCATGCCGTTTCTCAAGCATGACTATCAGGAGATGTCCCCTTTAACATTACATGTGGCTAACTCAACCCAGTCCCCAAGTCGCATAGCTTCCTTCATTCAGTGGGAGTGCAGAACTCACTCTGTCACACCTGCTTCTGTGCTGAGAGAAACCTCTCAACACCACGGTGTCGTCTCAGAGCCCTGTGACACTTTCACATGTCACTCTGCCTGCTAGCTGCCATTTGATCACTTGAGCTCCACGTTATGGCCTGAAAACTGAGGGAAGAAGCCAAGATGACTTGTTCAGATGGTAGAGGGAGTCTGTTGGACTCGGATTTGAGTGCATAACTCCCTGTAATCAGCACTGGATCTCTTACTTTCCCATGCATGGCACATCCTTCAAATGTGCTATAATTCATTATAGCTAAATATAGGGTCAGAATTCCAGAACAAAATATTTTTTAAGATCTTCTCTTTCTGCCTCCGCTTCACAATCCCTAAAAAGAAAAAGGTAAAATCACCTCTAGAAGCCATTTAGAGTTCATGTTGCTGATTTAAATTGCGGGACTGTGCAAATCAACGGCAAATCAAACATCCAGCCACATATAACCAACCCCCTATCCCCAAAATGGGATTTTTGTCAATTACAATCAAAGGCACCTTCACTGTTGTCGCCCCATTTCTCTTTGCCTTTATTTATTTTCCTCTAATTCCTAAAATCTCAGAATACTGTGTACACTAGATCTTCAAAAGAAATCTTTGCATTAGGAACAAAATTCTTAGTATATTTTTTCTGTGTCATTACTACTCTTGATTGATTTAGTAAAGAATTGCCAGCCAGGACAGGAGTGTTCGGGTCTATGAAACTAAAAACACATGTAATCCTGTTGTTGTCCGTATAATTCACCACTCCCAAGATGAAAGATTTTTATTTACATGAGTCCTCTTTCATATCGTCATATATTGTGTTAATGAATATAATCTTAGGACTATTCCTGTATCCATACACATACATGCACATGGAGATGTAGTATTCATATTTCCTCCATCGTTTTGTTACAGTATGACATTTCTGTCAATAGAGCAGATGTCTTGCTGAATCTTGGATAAAATCCAAGGGGCAGAATCCACAATCTCAGTTTTTGCAGCTTGCTCAGCTACAGTACATGCATACATGGTATTGCAATACGCAGTAACAGTTTTTCCTTCCAAGATATATAAAACATGTTGCCACTGCTCTTTGTAAAGATAACCTCTCTCTATCTGGTGAAGTCAGTGACCACTGGCATCCCGCTGGCTCAGCTTGGCCTGTGAAGTCTGCCTGGCACATGGGTGACATATCTGGCATGCCACTGCTGGCTCTTTTTGATATGACGGGGAGTGTATGACTGGCAGGCCATGTTTCTTGTGTCTCCATCCCCTGAAACGGCCGTCCCTCCGAGAGGATGTTTTCAATCCCCCAGCCCTGTGCTCCTTGCCGCTCAGTGAGAAGGTCAAGTTAGGCCCATCAGTCACTGACCAAAGGGCGGGGCCTAGCAGCTGGTGGCCATCAACGGCTGTTAAGGTGTTCAGTAGTCCCAGCCCTATCACATGTCTAAGTGTTTCATATGAGAAGCCGAACAGTAATTATAAAATAAAGTTTAGATTGGGTGGCAGGGATGCTAAGTTCACTCGCACCTCCTTCAAAATGGATATAAGAGACCATGTAATGGTTATAAAATATTGCAAATTTTAAATAAGGACTTGATGATAGATTATACACAATAATCTTTGAGAGTATTCACTACAGAGCAACTTAAATGTTACACTTTGATGTTGACTATACAAATACTTGCACATTTGACCTCACATGAAGAATGCCTCACACACACACGGGTCATATGTTCATGCACTGACACATTCAGCTGCATGTCACAAGTTCAAAGAAGGAAGCCCATGAGACGGTCATTTGTGTGTTTACCCAAGTTTGGGTCAGTGTTTTCAGGTGCATATACACCTTTACATGCCCTTCTTTCACCACTCATACACACATACACACACACCATTTAGACCCAAACATACACCTATATTGACGCACTCTTTCCCTGGTGTTGTTTTAGCAGGGGGAAAGCAGCAATGGTCTGGAACAGGTCTGTTTTTTAGTGCGGGTCAAACTTTGGCCAGGCCTAAAGGCGGCAGCCATCCGATCCCTCCCGAGGTGCCTCTGGTCTGGGACCCGTTTGAACCTCCACCTGCTGAGAGAACTTCACTTTAGATACATTGTTCAGGCCCCTCTGAACACTGCAGAGGGGAGGCAGGACATTTTGTTAAAATCAACACCACAGGATCAGTCCACTCTTTGTACTGGGCTTTGAGGGTGACCTCCATTCTTGGACCATGTAAAGTGAAGATGAAGTGCAGTAGCTCATGTGGTCACACACATGGACCGAGGAGAACAGGATAAGTTTTTCTTGTTTTTAAAGTGAAACCATTTGCACTATGTTTGAGCTTTATTTCTTTAGTTGAGTCAGTGGGCTCCTGTACAGTCAACATTATACACAGGATTGGGCACTATGACGATATATACCATGAGACAGTAATTTGTCAACTGTGAAGAGATTTTACTATTCAGTCTGTACTATGGTAGCTATCCCTCTGATAGTTCAAATCAATTGGAACCAACATGTAATTTACTTCTGTGGTAGAATCTCTGTTCGCTCATGGTCCATCTGGTGCCTCATTAGTGACATGTTCTAAAGTCAACAAAGTCACCCAACAGTCTTACATTTATCCACATTGATCTGTGGTGTCGAATTCAAAATACTTCCACTCATTGCCTCTAAAATGGTGTGGTGTCCATGGTTGTCCTTTCAGCGCGGCTTACAGGGTTTTACATTAACAAAGAAAAGGACAATACCCGTGTTTA
This sequence comes from Trachinotus anak, assembly GCF_046630095.1. Taxonomy (NCBI): domain Eukaryota; kingdom Metazoa; phylum Chordata; class Actinopteri; order Carangiformes; family Carangidae; genus Trachinotus; species Trachinotus anak. The sequence goes on from NW_027273860.1 coordinate 9,045,753, forward strand.
CTTTCAGGGCAACTGGGCGTACAATGGGTTGGAGTCATTTTTGGAATGACCATCACTGTAGTACAAAGATACACCACCTGTCAAGATTATTCACTCTGAATTTTGAATTCAGACAGTTAAGTACAGGTCAAATATATACATTTTTCCCCCCACATATATTCACTGCTATTTCGAATAAAGAGTAATAGGGTGTATAAGATCATTGCTAGTGATATTGTGAATCATTGCTTGACTTGTCTTTTTTCATGTTTTGTGTTTTTTTTACAAAAATCATGCAGCAGAATGCACTCTCTACTGTATATAAACTCTAGATAAAAGTGCTACTCCTGGCTGCATGTTCAGGTTTTCTGTGTTGTTTTCTGCCTGTGCACTCTACTTGTCGGAAGAGGCAGGATGAGAAGTCATCCATCTCCAGCTAACAGCCACCAGTCTGGCCCCATGCTGGAGCCCCAGAGAGAGGAAGCGATCGCTCACAGCACAGGAGCACATTCCCCCTCAACACAGGGGGGACAAGGCTATTTAACCCATCAAGGCCCGGTCTACTTTTCTTTGCTATCATGTGCAACTATGTGTCTGAAATAGTGTATGTTTCTCTCATGGCAAGTGCATGTGTTTGTGTGTAGGTTAAGGCATACACAGTCATTATTACCACGTTTCAGTCTCTCCTGTTTGTGGCGGTGGGCTCCTCACTATACTGCGCCTGCCGGTAAGTAGTTAAATAGCAATACTGGGGTCAGACCACATATGCAGTAGCACAGTACATCCTTCACATCCTCCTGTCCCTACTCCCTATCCCCCTATCTCTCCTTGATCCTCCATATATAATTCCTAGAGCACCCACCCCCTGTCTCTCTGTCGCACTGGCATGACGATAGCATCCCTGGACACACAGAGACTTGCCGTATAACCAGCCTGAGGAATTGACACTCCAAGTAATTCTCCACACGTTTTCTAATGGCATTGTGAGCCCCCCGCCACTGCTGGGATGGAAGGTGTTTAGCACCTCACTGTTTTTACTTTGACAGAGGAGGGACACTAGCACTCCCCTGGCTATATAGGCCTAGACCAGTTCCACTATTATCATTTCCACTGTGGGCACGCTTCCTCCCATTGAATCACAGGTATTTATGTGGGTGGTGGTTTAGCTTGGCTAGCTGTGCTAGTCCTGTAAGCCCTGGGCTGGTTTGAGGCTCCAGACAGATAAAAATGCTCTGGACAAGCCAAACCTAGGTGACACCAAGGTGAAAAGCCCAATGTGTTTATGGGCTAATGTCTTAGACAGACAGATGCATGGTAGAGAGATAATGGTGGACCATGTGCCATTACAGAAATAGAACTGTCCATGAGGAATGAGACAACAATGAAAGGAACACTGGAAATGAGAGAGGTCTTGCGTGGTGAATACATATGTGCCGAAGCCATTGAGTGAGAAAGACGAGAACTGAACGCATAGTTAGGTCAAGAAATGAAAGAAAATGGAGTCAATAAAGGTTAGGCAGAATGACTTTTAAACAATAAAATTGACGACCCTTGTCTGTAGAAGTAAAGTGCGGACGTTGTGAGCCATGACCAAAAAGCTATTGTTGACTAACCTCAACCGAGTGCGTTGTCTTTGACCCCTGCGGCTGGAAATGGAAAAAGAGAGTGAAGGGATGAGGAAAATATGAATTACAGATAGACGTGATGGTGTAGCAGTGGAAGGAAAAGAAATGAGTCTTTACACATTCAGAGTCAATTGTCTAAATGATCGCACAGTAGCAAGTATCCTCAGGTAATATATTTGTATTCATAAAGAAAGTGCAACAACACTTTTTTTTTTTCTTTATGAGCAGTGCTCTCCATGACAAAACGGCATTCTGGGAGAAGACAGACTGCAAAGGTCATAATTATTTGCGGTCATGCTGCTCCTCACTTAACAGATGGAGACAACCTGAGTCAACATTTTTCAATTAAAAAAGAGAACACAAACAAACAGAAGGGAAGAGAAAACACACACTCACGCACACACAAAGACGTACACACAAGCTGGAAAAACGGAAATGACCTTGAGGACCTGATACCTCATTAAAAGTGATGCTCCAAGCCTGCAAACAGGCTAATTAGACAAATCCTGCTCACACTTAGCAGTAGTACACATGGTGGGGGGTGCAAAAGATCGCATCATGTTTGTGTGTTGGTTAAATGTTGTAAAGAAAGCTTGTTTTTGTCAGATCTCTGTGCAAATATCTGAAGTCAATTAGGTCTGTTAAACAGGAGGGCAAACTGACACAGAGATACACTGAATTAACACATGCACATGAACATATGGACACATTAAGTTTTGGATATGGATGGACGACGGGCTAAGTCATTGAAATAACGGCAATTCCAACTCCATATGATGCAAAGACTAAAATTAAACTGAAATTAAGTATGTTTCCATATCATTTCATACACAGAAGAGTTGATAGTTTAGGTCATAGGTCAAATCATTAAAGAAAGTCATCTGTTTTCACCTAAAATTTGGTGTTACCTGAAGTGTTAACAAATAGTTTGTTCAATTTGTTCATTCGTTATTGTCATGTAAAACTCATAGTGTCAAATTAATCATACAGGTCTTAGGGAGCATAAATGTATATGTGAAAAAAGCAAGTTGGCTGAAACTCGAGTTGGCGTCAGAGGGGGTTCGAGACTACATGTTTGAAAATGAAAGTGGTGAAAAATGGTGTTAAAGAAGTGAGCATCCGCAGCCTGCTCCTCACATCTGCCTGAGCCTAGCAGCTCGAAGCTAAATTAGCCGCTACTAGCATAACACACCCCGAATCTTTGACCAAACTGTCAGCTGTTAAGTTGCATTGTGGGTGACTGGTTCAGCCCTAAACTGTTGATAACAAGTTAGTAGAAGTTTTACGTTTTCACCAGGTACACAAAAGCAGGCGTTTCATTTCTAGCCAGCAACTGGTAATTTTGCTAGATGAAATGGCAACTGTCACTCTCTGATTTCATCATTTGTAGCTAGCTAGCTAATGAAGCTAACACTAGCTCCACGCAAGAGCATGCTAACAATCTAATGATATCTCTAAATTTAGTATGAGTAAAGTGAGCAGTCAGGTTGATATTTAGTCAAACAATTATTTTGATGTTACAGAAGTTGAACTCATGATTATAAGTTCTAAGTATCAAAACTAGATTTAAGTTGACCTGACAAGTAAAATCAACTACATTGACTAAATAGTAACAGATAAACTAATTTAATTAGATTGATTCAGGGTTTTTGTGATTTGCGTGGACCAACCCTTTAACAGCAAGGAAGGCTTGCAAAGCAATATCAGTAACAGCAACTTTTTCTGATTGACAGCAGCATCCTGGTAAACATCATCTCAAGCTGACAGCCCCAGAGAACTTAGCCAGAATGTGACAGCCATCACAGACCCGCATCCACACATGAAAAGGCTTTGTGTTGAGAAGCCCCTCTACTGAGACAGAAGAGGACATGTTGTTCTCAGTTAGAAACAGACATTCACAGAGGCTGGAAGAGAAAGAGAACGAGAGAGAGAGAGGAAGAGAGACAGAGAGAGAGAGAGAGAGAGTGTGTGTGTGTGTGTATTCTTACAGCAATAGGACAAGGAGTGCTGATTTAGACATAGCCAACCCAAACACAGATGCCCCAGTCCTTCCTTCCTGTGGGTAACAGAAGGAGACACAATGTGTTCAAGAGGCCGGAGCTGACAAAGGGATTAATCCGACGACAACAAATGCTGCAATCTCTGGCATAAGCCGCGGCAGAAAAATACATATCATATGGTCGCAACAGCACTGACACAGACAAACATGCACAGAGAGCCAGAAATGTTAAAAAAAAAAAAACATGAAAGAAATTGCAGTTTTAAAAAAGGAGAAACTCAATATTTCTCTGCTCTGAGTGTCACATATTTTAGCACTGAACATAACCTTCAGAGAACCTATTCCTTTAGCTCTGGAAATGAATCTGTAGGAGTGTTTTTTTATTTTTTATTTTTTATTGACATATAGAATCTCCCACTGGTAATCTGTCAATCTCACTATTATCTCTTGCTTTCTTGCCATTGTTGGTTCTCACATCTTTCTCTCTATCTCTTCCTGTGTCTGTCTTTTTCTCTCGCACCCTGTCTGAATGTTGTTTTGGGGGTCTGATATGAACCTGTGAACATCTGCCTGCGATACAGTGGGAGGAACAGACGAGAGAGACTGAGATGAGGTTGAGTTCATGTGAACCACCCATGGTGCCGGACTGTTACGGCCATCAGTAAATCTCCCATCTCACTGCTATCAAAGGTACATTCTCTGCCGTCTGTGTCAGTTTGTATGTGTGTGTCCATGTTTTTCTGTGTATGTCCTTGTCTGTCTGTATGTGTGTGTTTTCTTCTCAAATAACATAATCCCATAAGAGGGTGGGAGAGACATTTTTTTTGAGGATAAGGGGAGAAAAGAGAGGAAAAAATTACGGTAGTGAAGAGAGAAAAGGCGATGAAGGGAGGGTGGGCGCAGAGTCGAGCAGGAGAAAAGCATTAGTAGTTCCAGCCAGCTGCCAAATGATGCCCTTGATTGCCTCTCTTCTTGTGCAGAAACAGAAGGTGTGAGGGGTGATTAGGCCTGGGCCCGATCCCTGATGAACAGATGTTAATAACAAAGCCCATGTTCATTGTGGTTAATAGCCAAGCGCGCCAGGGCTGGCTGCTGAGGCTAGGGGAAAATCTGCCTCCATAGCTCTTCTCCTCTCCTCTCCCTTCATGGGAGAGAGATAGGCTCCCTCTACTAATGTTTTGGCTGTACACTAACGTAATGAGCATGGTATTTGCAAGAAAAGGTAATGATAATCAGTCACGGGGGCAGAAAAAACACAGCAAATGATGGTGCGTCGCATTCAGGAGATAGAAGAGCTCAGGGTTTGTGCTGTTAACTTTTAGTTGATGATAGCCTTTTGATGATATCAGAGATAGAGGGATGTTAATAAAGCTGGGCTGTATGGCTGAAATCACTGTTGCCTCATTTTTGATCCTATTAGGCTATTGTCTTCAGGCTATAATGACAACGGCTATAATGTGCAGAGAAATTGTCATAATTCAGTTTCATCAAAGCCAAAATCATCCAATTCTAAACAATACAGAGCAATACTCAGCATCTAAAGCTAAATCATCCAGTGCTAACAAGCTAAAAATAATATTTTGAGTAGATGTTCTGTCACAAAATACCTATAACGGGGTTAAGGGTCGAGCCAGAAAGGGTTAACAGTGTGGAGATATACGTCATTATCCCATCCTTGTTTATGACAGAAAAAAACAACAAGGTACAACAGCTTCCGCTACAACACCACTTCCGTCCTTCTAAAGATTACACAGTTTACTTATAAAACATTCAAATGTAATGAATTATTGAAGTGAAGCAGATGTTGTAAATTGAATACTTTTACCCTGCTTCTATTCACGAGGAAAAACTTGCTATTCTTCCTAAGTACGTACACGCAGACACCAATTCGCTTTTCTCTCTGTGTACTCAGCATGGAGGGAGACTCATCTCGCACTCAAATATCTCCGTGGGGAATGGAAAGATGGCAGAGATGCATGCCGAGGCCACTCCTTTTATCCGGGCCACGGAAAGAGAAACATTGGCACCGGTGACAGGGAAAATGTGACATTTTCTGCTCTGTGATACCTCACATCTTCAAATTGATGCCTTGTCTGAAATAGACAGACGGAGGTGTAATGAATGTGCTTTGGTGACACAAAGACATGCCACTAGGACATTGTGGGATCTCAGCTCTGGAGCGTTCTGGTTTGCTTTTTAAAGCACAGAGGGCCAGCTGTTTATGTTATTCAAATTTAGAGGGGTTGGAGAAAATGTGCGTCCATCTTCTGTAGTGGGGGATAATAGTTTGGACGAGAGCATCCATTTCTCAAACCACTCTTTATGTTATTTTTGTCAGTCAGACTACATTGACAAGTATTTTCCATGACACTGCTTGAATGTCTCTTTATATACAGCTGAAGTTTGGACAAAAGATTAAAATGATTGTCATTTTCTTCAGCATTCATGCTGTGATCTCCGCATATAACTGAATAATGTGTGCTTTATGTGAAATCTTTCAGTGATAGGAGCCCATGTTACTGTATGTGTGGTGTACAAATAGGCTCATGGGAGGTCATGGGAGTGCTGAACTGACAATCAACGGACCAGCTGTCACTCATAGCCCCATCATCAGCCATGCGGCGTTGAATCTTGTGACGACCACATGACTACAATGGCACATTTCTGTTCTTTTATTTGACAGGTATGTATCAGCTTGATGGATTGGCATTGCAGAAAATCTTCCATCAAGACCCATGTAATCATCCTCATTGTGGTACAAGAAGGCGCATGTTGTCTTACGGGTTCGAATGCCACCATGGAAACCACTGAGTTCAGAAAGATGCACTGTATATGTCAGTGGTGTGGTGTGGTGTGGGCAGTGTTGGGGAAGCTACTTTGAAGCATTGCTTTATGAGCTACCAATTACTTCACACTGGAAGAAGTTGAACTACAGCAAAGGTACCCTCAGGAGAAATCTAGTTTGGTTAATTAAAGCTAATTGGAAAAAGAAAAAAAAGTCACATTCCAGCAAAAAATGCCACTGAGTCTATTGCAAAAGGTGCCTACTTGACTCACAGGTCATCCATAAACCAAAAAATAAAATACCCCACTTTTTATGGGAAAGTGTAGGAATGGCAGTTACGGTTTTATGTAGTAACTGTAGTATTGCCATGGTGATTCTTCCTTGTTCCTTCCTGATGTTATTGCTGTTTGTGCACTGAGCAACACCTGCCCCTTTGGCTTTTGCACATACGCTGCACACATTTTCAGCCTCTGACGGGGGACGTGTCAGGAAAAGTATGGGAACCACTGATATATATATATATATATATATATATATATATATATATATATATATACTGTATGTATATCAGTGTTTCACATTTGTTTTTGTCTGCAGTATCCCTACAGCCCTATCGAATGAGCACTCGAGTATCCGATTCTACAGCGTTTTTTGGACACCACCTGTCATGTTCCAAATGTGGCCTTTCAGTTTACTATAAAATAGATCTTATTTTACTCTGCTCATTAACTAAAAGTGGAAGCTGTTACAATAACTTTTCATACAATTGAACTGTCCGTGTTTAGGTCTGTTTGATCAAGTTCGTACTACCTCGTGCCACCTTGGAGTGAACCTTTCAACCATTTATCCCTTTTTTTTTCCCCCGCCATTTCTCCATCACTTTCAGCTATTTTAACTCTATATCCATTATGGGACTATGGAGAAAACCATTTTAGCTCTTCCCTCACTTTTAACATTTTATTGCTTTTATCTCACTACTTTAACCATTAATCTAGTCACTGTTCAGACTTCTCTGCTCACAGCCAAACTAGTTCACAACATGTCTTGGTAGGTAATCACTGCAGTGTATTATAATATGTGATATTTCATGCTTATAACAAGTCTTTGTTGCTACTTTGTGAACTGTATTTTTTGCTATATCTATCATTTTCAAGGTCATAAAAAACCCCTCTGTGGACAGTGTGGCTGTGAGGGACAGTCGTACATGCTCACATGCCAGCTGCAATATCCCAAGGCACAAAAAAATGTTTGAATGCTGAAATTCAGTGATATCTGCCTTTAAAAAGAAAGAATTATATAGATGACAGCCCTGGTTCTTCCTTTAAATTGAAAGGAGACAATGCTAGTTAAGAGTTATATTCCCAGCGGTATGCTTCCTCTCACAGGCGTCAAGCACCGCTGTTTAATGTACACTCATGCCCCATCTACCTTCTCTTCCATTATTCCACTCTCCAAACCTCCGTCTCATGCACACTTTCCCCAGGCCCCATGCTGTCCTTCTCTATTTATTGAATACATCTTTTACTCTGCAACATTTTTCCACCTGAGCTGGCAGTTGCAACTTTTATGGGGGTGGTGCACACGGGGCCGTGGAGAGAAGAGGACCCTCGTATTTTCATTGCACGCATCATGCTCCAGCGAACGAGGGCCATCTAGGCTGAAATGAACTAACAGGGAAGATGACTTAGACTTTACCTTTTTTTTTTGTTGTTCTCTTGTTTATATTATTTAAGGAGTGATAGCAGCACTTGGCATTGCCCCCACTTCACTTCATGAAAAAATAACAACAAGTCAATAGAAGGCCACCAGCTGAGAGGAGACAGAATAGGGATTTAAAAGGGTAAGTAAACAGCAACCTGATCAACAAAACAATCTATTATTCAATGCCATTTTTGGCAAGATCAGTTTTTACATGGCCCCAATTTATCAGGCAAGCCAAGCAGACAAAACACATAAACAAGCTTTCAGTGTGGTACAAAAAAAAAAATCACTGAGGCGTCTTTGATGGTGTCACGTCGCTTGTAACCATCATCAGAAACACCCAAAAAGAACTACTTAATGCCCATCAGGAATGTTTTCAACTGTTTCCAATACAACCACAAGAAGATAATATTAGCTCTTACTGTTTCTGCCTGCACGGTTAGAAGCATCACAGTGTTAATCATACCTCACCCCCTTACACGTGCGTGTCAGTATGACAGGTGTGTGTGGATTTTTTCTACTGCAAAGTGTAAGTTCTGTCAGGTGCAGCTTTTCAAAGATGATGAAACCCTATCAGACACAGGTCAAAGCGGGACGAGTGTTGATGTGAAATTCACTCCATTAGACTGATGCCTGGCTTTGTATTCATGGCAAAGGCGAGGCTTTCCAGCAGCATTACACCAGCTTTGTGTAAATAATCAAGGGCTGACCTGTGGGGTTAAACCCCGTAATTGAAGTGATACTTCAAAGAGACGACTACCACCTTCTCCAGGCAGCAAAACGCTGCGTGGAGCAAGCAAGGCAGACAGGGGTGGGGGGTGGGGGGGTGCAGTTCACACACATGCATAGACACAGGCTGACACTCGCACACAAGACACACACACGGGGCAGGAGAAGGAGGTAATGGGGTGCCCAGATTGGATGACACTGTGGGAGTGCCTATTCTGTCATACAAGTGCTTTCTCTGTCTCTGCCAAATTGCATCCCAGCCACAAATGAGTGAGTGAAATGAACATGTGATGCTTTTGCTATTTCTTGTCACTGGCACATGTAATGTTGAGTGTGTGCAACCAAAGTGATGAAAAGAGTTGAAATAAAATGAATGAATTGAAAGTACTTGAATTAAAAAAACTTTTACAGGAGAGGTTTTGGGGAATATGCTTCCTCTAAGTTTTTTATTGAGTGTGACGCCAGCGTCAGGAAAAGGTGTTAATGGGTTCCAAATCTAAAAATGTATGATTTTGCATACATTTTCTCTCTTTTACAGTATTCACACAACCGTTTATCATTATTCATGACTATTTATTTCCTCTGACAAATGGGGTCACATGGGTCACTGTGATGCATCCATTCATCATTTCTGCTGTGAATATCATATTATTCATAAGCTGTGATTCAGAATGATCTGTCTATGAAAATACAAACACAAATGGTGTTAACTGTATTGAAAATGTCTAGGTTGTAGCTAAATCCCACAGACCCCCCCCCCCCAAAAAAAAATTAAATCCCACTGACCCAATAGAAAAATCCACAATTGTAAAATTCCTTCTCCCTCCTTCCTTCCACATCCAAAAGAATAATAAAAAACACCCAACCAGTGAATCTGCAATAAAATAAATCCTGAATATTGAATGAGTGTGTGAATCCTAAATTGACAGCATCAAAATCCAGAAAAATAAATCTCCACTGTTAAAAAAAAGAAAAAAAAAAAACAAACCCTGAACAATGAGCATGTATTTAAACTTAACTCTTTCTGCTTTGACAGAATTAAAAATCTTCTGATCCAGAAAAAATAAAAACCCCAGTGGCCCATAACTAGTGTGAAAAACAGTGTACTACATCCTGAACAATAAATGGATGGGCTAGTTTCCTTCTTTGTACTTTTTTTTTTTTTTAATCGAAACACCTATGAAAAAAAAAAACTGACCTGAAAAATCTGCAGTGTAATAAATCTAAAAATAGAGAGAGTTTGCAAACATTCCTGTTTCTGCTTTGATGTAAAAGCTCCTCTCATCCAGAAGAAAAAACCCAGTGACCCAGAAAAATCTAGAAAAATCCACAATGTAAAACATCCCTAACAATGAGGGAGCTTGTAAATTCCCCTCTTCCTGTTTTGACAGCATCAAAAAAACCCTTTGACCCCCAGCCATCCCCATGGTGACAAGAACCACGTGCAGTCCCGATGCTGAGCTATTTGCACTAAACTAGCCGCGCTCTGCCACAGCACATCACCGCTGAACTGCCAGCGCTCCACGCCAGCAAGCTCGAAGACATTTGCCCCTCTGCAATTCAATTAGAGGCTGTAAACAAGTGACAAAGGCAAAGACAGACAGACGGGCAGCTACGGCTGAAAATTAATCAGTAGGGTGGTGGTGGATAAGGAACAGTGCTGTCTATCAGGGCTGCCGGCACTGCTGTAATCACTCATTTACAGTAGTGATCACCGTAGTGCATAGTGGGCGACGGATGCCCACGCTGTAGAAGCATACAACCCACTATCTCCCTCATCTCACCCGCCTCTCAGCCCCCTCCACCACCACCGCCCACCCCCTGGCTTCACACACACCTCCAGCAAAGAGTAGCAACCAGCGGAGAGAGGCAGATTGATCCCTGGATTCTGCGTAGCTACGGGCTTCCTTCCCTCATTAATTCTGCTGATTCCACCAGATGGGAAACAAAATATTAATTTTATTCAGCCCTAGGCATAGGCTCTCTGTTAAGGTGTTCACTAAATCACCAGGGTTTCATCAGGATACTCTGATATTGCAGCCTGGCTGTAAAATTGCTGGGCCGGTGGGTGGGACAAAGGTTCAAATTGTCATAAATGTAATTAATTGTAGGGCAAGAATGATTAATTTATCAGAAATGGAGGAGCTGACGTGACTAGCCAAGATGCCTAGCCATGCCTTCAAAGTGGCAGTACATGCTCGTTTGAATTATGCAAATTAATTGACTCTTTCAATGTGGCATAAAATGCTAGTGCAACTACATTGCATGGTACATTAGTCTGTTCATCCAATAAAACTGCATTCTTTACAAGTGAATCCTTGACTCAGAGGGCTCTGGGATACAATTCATTTTCGGCACAGATGTGAGAGTCTGGCAGCATTTGGCAGAAGGTTTCAGGCGGAAAGTGAGAGGGGAGGACGGAAGGGGTGGGGTGGGAGGTGGGGGGACTTAGAGAAAGATGTACAGTGTGGATGTATATGTATGAATGTTTGGTGTTTGTCTACTGACCCCACTGAGAACTGCACTGGCACGAAACCCCGCACATTTGCGATGTAATCTTAGTAGCCTCGGTGCACCGTGCTTTCAGTTTTCCCCCCGTCACCCCTTTTGTTTCAGAATGAGATGACAACTTAGTTTGTTGGTCACATCTAAAGAACCATGGATCATTGATTTCATTGCAATGTTGCAGCGCTGCCCTCCCACCCGCCGAGCCATAGTGGATACTGGCAATGACAAGGCATGTGCTCAAATGCACAATGCACATGCATGCACACACACACACACGCACACACAAACAAACAAACACACGCCTAATTATAAGCACCGCTTTGCCACAGTCAAACTCCACTGAAGGATGATGATTTCCTAAAAGGCACAAAATTACGGACAAATAGGCAGTGTGAAGATTTTCATTTCAAAATTAGGCATCCACCGTGTGAAAACATATCATTACATGCAAAATAATCACCATCAGAATCAACACCGGGTTCACGCAGCAATTTATTTCCATCCTTACTCTAATTCACCTCCTGACATGACCAAATAATTTCCTTCACCTGTTCAGAATTTTGATATCATTGGCATTCAGCTCAGCATCTACATCAGCGCTGTCCCTGCCTTTTAATCCCTATCTGAAATTTGTGTAGCACCTTACTGCAGGCTAAATACCTCTACGAACGCCCCCTTATGACATCAAATGACACTACACCTGGCGATCACTTAGCAGCATGGAGACGGAGAGAGGAGGAGCGTTACCTTGCCACCTAATGAAAGCCCAGCATACCACTCTTCCACCACTGCCCTACACCTCCCAGCCCACCCCCCCTCTCTGAAGCCACCTCCTCACCCCTCCAGCCGCTCTCCCTACCCCCACTTTGATATACATGTGTCAAGGCAAAGTGACAAATAGCACATATTAATTAGGCACTAGGCCGGGCGAGATTGCTGTTATTAACGGTGGAAAGGGGTAAGGTTGGATTTAATTGCCTGTGACATCAAAGTCAAGTGACTGGTATTTCAAGCATCATTTAAAATGTTTGATATTGAGGCCATTGTACTCACATAAAGAACATCTAAAAATATAAAGGAGACTGATGGGGAGGAAAATACCTACATGCTTTTGCTGCAGCTATCTAGGAGCTAATAACATCTCTCTGCTGATAAATTGACTAGATCCTGATGGAAAGTATATTGTGGTCGCCCCTGGCTGACTATCACTCCCTCTCTCTCCGATTTGCCATCTACACTCATGTTCTTCATTCGCCTTTTATATCACTTGTATGCTGAGGAAAAAAAAAATCATTTCAACATCAAGTACAGACGTGAAGAGAGTAAATTTGCTTGGTTGGTTTGCAAAGCAAATGTAATGGTGTTTTTATTACAGAGTGCATCTGCTAAAAAATAAATGAGAAAAGACAAATGGATAAAGCTATTGTCCTTGTGTTATTACTTTGTGATAGTGTGTGAATGCTAAATAATAGGAGCTTTGGTGCAAGATCTGAGGATGAAAACAAGACTAAGCTTGAACAAAAAATGTATTAAATGCAGCACTTGTGGGGCATCACAAAGCAGACCAGTGTTGTATAAATAAAATAAAATTTTTAACAGGTCAGAAACATAGATTTGAATGTCGAAAAAGACTGCTATAATTGGCTGTGTGTCTGGGGCCCCTATCAGACTGTAGACAGTGCTTTTAGCTGTTAACTGTTACCATGGCAATGCCGTTCTCCTGTTGGGCGTTCTGCTAACCCTGAAATTAGTGCCGAGGTGTGGCGCCACCCCAAACTGCGCTCTACTCCTTGGCTGAGGCTGCCCTGATTTGCTGTCCACAGCAACCCAAAACCTGTTGAAAAGATAAGCTCCTGACGCTCCCCTGGAAGCAGATGCCGGCTAGACACCCCCACACTCCAAGAAAGGCAGGTGAAAGTGATAAACAGCAGATATACTCCAATAATCAGAACCATAACCATCACCCACTGCAGTCCTTTTAAAGGTTTCAGAGCTTTTCTTGGATATGGGACAGTTCTAGATCCTTCTAACATCTGCATGTCATGGCTATTTCACTTTTACCATCAGGCATGGGTTGTCTGAAACAAGCCCCAATGGGGTCCCTACAGCAGTCCATTCAGACCACTGCTGTCACGCTCCTGTCTACATTAATCTGAGGCCCTGCTCAGTGGAGGGCTTATAAAAGCTCAACGCTGGTCATTACAGAACATGGTGGCCATGTTGAAAGAGCCACTTCCTCTTTATCTCATCCCGCTCTGGTCTCTCATTTAGGAAGACGCAGCAACTTTTCATGGCGATGACTTCATCCGTCTTCATTTGAATGGCCTGTTAATGCCAACATCGTCAGTACCTCCGCCCTGCATGGAAATAACCAAACCCAGTAGATAGAGTGCCATTTCTCGGCACTTGTGCACGCAATAAGACACACCAGGTGCGCTCAGTCTCAAATTAGCCGATCAACAGGGAGGCAAAACTGGCATTCTGATGATCCCAGGCACCAGCATGGCACATCATTTAGAAAATGGCCTATTATTTTTGTGCAAGCATTAAAAATAATTTACGGTCTTTAAAGTCTTTGATTTCCCCAAAGACATGACAAAATGTACAACAGCTTATCTTAGGGTCTATTTTGTTGCAAAAAACAAACTAAAGAAAACATTGGAGAGGAAACTTAAAAACACCTAGGCGCACTAGTGTTGCAGATTATGATATGAGGACATTTTTAGTGGGTATGGCCTACACAAGAGTCAAAATAATGCATACAACTTTATTTAGATAATATGCAATATAATATTGTTATTTTTGCCTATGTAAATCATACACTTTTGAAATTCCTACTTTTTACTTTCATTTTTATATGTAAATAGTATAGGCAGGGTTCAATACTATGTTAGTAATCCACAATAATGTTGCTCTTGACCACAACTTTACAGTAGTTTACCCCTCAGTTCTCCATTGGCATCACAGTGAGCCTGCATGAGTTTCTAAGGTAAAATATAAAAGTGTATGTTTCAAATGTCCAACATCTAATTTCTAAATGTGGTGACGCATCAATTTCTGCGCGCAGTTCAATTCTACATTCATATTTTTGTGTGTGCATTTGCACTCATTGCTTTTTGACACAGGTTTGCATCACGTTTATTCTAGTGATGAGTTGGATCCCATCACTTGTATGCTGAGAAAAAGAACAGACAAAGAGACAGAGAGAGAGAGAGAGGCCAGTCAGCCTTAGTGCAGTCAGGGGCCACTTGGAAAGGTGAAAAAGGGGAAATACATATTGATAAGATGTGGCGGTAGGCCCCTGTAGTCCCTTTCCCAAGACAGGCCACAGACTGGAATTATAATGAGTGGGATTAACACTCCCTGCCACTGCTGCTTCTAACCCCTCATCCCCCTCCACCCACCCCTCAAAGCACGCACACAGGCACGCACACACGCACACACGCGCACACATTTGTTCCCCACAAGCACTTCTACTCTAGAATCTGCCCTGCACGAAGGACAGGAAGCCAAGTGCCAGCGAGGAACATACTGACGTTAATTAACAACATCTGACACAGATGCCACGCTTGTACTCGCTCAAGAGGTGGTCCAGCACATTATTGCATTTTGGTTATTTCCTTTCATTTTTTTCCTCCCCTTTTTCTCTCCTTGCTTGATTCACTTCTTAATCTCCTTGACATGCTGTCCTCTCTTTGCGTTAGGGATGCGAGGTTTAAACTGGCTTTGAATGCAATTAACTTTCCACTTGTCAGGCACTTTTGTTTAATTTTGAATAACCCTTTGCTCATAATAATGAAGCTATCAAATCTCATAGCAGAGATACATGTGGTGATATTCACTGACATTCACACCTTGCTTTGCTCTAATCTATTTGCTCTCTGAAATACCCCAAATATTGTGACACCAGACACAGCACAGAGGCCCCCGTATTGCAGCCGGTTGCCCTGTGCGCCACCCAGGAGCACGTTCACAAAGAAGAGCCATTTCACAACAGGGCTCAGGAGGCAAAAGTCAGAGGTAGTGAAAGAAAAGGCCGTCAGACATTTGGTAATTAGCCGGAGCTTCGGCTGTGCTGGAGTTACACCATGCCAACGCGAAGAGTGCAAGTGACACATATGCTCAATCCTGTATCTGCACCACTAATCAGCCGACCTCAAACTAAAATAGATGTGTGACTTGCCAACTTGTCTGCAGACGTGTTGATAACAGGCACATATGTCAAACCATTATTTGTGATGCAACTCGGAGAGAAAGAGCAAGCGGAGTGCTGCAGCCGTATACTGTACAAGTACAAAGAGCAGAGGTGAGGATCGGTAATAATCCCTCGCTGTCTTGAGGGGCCATTCACCCATCAGGGGCCCTGCATGGGTTCCTTTGAGAAGGTCTTAGGAGATGTGGCATTTTCTAAACTGGCCAGACACTTTCTGCCTCCTCCACTGTTTCTCTTTGGTGGCAAGAATGACCCCGGACTCCCTCCTGACCTGCCTCTGGTAATGACCATCGTACATCATGTCTTAAGTGCTGCAGCCCTGGTCGGCTGATGTCGCTGGCCTGTCCAGCGCTCATTTCCATC
Organism: Trachinotus anak; assembly: GCF_046630095.1. Taxonomy (NCBI): domain Eukaryota; kingdom Metazoa; phylum Chordata; class Actinopteri; order Carangiformes; family Carangidae; genus Trachinotus; species Trachinotus anak. The sequence goes on from NW_027273860.1 coordinate 9,061,655, forward strand.
TGACCCTCTGAGTCCTGGACTGGGGCCACGGCAGGGAAATTAAAAATGCATCGTGTGATTCATCTTCTCAATGACTCCCAGCACATAAGGGACCTGACCACTGGGACTAAGGCACCACAAAGGACCTTGATGGCTATCCTGTCTGTCCAGGTGTCAGCCAGTGATGCTGAGCCGTTGTTATGATTTGTTTAACAGGCAGAAAATGTATTATTGTCAAAATAGACATGTGGGTGCAAAAGTCCAAAATTCAGATATGATCATTACTGTCCAGAGATGGTGTGCTTTTAATAATCAGCTCAAACCTTGCAGACAACATGTAAGAACAGCTTTGAATTTCACTCATCGGTGATCAATAATATCGTATTTGCTGAAATGTTGACAGTTTTAATTTCTCCTGAGCTGGAGGATAAAACACCTGTCAATATTACCAGAAAGTCCACAACCCAGAAGCTGAAGGGGTGGGGCTGCTCAAACGTTATGCTGCCGCCACCTGCTGGTAAGCAGCTTTTGAAGCCTTCTCCCCCTCCCCTTTTCTGCCATTCAAACTCACCAACCCCCCAAAGTAACCAACAGTAAAATCTCTCCTGCCTCAGCTTCACTCCACCAGCCTTTTTACAAATCCCAAAGCTGGATAAGTGTTTATTTTTTAGCCTGTAAAAAATATTTCCTTTCACCTTTTAAAAACTTGTCTGGTGTTTCCACATAATTTGAGTAGAAATATGGCCCTGTGTAATTCTATCATGCACAGAGATGGGTGCAGACAGGGTGGGGTTGCAGATATGAAGGTCAGTGGGTAGACAAATGGTCAGTGATGGCGGAGGATATCCGGTTTCAAGTTATGCAACGTTAATTATTGTATATATATATATATATATATATATATATATATATATATAAAAGGTCTCTCAAATTAGAGGAGGCACCTGATGAGGAGGCCATTGTTCCCGCACAAAGGCCACGTGTTTTCCTTAAATCTCTTTAAGTCTCCACTCAAAGGCTCCTGAGGCAAATCTGCAGCAGGCCTGGACCCAGGACCAGACAAAGAGAGTTCTCAACCATTTATCTTAAAGCTGGCATAAGGTGCCTCCGCCACATTACTCTAAACACTGTCTCTTCAATCGGATAAAATAAATTCTAGTGCTCTCACTAATGGTCACATCGAACACTGACCGCGGGAGGTAAGTCTAACAAAATTAGTATGCAAAAGACCTGCCCTCGGAAGGCCTATAATTTCCCTGCAAATGATTTCCGTATTTGAGGATGAAACAAAAAAAAAAAAAAAAAAAAAAAAAAAGAGTGAGAGACAATGGCATTTTGAGCGTGCATGCGTGTGCAGCCTCCCAATAGAAGCTGCATTTAAATAACTTAACCCGCGACAGCAGGTGGGACTGGTTGAAATAAGGTAAAAATGCAGAGTGGAAAGATCCGACACTCCGCATCTTTGATATTTAGTTGATAGGCTTTGGCATGACGCCCCGACGGTGTGAGCTGGGGACAAAAACAAGTGCCTCAGAGACCGTCAGCCATGAGAAAGCCCTGCATTTGCTCTTTAGCCTACATTATGTGCAGCGGGCAGGCTGGTCGCGGCATGCTGTGACATCTTTTTCATCAGTTAACTTAATTAAACTTATATCCGCCTTACATTGTTTTGTCCAGACAGACTGTGGAATAAAGGTCCGTCATAGCTCGGGGCTGCCATTGAGGGGGGGGAAAGTTTTTTTTTTTTTTCACTTTACAGGGGAAAAACAAAAATTGTAGTAAGAGAATAATAAATAACAATAATAATGATAATAATTATTGTTATTTTAACTAACTTTATTCAAGTATATGGTCATTTTCTGCTGAGCTGCACAGGCCCGGGCTTCATGCAAGGCTGCATTTATTCAGACCACGAGTCTATGAATGTTAATTGCACCGTTTCCGAATCATAAATACTGACATAAATCACCGGACTATACAATATTATGCTCTACTTTTTATGTCCCCTACGTGGTCCGCAGGAGTACATCCCCATCACTATAAATCACATCCCTGCAGCTTCCAGGGCTGTTGTAGGGACTGAGCATTGCCCGCGCACTTTGCACAGCTTAGAGACCATTTCATGGTATTAATTTTAATGTACATAAAAGATGGAGCTCTGCTTCCCATGTTCGATGTCCATTTGGTAATCAATCATGATTTATAATGTACATCACGGTATATTAAAATCTGGCCTGGGTAATTGTAATTTCTGTGATAAGTCATAGAAATAAACGATGGCAGAGAGGTTCATTAGGCTAGAACTTTAATAAAATGAATAAAGTGAATATATTATTATTATTATTATTATTATTATTGTTATTATTATTATTAGACTGTAAAATAAAATCCCTATTCTGAAAAAAATATTTCTGATTTATTCTTAAGAATTACTGGTTTTCTATTTATTTAATGTGCAAGCATTTGACAAGCAGTCAAAATGTGAAAATGTGTGGACACTGACTGTGATGGTAAAACGTTTCATGGGGAATTCTCTCTGTTTTTGCAATTTTTGTAAATATTTGACATCTTCAAAATTACAGATAAATTCATTAAAACCCAAAATACTCTCTTCTGCTTCAGAAATTGTATTTTTTTTTTTAATGATTGCATTAATGTAATTTAAGTTGAATTTCACTCCTCAAAAATTAATTTTGGGGGTCATAATTTATTAATTCTTCATAAAACCAAACTATTTCTCATATTAATAAGAGCAGAAAAACAAAGACATTCAGACTCCTTTTTTTTTTAACAATATCTGTGCTTATATTGTAAGACACACTATGTGAATCTACCATGTGCAATCCTATCAATTCAAAGAACTCTTTTTCTTTTTTTTTTTTTTAAGAGTAATTAAACATTTACTTTTGATGTAGATATCACTTTTAAAAGAAAAAGCATATTGTAAAAATGTCACCAACAGGACAACAACTTTTATTCCAAGACAATTATTTGTTATTGCATTCTGACTAACATTTTGTAACATTTGGGGAAAGCAGGGATTTGCTTCAGCTCAACCAAACTACATTTTAGTTTTGGCTGTTTTCAGTCCTCCTGCACACAACAGGAGTGAATAGTAGGCTACAGCAGAGTGGGCACCCTCATCCTCCAGTGTGCACGTCTCTCTATGTGTCTGTGCCATAACCTCCATCAGGGTTTCATATTTCCCTCTTCCCTCATCTGTCCCAGCATGGTAGCCTTAATATGCATGTCTCCGTACCGACACGCTCTGACTAAATGGCCACATTTGCACATCTTTTTTGCAGCCTATGTCCAATCCCCTCGCTCCGTTAATGTGAGTTAATTTCTTCCTCCAAAATAATACTTTGGCAAATCATTCTTACAAAGTGCTACATCATTTATTGTGAGGACTTCGGTGAACTTCTTTGAAAAATTAATGCCTTTAATTTTGGTTGATGGCAACATCAGTGCAGCTCTGTAAATTGCACTTTAATGAGATTTTGCTACAGGGGATAATCTGCAACTGACAGAAAAAACATCTTGAAAACATCTGTAGACCTATGATTTCACTCTGACGAGCCTACCCCCTGTAAATCTCAGAGCTGAGGGCTGAGTAGAAAAATGGTCACTTGATAAGTACAACTTTATGATCGAAACTGTTCAAAGTTAAACTATAAGAAGTAAACTTGGAGTATGTTTTAGCACCAGTTTGAATGGGTTAATGGGACAGAAAGCAGAGGAAGGATAGGATCTTCTTTAATAAGACGATTACTTGACGGGGCTTAGTGGAACCTGAGGAAAGTGAAAATAATATTCATTATCAGCTTGTGTCCACTATAACATGCTTGAATAAGCGTAACTGACAAATCACCAAGTTTAAAAACATCAGACACAGCAAGCACTCCGCAAACCAACTGAAAAAAAAAAAAATCATAAAAAGAACAAAAATTTACAGTCTGATGCTGGGATCAAAAGATCGTCGAAGATGATCAAGAAGAAGGAGAACTGGCCAACTTCTGTATTGGATGATTAAAAAAAAAAGGGAGACAAATTCCATGCAGATATTTTACATTGGATCGTAAAAAAACACATCGCTTCCATCCTTGCAACCAATCCAAATTGAGCCCATCTGAAGCTCTGCAGTGTAGATTGCCTTCCTTGGGGTGTCTGGACAAAGTCCCATGGCCCAGTAACTCTTCCAAGGAGACATATTTGGACGCCGTCCAGCAAAAAGTATGGACCAGGTCATCTGCAGCCCAAGCTAAGCCAAAGTCCCCTAAATTAAAGCTGACACATTCAATCTCGTCAACATGGTATTTTTAATGTGTCTTTCTCACACTGTCATCTGATCTCTTTACAACACCATGAGACTATATTAATCTCATCTCTTTTAAAGGTTGTTTTTTTCTCTCTCTTTCTGCAGCTTTAACCCCACTGCTCTCCATTCAGTGTAGAGAGGAGTGGCACTGAGAATCTGCAAGGTGAACTGTGAATGTCTCATTACTGTTTTACAGATGTGTCCAAAATTTCCACCTGGTCTGTATTTTCCTCATTCTCTCTTTATTTCCCGGTCTGTGTTTTGTCTGCCTCTTGCTTGCTCTTGCTGTCATGGAAACAATAGCTTGCCTGCGCTAATTACAGAGCAGACAGCAAACTGCAAGGTGGGATGTCGTGAGGAATGCTTTTTCTAATAATGAATGCAACACCGGTAACTGATGGAGTCCCACCCTGTCTGATCTGGTCCTGCTTTTTGAAATTCCTGACATTTATTGGCCCATCCTTATTCAATCTGTAAAAAGCGTAATGTTTTCCATGTGCAACCTCATAACCCTGCGGAGGAAGAAGACATGTTTCCAAATGTTTCATGGTGAGAGTTTGTTCCCTGTAAAAGTGGTTCCTTCGCTCAGTTTTTCTGTCTGCTTCTGAAAACAAACAACATTACACCTTTTAGTACACACCTATAAAAATGGGCCCCATTGGACGCTGAGGAGAGTGTTAGTAATAAATGCTGTGTTCTTGGATTCATACTCAAAGAGTGGGAATGTGGTAGAGCAACCATGCCTTCCACTTCTGTTTTCACCAACTTCTTTTTTCCCCCAAGAGTGACACAATTAAAAAAGCTCCAGTGATTGGTGTTGTGGTCAGTGCCAAGTTGGGATCACGCTCCCAGCACGGTCCTGGGTCTTCTGCGGTTTGAGCAGACAACTCTTGTCTGGTTGGTGGCCGAGCCGCGCTGTCGGGATGGCAGCACCTGTCAGAGCCAGGCGCATCATGCCAGCATCTCACTAGGAGCTCTTGAACCCAGAAGAAATGACAGCCTTGTGCTGCATAAATGTGGCATGTCTCCTCACCGCAGACGCTTCAACCAAAATACACTAAGCTCAGCCACTGAGTACAGTGAGTGTGTGTGTGTGTGTGTGTGATTGCATGCCCGTGTTGTGCGAGCTGGTCTTGGTCTCCTGCTCTCCCTCTCTGTCTCTCTCCATCTCTCGCATGATTTCCCTGACTTGGGCTCCCCAGGGGTTAGTCATCTTGGTCATCAGCTCCACTCGCAGGTCAATTGTAGCAGCAAGTGGTCGGCCAAACAATGCAGAAAAAGAGGAAAAAAAAATGTTATAGCCATGATCCACCACCGTGCTCGTATCACCGGCGCATGAGAAGATCAGAGCAGAAAGCTGGCCATAAACAAGCCAATGAGTGGTGTGAGAGATTTGCTCAAGCACTTAAAATGGATGAGGAGAATATGTTAAAAAAAATGGAGACATGGAAACACTATATACTGTAGATTTGCATCAAGCATGCTTCTGTGAATCTTTGAGTGACTGAGGCAGGCTTTTTTCCCAGCTGATCTCCAGTAGGGGAAACACTACTGCCGAGGCAAATTAACTGGAGAGTCTTAGCACACAGGCCCCGTAGACTAATGAAGAGGCCCAGGGGATATTTACAGGGTCACACAAAGTAGGTGGTATAGATGCTGAATGAAAATTGGGCTTTAAGCAGGATGCCATGAGTAGCTTCAAACTACTGCAGGCCTTGCTTCCAGGGAACCATCACTGAAAGAGGATTGCCGTACTATTTTTTATTTATTAAATTTCTTTCAAGAAATGAGATGATTATTCACAGAATATCTGCATGTTTAGTAGAGAAACTGTCATCATTTCTCTTACCCTGCAGACCCACAAAAAGAAAAATTAACATTTATTCGGGGCCACAGGACTTTTATTGGCTCCATATGCAGGCTGCAAACCCGCAGGAAATTTCTATTTGAAGCCACTTAACTTCAACACTATTGCAGCCATCTCCAACAATGAGGCATTTAGGTTCTGAGTATTAAGACTGAATCCCCGAATGCAAGTGTCAAAAGCTGTATACCAGTCAATGTAGTGGCCACAAGACATCACTGTGAACGCTGGCAGCCACTGATGTTTTACAACACTGCTACATACAAAGGGATTCCTACTGCTCTTCCCAATATGAAGTAAAATTTAATGAATAACACTGACCATACGTTTTCTGCCAAGTCCCACAAGCTTTAGTGGTTCAGAAACCTGTGGTGTAATATTACAGCAGTAGCTGATTTACTGTATTAGAGCATTATAATAATATTTAAATCCTATTCATTTCGTTTCTTTTCATCTACATAAAATCTGCCATGCTTAATAATGCATATCATATGCAGCTATATATACTTTTAGCCACAGTATTCTTTACGTTTTACTTTATTCCGTGAATATGCCGTGTGGCCATTTTCCAGCGGGGATATTATTCAGTTGCTCATCAGATTTTAGATCTGCGCTCTTTTGCTCAGCTGAGAACAAGCCGCTATTACAGAATTTACCTATCTGTTTACTTGATGAATTCTATTTCACTGTGTTGTTTGATAAATAAGGAAATACGTCGACGCTTGCGCTATGTATAGTAATTAAAGTGAAAAATACTGTCACAATGTGAATCCTTAATTGGACTCCCAGAGAGATATTGAAAATTTGTCTTTAATAATAGGTGATGACTGGGGACAGAAAAACAAAGCATGTTGAAATGTGGCTCTCTAAGTTCAATTAATCACAACACAGAACACAACCAATTTTGCATAGCTCATTCAGGGAAATCACCAGGCCCAGGTAATGCACTTTTAATCATCTTACTTAAGCATCTCACAGTAAAACAACAGTAAAACAGAGACAACTCTCACACTCTGGGAGGATAATGTTTCTCTGGGTGTTGCAAAATGTTCCATTTTAATGGGACATAATTAATAAAGAGTCTGTAAGAGGTCTGCCATCCTGACTACACCACTGACATTTGTGCTGTTTGTTATGCAGCTAAAAAGCTAGTGAGCAGGTCATGTAAAGACTGTAAATACCTCCAGTAAAATATATGTCAGTGAGTCCATAAACTGCACGCTGAAGCATCTGGGCAAAGACCTTATTAGCAGGGGTCAATCGAATCATATGTGTGAATTGACCTCACATTCCGCTGCTTTGACAAGTTAGAGCCGCGCACTTGTGCAAAACAATCTCGCATCAAAGATAAAAGTTTTCTGGTGTTTACTATTCTCTCATTAACAACGCTCCCAGCCATCTGTGAAGTGCCGCAAACACACCTGCTTCACCCTGGGCTTGTAATGGCTTTTCTCAATGTGCATGGGGGTCTCCAACTATCTCAAGGAGAGAGGGCTGTTATAGACCTGTCATTCCAGGATCATCAACCAGACGCACAGCACCTTGTATTCCGCTCGCATAATTATGGATATTGTAAAGCATTCAAAATGATCAATTTAGCCGGCTCTGTCACCAGAGGAGTTATTAAGGCACTTTGTGTTGATTTCAATGTTCATAATGTGGTGTATTAAAGCACACCCAACTGCGTGAATTTGGAGTTCTGCTGCAGAACATGGACTTGTACAGCTTGAGGCAGGAGATGCAAGTTTATTTGCAAGTAGAGTCATTTTAAGAAATATCCATTCCGTCTTGGTTGAGACCAGAATCAACACAATCGGTAAAAACACCACCGTGCTGCCATCCAAATTGTCACTGTGCTCAAATTCCTCTCCCATCACATAAACCTGTTATATGAGGAGAAGATGACAAAATTAAAATGAGCTCACAAAAGTAATGTGGAACATTTAAAAATAGATCTTTGTTCATTATTAACAAATTGAATGGTTCTCATAGGGTGGAAACTTAACAGAGGCAATGCAGCGATTAAAAGAGACATTTAACTGCATGCATTGTTACTAAATGACTCATTTTGAATAGGAACTCTTAATAATTTTGCCACCTTTGAAGTCTCACACTTAAAACTAAAATGCCTGACGAAACAAGAAGCAGTGAACCACATCAGGTGCTGAGATGAATGAACACCAGCAAATGAACTTTGGCAAGACCCCTTTAGATCCTTTGAACTTGCTATAGGGTCTGTTTCTAGTCTGTCAGGGGAGGATGCAGTGTTGTGGTCACTCTGTGGTATGGTCATCAGGCTAAACTCCTCTCTGCCAATGTATCTGTTTCCAAATGGGACAGACACAGGCCTTAGACATATCCTGCTGAGGTCCTCTGAAACCAGAGACCCTTGAAGTGGACGTGTGCCTGTGTCCTGTCTGCTCCCAGAAACCCTGTCAGATCCAAGGACTCCAAATGTGGCCTGCCGCATCAAGACATTTTGGACACAGCCTGGTCAGTTGGGTATATCCCTGCCCCCGACACCTCGGCCCTCTGCACACCACCACCACCTCTACCATGCTAACCACCAGCAGCTTCTTGCAGACCGGGGAGCAGACCACCCTGGGTTGGTCAGCAACCCCTGCTTACACCTGCCATAAAACTTAAAAGCTACTGTCTCATCCCCCAGCTTTGAAGTGTTCAAAGCATAGCTTAGTGACCTTTGATGCGACTTTGGCCGCAACACATGTTTTGCACCCATGTATAAACGCCAGCCTCTCAGTAGACAAGGCGGGATTGTTTACCTACATGTGCGAAATGTAAGGGCCAATGCATGGCAGCCATGCATGGAGCCTCTATTCCCACATGTCAAGTTCCCCATGGTGGGAAACAGACAGAAGTCAAACCGGACACTGCTTTGAGCTAACATTTTCTGCTACCATGTGTTCAGCATTACTTAAAACCACTTTCTCTCTACCCTCGCACCACCACAGTCTTCTAAGATAGGGATAGACACAGCAGTTGGGCCACTTTCCTTTGACATTATATTGCATATCCAGCAGTGAAAAGTAACAAAACACATTTACTTATGTTGTCTTTTATGGTACTGTCCAACATGTGTCTGTAGCTCCATGTAAGGCAGCTGCCTGACTGATTTTTGTTAAAGTTGGATCTTTACTGTTTACTTTTGCTATGTTTTACCATTTTAGACTGCAGTTTGTTTAGGTTTTTCTATGCTGCCAGTCGTGGAGGGAATATTCAGATCTCACTGTAAAAATACTCTGGTACAAGTAAGTCCACTATAGTGAGTATGTGAAGTAAAGTAGTCAATGAAGGGAAAGGGCCCTGAGGGTTACACTATGATATATATTTTTGGATACATTATTGCGGCAGCAAGCAAAAGTTTACTGTTCTGATGTAGAGCTAATTTTAACCATTTTATATATTGTTGAGTTTTTTATGCTTAAGAACTCTATTCATAATATTTTATTAGCTTTCCATATGCTTACAGTGTAAAATTTTAATTTGTCCAGTAACAAGATATTGATATTGAAAAGTATTGTTTTGGTATCAGTGCCAAAAAACTAGTTGTCATATTGCTATTGTGTCAAACAATACCCATCACTAGTCGACGTACTTGTACTTTAATTAAGTGTTTTCATTTTGTGCAACTTTATACCTCTGCATTAGCTTGACATCTACGCAAGAGGTAACTAGCTACTTAACCAATTATTTACCAAAAATAACAATAAAACATATGATAAGCTTGTAAAATAGTTTGTAAAGTAGTGGTAACCTGGAAATACAGTAGTAAAATAATCCTTACACATACATGAAACAATAATATTAGGCTCTGAAGAAACAATGCTGCAAACTTTTACATTTAAAACTTTTGAAACTCCATGTAAATCATGCTGCTAATACTTCTGTTCTTTAACCTAAGTAAAGGTTTGAGTGCAAGACTTTTACCTGTAATAGCTTTTTCTTAATTAAAGCAAAGGAGAAGCTCCTATCACTGTGTATATCATTCTCAGGGTTTAATCACAGCAGCACCAGGCTACAAATGTATGCAAATTACATAAAAATGTGGTCTTATCTTTTATGAAATGCAGCATGCTTTGTTCTGCTGAGCTCCATAATGTGTGTTTTTTCTTTCTTTTTTTTTTTTTTGAGTCCAAACTAAAGTGTGATGAGTTAATGGTGTCTCCTGGCATCTTAAACGTGCACACAGTTGCAACCATAATCATGTTTACTGTGCGAGTGTCAAGGATTAGAATTTACCCTCTGCCTCTTCCTCTCTTATACAGATACCATACACTGTACATTATAAATAGCTGGCTGTTTTACAGGGCATTAAATATTTGACAGAACAGTAAGCTCATAATTACACAGGACCATGGCTGTGTATAAATGTCAAACAAAGCAGGCTGATATATAGCCAGCCATGCGGTTTACATGCTTCACATGCTAGTGTCTGAATGACAAGGCTCAAGATGATGTAATTATAACACGAGAGGCTTTATAAGTGTGTGCGCCATCACAGTATGCTCACAGAGTTAAAATAGCATACACTTGAGTCTGGAATAACCTGCCAGCAAAACATGGGGTCGCCTTTATTTATACTATGTGTGTAAGACCAGCTGTGCTGAATCTCACTAACAGTTCAAATAGAGCATGTAGAATAACTTGAAACATAATCAGGCAGCGATGCTTTCTGATTCTTATAGCTTATATCCTATTCATCCGCCCCCCCACCAATCAAAGACCTGGCTGTGCTGATGTCAGTCCTGTCCCTGCTCACTGGAGCCAGAGGAGCTGTCCTTTTGCTAACTATAGACTGAGAAATCCTGAGCGCGTTTCTTCTGGCCTGAGGGTGGCTGTGCAGCCCACACAAATATTGATGAGGATGAAACGGCCCGACTGTGTGGTGTCTGCACTGTGACCTATGGAATGCGCCTTCAAAGAGGATTCTTAGGCTGCATGAATTTCTCAGAGGATTTCAGTCCCAAGGCACTATGTTAAAGGAGCATTTATTCTCTTGGGTTTACCCTCCAATTTACAACAGGCTCTGGTGTGGATAGTGCAACACGATATGTCATGTACCTGGTTTGTATTGCTTGCATAAAGAAGCAAGCTGAGTTGGATCCAAAGTCGCTCCTGTCCCTTTACTGTTGCTTTAAACATCCTCCCGGTTTGTCCAAATCACTCCCGTTGTCCCTCATGGAACCCAAGGCCTGAAAAGTAGCAGTCATTCATTTCAACTATTTGTTTGGGGAATGTTGTCGACGTTCACACGAATGATGCGCACTCACCCTGACAGAAGCAAGAGCAAGGTGAGCGACGCGTAAACCGTATTGTTCTTCAGCCTAGATGCCAGGGCATGGGCGAGTATACAGTGCATGAGACGCCAGTGCCATAACACCAACATTAAAACAGTATGAGCCAGGAGCTGTCAAGTGTGGCTGTCAACACCTCTATTTCAGCAGACATGACAGGCCCTTTAAACCTTGATGGATATAAATCAGGAGGGCATTTTGAAACAACAGGGTCATATTCAATCCTTGTTGAAAGTGTCTGTGTCCACATAAACCCTGCCAGCATGGGACTCCCCCGAGGGCACACTGGCCTCCCATTCCCATCTCTGCCAGGCAACACATTTAATATCTAATTCTTCTAATTGTACCCAATAATCCCTCATTACTGATAATTAAAAGGTCTGACCTTTAAACTCATTTCTGTTGGTTTTTGCTTAAGTGTGAGGAATTGGTTTTGGGATTATGGTATTTATACATATAAATCGGGGTTATGAGCTTTGGAGAAATGGAGGGAAAATATTCTGTTTTATATCAAGGTCAGAAAATGTTGTTTTGGCTTCTTAAACACCAAAATTAAGACAGCTCAGATTTGCTTTTAAAAGTGATGCATGTTGCATGAAATATACAAAAGATAAGTATTTCCAAACTGTTTTCTTAGTTCCAGTGATACAGATGACCATATGGCGAAAAAGGTTGTGTTTTATTCTTTGCTTAAGTATTAGCTGGAGTAGTTACATAGCCTTAACTGTGATATGCAGCGTAACATTAAAATGTGTGTATCTATGCCTGGCTAAACAGGTGAGCAAATTCTTTTCTGCTTATTAAAAGGTGAGTAAACTGAGTTTAAGTGGGTTTACCCATCCACTCCATCCCTAGTTAGGAAGGGAAATCAAGCACAACAACAAAACTTCCGTTCTTTCTTTAAATCTTCCGACCCTCTTTCAGAAATTTCCAGCCCCTTCATTCCTTTCACTCCAATTGGGACTCTACGGAGAGCCTTTGTACTCCGCAGATCAGGCTGTGTCCACTACTCCCACTCTTTTCAATAGAGAGTAAGAGGACTGCTAAGGGCTGGAACGACAGTGTTACCCATGCAAGCAGAACATCCCTCTCTTTTTGTGCAGTGGGTTGGTGAGGGGGCAGTGGGAAGGATGCGGTCAGTCTGCTCCGGGATAATAGAGGGCTGGGCAGCTGCCTTTGGCACAACAAAGGGACTAGTCTCCTGTTAGTCCTGTTTACTTTAGTGTTGTTTCTATGCCGCCTGCGTGTCAGGGTACCTGAAAGGGCGTATGGATAAAAATGTGCGTGGGCCTTACAATTGAGACATTTCAGCCATCAGCTTCCCGGGTCCTGTCGGGTTTATTATGGGGCAGAAAAAAATACCGCTGCAGGAAGATTAACACGACTTTATTTCAGTTCCAGGTGTGCTGAGGCTTTTTTTTTTTTTTTTTTTCAAACGACGCTATTTGCGCAAATAAGAAAAATAGGCCATAATCCGAAATATTCTACATAACAAAGCGTCCCAATCCGTGTGCTGCGCAGCGCTGATGTTTAACCCTTGTGATTGTGGAGAGAAGAACATATGATCATCTCAGTGTGTAAATCTCTATGGGAGTCATGTCTCAGAATGTTTTGCCCCTAATTTTGGATGAAACGTGAAAGAGCGAAAAGGAGCAGTCCTGTCATTTTTAAAGCATTAATCACTCTCTGAAAAAAAAAAAAAAAAAAATATGATTATCATTGCAAAAATCATAATAAACCTGGCACAGCAGCAACTTTACTATTAAGAAACCTGGGTGTGGAGAGCTTTTAAGGCCACCTCCAGAGACACAGGCTGCAGAAAATGGGTCTCCAAAATCTTGCCAACACTTAAAAGTCAACATCGTCCATCTTTTCTTCACGCAAAAAGCCTCCTTGAGCAAAGCCTTTGATCCCTTTGATTCCCCCCCACCCCCACCCCCACCCCCCACACCCTTTTCCTGCGCCAGATCTGTTCTGCGCTAAAATTCTTTAGTTTTCCATAGAAACGTGTCCTTTCCGCGGGGATATTGATGTTTTTTTCCTCGCAGGGGTTATGATATGGTGAATCAGAATTTCAAAGCCGGGGACAATACTTGCATTCATGCTTGTTTTTTGTGCCTTTGTCGGCTTTTGTCTCGTTGTTCAAATCCTCATTTCTCAAATGAATACAAATATTTATTCTGTGAATGTCTGAGCTCCAGTCACTTCGGATGCTTTTCAACTATTAAAGTCTTTGTTGGAGCAGCAGGTTGCAACGCCAAGACAAGTCTCTCTCACTCTTACATTCAGCTCTCTCTCACACACATTTGACTTAACGCACCTGTTACGCCTCTTTTTTTTTTTTTAATTCAGGTTTAGAAACACTTTATTGCAAAGTTTCTGAATGTATTAGGAAGTCACCGAGTTTCTTCCACAGACGCGCACCGAGTTTGGAGACGTTTCCTTTAAAAAAAAAAATCACTCAGTCTTTGCTGGATCGGTCCTCTCTGCAAAAATAATGGATTCTATGATATGAATATTTGACTCACTTATGTACATTAGCACCCTGTTGTCGCCCATGTTTGGCAAATGCCCCCCCCTGCTCCAGACATGGATCACAGATGCTCACTGGAAGAATACTGAAGAGGAACCGACTTGGCCACAGCTAAAAGCCTCAAATTCCTCCAGTTGGGGTATTAAATCGACACCCAGGCCTTTCTCAGCCTCTCCTCCCTCTCCTTTCTGCGGGCTGACATGTCTGATAGACCACGCTTTCTCTCTGCATTGTCGCCCTGTCATCTCAACAATGTACATCTTCGGGACACCAATTTTAGAGGCCTTTGATCTGCAGACCGAGAGGAACAAAGTTATGGAGAGAAGGAGATGATAGGAGGAGGACTCCCCCCCCCCCCACCCCCCCCACCCCAGTTCCAGTTTGAAAAAGCAGAAAGACAGAAAATGATTATCAGCACAGCCCATAAAGAATAACATGCAGGGACTCCCCCCACTGTCACCCCTCATGAAAAACTATAATAATATTTATTATAGTATCCCACATAGCAAATTCTTTTAGCATAGTGCAACTACTGTGTGAGCAAAGAATTGTCACCAAAGGAGATACACAAGTGTGATATGTTTACAGTAAACTCACTATTGAGTGCTACTGCATGATTTGTTTTTTTTGGTTTTTTTTTTTTTTTGCAGAGACTCTGACAGCTGCATCTACTGTTTCCATATTCCATCTCTTCAAGGAGGCATAACAGACATAGTCTGTAATTATTGTGCAAAGAGTGAAAATAGAGTGAAATATTACAGAGAAAGTGTGGGACTCCAGCAGTAACTCAATTTGCAGGTCTTCCTGCAGGCATATGAAATTCCACACATTCACTTTTTACCCTTAAGGCAGCCAGAGTCTACATTTCATATCTGCCTTAAACATTAATTATGATATTCTGTAAGTCTCAGGAGAGCTCTAACATTTCACACAGTCAAGTGATTAATCTTTGTTTTTCACTCTCTGATCTTCACCTCTAAGAAGTGAATACCTTAAAGGGTGCAAGAGCTCCTCTTTGGAGTATCACTCCTGCCCCTTAAATGTGTCACTAGCTGCTTTTTGGAGAACTCAGGTTGTGTAACAGTTTATTGGTGCCAAAATATTTCAAATTCACTTTTTGAAGGCACTGTAGCAAATCAGATTATTTCATGCTTGTGGTGTACTTTGCAGCACACGTCCTCTGAGGTCACGTGTTAAAAGTTAAGTTATGCACCAAAAGTTGATTAAACTGGCAAAGGTCTTCAAAGATGGAAAATGTACAGTTATGTGCTTTGATAATGCTTTTGTGTCTTCTAGATGTTCTTTTTCCATTTGAATCACCAAACAAATATATTCTGTGGACTATTTCTGCATAATTCGTGGTTTTCTTAGGGCACATTTAATATTGCTGACTTTATACAGGCAGACTACTCAGTGTCAGAATGAATTTGTAGAATGCCACATAATTTAAGAAAACATGCTTTTTATCTGCAGCTGGATCCCTCTGCATGTCAATCCTTATAAATCCAGTTTCAACCAAAAGTTGAATGAGTCATTCTTGTGGTGCGGTACACTTCCTTCAATCTCCAAAATACAAATAAACATCACATGTACTTCAATATTACTTTATTTATATTATGTAAATATATGCATGAAGGAGCAAAACCGCAAGAAATAAGCTGGCAGTAAAAATGGCAGCACCCCCAACACCCAGCAGTGTAATTATCATCATATATAGAGTCATTTGATGAAGCTTTATGATGAAGAAAGGGGCTTCTGCTGTCTCTGTTTCCCCTGTCATCTCACACACTGCCACTTGATAAATGAACACATTCCTGCTCCCCTATAGGCTGCCAGCAACGCCACCACGTCCCTCCTGTCATAAACAGCAGCCGTTTACTGGCTCCGTTAGTATTTCTATCGCTCCCAAGCAACTTTCCCGCAGTTTACTGAGTGCTGAGAGTAACTGCAACAAGGCTGCACGTAGAAATAAAGATACTGTGAAAACTGACAAGTAGAGTGTTACAACGTGTCAAAAGCCTGTTGGAAGGCGGCTCAGACCCACCATGCTGTTAGTGGGTGGATGTTTCTGAGGAGCTGTATTCGTCAAAATAACTCCTTTAGCGGTGCTACATATCTACCTGCGTTGCATTTCTCGTTTGGGCTGATTTATTGAAATGTTTGAGGTGTTAAAATGAGCTGTGTTTCTCCATCACGGCCTAATCACGTTACGGTGTTCAGTCAAAGCACGGCAATTCAAAACACATGCGCAGTTTCGGTGTGGCGGTGACTGACGAGCCTTGCATGGACCAAACAAATTAGTTATCGATGTTTTCTGATAGTGTGGAGTTACGGTGATTGGTGAAAATACAGTTTTTGTGCATTTATAGGTTATTTAAAAAAAAAAAGAAAAAATAGTTACCTTTTACACCTTTATTTAGACATTGTGACGGAGTTATACAGTATTGATTTACGTAACATATTTACGTAAAGTGATTGCGCATTTATTCTAACAAAATGTTCTTGAAAAAATGCTTAATTCAGAAGGATGATGGGGAAAAGTCAGATATTTTGATATTTTGGTGTGTACAATGTTACTTTAAAATTTCCATATGAAGGATTTGGCAATTAAGTCGTTTCCTATATTTCAGATAAGTCATAAGTATGTTATCTTAAAGGGAAACAAACCACAAATAATACCTTTCCTATTTCCAATGCATTTTATTTACATTATCGATTTTAATTTGCCGTGTGACGACCTCTGCAGTTTAGCCACCTCTGTATAAATTACCTCTGCCTCAGTGTATGCAGGCCAGTGTTTGTTTACTACCAGCTAATGAGAGAACACTGACAGAAACCTGGAGGAATCCCACCTCCGAGAGCTCCACTGACCCGTATGTCCATCCAGCAGAGATGCAGGTAGACCTATGCGGTGACATGAATGGTAACAAGTTTATCCCTCCTGCAGTATGAAGCACACGCGTCTAGGAGCTTCGCAGGGGTCCATGAATGCGTGTTAAAGTGTTTACAGCGCACAGGAGCGAGAAATTCATCACCTATAGAAACAAGTATTGGCCAACATTCAGACACTTGCAGAACATTTTTGTTTTACCAGTGTCAGGTTTATTCTGTTCATTCACATGCCATTTTTTTTTTTCCTCTTCATCCCACTCTCTGTCAGTGTTTTCTCCCCTTGTGATCAGATCACCAAAACAACAAAAATAAATAAATAAATAAAAAAGAAAGAAAGAAAAAAAAAATGTTTACAAACACCTATAAGCTACCGACGTCCTCCCCACGCCGCCTGACTGCGAACATCCATCCGCTCAATGGGACGTGTCACGGCAGCGCATGTCCCCTCACAAAAGACAATTGTGATTTAGACAAACATTGGGGGGAAAACATAAAGGCAAAGGTCAAGTCCTCTTTCAGTTCAAGTGTGCTCCGATTCACCTACAACACAACGGGGACAAAGAGTTGCAGCTACCTCCGTTTCTAAAGGGGATGTGATTACCCGCCCTACGCTGCGGAGGAGGAGGAAGACGCTGATCCTCTACCTGATTCACATGAAAATAGGAGGAAGAGCATTCTCCACAAATCAGCAGCGGATTCTTTGGGCTCCTTAAAGGCAACCCCACCAACGCACCCACCCCCTCACCCCTCCTCTCCCCCTCACCAACACACACACACACACACAGAAAGAGAGGAAGGGGGAGAAATCTAACTTGAATTCCTGATAGGACAAATAATAATAAGCAGATTTGTATTATTATTATTATTATTATTATTGTTCTAATTATCATACCCACAAAAAATCCGCATTTTCTACAATTTAGGCATTTGGCTGTGCGTGGTTTTTGTATTATTATTGCAAGTCCAATTATTTCTAGAACAGAGGGATTAGAAGAATAAGTAGTGTTAATTGCGCGGCAGGTATAACGAGCAGGTCTAATCCTTCTTCCCCCCTCTTTGTATTGAGTTTTTGTGGGCTTAATGAGTGGCAGGTAGGGCTGCTTCCTGCTTTCTCACATGCTCAAATAGGCCTCTCACTGCTTGCAGTCCTGGACCCTGGCTGTGTACAGGAAACAATTGATTCTGAGCATAAAGTTAATTATGCCTAGAAATTAGACAGCCTTAACGTCGGGTAAGGACTGAGAGGTTGATTTCCTGACAGCTCTTAACACACTCTTCACATATCATTCACATGCCCTCTTACCTATAGAGTGTGTGGAAAATCTTACTACTGCGCAATAACGTGAGGGAAAATGACACTTACCTCGTCTGCTCCTGCATTGGTTATGCTTATTTTAGCTTATATATTCCTTTGAAATAAAAATGTAAAAAAATTAAAAAAAAAAAACTGGCCTACTTATGGTCACTTTTTATCCAGCCTTAATGGTGAATTTGGAGGAAATAAATGGACAAAAATCCGCTGGGCTTGCTTCTGCACTGGTCTGAGCAGTTTCCTAGGCTACACAAATCAGTATTATGAAGATAGCCTAAGCTCAAAGAATGTCGCAGTGGTCGACTTATTATTGAAACCAAGACAAAAAAAAAAAAAAAAAATCTTTTTGAAACTTTTTCTTTTGATGAATTAACTCATGGACAAGGAGGATAAGCCACGCATAGCGTCTTTTGCACTGAAGTACGAATAAAAAATAAAAAAAAGGAAGAAGAAGAAGAAGTTCTTCTTTGTGTTTCTTTGGACAGAATCAAGTGCTTTTAATTCTTGTGTTTATGAAGACTCCAAAATAAGACTTTTCTACCCAGAATAATGGCTTACATTTCCATGATTATTATTATTATTATTATTATTATTATTATTATTATTATCCTTTTATTGCTGGAGAATAAAGTGTCCACGGACATTGTAAGACCCGCTGACCTCTCTGAGAGCGAATTTAGTCTACATATGGTTTACACGTCATACTGAAGTCGCCTGCCGCTGAAAGGGTTTTTTTCTTTAATTCTATTACCGGACGTGGGCTCGTTTTGTTTCAATACTGTCCTATCAAAATGACTGACAAAGTAATAAACGCGTCATGCTGCTGCATCTGATTATGCCGCTGTATTTGCATTGGACATTGAGGGGAATATGACAACCTTGACACACTGGGGATTTGCTCTGTCAAATAATCACGTCTCCAAGGATCTATATTGTTGCAGTGACAATGCCTCCCATTCATTGAATTTCAAAGTATTTCCAGTTGGTGGATGTGGTTTTGATCAATGTGGGTTTTAGTGTGTGGGGATGTGCAGCGAGAGCAGAGGTTGGGTCAGAGGAGGAAAGAAATAATAATCATAATAACATGAACGAATGAATAAATAAATAAAAGCTTGGTCTGAGCGGAAACTAACTCTTCTATAATTAATATCTCCCCCTCCGCTCTCCTCTCTTCCTCCTCCTCTTCCTCTTTCTCCCTTTCTTCGTTTCACAGGTTCAGTCCTCCAAGAGCCTCTTGACGTTGTAATGGTCACACAGGCTGCGTGCACTGTAAAAAGTATCCATTTGAACAAATCATTGCATCGCAGTGTTGAGAATGTGTTTTGTCTTGAAGGAAGTGGAAGAATATCCCAGTGGAATGATTTTTTTTTTTTTTTTTTTTTTTTAACCTGTCAAAAAAACCTGTCGAAAATGTTCTGGCACCAATAAATCTAAACTACAACATCTGAACTAATGATTTTATATTTAAAACTACTTATAAGAAAACGTGATTTTTCTTTTACTTTAGTTTTTAGTTTTTTTGCAGGGTAATGTTGCTGGATGCTTTACACTCACTAAATTTCACTTCTTTTTTTTTTTTAATAATCTTACTAAAATGTCATACTTTTATACAGGCTACTGGCATTATGGATGGAGGCCATTTATGTCCCATGGCGTGCCCACCTACAGCAGGTGATCCTGGTGTCGTAACGTGTCAGCGGTGGCCTGACATAAGTATAATAATAGTTAATAGAGCGTGATAGAGAGAATGGTATTAAACCTAACAAAGATGTGTCAAAAGCAAAAGTCTATGTCTTCATTAGCCTGATCTCCAAGGACCGTCGAACATTTCATTAGTTTGTAATTTATGAATGTTTGACAAATATTAAAGAGTATGTAAATATGAGAGGCATAATGTCTTTCCTGCGGGAGATGGCGAAATGACCCAAAGACTTCTGATCACATGCATTATGTTTCTTCTCAAACTGTGCATTTGCTTGTCTCTTTGGAACCTATTTCCCATCTGACGTGTGAAATAGTGCAGATAAACCAATGATTCATAATGTTGGCAGCATTTGCATCTCCTAACACTCTGTGTTATTTTGATATATGATGATATACTGTCGCTTTTTTCCCCAGTGTATAAATGCACTTTTGCCATTATGGCTTTGGCTAAATCAGTAGGAGGTTTTTTTTTTGTCCTAAAACGGTCCATTTCCTTGTTTGTGAACCACTTCTAACGCAGAGCAGGAAAAATCGTTATTTTATTTTCATTTCAGCAGCAGTGGCTATCTGCACTTTTTCAACTGGGGTCGTTATGTTCAGTGTAGAATTGTCCTGGAAACTTGGGGGACAAGGCCTCTGGAGCCTAAATATCTCTGCTTAGAGTAGAATTTGATCTTTTTTGTTGATTTTTTTACTGATCCTCACACACCTGTTCACCACGATTACTGCTTTTGTCAGATCAGAGAGGTCAGCAGAGGATGATCAGTGCAGGTTATGATGAATTATGTCAGATCGACTGAATCGCTGAAGGGCACGTCCTCAAATTTAGATTCTTTTTTTTTTCTGCAGGACGCATGGCCCACTTTCATGAATGTGGAGGAACATTGTACAGTGTGCAGTGCTCAGCCCCTAATATTTGCATTCATGTTAAGTCTTCAAATTACAGTTATGATTTTTTTCCCTAGTTTGTTGTTGTTTTTAATTTTTTTTTTTTTTTTCTCGAGAAATAATTTTAAAAGCTGACTCTCGTCAGAGCTCTGCAGAAATGTAACAGGAAGGAACAGTGCGCCATCAGATTACTGTTTATATATATATATATATTTTTTTTAAATGCACGTATTTAACATCCCATATTTTTCCTCCCTCTTCATATGCACATGCACACATCATCCCTGAATAGACTCCAGCAACACTGAGATCTATATGTTTGCTCAAGTTGCAGCAACAAGTCCCCCTGCATGTATGAAGTGACTTGCGTTAATAAAAGAAGTCATCACAGCTCTAACTACACAGTCTTCAGCTGAGAGAAGGAGATCTCAGATCAAAAGACACCGAATAAGCGGGTCGCTGATTCACTCATGCAGCTGTATTGAGACCAAGGCCAACAGGCGTATCATACACTGAAAGAGAGCTGCTATTCAGAGTGCAGGTGTGAAGTATGCGCCACATTCCGCCATATAATGTGGAGGTTGTTGGAAATCCGTGTTCGGGCCTATAGGCTGCTAGGGGGCTGATTCGCATTGGAGGGAGACCGCTCATCTATGAAAGTAAAATAACTTAGTTTCCTGAAATCTGTGGGTGACGATAATCCTAAACCCTGGGGGGTGGAGGTGGAGGGGTGCTGGAGTGGAGGAGTGGGAGGGCGGTGGTCTTTAAGGTCTTATAGGCCCAGATTTGGTTTTTTCCAGGTTTTCCAGGATGGAACCTGTGGTTTGCCTGCTATATACAAAAGCTACCGCCGGAGTGTAGCATTAAACCTGCCTCAACTCTGTGCGCTCACCTTTTTTTTTTTTTTTTTTTTTTTTTAATACAGTTAATTTGGCTTTAAAGGTTGTCATAAATCTTTACGACGGAAGCTCGGGGTAGCCTATACATCACAGCCATGTGATCATGTAAAGCCCCTCTGAAACTAACCAGGGATATGATCGGGATAAAATATTCAATATTCATGACAAGCTTTATGGTTGTAGTTAACTTGTGGGTGTGCCTTCTGACCTCACTCCTGCGCACTCGATCAAAGTCTAAGAAAAAAAAAGGCGAAATGCTCCTTTACCAAGAAAAACACGACAGTAACATGTAGACGGGGGAAGTAGAGAGATGTGTCTGTTAATAATATGACCATTTTTATCACACTTTTTTTCTATTGGTTGATCATAATAAATGGTTAAAAAAAAAAAAAAATCAAGTGTCTCCAGAGTGTCAGCTGTATTATAAAA
Source organism: Trachinotus anak (assembly GCF_046630095.1). Lineage (NCBI taxonomy): Eukaryota > Metazoa > Chordata > Actinopteri > Carangiformes > Carangidae > Trachinotus > Trachinotus anak. The sequence goes on from NW_027273860.1 coordinate 9,083,788, forward strand.
GCCCTGCCCTGCTTTTCCGCTCTGTTCCTGGTGGCTCCATTGCACCTGTCTCTCCGTCTTTCCTTTTATCTTCCATGCCAATTTCGGCCAATTCATTCCCGATAATTATGACCTGGTTGGTGCTGGAGGTGCTGACGGTGGTGTTGCAGCGTGGGGTGGACGCGGTGGAGGTGGAGGGGGGTGATGAGGGTGGTGTGTGGGGAGGGTGAGTGAGGCTTTTACTCCTAGACTGCTAATCCCCCTATTAAAAGGGCTTTGTTCAATAATGCCGGACAGTTTCCGGAAGTAGGATTACCGCCTCCATTATTTTACAAAGAAATGATATTTCACACTCAAATGAGCCTTAGGATGCAGCGGTGGTGGTGAGAGGGCCTTGCAAGAAATGAAATGGATTCATTTTCTTTTTTGTTGCGCTTTGGCAGCTCAAAACCTCCCCCCTTCTTTTCTTTTTCTCTCTCTCTCTCTTTTTTTTTTTTTTTTTTAAACCATCTATTCTGTAATTAACGTGGTTATGTATTTCCTGTGCAACTCCAGTGCTGCCATCAGTTTCCTGTTTTGTTTCTTGGAGTGGACTGGCATCCGTGCAGTGTTGCTGCTCAAGTGGAGGCACTCTCCTCTTCCTCTCTCTCTCTCTCTCTCTCTGACTCACACACACACACACACACACACACACCTGCTCTTGATTCTTGACCCCATAGCTGATATCAGATCAGAGGTTGTCACTCAGCTGAAGGTGGGAAGCCCCGATGAGTGAACCCAACGGGATCAGTTGTTAAAGGCTCCTCTCTCCCAGCTCTGACTGCCTGTGCTATCCAGTGTCTGCACGCCGGGAATTTCACTTTTACAATAAAGCAAACAGTCGTCATGTTTTATCTCTGCTGTGGTTCAACTTTATGCAAAGTCTATGGATCCAACCAAACCCTTCCAGTGCTGCTTGTACCGGCTCAATCTCTGGCTGAAGACAGGATGTTTAGATTTGGTCAAAGTCATAAATTATTAGGCGTAAAGGTCACTGAGCTACTGCCGAGCAGACGTGCACAGTTCTGCAGCGCTGGTGCATAATTTTTGAGTTTTCTTTGTGGCCTCCAAATAAATTCGAGGCCATTTTTGTCTTTGATCTCCGCCTGCAGTAAAGATCAAATTCAGAAATACTTGGCTTTAAAAAAAAAACGCAGTGTGCCATACCTAATTACCTAACGCACGGACCTTCTGTTTTAACTTTCTCCCTTTCTTTCTCGAACGAAACAAGCCTTTAAATGTTGCTTCTCCTTCGCTTTCAGCGCTGAATGGAAAATGTTTTTACGCGACTCAGTTAGGTCTTGTCCATTTTGACGACTGGAACTAAAAGCTTTAGACGGCCCAATAGAGAGGAGCCCAACAAATCGGTGACAAAAGGCTTTCCGTGTCATCAACGTTGTTCAGACGACCTAGAAGAATCCCTCTGATATTAACTTCCACTTCAAAGACTCCCACTTTCAATTGAGATCCAACTATCTTGTTGTTTTTCTTTTTTTTTTTTTCTTTTTCCTTCCTTCCTTTCTTTTTCTCCTCTACGCACAAGAGCCGGTGTCAAAAGAGGCATGACCATCATCATCATCTTCTTCTTCTTCTTCTTCTGTTTGATTGGTTTAGTGTTTATTCTGCGCCTCTTCTGCACAGCTAACAGTCACGCACTTAACCAAACTCTGGAAACGTATCAGAGGTGTTGTCGCGTTGTTTCCACCCACTTCTGCCTCACTCCACACCGGTGTAAAAATTAAACCCTCAGCCAAAACTTTTCCCAAGACAACAGAGCTCTGCAGTTTTTTTTTTCTTCTCTTAATTCACAAGCTTAATATTATTTATCACTACTACAAAAAGAAATATCTGTCTGTTTAAGGCTGAAATATTCAATTTGCACGTCTCTTGTCGAAACGTGGACTTATCGTTACAGCCAAGCTCTTATAGTTTGAGACACATGTATAGAGACTAAAATATGATTCTGGTTGAATTTATCCATTGAGCAGCTCTCTCCTCTTGCAGTGCAAGTCTATTATGGTGTGGGACAACTGCGTTTTAGCGGCTTCTCCTTTGATTGTCGTAAAGTAGGCCCAGAGCAAAAGAATATATTTTTCTTCTTTATACTGCCCCAGTCTGCAATATAAAGGACATAGATTACCGTTTCCGACCCCATGGGAAGCAAATATTACATTCTTTAGAACGGGCTTTTGAGTCCACGGACTTGGCCCCATATCATTTGAGTTTGACTTGGCTATTGCTATAGAAATCTTAATTCACCATGAGGATTCACCGTCGTGAAAAAATGGCTCTTTGTACGAAATGCTCTTTGAAGTCTGGATCAGAATATTGTAGCCTTTCATCAAACTCTGCCCACGTCTGCATCAAACCACAGCTCAGCTGAGAAAGTAAGACTTAACACAAGTGGAGCACAATTTAAGTCCTCCTCTTTTTTTTTTTTTTTTTTTTTTTTTTTTTTTCTTTAACCAGGAAACACTTTAGGAAATGAAACCTTTAAATGATCTGTAAAGGACCTTTCATTAAATTTTATTTCTCTGAATTTTAGCAGTTGTATCTGCATCTGAAAACCAGACTTGGACACATTTTTTTTACTGGACTTTTTTACCAACTAGCTGCGCGTAAAAGAAGCAACAGTTTTTGTGTTTTTTTTTCTTTTTCTTTTTATGGAAATATTATTTTTAAACACATGACATAAAATAAATGTTGCACATATTCCCAAAAAAGTGACTTTAAAAAAAAAAAAAAAAAAAAAAGATATTTAAATTTCATAAACCCCACTGGCTCAGCAGCGTTTTCACTTTTGTCATACAAGATTTATTCAAAATACTCACAAATTACAAGGCAATTCGGTACGCATTTTGAGTGCCGCTCGAGTTCAGATATTCAAAAAGGAAAAAAAAAAAACTGACGACAATGATACAAAATCACAAAATGCCCACTTTGATAAAACATTGAGAATTTCACGGTTGTATAACAAATACTGCAGGCGTATGAAACAGTTCAGTTGTTGACCCTCTGCACAAATGGGGGGGGGGGGGGGGGATGCTGTAAACATAAAATGTTTTGTACAAATAACTGCAGTTATCAGCAGGAACCTGCTTTGAGACAGAGCCTTCCAAAACTATCAACATCAACACATCGAAACTTACAAAATTTACAAATGTACATTTTTGCCCTAATTGAAACATGCACTTTGGTTCGATGATACAAAAATCCTTCAATATCAGATCGAAAAATAAATAAAAACATATTGAAGTCAAAACTGGAATTTACAAAATAATTTTACACCAACATGCCTAGCCTACAATAATGTACCACATAGTCTAACGGATTTACACGACTCTCTCCACAAGTGGACCAGTTGGCCGTCAGGGCGCACAGGCTCTGAGCCAACCGTTCTGAATAGCTGAGGTTTGAAAATATATTCTTTTATTGTGCCTGGAAGTTAGCACGTCTTTAAGGTTTGCACATTTTCCTTCCAATGTGGTTAAAACGCGTCTCTTGGCTCTGGGTGTCTGTGTGGTGGCTCATCCAAAAAAAAAAAAAAAAAGTAGGGACCAGTGGCCTTCACAGGCAAACAGGAGGCACCAAAGCCAAACCATTTTTAATAGTTAAGCTTCTGAAAATGTGTTCTGTCACTTCTGGCGCCATGTTTGAGTCCAATTGGGTTAAAACGCGTCCCTCGGTTCTGGGTTTCTGTAAGGTGGCTCGTCTGTGGGGTCGGGTGTGGAGGGCCCGCTGGGTGGTGTTTGGGCGCCGCTGGCACCTGAACTGTGGCACACGTACCATTCACTTAAATTCGCGGGCTGGGAGGCTCCCACCGGCTCCGACAGCACCGAGGAGCCCCCTGGCTCCCGGCCCAAGTCTGAGGAGGGGGAGACCAGGGACGGGGTGGACGACTCGTAGCCTGAACTGGGAGGGGGGGACTTACAGTGCACCTTCATGTGTTTCCTCAGGGAGCTGGGGTGTGTGTAGGACTTATCGCAGCCTCTCACTTTGCAGTTGTAGGGCTTATCGCTGGTGTGGACGTGGGAGTGCTTTTTCCGGTCGCTGCTGTTGGCGAAGCGTCTGTCGCAGCCGTCAAACTCACATTTGAAGGGCTTCTCACCTGTTGGCAGCGAGGGTGACACAGTGACACACAAATCAATAAGGTGAAGATTCAAACACGTCTCATCACGCAGCATCGTCGCGTGTATTCATTCCTTTTACGAGAGCATGTTCTCGCAGTTTCACAGCGTTTGAGACAAAACGTGTAGTGTGTAAAAACACTGCCACTGTGGCCGTCCCGACTTTATGGCCAAACACGTGTTTAGAATAAGCTGAGCAACAAGTTTCTGTGACCAAAAATGAAATAAATAAATAATAAATAAGAAGATATATATATATAAAAAAAATAAAAAGCAGGCACAAACAGGCTACAGCCACTTTCATGACTTTTTTTTGTTCATTTTTCAAATGTGCCAATTTTGAAAAATGTGTGCTGTGTATTTACAGTAAACACACTTTTACACCCTGACTGTGACTTTTCTTTTTTCTTTTTTTTTTTTTTTAAGTCTGACATGAGTCTGAGTCTGGTGCAAACAGGAGGGCTGAACCCCCACTGTCCTGGGTCTATACCTGGCGCCTGCATGCATCGAGACATACGTCAAAACAGACAAGCTATGAGCACAGACATAGCAGGCCCAAAACCAACTGAAAATAATGATAAATGAAAAGTAGTGCCACAGCCAGGCTTCACCTACTGTGTGCTAACGCAGCCTGTCTGCTATTTGAATCCAGCAAATGGTTATGGACTGGGTCTAATTTTGTGTCTTAATAACGAGTATTTCTACCTGATTATGACAAGGCAAAAAAAAAAAAAAGACAATCTGAATAAATTACACGGAAATCATCCACTGCTGATTTTTCTCCTCCGATTAAAGCTTTTGAGAATATGTAATTGCCTCTGTCTAATTACACTTGCGGGTTGAATATCAATTTGACCTTCAGCTGTTGGGTTGAGAGAGCCAATCAAGGATATTAGTGTAGTACAAGAAACCGTCGAGGAACAGACCCCAGGGGCAGCCCCAGTCATAACCACACTTTCGGATAGGTTTTAAACATGATACCAAAGACCAGGCCCCTTGGGAGTCAACACACAGAAATAATTTAACAGATTTGTACTTAGGTAATGTGAGCAAATTATATGAATAATACATAGGGTGCAGAACTGGAGCAGAGGGGGAGTGCCATGCAGCCACCGAATGCAGTCATTGTATTAATTTACAAGTCTGACTCGACATTTTGAGGCCTTTTTTCCTCCCTCTCCAGCTCCACAGCGCGTCACTGGGTCACAGAGGCCAGCAGCCATATTGTGGCATTTTATGTTTTTAAAGTTAAATCAGCTGCTGGTTCCAGCTGCATTGTGCACACGTCAGTCAGGAGAGACGCAGTCAGCTCTGCCAACCTGTTGGTGAATTATTCTAGCCGTGTGCACTTGTCAACTTGTTGCTTTGGTTAAAGGCTATAAAGTGCTGATTGTTCCACAGGCATGCTTTTTATTTCACCATGCACACTGTCAATAAAGTTCATGCAAGTAACTTCACATATAACACATATAAGTCAAATACAACCACTATCTTCTTTGTAGCTTTAAATGTAACAATGCAGTGAATCCAACCACTATTATTATTATGATGATGATGATTATTATTATTATTGCTGCTATTATATGTTAAAATAGAGAAACGTGCACCAAATAAAAAGAGCAACAAGTGGCTGAAAAAAAAGAAGGAAAATAACATCATCACCACCACATCATCATATCAGTTACTGTATGTGAAGATGCACCTCTCCAACTTTGCTGCCAGTCATGTCTGGCATGCACTAAGCTACTTGGACAAGAGCTGACGTGGGCCTCAGTCTTTGTGCTGTGGTGTAAACAAGAGGTTGAACCGTCAAACGCCTGAGTGAGCTGTACCATAATCCCCAAAGCTCAACCTTTGTGAAACTTGCGAGCACTGATGCAACTCATAACAAACAGGTGGCCAGTAGCTGTTGCGTCCTGATGTCTCAGCAGCACAGATTGATTAATTGCCTGAGCTCATCAGACTAGATTTCAAATGCGTAAAACCAAAGGAAATCAAATTAAAACTAATAAAAACAATAATCTGAAAATTATGCAAAACATTGCTAACGTCTTGTCTGGATAACTTTGCAAAGCCTAGAGCTGAATTTCAACATGCAGCCTTATAGATTTAGTTTATACATCATGGTGCAATTTCAACATTTCTGCAGCATTTCCTTCTATGAATATACACCTACTGACCTGTGTGCGTCCGTTTGTGAATCTTAAGATTCTCGGATCTTGCAAACACTTTCCCACAGCCGGGGAACGGGCATGGAAACGGTTTCTCCCCGGTGTGTACGCGAATGTGATTTACAAGTTTGTACTTGGCTTTAAATGGTTTGCCTTCCCTCGGACACTCTTCCCAAAAACATATATGGTTCGCCTGCTCTGGTCCTCCAACGTGCTCCACCGTCACATGCGTTACGAGTTCGTGCATGGTGCTGTAAGTTTTGGAGCAAAGTTTCTTCGGCGAGTGCTCCGGCTCCAGCCACTTGCAAATCAGCTCTTGCTTTATCGGCTGCCTCATGTAGCGGAAAAAAGCACCGGCTCCGTGGTGGTGGTGGTGAGCGCTAAGATTCATGTTCAGATTCAGACCACCGTAGCCATGCAAAGGCGAGGCGGAGAACGGATCAGCCCTGGAGCTTGCCACTTGACTCAAGTGATCAGACCTAACATACATTTCTCCAGGTAGTCCTAACCTTATTTGTCCATTCAACGCTTGGCCACCCGGTGATCCGCTTGAAGGCTGGTCGTGATGGAGTCCGGAGAAGAGGGTATGGTTCCCAGCGTCAGGGTGATGACCATAGTGTCCGGGATAGCTACCTGTTGTTGAGACAAACATTCCGTGGTGAGAGGCTGAACCTGCAGTCTGGTCAGTCAGTACTGGCATGGCTTGAGCTGTCAGATCTCTCCGGATGAGGAAATCCCTACCTGCGGATAAAGCCTGGGCCGTGTGAGACATAGAATAGGGGACCGATGTCGCCTGAACCGGGCCAAAAGCTCCCGTTTGACTGGAGACCACTTCACTGTGGCCTGCCATGTGATGATTGTGGTGGTGGTGATGGTGGTGGGGATAATGATGGGCTGGGCTGATTTTGAGGGCCGCGGAGTGCCCCATGTGTTCTGGCCCGAATGGACTCGGCCCCAGGCGGGGTTCCGCAGTAATCTCCCCAGGGTGCGAGTGAGCCATTGAGTGTGGATGGCTGCTGAACCCCGGGAAGCCTGTCACGCTCTGAGGGGTATGGTGGTGATGATGGTGATGGTGGTGAGCCCCTGCCAAGTCAACTAATCTCAGCGCCGTGTTCCGTTTGGAAAACGTAGGGTCCATCACGGGGCTTCCCAATGCATCCACGCTCATTACTTCCTAATTTTAGAATAACTTGACAGCAGGCAAAATAATAATGATGATGACAAATATATTTTAATCGCAATGAAAAATTTAAAAAAAATAAAAAACTTTATAAAGTTAAGTCTATCTGCAGACTACATGGAATCCCATTCGGTTGAGAGGCAGCAGCAGGACGCTTTGATACTGAATAGAGATTCATGGTAGGCGAGCAGCCCGTGGAGCTAAACAATCACCCTGCGCTCTAATTGGTCAGAGCTCGGTGATTGACGTCACCGGTGACAGTTTCCAACATGAAGAAAAATGTCTTAGTGACAGCAAGCAGCCAGCGCGCATGCGCAGTGCCTCAGGCAACGCTTGAGAAAAATAGTTGTTATGCAAAGGTTATTGTACGATAAAAGTCCTAAAAAGTTGATCCAGATATACAGTCGTCTTTCTTTAGTTGCAGCGAACAAAGGCTGCGCGGCAATGAAACAGCAATTTCCCACTTTGATTATGCGATAACAAAACAGACTGCCTTGCAAGAGTATGTATATTGTCACTATAAAAGTTGTAAGGATCATAAATAATGCAGTGATATCTTCATTTTGCCCTGCAACGTATGAAGGACAACTTTACGCACAAATTACGCACAACTTTACGCACGCTAAAGATCGGCGTGAGCGGAAAAACTGATCAACTTAAGCAAAGGAAAACTCCACGTGGAAGTTTAAAATAGTCCGGAGTACATATCATTAATATGCGCTTTGATAAATACCCATATTTACATATCCAGCAGTTTACGCCCCTCAGCGCGTACTACAGTGTCGACTCCGTGCTCTGCTCGGTGGGATCCGTGTGTGTAGTGAGTGTGAATAGGGAAAGCTGCGGCCATTGTCCCGAGGAAAAAAAAAAATGTAATGGACGGGACCTGTTGTTATGATCCGGGGTAATTTTGCTTTAGACCCAGGACGGCAGCACATGAGGGTCACAGGAGGTGGTGCCGTTGCAGACATAAGTTGAAAATAAAACGTGTGTACTGTGAGTATCGGTTACTACCATCTCATTCTTCAGCGTGTAAAACTTTATCTTAGCGATTCCTTTTATTGCTATTGTTTGAATGCTGAGGAGCTAAACAGTTATGGGCTGTAACAACACGCGGTGCCGTTTGATAAATCATCCACCACTCACTGGTGTTATTTTTTTTATGGACTTTATCTTTTTAAACCATCAGCCGACGAGCGGGACTATTTTAAAAAATTCAACGTGTTGTCATGAAAATGTTGAGTAATGTTTGGCTGTTACTGTACATGGAACACAGCCTCGTCCTCAGCACGGTGGACCCTGTCTCTGGAACAAACATGCATGGCCAAAATCTTAACTAATTTGCTTGTGTGTCACGACTAGGTAATTTATAATATTTTTCTAGTCTTGCCCATGAAATACTCTTGTGATATAAAGTCATTATTTTATTGTTTAAAGTTTTTTTTTTGAGTTACCGAACGCTTCAATTTTTTTTGGGGGGGGGGGGAATGGTTGGTTTGAACCTTTCATCTTTGTCTTTGCAGACAAAAATAAATAACTGCGTGAAGTGACCTGACAGAAGGTCACATACAGTGCTGATCACTGTGGTAAGTGTTTAATAAGTTATTTGACTTGTGCGGGTGTAAGGCTACAGCCTCAATGTATTGTCACAGTCGCTCGTCAGTGTTTAAACCCCTTGGAAATGTTGAAAAGAAAATCAACTGCACACAATATGAAGTTGTGGATGACTGACTGTGTCGTTTTCGGATATTGTAACTACACCAAAGTAATTAACTGAATATGCTGAACAACAGGACACCCAGCCACTTGTTTAATATTTTTGTTTTAGAAAATAGCTTTGAAATTAATTTCTTCTTGGTTATTTCTCTGGATTGACTTGTCAAAATCTTTGCTGACAGCGTCATATCCAGCACGTTAGAAATTGAGTCAATATTTTGAGACATGACGGATCCAAAAGATGTTTATTAAATGGCCTTTACGCGTGGGGTTCATGAGGCTCACAGCTGTAGCCTTCAGAGGCATCACAGCGCCAGCGTAATGCAAAACTTTGAAGTGCTATTTCTGGTCCAAGTTGTGCATGTACTCACTCTTGGAGACAAGTAAGCAGGGGGACTGAAAGCTCCTAAACAAAAAAGCTGAACATTAAGAGAGAGGTCTCATAAAACACTGTTTTTGTTGTTTTGGCTTCGCTGCTGTCTCTGTAAATCCTAAATAGCTCCTGGAAGCCATTTTAAATTCTACATTAGGTTATGACTGCAACGCATTAGGATCATGACTCTAAACTGTTATTGGACTTTTAATTGAGGCGCGTCTTTTACGAATTGGGATTAAATGTGTAACAGTTACTTTGAGGCACAAAAGAAACTTTAAATGCGCTCGCAAAGTTATGTATAATACCAACAAGTCTTTTCTTGGCGCACAGTGTCCAATTTAGCCTCAGTTGTTGCAAGTCTGACTTTATGACCTCCAGTTCTGACTCTCCCCTTTTTTTCAATGATGTGTCATTCTTACCGTTCTCCACCTGTTGAAAGATCCATCCACATTTTGTAAAGCAGAGTAGTGGGCTACCTAAAAAAAAAAAAAAAAAAAAAAAAAAAAAGTCGGATCAAGATGTAGGTCTACTTGTTAAGTTGAGAACACCAAAACTTCCTCTCTTTCCTTGGTCTCCCAAGACTGACTTGGAGAATGTCTTGTAAGAAACTAGTCTAGTAGCCAAGAAGATATTTTAATGGTTCGCATGGCACGTCTGTGCATGTGGCTTTGAACTCTAGCAGCCGGAGGTTCCTGCAGAGAGCGCCGCAAATCCCACTTGATAACTTCGACAACCCACAACGTTTTACACACAGGCTATGCATCACTGGCCTGCAAAAATGAGTAAGTTGCACAGGCACAGCCACGCCGTGATGGATACATTAGGGATACTAGTAGATCCAAGTTAAATACTGGCCTATATATATATGTGTGTATATACATTCAAGGTAACCTTTTTCTTTTTGCAAGTGGGGTTGCTGGTGAGCATGGTGATGTGGAAATCTAAAGCACAGATGTTCCACCGGTGTGAGCTCAAGTGGACGCAGAAACACATTGCGTTTCAAGCGAGGAAGAGCACGACAAAGCACGCACAAGAGTCAGACAACACAACACTGCGTGGATTCCCTTGGAAGATAATGACAGGCGTTTAAAGAGAGTGGTGACAGTGGACACAGTTTCTGTCAAACCTGAAGACTTCCCCAGGAAAAGACGATGAAGTCATTTCTCCATAACTGATAGATAGATAGATAGATAGATAGATAGATAGATAGATAGATAGATAGATAGATAGATAGATAGATAGATAGATAGATGTGCTTGCTTGGTAAACTCAGTATATGGCTGCAAAACGTGCTTGGACTTCCCACAAGGCCAGTTGTCGTCTTGTGTTTGTCAACTTTTGTTTTGCTGTTATTCAGCCTTTTAACCAAATTCACAGTCAGCAATCTCACAATATCTGGGATTGATGATGCAAAGAGGCCAATAGAAGTGTGGGCCCTGCACCGTGGATTGTTATTTGGTGAGTGGATGTTATTGGGGGGGAAAGGTGCTCCGCCAATGAGCGCGCAGCTCCGGGGCCACATGACTACCCCCCTCCTCTCCCATTCATCAGGGCTGGACTGTGTTGTCTTTTCAATTCATTTATCTGCAGGAATGATTGCGACTATCAGTCTAGAGCTCACCGCCTGACTGAGGAGGTGAAAGTTGCGCCACAGGAAGATAAACCGCAAAAGACAATATTGCATGCATACATGATTTTGCGTGTGCATCGGATGAGCGGTATAGGGGAATTCCTCGCGTCTTAAAAAGTAAACAGAAAATCGGTGGATTTGAGAGTTTGCTCAGTCGAGTGAGGTCCAAGAGATAGAGAGAGAGGGGGAGGAAGAATATCTGTGCGTGATTTTTTGATTTCTGCTCTCAGTCGTCTCGGCGAGTCTAGACTGAAGATGCTCTTGGACGCAGGACCGCAGTATCCCACCATAGGAGTCACTACTTTCGGCTCCTCACGGCATCACTCAACAGGCGAAGTCACAGAGAGAGAAGTGGCGTTGGGGATAAATCCGTTCGCGGATGGGATGGGCGCCTTCAAAATAAACCACAGCTCCCACGATATTGGCTCCGGACAGACGGCGTTTTCCTCCCAGGCGCCCGGCTACGCAGCAGCCGCCCTGGGACACCATCACCACCCGACCCACGTTGGCTCTTACTCCACGGCGGCTTTCAACTCCACCAGGGACTTTCTCTTCAGAAATCGGGGTTTCGGGGACGCCACCGGGGCGCAGCACAGTTTGTTCGCGTCTGGAAGTTTCGCAGGGCCACACGGACACTCAGATGCAGCGGGCCACCTGCTCTTCCCAGGGCTCCACGAACAAGCGGCGAGCCATGCCTCTTCCAACGTGGTCAACAGCCAGATGCGGCTGGGCTTCTCGGGGGACATGTACGGACGGGCCGACCAGTACGGCCACGTTACAAGCCCACGGTCCGACCACTACGCTTCCACCCAGCTGCACGGCTATGGCCCCATGAACATGAATATGGCCGCGCACCACGGAGCAGGGGCCTTCTTTCGATACATGAGGCAGCCGATCAAACAAGAGCTCATCTGCAAGTGGATCGAGCCGGAGCAGCTGACAAATCCCAAAAAGTCGTGCAACAAAACTTTTAGCACGATGCATGAGCTTGTGACCCATCTGACGGTGGAGCATGTGGGGGGGCCAGAGCAGACCAACCACATCTGCTTCTGGGAGGACTGCTCCAGAGAAGGAAAGCCATTCAAAGCAAAATACAAACTTGTGAATCATATCAGAGTACACACCGGAGAAAAGCCCTTTCCGTGTCCGTTCCCCGGCTGTGGCAAAGTATTTGCACGCTCGGAAAATCTAAAAATTCACAAAAGGACTCACACCGGTAAGATCCGCACAGACTGGCCGTCTCTTTCCTGCCAAATCCATGCTGACAATATCCCATCCAAAATATGCATGCGATCCGGGTTATTATTTATTAGGCAGCTGGAGTCTCTTCACCGGCATGTGGTTCAGTGCAGGTGTCGACAGAAAATATTTCATAGGCTTTTTTTTTTTTTTTTTTTTTTTAATAGTCTTCTTATTCTGTGTGAAAAGTGTCATTTGTAAAGCATATTTAAATTTAATTAACTGAATTTATTCATCAGTGTAAGTGGGTTAAGTCAAATGAATTTACAGCCTATAAGGAAGCAGACTGTAGCTGCCTGTCAATGATTTTTTTTAAAAAAAAAAAGCTTAATTTATAAGTAAAAAGTCTGCCTTTTTTTTTTTTTTTTTTCATTAGACTTCGCCATTATTAACTTAGTCTGTTTTTACACATGAAAAATGTTCAATGGAATAATGTGTAATGCGGAGTTCGGAAATCCGCTCAGTGTTGAACATTGTCGTTTGTTTTCTTTATTTAGGCGAGAAGCCTTTTAAGTGTGAATTCGAAGGCTGCGACAGGCGGTTTGCAAACAGCAGCGACCGCAAGAAACACATGCACGTCCACACGTCGGACAAGCCCTATCTCTGCAAAATGTGCGACAAGTCATACACACACCCCAGCTCCCTCCGAAAACACATGAAGGTAAAACCCGATGGCTCTCACTTTATTCATTTTTCTCTTCTCTTCCAGTGTTCCCTTGTTTTAACCACAGTATAAAATGCAATCTTCAAGTTGTGAATTTGCAGTTATGTGTATGTGTAGACTGGGATTTATTTTTTATTGTGTGATATTATGAGAGGTTGCAGCTTTTATTTTTATTTTTTTTAAACAGAATAGAGAAGCATAAGTTAATTTGTCCTGACACTTTCTTTCTTTCCTTTCTTTCAACCGGCAAATCAGATTAGGATCTTAATGAGAATAATCATGTTTTGGGTGTGCTTTGTTTTAGAATTTAGCAGATGTCCAAAACAGTCAAATGATGAGTCTTAATTTGTTTTGATGCATTTCTTATGTCTTCTATTTGCACCATAACAAACCAAGAGAAAACGCAGCGTCGCCAGCATGATTCTCACAACGTGTTTCTCATTGTTGAAGGTACACGAATCCACCAATCCGGGATCGCAGCCATCTCCAGCGGCCAGTTCAGGGTACGAGTCGTCCACACCTCCCACCATAGTATCACCGTCCACAGAGAACCAGAGCAGCAGCTCCATATCACCAGCAGCCTCAGCAGTACACCACACAGCCAGCCACAGCACGCTGTCGTCAAATTTCAATGAATGGTACGTGTAAATATTTTTGACAAAAAGAAAAAGAAAAAGAAAGAGAAAAAGAGACTGCAGAATTAAAAAAAAAACTGCTTGGGATCAAAGACTTTATAAAGTCAGCCAGTGAAACATGGACTGAGAAAACACGGGAGGCCCAAACGATCAATGAAAGGCTGTCATAATGTCAGTGAAAGAGAATGCATGGACTTAAAGGAGGCGAGGACAGCCACCAAGTTTAACTCCCCCCCCCCCCCCCCCCCCTCCCCACCCTCAATATTTCTTTGAGTCTTTATTTTTACTGAGAGACTGCTCAGAAAAAGCATGCTGTCTGCGGGTAGAGGCCTGAATTTTTGTACATAAAGGATTTCAGCAAGTTGGAAAAAAAATGTAATATTTTATTTTGTAAATAGTTCTATCACAATTTAAGGGAATTTGTGAAAATGTGGTCCCTAGATATATGGAAAAATGAGATGGTTCTAAGAATATTGCGATGAATAGACTTCATTGAAAAGAATGTTATAGTTGTGTACCAAATGTGAATTATTCAGTATTACTACCGTCTACACGTCGACCTAACCGACTCTTAGTATTAATGTGCTTTTGTAGCCTATTCAGTGCAACATTTTCGTCCAAGGTCCAGTTTGAGTAGCACAGTATCATTGTTGTTATTTAATGTCATGTCGATAAATCGTGTAGTGAAAGCCTGAAATTCCGTGTCAATCTGTTTATGTACGTGATAAATATAAAATCTCTGTCAATTGCTTTGTCTGAAAGGAAGTATTATTACATGTAAGTAGCTCAATTTTCCATATTTATCCGCATGTAAAGGACCGGTAACATGTTAGAAATGATCGGTATTTATGGAGAAATGCGCTCGTATGTAAAATTTAGTTTACAAAAAAAATGTTTGGATACATTTCGTACTATATTAAAGGATTAAAAAATACAATAATGCAATGCGTTGGAGGTTATTGGTTTCATTAGTGTTTGAGGTTGATCTCAACATGAGTGCTGTGTGAAAACTACTGGGTTCTTTTTTCTATATAGGGTGCATTAAAATATCATAATTTGCTGCAGACTAAAACAGACTTCCCTCCACCATAACAATGCATTTAGTGTAGTTTGTATTAAATAGTTTAGCTGCACAAATAATTTTAACTGTTTCTTGAGTGTATGTGCACGCATTTGCAAGTGTGTGTGTGTGTGTTTGAGAGAGAGAGAGAGAGAGAGAGAGAGAGAGTGCCTCAGAGGCTACAGCTCATTTAAAGCTAAAGGTTGCACCATGTTCTAAACGCACTGTCCCAACTTTGCTGACAGTCAGAATTAGTAAATTCACCCCCACCCCCCTTCTGCATCTTCTGTTTATTCAAAATTAACATCCAACACTTTGCCCTCCAGTAATGTGCAAATTAAATCGATTAATCACGGCGGTTGTTCCTCAGTGTAAACCGGAGTAGTTTGCGTTACTTAATTGTTCGCGAATCTAATTTTCAAATCTAATTTATTTTCTTTTCTGTGTTTGCCGGATTTCGTAGATTTAGGGAGAACTGAGGAGTCAGTGTGGCCCCTCATTGTTCCTGGCTGCAGCTTGCTTGACCGCCCCATTAGGCAGAGATCACATCAGCAGCCGCCAGTGATCATGGTTAACACTGCCAGTGTGCACGGAGCCACGATCTGTCAGTCTGCAGCTCTGTCAAAACTGCTCCACACACCCGAAAACAACCAAATAGCAACTTTAATCTTAAAAAAACAACAAAACAAAACAAAAAAAAAACACACACACACAGCAGCAACAGAGGAGGTGTGTGTGTGTGTGTGTGTGCGCGTGAATGCTTGCGCGTGCCTGGCGTTTTTATCAGCCCCCCCCCCCAAAAAAAAAAAAAAAAATCCTCCACGACTCCCATCATCTTAGATGATTTGCTGAAATGTATTGAAATGTATTCATATTTTCTTTTCACGGACTATTAAATTTGGAGATAAATGAAGGATGGTAATAAAATGACTTTTTCGACTCTATTTAACACTATCTATCTAGGTTCCAGTGCTGATGCTCCACTGATGCACTGCTAGAGAAAAGACGCACTCCACGCCGTGTGAACTCGTTTCACAAAGTCACTCTGCAGCTTTATAGAAAAATGTTCACATGTAACTGGAAATATAAATAGTTTAAAGTTGATGTGTTAAAACTAGCTCATGTGGTTTCTAGGCTGGCGGGAAATTACACACATGCACCGTATTTAAATATAAAGCTGATGCCAGATTGACAAAAGGCGATAGAGGATAGTGGGGATGAAATAAAAACCAGTTTATTCATCATTTGAACTTGAAAACCCCTTTAAATGTAAAATTCTGTTTTACAGCCCGGAATAATGACGGAAAAAAAATCTTCCTGGAAATATTTTGGAGTTTTATTTGGATCGATGGTTATTTGCCTGATTAAGGCCACAGACCTGAGTTCATAATTCATCTTCCTCTTTATTTCCCTGCACATGTTTTTGCTGAGGAGGGAAACAACAAGCCTTCAGCCAAAAGAACAATCAGACGGTGTGCCTTGAATGCGTCAGTGCAACTGAATGCAAAGCATGAAGCTCGAATGTGCTGTTTAATTTCCACTTAATGCTTCTGTCGTATTAGTTTACACTGAGCCAACACACGGTGTCCAAAATAAAAATGCTCGTAAAGAGAGAGGAGTCGGCGACAGGCTGCAGCGCGTCTCCTCTCAGGCAGCCTATGGATCTGATGCTGACTCCAGCTCAAATAGAAAGGAAAAAAAAAAACAACAACAAAACAACATCCACTTTAAATGTATTTACGCTCAAGTCTGGAAATGACAAACACTCAGATATCGGGAAAGCGCAGGCGCCAGCATCATGAATATTTATCACCAGCACTTGTGGCCAGTAAACCGAGCCTGACGTTTGTGTTACCAAGGTAGACACTGCAGCTCATCTGCGCATCAGATAGCAGACAGAATGGTGCTTCAGTCTTTCTCTTCATTGTTGCTTTTAGCATTTTAAAAGTCAGGAGTGTCTGTTACTGCTGCGAACAACATGGGTGTTCAGCAAAACGAGTAAATGGATATGGGCTGGGGTATAATGGAAAAAGTAAAAACATAGTAGAGTTGTTTTTTCATCCAGTAGTGGCTGTATTTTTGTTAAGTTCTGGTTCCTCTTAATGACTTTTTGGAGCTGAGAGCCATTTCTCTGGTGAGCTCCCTCTTCAGAGAGACACTGAACATGGCACCCTTGTTTTGTTTTTGTTTTGTTTTTTTAACATATTATGCACAGGTAGATGCAGCTTCTGGAGGGATTATTATTTTTATTTATTTATTTATTTATTTATTTTCAGAACTCACAGCCACTGACACATGGAGTATATAGTCCAAGATTAGAAGAAAGCTATAATCCATGCCCCTTGATGGATGAGGTGCCCATGCTTTTGCCAGCACTCTGATCTGCATGCCCAGCTGCCCTCACTCACTGAGAACTAAATCGATAAGTTAAACATTTGCAGTTGGGTTTAACTATTAGGTTTCCGGCAAAGTGATCCTGTGTGCAAGAGAGAAAGAGAGATGGCCATGTGATATCTATTTTTAACTGCTCCAAAGTTTAAAAACTTCAGAGGCTATACACCCCAAGTTGCAAGTCATGAAATACCTTGCAAAAAATGGCATCCTACAGTCTCCATCTGCTGAGCTGAAGAGTCCCAATACAAAAAGGTCAAATTCAAGTCAAGGCCACTTTAGTTTATTGGCATGCAGACATTTCAAAACGCCTCCAAGAAAACCCTGTCGTATTTGCAGCCATAAAACGATTTCATTGCCAGAGTCTGGGTAATGGAGCAATCCATCCCACAGTGAACGTCTAAGTTTGCATACAAGAATAATCCAGACATTGATTTTTATAGAAGATGGTTTATAATCTCCTTGCATAGTGAGTGATTGCAGCTCCAGTTGGCTCTTTTGGTTCTGTTGAAATGTGACTTTTTAATTGTTTTTTTTTTTTTTAGGCTTCAGCAAGAAGCTGGGGTTCACCAGGACAGACAGCAAAAGTAAAATATAGCTTATGAAATGCCATTAATTATTTAATTTAAATATGTGTAATTATCACAGCAGAACATGGCTTTAAACAGACTGATATCTAAATTAAATTGTCTGTTCTAACATCAAACTCTAAATTTGATTAAGCATAAATTTGGACTTATCCTGAATTGTGACCATACTCAAAAGTCTGTCTTTAAATCGTTATTATTTGCCTGCCTAGCCTGGCTCTAGCAGACACTGAGTTTGGTCACAGGGCCTCCACATGTGTAGTCCACTGGGACCAGAGCTGCACTGGAGCAACTCGCCGTTTTATCTGCCAAAGAGAATTCATCCATCTTTAGAAATGAAACGTCAAACTATTGTGAGATGTATGAAAAGACAAAAACACAAATGATCTTTTTTTTTTTTTTTTTTTTTTTCTTCCCCATTTCTGCTCAGCTTGTTTTGGTTGTCGGCTGCTTTGTGATAATCCAAACTGCTGCTCATATAGTTCACAGCTCTTCTTATTTAACCACATCTCTGATTGGGGCATTAATCTCCGCTTTGGTCCCAGCGCCGGGGTTGGAGAGGGGTTCGTTATAGTGAAACATAGGCTCCCTGTGACCCCCGTTGCATCAGTTGTGGTCTCTGACATGCTATTAAGTTTAGACCATGCAGGAGATTTGTGGAGGCGCTGACGCGGTGTTGTCGCGTCCTTCTTTGACGTGTTGCTAAATGAGGCCACTCCAATTAGCTGTGTGCGACATGCAGGGTGAGACTGCTGCACACAACTCTGGAAAAACACACACACACACACACACACACACACACACACACAGCGTCTGAGGCGGATTTATTCAGGGGAGAAAAAAAGGTCAGGTGAACGCACAGTGACGTCGTGACTTTTGCACACTTGCATCTCCCATCACACCTATTTACTGTGGTTAAGTGCCTTGCTCAACGGCACCACGGGAGGGAGGTGGGTGTGGGGGTGAGAGGGTGGGTTGGGTTCTAAATGATGACAGAACCACCCTTAGATCCAGGAAACGGGACCGACAACAGACCTGCTTCCGGTTCCAAAATCCCCTTTGTTTAACCCTTTTGCAGCTCCTGTGCTGCCAATCCGTTAAAGGGCCAGTCCATTTTTTTTTATTTTTTTATTTTTTTAAATTTATTTATTTTATTTTATTTTATTTTTGTTAAATCAAACCGTTTATTTTTATACATTATACTGACAATGAAATATGAGCATTTTCTGTTTCTCAAACAGATTTGTCCTCATATAGCCACAGACATGAGAAAATAGCATTAAAAAGACTTAACTTAAATATAGCTTTTAATTTGTGTATTCTGAAGTCTGTCAATCAGATTAACAGTGATGGCAGTTTCCAGTCTCCTGTTTCTAATTTTGGGCCTAGAGCTGTTGCCTTTTGTTTACAATTGGACCACGCATGCAAGGCTGATTTATTATAAGGCACAAACTAGAGCTGATTTAATAAAATCATCAGCCTGACTGAAATCAGCCCACATTTTGATTTTCTGTGTTAAAAGAAAAAAAAAGTGTTGCATATGGTGTGTTAATGTACTGTTCAATGGAGAGGTCTTCTCGGTTCGGAGCAGCTTGTCGACATCTGCTTATCCGATGAGTCTGATAATGACTCCTTATTTCGCAACGAGGATGACCAGCCAAAGATAATCGCTGACAGATTTCTACTGATCCATTCCACATCACAATGTCTTTGTTGAAGTGCATCATAAAGTGGCCGGGGGGGTGGCTGAAACCATATGAACTCAAGGATTTAATTGTTTTTAGTGACACTACGACTATACAGATGCAAACTGATTTTGTTCACAAGAATGAAACAATGAGTCTTCATGAACCTATTCACTATTGTTTATATATAATATATGCTGTGTTAAATTGATGGCAGACCTAAATTATTTTCTATTGCCTGCACTTACAGTAAAAGCCTACATCCTTGCTCATTCCCATACTCAGGAATTTCACAGATAAGTGATTTGAATTTTGTCAGGGAAATAAAGGTTTTCTAAATCACCTTATTACAACTGTTTTTTACTCATTTTAATATGATTTTTTTAGCAGCTCTGTAGTTTGTATATGGGTTTGATGATGATGTCTTCATGAACTTGGTGGGGTTAAAAGATCAGAACGACTGATGATACAAATAGTGATAGTCAAAAACATGCAAAGTGAATTTTTTAACCCAGGTCAAACATCATTTGTACACATTAACACCATGTCAGCAAATTTACTGAACTCGCTTGCCTGTGCACAACCACTTTAGGTTGCCTGCAATTCATTGTTGTTTTCCTGTTGGGCTGCTGCTCAAATATTTTTCTGAGACAAGGGGCAATAAATACAGGTTGTTTTGCTTGCCTGGTGCTTTGAGTGCAGATATTTTAAATAGAAATGGTTTCCATTTTTTCCTCTTTCTTCATGAGTAAATCATTTCTGTAAAAAAAAAAAAAAAAAATGTGTGCAATTAAACAAACCAGAATCATAATTCCCCTGGTTAGTTGGCTCGTGAATGCAGAACTGCAGCTATTTTCAGTGCTCTGTTAGTATCAACATGTTCTTTGCTGCAAACATTTGGTGCTTTGCAATTGTTTTGGCTTCGATTCTGATAATGAAAGCACATCCATCATTAGAGTCCAGTGGACACTGTAGCTGTGTAAGCCATGTGAGTTTGTGCACTGGTAGATATTTTCCATTCCTCCTTATTAAAGCGATTCCGACATCAAGCCTGTTCAGAATGGAAAAAACAGTGGTGGTCATCACGCCAAAACCTTGTACGAAAATGTTATGACTCAAAGGACACACGTCCATAGATAGAAACATACATTTTCACTGACCTTAACACAGACCTGAAAGCCATTCTGACATCATGTACAGTAGGTATCAACATCACATTTCAGTTAAACAGCAAATCCATGGCAGCCTGTTGAAACGCACTGATGCATCGTTTCCATCACACCTAATATGTTCCACCTCTCTGCAGCGCATTCATTTATAATTACACTGGCATCACAGAAAGAGGGCGATTAAAAGTAAAATTTGGCAAACAAAATGTGGTATGTAAGGTATCATCATAACAGTACGCTTGGCATGGGATATTTTTCACCAGCTGCATCAGCAGGACACAGGTGGAAATGCAACTTAACTGGGGACGGGAGCCAAGAAAGACCTGGAAGCTGAGTGTGTCTGTGTGTGTGTTTGTATGACTGTGCACTGCAAGTGTTGAACTCCAGTAAGCAAAGAAAATTAACTACCTAATGTTGCCAGAGGATAATTCTAAACGTCTGTGGTACCCGTGAGAAGGAATACAGAGAAAAGTGGCAACATGCAACTTAAAAAATCAAACCAATAAATAATAATAATAATAAAAATTCGAAGTCCTGCCTGCGTGTCAAAATTAAATGTCGTGTTTTAGTAAATAAAATAATGATCAGCTAGGTCAGCTGTACCGAATCCTGCTCACCCGTTCCCCAGTGTACAACACATGGTCCGACCTGTGTGCAGCAGCAGCAGCTGTCTCCTGTAAGTATCTCACGGTTCAATTTTACGTCTCTGACTCTGATAATCCTTGATATCACAGCTACCTGAGTGATACAGTGTGGTTTAGGTGAGAATAGATGAAAATCTGTGATGTAACAGGGTCACATCACTTCCAGTAGCTGCACTGACCTCTGTGCTCCTTTTGACAGGGATACGAAGGAACTGTGTGAAAGCAACTCTCTGACAATATCGAAGACATACCAGGTGTTGAAATCATTTTAAGGCTGTGACGTTGTGTATAAAGGACAGAAAGGTTACGACGTTTGACGACGGTGCAGCCAATGACTTCCTGGTTTCTTATCAACATGCAGGTTGATGTAAAAATAAACAATAGGCCAACATACTAACGTGTAAGGAGGAGGCTGAGTAAAGATCTGTTCCGTAATTAAAAAATTGTAACAGAGGGTTTCGGACACATTCTCCAGCATGGATTGTGTACAGCTTTATGTAAACATCCTGGCAGGCAAGAAATCCATCTATTTAAATGAGTGACTAACTGTTTGACAGTTGCAACTGTGATAATTCAATTTGTCGGCTGATAATAATTCCTAAATAAAATGTCACACATTTCCAACATTGTAAGGCACATGTATCCCATTAATTGCAATTGCCCGTTGCTCACTCATGGTTTGATTGATAATGATTGGCCCAAATCTGCTTGGTCCAGGTGTTTGCCGTTCATTATTTTTCCACCCCCTTCAATTAATCACTAATTGGTGTTTCCACCTGCAACGGAAATTAAACCACAACTGCAAGCCAAAAGCCCCACACTGCCACTTCTTGTGGAAAATGTATCTACGCATATTCATCATTTAAATTCCACGATTTTCATGTTTAATATCGTGAACAGGAAACATTCAAAAAAAAAAAAAAAAGTTCATTTTCATGACTGTATTTCCGCAGCACCTGAATTTGTTGTGTCATTGTTGCTTCTACAGCGTGACACAGTCAGTGTTCAAGGATTTTGAAATGAATGACAGCAACAAAGCCACTGTCAGTGCTTGCCATGTCAGGGGATTATGTGTTGGTTGAGGTAAGGTCATTGTGTAGGAGGAGATGCGACATGATATCTGATGTCTCCATATGGAAGCACTTCATTGTCAGAGTGTAATGTGTTTGCATAATGAATGTTGCATTAATAAAGACTTATTACAAAATGTGTCGCTCCAAGTCCGCAAGTATTGTACTGTTTGTCTATGATGAATCATTCTGACGAGTAACTAACCCCAACCCTAAACTTAGCATAAGATGCTCTGTGTCTAACAACATGACCACTTGTAGTGCTTGAACACTATGTAGACTGATTTACTGAGTTCTGGTAAAGCCACTGTACTCCACTGAAAGGGCAAATAAAATGTTCGCACCCACTAAAGGTCAAGTCTCTCCAGAAGATCAAGAGCTGAGAAACAGTGAGGCTTTAACCTCCTAATAACATCTAAACTTTGCAAAAAAAAAAAAAAAAAAAATGTAGGAATGTGGCCGAAATCTAGATGAAAGTGTGAGTTTCTGGTGCACAGGGGAAAGCAGCATCACAGACAGACAAACCCACATCAGAACAACAATGTTCGCATTGCACAAGTTATGTTGCACTAGTGGTTTATGGCTTACTGGGAACTTGTCAGCAGCTTTTGCAACTTAAAAATGAATGTTTGCATGAGCTGCAAATATTTAAGACGGATCTTCCAAAGCAATATTAAGGTGCAGCCAGTAGTAAACTATTACATATCATATTAATAGATCATTATTTTAACAGTACACTGCAAGTAATCTGTTTACTCATTGCAAAGCAAATAGCAGAACAAGTGGCATTTGTGACATGATTTGTCTGCAACCACTTGTTTTTTTTTTAAACTTATAAACCCCCCCCCCTCTCCCATTAAGAACTGCAACCACACTCAGCTATTTGGTATAAAGCCACCCACAGCAGTGGTTTGTGTCTTAGGGACAAGTGTTGATAAGTCCTTTAAAAGAGCTTCCAACTGAACTTCTCACTAAAGGTTGTTTCCAAACTTATGCGACGGAAGTATCCATCTGTCATCGCTTCAAAGAAAACTGTGGCCCCCGATAAAAGGCGGCATGTTGCTACCTAATGGCGAGTGGAATGACTGTTTGAAAGCAGCTACTTCTGCAAATTGTTTTAATACACTTAAAAAAAAAAAAAAAGCTGTCCTCCACTTGTTTGTATTTTCTTTTCAGAAAATAATTGGCTTATGCTTAAAATCGCACTCTGTAACCGAGTGGCACTGTTGAAGTTTTCATTTAAGTGATTGGGGATTTTTTAAATTATTTTTTTTAATGTTACAAAATGATGGGCTGAGTTGTTAAATCAGAGTAAAACATCTGATTTAAATGTTCTGGTGCTTTTCTTCAGTTAGGTTTTGCAACAATAACGTGGCTTTAAAGTTGAATAAACAAGTCATTTGCTAGTTGCAGTCACTAAATCAGTCATGTATTTTATGAATATAAAAATTTCACCTGCCAGCACTTCATGAATTGAATCCAACCCAGTAAAGATCAGAGTCCATCCTCTCTGATTTCGTAAAATAATACTCTGAGGTATTAGGTATTGAGCTGATAGAATAAGATATCAAGTATAAGGAGAGTGAACACAAAATGTACTAAGACGGCCTCTTCTTTTTTCCTCTTTGTGCTTTACACAAGAAATGAGATTGAATCAGGATTAGAGGCCATAGAAACACATCTTTAAAATAGTGTTGGCATCAGGAGCTGCAAGTTAATTATAACCAAAGGGAGGGTGTGTATGTGTGGGGGGTGGGGGGATTAGTGTTTTGATCCCCAGCCCTTGTTAAACAAGTATAAGGTTTGAACAGTTTATCCCATTGGGTTACAGGTCGATTCTCTATATGAGTACACTGCAGCTTTTCTTCTCTGATCCTTTAAGAGCGGACGACATATCACACACCTGCTCATGTGACTTACATGTGTTATATTAAAATATGGGGATGCAAAAGTAGTCTAACGTTATGACATACACATTGTAGAATAAGATATATGAACGCGGCAGGACCGTTTAGCACTATCAGCGAGCCTATTTTCATCTGTCTGATACGCTGTTGACTCATAAATAATTTCAAAGTTACATCACTCGGTGGCTTTATGCTGCTTCTGCTACAACCCAACCCAAGCTCATGGCCACGTGCTGTGTTTCAATAAATCACTCATTCCTGATGCTTTCACTGATGGTGTTTGACGAAAATCTCAAACATCCATTATTATCCCTTTTTTTCCTTCTTCTTTCTTTCAAACATATGTTTCAAACAGAGTTAAAACTATCATTCTTTGTATTTTCCAGGCCTTAAAAGTGCTTTTCTTTTTTCTCCCCTTCTTCTGCAATTAAGTTCATTCAAGTTGAGGATTGTTGCATGTGCAGATGGTTTGGAGAAGCATCAATCTCTGTCAGCAGTGTAATAATGCAGACATTCCATACTGGGACACCTTATGAGCAGAGGAGGCACATGAGAGGGGGAGTTCCCTAAATCAAATAAAGGCTTGTGTTCTGGCTGAAGTCTGAGAACCAGCACCCCGGTGAGGATGCAGTGGGAATGAAATTACACACAGCCCCCTGGTTACACTGTCTGCATTTTTATACATTACAGTTACACAGATTTTGTTAAGGTTTATCAAATAAAATTGAAGTGTTACGAGCAATAAAATGTGAATCTATGTGGTGTAAAAGTCAGAACTCGGTTACTATATGAGGATGAATCATAATGTATTTAGAAACTCATTTCATTGTAACATAAAGGGGGTGTTATTGTTACAAAAGACCTGCGGGGGTTCTTATCGCGCCCACATTTTCACACAAACATTAAGCTACATTTCTATTTACACCATTTCCTTTGCGTTCTGGCATCTATCTCCTCGAGTGATCTTTCATCCACTGAACAATCTGAACATGGATTCCAAAGCCATAAAATGCTGGCAGCACTTCTGATTCAACCCTTGACTTTGGGTCCTGGCTTGATGTTGACATCACATGTCGAAAATTCTCGGGCACACACTGGAATAACACATGGAAAGTATTGGGGGCTGCAGGGAGACATGGGATGGAGAATGATAAGACTGGATGCCCTTCATCTTTCTCTCTGAATGCAGGCCTAAGTCAATTTTACTCTCAGCATGAGACTTTCTCCAGCCCAAGTTTTGAGTAAATCCAATCAGCTGTCCGCAGGATTGAGATGTAGTGTGTCACTGATGACAGAGTTCGCTGTATGGCGAAGATGCAGTCCAGCATTTTTAATAAGACGCTGCACTATAAGCTCTTCTTAAGGTAGTAATTATAATTTAAAGGGAATTAAGGCCTCGTGTACATCAATAAATCATCATACTTCTTACTTTTAGTTTGAATTTTACATAATTTGCTATCCTTGGACAAAACTGACACACAGATGTGTTATTCATTTCAATTCCAAATACCATGAGCATTACAATATATTAAAATAAATCAACAAATTAAACCCAACTCTTTGCGATTTAGATGCCAAACAGCGTTCCCTTGAAATTACCTGAGACATACGGTGTATGAATGTAATACTAGAAAAAGTGTAGATATATTCATGGGCCCTCAGTCGTGTTTTATGTGTGGCGACCAGAGAAATAAGCGCTGAGTTGAGCATGGCATTGCTTGAGTGCTTTGGCATAGCAGCATAGCATGAAATCCCACAGTCCGCCAGGTGCGAGCTCCCAAATCATACTTCCCCAAATGTGCATCAACAGTTTTGACAGGCAGCCTGTACACAGTGCTATTTTACTCTCAACAGTACTGCTGTTCCAAGAAGACAGAGCAAACATACATCACATATGCACACAGCCACCCACCCCACACACTCTACTTGTTTTGTTTTTTTTTTGGTTTTTTTTGGGCACCTTCCCATCTCCACCCCTCTGTCTTTCTCCGCTCTCATTTTTTTGATTGGCTTGATTCCATGCTCATTAGCATGTCCCATTATCTTCTGGAATATTCAGGGGAATGTTTCCAGTTGCTGCCATTCCAATTATTATAATATACAACATGGTTCATGACTTTCAAGTTTCTGGAAGTGCTTCAGCTTTTTGTCAAGGTTCTCAGTCACATGTGAGAGCGGTAGATTTTTCAAGGGCATCTGTTCCAAGCTGGCCCAGAGGAGAGACAACACGGCAAAGAGGGGGTGTGTGGTGGTGAGGGGGGGCCCGGAGCAAGCTGGAATGATCCACCTTGAATTTGTTGAATCAAATCCTTGCACCTGGATATAATTGTCCTGCTGCTGTGCTGGGAGTTGCTACTGCTAGAAAGAGACCAAATTAGTGGCCCAAAAATGGCGACCTGTCAAGACACGCAGCCTCACCTGGTACCATATTTTACCCAGACAAAACGCTCTCTTTGCGTCGCTGGTTAATGATTAGTTTGTTTACGTGCTCGGATAAATACACAACTCTGAATATGCTGAGATGATGGCCATGAAACAAGCTGCACAACACCAAACAATACAGCAGTGTGTAAAAGCTTCTCAAAGTGCTAAATGAATCATTTACATGTGAACTAAATCAAATGCAAATGGTTTTGTGTTGTATTTAAACCCTTTTTCTTTTGTGCTGATTTATGTTTTTGGATCATGAAAGATCAATCTAGTTCAGATAAGTCAACATCTGGTTTGGTATTAAAACAATGCACATGTCTTATCTTTGTAGTTCACCATATGGTGAACTACAAAGATAAACAAAGGATACCATACATGATAAACGAAGGATTTACATAAATACCCAGTCACCTCAGGAATTAACATGTAGTAATAATAATATCTATCAGACTCTTTCAAACGACCAGCCTCTAATCGCTTCTTGAGGAAGATCAAGGGAGTCATTTCATCTCTTTTTTTTTTTTTTTTCCAAATCTATAGCTGAAACACATGAAGCCATTAAATGTGCAAACTCACTTATAGAGGACGTGTGCGGCCGTGCAGGTTCGGCCTGGAGTCTGGCTGATTGTGTGAAGAGAACACAATTACATCTTCTTAACTAAATAATGCAGTTGACTGAGATGGCAAGGATAAAGAATTACAACCATGGGGGGTCTGGACAATAACTACTAACACTGATGAATCTTGTGGAAGATATCACCAGGCCTAAGCATTTCTCTTAAGAACATTAATAGAATACCCTCTATTTATATTCCTCCATAAATTCCAGCTGTATGTGAAGTTTATGGTATTCATTTTCAGCTGTGACAAATTAGTATTGTTGCATTGCAAAAAAGATGATCATCTGTGTTTTTTAATTTCATTTTTTAATCATGGCAAGTTTTCCAGTACAGAAAAATACAGTAATTTATCATACTTTTCTCTATAATATGGCCACCTTGCAGTCTGCATCTCATATGGATAACATATTATGTAAAGCCTTGACATAAAACGTTTCTTTCAGATTGTAATTAAAGTCAGATTCTGAATTAAAACGGCTTATGGTATGTAGTTTTATGGATTAGAGTGGAGGTGGAGTCTTATATTCTGTTTCCATGAAAACTTCATGGGAGTGTTATTTTGGGTTGGACCTGGCAGGATGTTAAAACGATGTGGTCAAAGTACGGTTAGGTGTATAATGGTTACTGGGTTAAGACATACAAGCAATGTGGCAGCATCGTGGCCTCTGAGTGTTTTGAATGGGACAAAGAAACATGTTTTGGAGCTCGGAGGAAGTCAACAGTGGAGTCAGGAGTTGTCCTCAGTAGCCGAAGTACTTGTCTTTATGATAATCTATTGGTCCTGCCATTGTCTTATTTTTATTCATACAAAAACATCCAAGAAGACTCCACGTTAACTTTTTAAGTTTTTATGTTTGAACATTAATTCAGATGAAAAAACATACAAAGTTTTGTCATTTGTTATTAATTATTTTCTATTTTCCAAAAAGTTTTTTTGAAAGTTTTAACAACAGTCTCAGTGTCTCTTAAGTGTTAAATGTTTTTTGATCCAGCAGTAGTTTGTTGAGTTTTGCGTTTTTTGCACATATTCACATATTTTTTGGTTTGGATTGATGTGGATTTGGAGGCAAAGCTTTTCAAAGCTTACTATACTTCCCAACTATTTTTACAATGTTGGTGTCAAAATTCATAATCATGAAGTCATGTTTCAGGCCAGTGTAGTCACCTCATTTGACTTCAAGGCGCGCTCACTAGTTGAAAACATTCCCAGAACCATTTATATTGTAGCATAAACACAAAGTGTTCCCAGAAATGCATGGAAAATATGCATTCAGTTGTCTCATTCACACACACAATAAAAGAGGTTTTCACGGAAGCAATTGCTAAACTTGGAGTAATCCATCACGGTTTCTCCGTCCCTGCACCTGCATGGTCAGGGACATCCCCAGGGGACGGGCTGTAGACAGTGTGCTGCGTAGCCTAATGGTTGAATCAGCTGGCAGGTGTGCCCCAGAAGTTTCCCTGCCACCTGCACACTGGACACTCCATAAATGGTGTAACTGTTGTGCTGCTCAGCTGGACAGACACACACACCTGGGCCAGGCTGAATTAAATGCTTAATGGCTCTGTCTTGTTCTGCTGGAGAGAAAAAAAAAAGATCTTCGGAAGCTCCTTTTTCGTTTTTTTTCACGTCTCACTCGGACTTTGATGAAGATGCAATGACATAAGGAAAGGCAAGTCAATGATTATTTGTTATCCTCCTATTTGTACCTAAACCACAAACATTCTTCATAGAACTGCATCATGATTTACTGCAAGAAGGGAGAAAAAATACTAAGAAAAAGAGACTTGATAACATCTGGAACATCCTCTAACTGTGAAATTGCCATTAACCTGACAGCATGCTACTATATTTTTAAAAATCAAGATGACACATTTCTGCTTTGATCAATCATCCCATCAGATTGTTGAGTGTGTCTAATGATCCTTGAGGATAGTTGATGGCAAACCAAGATGTGAACAGTATTGAAGTTAAATGTGATATTTGAATTGCCTATCTAATGACACACTACATGGATTGAACAGTCTAAGTGGCTTTGAGCTAACAATGACAGAGACAAGCAAACAGCTCAGATACACCACGATTTTCTTTTAAGTTGGAATAAATTGACCCCTTTCCTCCTCCAGAGTCTAGCTGTGGAGCTTGCGTGGCCATTAGTGCCATCATACAACCAATAAATCCTGCAAAAGATCCTACAAAACTGATGCTAATTTCCAACTACAAAAATTCAAAGTAAGCAATTACAAGAGGAAAGCTCCAGATAATTATATACACTCTGCTGGTCTGGTTTGTGATTTCTTTGAAGATGCCGAACACTTCCTTCAAATATGAAACTAATTGGATATGTGATTTTTTTTTTTTTTTTTAATTTCAAGTTTTTAACAGATCAGTGTGTCATTGTTATAATAATTTAGCAAAACGGGTATTGTTAGGGCCAGTGTTTCTGAAAATTGTGGACAGTCTTTCCATAAACTCTTTTCCTTGTGCCCCCTGACCACTTTACATGCATTTATTCTGAAGAACAGGAAGAAGAATAAAGGCTCTAAAAGCAGCACTTGGAAATGTTCAAGCAAATGTGGATTTCAACGAAGAAGCTACTAAGCTCAGTTTTTTAAGTTAACACCCACTTGCCCATGCATGAGCATTGAAAAATGCCCACAAAACTATTCAAAATTTGTCTTACGTGTCACAACCAGCTCAAAATTACTATATTTTATTAATAGATTACAAACTACTATTACTGTGAGCCATTGTAAGTAATAATCCAGGTCTCTTAAAACAGCTATGTTATGTTCCTTGCAGGTTTACCATTAACAGTGCCCTATTAGTGGTCGAATCAAGCACTGCAATCTCAACCAATCAAATCTTTCTACTGATGCACAGTCTAACACACTTTATAAATAATAGTTAAATTTAATACTTCACAACACAGTTCATTATCATACCTCTAAACACATGAATACTAAACATTCAGTATTTACAATAATGATAGTATAATAATTGCAGTAATTACTATTCATTATAAAGATGACATTATTGTAATTTGTTCTTCATTTTCAACTTAACTGCCTCATCACACAAATTCAACACCGTCAACAAAAACTTGCAACTTCCACTGGCTACAACTACTAAGGTAGTTTCTAGTTTATCTCATCAGTAAAGTCATAAATATGCATTACATCTCATGATTGTTTGTTTTGATAATGTCATTTATGATGTTTTGAAGCTGCTTTTACTAATTATGATGATTTTTTTCAATAATAGCAAGATCATTCATTTTATCATCTTTGAAACTCATTGACTTTTTGGCACCTGTCTTATATCTAAATAATGCATCTGTCTTATTATTAATGCTGTGTGAATAATGTGGCATTGTCACAGCAGACATATGTGATTTAAGGAAGAACAGGCAGTGAACAGTGAGGAAAGACACTCTAAAGCAGATTTACTGACTACTGCAGTGATGGCAGGAAGCTTACATAAAATGATTTGATGTTTATCTCCCCAATGATATCAGATACAACTACTCTGAGTTGATTTTTGAGCTGAATACAAATAGAGAGACAGTTTTTGCTTTCTACACTGAGCTCCCAAGCCAGTCGGAGCTCCCAAGCGTACTCTTTGCGTGGGCCAACTCCGTCTGTGGCGCATTAGTTTCTAGTTCTTGAGATTTAAACTGTGGCAGCAACACATAGTGTAACAGCTCCCCGGAGAGAACCAGTGATTGCACTCCAGTGCATGAGGTGATATTATGTTTAATGTGTCGGTTTATTCCTTGAGGGGTTCCCAACATCTGGTGTGCTTTTAATTCTTCGAACGCTCCCATTTCGATGTTTTTCGCTTCTCCTGAGTATCATTGGCGCACAGCTAAGACTGCATGGGCCTGAGTCATGGTTTTTTAACATGTTTGCAGTTGTCATTATCAGGAGCAGTGGAAATTACCCATTTCCTGTTGTATTTTCCCACTTTTCTTCCTTGTTTGGTTGATTTCCTGCTACTTCGGGGAGCAAATATAGCAGCACATGGCATCTGGCAATACAAACTATATTTGCAATGACTGTTAAGATAAGTGTCAGTGTTACCTGATGTCACAGGTACCTACAGCAGCACTCTACAGGCCCCCTCTGCAGCCATTCCTTAGGTAGCTGTCCCATGTTGGAGGCCAGTTCCCTGCAGTAAAGAAAAAAAAAAAAAAAAAAAAGACCCTGCCGGAAACTGGGTTTGATTTGTTGATGTGAGTGCGCTGAGGGCAGAGTGGGGGCCAGGCATTAATGGGATCGAGACAATAGGCCATCACTAATCAGAGACCTCAAGGTTGCCATGAGGTTAATTGTAATGCAGGTGGTACTAGGGGAGGGGGCGAATAAGAAATGTCGACTCCTTTACTGCCTTGGCGGCCATTGTGTTGTAACATTAAGCCCTGGGGCTAGGATTTGGCTTTCTCTCTCGCTCTTTCCCCTGTGTCCTCTTTACCTTTTAATTTCTTATTATCCGTCGATTCCCATTCAATCTCCAAGGGTTAAAGAAAACCTTTTGCCACATGTCAAAAGGAAATGTTAATATTGAGCCTGTCCTGGCTGTTGTCATGCGTGGCAAACCATTGTGGGGCTCCACTGGTGATTCAGCAGTGCATTTCACATTCACTGGGAGCACTCCTTTTGCATCATTGTTATTTGTTTAAACTGACAGAAACAGCAGACCCTGCTTGCTTTTGTGTCAGTGAAAGACCATCTCCAAACGAGAGCCTGGTCATGAATACACAATAGGACAGTGTCTTAAGAGTAGCATTTGTTTTAGTTTTTGTTGTTTCTTGTGACAATTTTTCCAGGGGGTTGAGCTGAGCTGCATTTAGTTTTCATGAGTTTTCCTTTGAATGTTTGAAATGTGGTGGAGTTTCCAGAGAGGGATACTTCACCGAAACATTTGGCCTCTTTCACCAGCTGTTCTTCAGAAATGTCTTCTTAAAACTCACTTACACTATAGTCATGAAGATTTTGACGTTTTCTTATTTGGGAATTGTTCTCGTGTAAAAACATAATCTACACACTTTTATGCACCTTTGAGTGCTGACATGTTTGTACAAAATAATTGGTTAGTTTTCTATTATGGAATTTAAATTACAATAATATTAAGATTATTTTAATTTTTTAATTTTTTTAATTACGGTCTTTTAGAATAAACAGTACACACACCTCAATCACACTGATCAATCATGCTATTTATAGGCCCACCGTGGGCCTATTTCTGCACTGTAGGCTTACTCGCAGAATGGCATATTTGCTGCTACTTCAAGATGTTGCAGAGGGAACACACTTCTCAGGAGAGTCTGCAGAGAGTGACGAGTACCCCTTAGGATGCTTTAGGCCATCAACAGCTGTCCTCATGGAGCTTTGCAATAGTTTGGAGCCAGCACTGTGGAGCCATACCAGACGGTCCAACCCTGTACCACCACCACATGTACAGGTAGCCTACTCCCAACCATGCACATCTTCCATATCCTCGAGATCTGTTCCCATATCTCAGAACCACCTTCTGACTGTGTTCTCCTGCTTTCAGATTCACGCAACTCCTACACTTTACAAAACAGTCCTGTGGGAATGCACTTCGACCAAGGAGTCGCTGGAGACGCATGGCTCATTGGTACACGTCTTTGAGTAATTATAAATTCTAGCAACAGTGGGCTTCTGTTCCTGTAATGACTTGTTTTATTAGGAGATCGAGGATATGCCCTGGCCCCCTGGTTAATGACACCACTCACCAACCCTCAGACGCACCAGGAGGTGTCCTTCAATCAGCAGCATGCACGTACTCGCTCCAACATCGAGCGCACCATTGGCATCTTAAAAGGATGTTGGATGTGTTTGGACACAGCAGGCGGCACGCTGCTTTACAAACCGGTGTATATAAAGAAAACATCTGAGAAATTGTGTTTTATTCTTGCAAAAACATTAGACTATAGACTATAGATCTTTTACATTATATAATCTTAGGGCATCTTTTCATCATTTCAGGTTTGTAGGATAATCGGTGCACATCTATATTTTTTAAATTTGTATTCTCTGCAGTTCTCTCTTGGTTGTCCGGGACTGCATCTGACATCAGACTCTGAGGATGGTTGCTTCAGTAAGAGTTCATCTGTAAATGAATGATAAAAACCAAACCAAACCACGGCCTTTTATTTTTGCAGTGCTTGGTCTATACTGCAAAAGCAAATGTTTAAAGTTTGAATACAAACTAAGAACTTCGGCAACATTTTTATTCACAAAAATAATCAGCTGCCTTTAGGCTTTATACAAACACTACATGTTCAGAGCTACAGTTTTTTGATAAATTGTACCGTCAAATTGTATCAATTATGAAAAACCAGCTTAACATCTGATTCTGAGATGGGGGTGGGGGGATGGGGGACAGTAGATGAAACCACTGACACATGGCCCAGGTCTGTGTCCAAACGCTCAGCTGATGGCTGCTGTTTTTCCAGTAATGGTCCTGATGTGCTGGTCCAGCTCAGATAACTCTGAGCAAGTCTTTCCCCAGTGGTCAGCGTCTCTCCTCTGTGTTTGGCAATATAAATGCATTTTTTCTCAGATTTGACATAAAGCCATTTTTCCCCCACTTCTTCAGTCGTGCTTCATTCAAGGGATCAATACTAGCATCCCATGCATTTTTTTTATATCCACTATTGAATATGACAGCTTCCTTGTTTCCAGTCTTCATGCCACGTGAATCTGACTGCTGGCTTATATTTTACAGGTGCACATGAGAGTGGTATCAGTCTCCTCATCTACCTCTGCATCAGAAAGTGAATAATAATACAAATAATTACAATAATAATGTCAACCTATTCCTATAACCAAAGTGCATCTGTTGCACAAACCTAACCACAAAGACGAGAACATATCACTTTGTTCCCTGGAATAAAAATGTTCCCACTGAACATAATCCAGGCAGCAATTCAATTTCCCTCCAGACCTCACTGGCAAAACAAATTAGTATGTCACTGTAATTTCTTGAAGACAGGGTTGGGGCTACTATAGCATTTGATGATATGATTATAATCAAATATCAGGATTCTTTATAGATGTGTAATTGGTTAATTAACCCGAATATCAATATTTGCTTTTTATTTTAATCTGTGTCTCAGTTTGCAGATTGGATTTGTCATTATAGTGATTAATCATCTATTTCATCCTATTTGAGATGATCCCTTTGATATAATGTCCTCTAAAGTTTGACATTTTTTCTGCATCTTCTTCTTCAGTCTGCAGACTCTTGTCATCCAAGTTACTCACCAATCACAACAGCTCCATATTACATGAGATCAGAGTGAATTGCGCAGTTGTAAGCTCCTGCCTCTTCTCTTTCTCTTCACCTTTGCGTTTGAGAGAGAAGAGGTCAACTGGAGCAAAGGGAGGGAGGTGGATTGCCTTGAAAGACAAACATCTCAGTGTCTGCCAACCTGCAAATGGCCCTTGTGTTTATTCAGCTGAGGATTGGACCGCAGCCAGAGCATCACTGGGGCAGGCTTCTTCTTCCACAGCATATGTGAGGGCAATACATTGAAGTTTGCATTTGATACATGACAAATGAGATGGTATTGAACAGCAGGGATGCTGGTAAGGCATGGCTGAATGAGGTACAGCCGGTATGGTCGGGGGTAACAGGAGGGACGGGTGTAGCATGCTTCTGCCAAGATCCTTCCTCATCAAACCTTCATGTTGGGGGGAAACTACATTTACTGATATTTATGTCATATAACTGTAGCACAAACTATGCAAAGTATGAAACATGGGTAGTGTATTGTTATCATTACTATAAACTCACATGACATTACTACTGAGAAAACTATTGACCAAAGGCTGGATCTCTACACTTGTCTCCTCCAATCACCTGTGTGTCAGAAATGCTAATTAGCCTCAAAGCAGCCGCCTCTCGTTTAGAAAGCCTTTACATCTTGCATGCAAAAATATGCATTTCGCATTTCAGCTTTATTTTTAATCCAAGAGTTTCAAACTTGCACCATCCAAATAGTATTAACCTGGTGATTATACAGTACACTGGCTTTAAAAATTGCAAATGTTACATACACCTTTCATCTTTCACCCACTTCATGTGACCAAGACCTTGGTCTGACAAAAGCAGATAAAGTGGCATTATTCCAACTATGGGCTGATATTTACCACATTCATCCGGATATGTGACATTGAGAGGGACAAGCAGAACCAGCAGGGCGATTAAGGCCCTATTATCACCTGTGCCTCCAAGACATCCGTGACTTCGCCACATATCCACATGGGCAGGAAATCTGTCGAGCTGCAGACTAGCAGTGACTTTGAAATCAACCTCTTATGATGAGTTGCAATGTAAAGCACTTTGAAAAGCAAGATGGTGCTTACCTGAGCAGATCATCTGTTGTCACGACACGTCTTTTGGGGGGGTTGGTCGATCACATCCGTCAAAGTGTTTAGGAGGTTACGTATCAAGCGGAACATTCTTTCATCTCGCTTAAGGAGGAGTGTGGCGTTTAACGCCTCCAGCTAAGCTCTGAACTGACACCTCCGTCCTGATCGGTCGGCCTTAACTGGGGGTTGATCAGCAGCTCTCAAATTCAATCAGAGTGGAACCTCATGTCAGTGTCGGAGCAGGTTTTTAATCCAAACCGTTTCACAACTTCACATCTTAGTGATGTTCTTTCAAACTTATGTCTGTATTGCAAAAATCAGGTAAAGCTAAAGAAATTACCCTGGATGTTGGCTCTGTAGCTGTCTGGGTTTCTGATTGGTTGATCACATGATAATAATACTGGTTTCATTTAAGAGCTACAAACATTACCGATGCCATGTTTTTACTGTATATGAGTAATAGTAATTCTGTCTCATTTTTTGAATAAAAAGATTGTAATAAATACATGATGATTTTGGACATTCACTGTAACTTCAGCTTTAACAATAAAATGCTATCTAATTGCTTTTTTTTGGTAGTTTGATGTGGAAGCAAATTGACAGTTTACAGAAAAACATGGGTAATATTTTCTACACATTGACTAATATTCACATATTTTTTCTTTATCTAAAGACTTAATCATTATCAAGTCCAGTGCAACAAGTCTTATCCTTGAGGAAATCCTGATTATTCATCAGTGGGGAGGCTCTCTGCTTGGAGGCTTCTTTAAAACAACATCACATATTCTCATCCCTCATCTTAGATGTGGCACCTATTGGGAGGAGGTGTAGCCTGTCTAAAGTGAGAATGTGAAGGCTCAGTGATGGAAAATGTGTCTAAATTCCCAACTTGACACCCAGCTTCTGCCACCTCTGCTACTGTGGGATCCAGTATCTTTGGGTGAAGGGGATGTCACAGGTTACGAACTGACTTCCTTGTAGCTACTTGAGCAGAAATGCCTTCATTAGGAGACGTTTCCATTTAAGGTATATAGGTTGACTAAAATACATGATCAACTGTCCCTTGTAGCATTAATTATACAGTGTTTAAATACAAGCGAGGGAATGCAGTAGGTGGATAATTGTGCGCTTAGTGGTTAAATGAAGTTGTAAAAGCCATCTGGTACATTTCATTGTAAAATCAAGGAGCATGAAGGTTTGTTTCTGCTGCTATTTACCTGAAGCTGAAGTGAAATCCCTCCAGGTTGTTTGCTTTGTGTATTTATCACTCAGTCTTTTTTCATTATGCACCTTTACATTAAGTTGCACACTGAACTAAACCATATACACTGATCAGCCACAACATTAAAACCAGTTACCTGTTTTAATGTTGTAAATGGCCCTGAGAGGAGAGAATCCACTCCCCACTCTCTGACTTCTCTCCACAAACCAACCAACTGGGATGGTTTTAATGCTACAACATGATTTGTATTTTTACATTTACTTTACATATGATTATGTTATTACATATTTTCAGTTCGCAATCACAATCAGGTTGCATTACAGGGTTAGATGTAATCCCAAAGTAATACAAATTCAGCTCACAGCTAATGATATTCATGAGGTGCTGTGTGCCCCAGTGCTCTGCCTGTAGCTTGTACCTATTGTTAAGCCTTCCTATCTTCCCCTGAGGTATAGACTAGTGGAAACATTTAAAGAAATGACATAATCTACACTTATGCACAGTATATAAAAGCCATCATTGAAAGTGAATGTATTCTCGGTGGATTTTTTCTAATGGTAATATTATATCAAATAGCTAGGGAATAGAATTTAACTCTTTAATTTATGATTTGTAGTCTTGTTTGAAGTCTTCCATAAAGGTTATAAACTTAGACTTATGCTTCAGATTATTTAAAACACACACACACACACACACAACTTATGAGATATGACAAGTGTTCTCTTTTTCTTTCAGAACATCAAAGTGGCTCAGTCCTGTGTTATCCTTCATGTCATTATAAAAAGCTTTTCTAAAGGACATGAAAACTTGCAGCCCTCGCCTGTGTCACTGTCAGCCATTTAACCTAAGACAATAACCTCTTTACGTATGAGGCTAAGTCTCAGCTCTGACTGCATTAGGCCAAAAAAAAAAAAAAAGGCTTGTGTAATTAGTCGTGCACTATAAATCAAGTGGTGTGAATCTATTTCGCCATGCCCTAATTGAAAATGCTCTCCTTTTTTTTTTGCGGTGCTGTAGTCGGTCACAGAGCTCCATCGGATGGTGATAGATGTGGAATCCAGCACAAACAGTTTGAACCAGTCAGGCCGTGATTGATCAGTACCCTCTGGGATGTCGGGTGGATCTTTCTCCTTCAGCCAGAAGATAAAAGCCTTAACGACTCTCCAGTCTTGTTGTACCTCCCAATTGTGTGTTTGTGTGTGTGTCTCTCTGTGTGTCAGTGTTTTATTATTTCGCAGTGTTTGACCTTGAAGGTTCTGTGTGCATTTGGGCTGTGATGTCTCAATGATTTCTCTTTTAAGTGCCAAAATGCGCCTTTTATGTGCCATTGATGCTGCTATACACACACTACATAAATGCCCCATGGAGGAGGCCATTTGCATGAAAATTTAGTTGATTTATGACTGGATTCTATAGCATTTTCTATAATCACCCAGCACATTTTTGCAGGGGCTTAGTAGTGGCCGTAGTGATGCCACAGTACAGTGCTGTAACCCAACTTCAAAGACCGTTTTGTTCACACGCACCCTCACAAAAACACAGGGTGACTTCACTGGCTTCCAGTGGCAAAGGTGGACCAGCTGGGTTGTTTTGTTCTCCACTTGTGTTTTTTTTCCTCTTTCTTTCTGCCCCCCCCCCCCCCTCATCGTCCCCAGTTCTTCTTCGATCTTTTTTTCTCTCAGCATTTGCTCCGGAGATTTACACTTGCTGTTGTTGATAGGATGAAAAAAAAAAAAAACTCAAGCAGGAGAGCGGGCAATGCTGGTGATTCAGGTTTGGTGTGTGGTATTTCAATGGGGTCTAGGCTGATTGTCCTAGAGTGGCGATGGATGTGGTTTTTGGAAGCTGAGGTGCATCGGAGGGGATCACTCGGCATCTGGCCCAACACTCTTGTGTCACCGTGACCCTCCTGTGGGGGAGGCAGCGAGGGCCACAGTAGGGGGTCCCACTGAAAAGCAACATAAATTTCAGCGGGAGAATCAATAGACTGTGAGAATTGTAAGAGATGCATTGGTTTGGACTCTCTGACTGTGACCCCGGTACTTTGCTATATGAAAGTCTACGAGGTTGCGCCTACAGTACTCAACAACGGTGAAAAATAACAACATAAAACAACAGCACATACGAACCGCTAAAAGTAGACTGTTTTGTGCGTCTTTCGATTATCACACCAGCTCCTGCACCCATTTCTGTGGCGTGGCAGAGTTGTAGGGATAGCCTCTCAGGAAAAAACAGGGGGAAAAAAAAAAAAATCTGTTACATGGGGGAAACCTATTCTCCCACAAGATGTATAAATAGCTGCAGCCATGGCTCTCTGTGTCAAAGTTAGGACACTCAGTGGGGTGCAGACTTCAAAGCAACCAGGGAATTCTCCAAAACAACTGCTGGCAATTTCAAATCAGCATTCCCTCTGAAAGCAATGTAACCTTTCACCTGTATTCTGCCATGAGATAACTAGAGGAGAAAATGTCAAATTCAGAAGATACAGTAGAGCATATGCCATAAAAAGACTGGAGGGAGACTGTTTGCTTAGGGCCTGAGAACAGGGGTTTTCAAATAAAGAAATGTCCTTCTAAAATAAAATATATCTTTAAATAGAGTTGATGCATAGATATGTCATCACAAGCTACACAATGATAAAAAATGATTGATTTAGTTAGTTTTGGCAGCAGGTTTCATCTTGAAAAAACAAAACAAAAAAGCAGCTCATCAGGCTTCAAAAGACCCCCTCATTTACCACTTGGTGGGAAATGAAAATGACCCAGAAGGGTTAAAGGCCAAAAAACATGTGAGGAATTTCCCGAGAATATATTTAAAGCAGCAACAGGACGGTGAAGCCTTTATTTGTGATTTGGACAAATGTCCAAATGTCCAGTGTGTTGTATTTATTTGTTTAGGTCTTGCAACCCAAAAGTTGAATTCATTGTAAGCGAAAAAGAGAGGGAGAGAGAGAGAGAGAGAGAGAGAGAGAGAGAGAGAGAGAGAGAGAGAGAGAGAAAGATGGCCTTAAGCCTATTCAATGAAGACATGTGGTGAACATGGTATTGTGTCTTTGATGGAGTCGGCCTGTGGTGCATTATGGGTAGTGGGGTGCTCTCTGGCCACAGCAGGATGCTGGCTGTTCTGTCCAGTTTTCAGGTGCTGTCGCTCTCTCCTCGGTCATATTAATTATGGGATAAAAAAATAAAAAAAAAGAAAAAACTCTAATCCCTCAGCCTTTGAAGCGCCAGGCCACTTTTCAAGGCTACACTTTGCAATAGAGCTCCAATCTCTCTCTCTCACACACACACACACACACACACACACACACACACAAACACACACACAAACACACACAGGACACAATGTATGCTACTTTAAAATGTAAAGAGCATATGCACATTTATTTTCATGTTTCTTGCCTTCCACTTTAGTTGCTAGCAGGACTATGATTTAATGTGTTTTGGCTGATGACGATCTTCATGTGACATTTTACAGATACTGAAACTCCATGGATTATAGTCTCCTCTTTATCAAAGTGATCAGACCTATACAGTATATAATTTCCTCCCAGGATTAGTTCACACAAATGCTTTGCTGTTAGTCATTTAGGATTTTGGCTTCTGCAACATTTTCCAGCTCGGAATGAAGATAATACCAATGTTTAAGTTATTTTCAACAGTATCGAGGTTCACTGTATTCACGTTTCATCTCCCGATCGCAGGTGAGTGCTCCACAGAGAGCAGAAATCACTCAC
Organism: Trachinotus anak; assembly: GCF_046630095.1. Taxonomy (NCBI): domain Eukaryota; kingdom Metazoa; phylum Chordata; class Actinopteri; order Carangiformes; family Carangidae; genus Trachinotus; species Trachinotus anak. The sequence continues at coordinate 9,124,468 of NW_027273860.1, forward strand.
AGAAAGCTATGCTATGAACATTCCCTGAATTTTACATTTTTCAACTCATTACCCATAATCTTCTCCTTACTAATCTCCTCAAAGAGTGATGTCAGCATGGCAGAGACAATGAGGAGATGTTGCCTTTTCTCCTTTATTAATTTGCTAATACGGCTTGTTGTTATGTGTGAAAACACATTGACGCAGATGGAGCGTCCTCTCCTCCAAGATCAAAGTGGAGCCCCTGCTGAACGGTTATACAAGACTGTCACCCCGTCTCTCGCAGCAGACTGTGGTCCAGTTTTCCCTCTGTAATCAGATCTCAGGCCTGTGCTTTATGGAAGAAAACAGCCACTGGAGATTGGCAGCCCACAACAGGTTTTATGGCTGTTGTTTCAGGTGGGAGGCGAGTTAGTTGGATGGATGATTGTCAGAGGGATTTTACACTGCCCTCTTGTGCTGTGACACATACTGTACTCCCTCTCCCCTGTTCACGCTGACTAATTTTTACTGCTGTTGTGTCCCTGCAGCTCAGGCACAGACATAGCAGCAAACAACAAAAGAGGCAACAGTGCAGGTAAATATTATGCAGATATCATTGTAAATGCTGCGGGAAGCATGACCTGTTATGGGTGTTGTTTGGTCTTTTTGATCTACAGTCACATGTTTTTTTCTTTCTTTTTTTTTTTTTTTTGGAAAATGCAGTTTATAAAAAGAGGCAATAACCACTGCATCAGTGACATACGTTCCTGGTTTTAATACTCAGCCTTAAATGAGCTTACGTAGCCCTCATACAAAGGGATTAATAGTATATTGCTTTTGAATCACAGTTACTACTTACACTTTATAAAAATATAAAAAAAATACATTTTTCCCAATTTGTTTTATTCCCATTATAAGAAAACAAGCTGACCTTCTACTTCAAATGATGTGTGTGCTCTGTGTCTTTGAAAAAGAATAATAAAAAAGCCAATTTTTGAGTAAAAAATAAAACTGACTTCAATATTCTTTTTGATTATAACTGATTAAAAAATGGTAGAAATTCTGAGCTGCACTCTTCCTGCTCTGCCACATGTCAAAAGGATAGAGAGGAGGGTGAGGAGGAATAATTGTTTGATCTGTCCTTTTGCCTGTCGCTGCCCTAATCACTCAAGACTGATTCAGAAAATGCAGGCTTGAATGTCAGAGGGCCTCCTGTGGAGAGGTGGAGCATTTCACCAGCTATGGACAGCCGTGCCCCCGGTAATCACCACTCTCAACCTGGCCGGGCACTCCAGCACTCCACTGATTGAGCACCTCAATCTAACAAGGTGCTATTGCTGGAGCCAGAGATTCTGCCAGGTTTTGACAAACCAGTGGATTGTCCCCGATCATCATGGGACATTGCCTTTTTCGCAGCTCAGCCATGCATGCTGCAAGCAGCCTCAGAGTCAGGCACACCTGCCAGTCCTGTGAGCACTGCATGGGAAATTAAAAATGAGCTTGACGGTTACTGTCCAGGTAATTCCATATCATTTGAAGGAGATGACACCAGAGATCAGCTTGTTTCTTGTCATGTTGTACTATGGAGCCATTTTTGGGACTGCAGTTTACATTTCCCCTGTGGTTTCTGACTGCTGCCACACTTCCTCTGACCTTATTTCTGTCTGTGACATCGGGGCATGGCCCTAAGGGAATATACATCCCGATCGTAACTAGATAGAGGCATGTTTACAATTACCTTTAACCCTTAGCTCTTACCTCTAGAGACATAACTGATTACAGTAGCAAGCTGCAGTCTGGCAGTCTGTGAGCTGTGATATTTTCCTCAGTTTTAAGACAGCTAGAGTTGCAACTATATCTATTATATTCATAATGAAATCATGGATCTATGAAATGTCAAAGAAGAAATGTCTTCAGATGTCTTGTTTTGTCCAATCCAGTCCAAAGTCAGTTTACAATGCTATAAAACAGAAGAAAGAAGCTCATACTGAGCTGGAACCAGCAGGATTTTGCTTTAAAAAAAAGACAAATGATTAATTATCAAAATAGCTGCTGATTCATTTTCTGACAATCAAGTGGTCAATTAATCGACTAATGGTTGAAGCTCTAAAAGACAAGTATGTTGACTGTACTATGTGTTTGGTTACACATTTCCACATCCCACAAAGTGAATGCAAATAATATACTATATGGCCCAAAATAACAAAATAACATATAATGCCATATAGCGACACCCAGTAGACAAAAACAACCCACTACTGAGCACCAAAACACAGCAAAGTGCAAAATCAGCCTAGCTGCTCGCCAAACTGAGGTTGTAACACATCTCATCACTGCAGCATTTTAACATGACTAATATTAGCTTCTCGGTTTGTAGTAGAAATGATTACTCATAAAAAATGTATGTATTGTACTTCAACAGTCTGGGACAGGCCAATGAATATTTATGCAAGTGAACAACTCTCAAAGGAAACTGGAGATGTAAAACTTGAAATGACTGGTAACTGATTTCACACTCTCATGACTTTTGAGTTTCAACACTCAAATAGGTTTTTGCCTTGAAAATCTGTCTGGGTCCTCAGAGTGACTGCAGCTATTACAGTACATCATAAAAGCAGTAAGGGATCGCAGGTCTCACCGGGCAAAGGTGCATTCAAAGTTTGGCATTTTATGTAAAATGGAGTAAAAGAAATGTAAAAATACAATGAATTAAAAAAGGTGTTTTATGTTGAAGTTGAATTAAAGTTGAAACTAAAAGTTTCAAGAGTTATGACCTTTACAATTAAATTAGGACACTTTAGGTGTTAGCTTCTGATAATTTCCACCTGCAGAGAAAGTAGAGTACATTTGAAGGCTTCAAATGCATTTGGAATAACTACTAGCTGTAAGATGCGAGGCAATGCATTCAGAAATTATGATCAATTGTAGTTTTTACAAAGCTGGATTTAAAGTGTCACAAATGTCTCCGTTCAGTGGGAAATAACAGCCTTGTGACTTGTGAGAGTTGAAATTCATTGTAGCCTTGCCTCTAGTTCTTTAACCTCTCATCTGTTTTCAGCTTAATATAATATTGTTGATTTATCTGTGATGTATTTGCAGCTGCAGGCTTTTTTCCGCTCCTATTCTGAAATGAATAGACGGTCTTCAAGGGTGTGGACGGGTGTTTCATTATTCTAGATGGCTTGACTGTGAATTGTGGCAAGAACATGGCGGTCACTCCATCAAAAGGAATTATGTTCAGTTTCTCACAAAGGCATTTGTCATATAAGACAGGAGGTATTAGAGCAATGAAAGACTCTTAACTCCTGTTAAAATCAGCACCTTGGACTTCTGGCTACAGGAGCCGGGGGAAAACAGCCACTTGGTCTCCTGCGTTCCTGGTGGCATTTTTAACACAGATCCTCATAACTTGATGCTGAAAAGTTGATTAATAGTACATTTAGTCCAACTTACAGCCTTCTTCTCGGTAATAAATTAGGGTCATTAATCAATAAAGAGCACAGCAATTCCAGGAGACAGGGGACATGCTGGTTCCTAATAGAAAAAGAGAGCAGTGATGCTCAGGCCTTTCCCACCATTGACCACCCTGGCTGAGGTGTTCATTGTGCACCTGCCTAAATCCAATTAAATGACATAATTAATGAACATCTTTCTCAACAATAATGGGCTTTGCCACTCTTGCCAGCCTATTGATTTCTTAGTGACAAACCATTTAGGATAGCCTGTCACGGTCAACTGAGAGATTTGCTGGGTTTCTATTAGCTCGCGGTTTAAAAATTAGACTAAAGCTAATATTTTGTCGTATTTTTCGAATTAGAGCTGAGGGATTTCCTCTTAAATGAAGCACAGATTTTCAACTGTCTCTTGCTGTTGAGATGAGATGTAAATGTTTTACAATGCTCAGCAGACTTCAGTTGTTGGCAGCAGGGTTTTGATGGCTAATGCAGATGGTACCAAACCAGACCAGCAGCGGACCTTTAAGGGGCTTAATTTAAAGACAGCCCGCATTCGTCCACCATTACACCCAAATGTGAGTAAAACATGAATAAACACTGATGAGGGAAGTACAGTTAGGTGATATGATTTCTAAACTAGCAGGAAAACAATTAACAGCCTGATTTGTGGATGAATGACTCTCAGGTTCGCCTTGCTACCTGAAAAAGCGCCTTCCCCATCTAGTGCTGTCCAAAGCTGTCACATTGCCTCTGCTTCATTCAGCTTGATTAATGATAAGCTGTGGGGCACAGCTAGAAGGTCTAGTCTCAATTATGAAAAAGGCAGTAACTAGTCCATTGTGCTGATGCCTTTATTCCACTGACAGCGCTGAAAAATAGCAATATTTCTAATCAGAGTTGAATCATTTATCACTCATTTATTGGCGTTCTTTGACTTCCTGCCTCATCCATCCAAACCTGGCCTATCCTTTAAGCCAAGGCGCAGTGTGATCTACGCCGTCTTCATCTTTTGTGTGCAGACTATTCTACTTAGTGTAAATGCTCTTTTCAATAAGAAACACTATGTTGTGACAATCTCTGAAATGGCCATTTTCCTCTCAAAAGCATTTGCCAGTGTCAATTTCGTATTGTAAATATATTTGCCTGCAAAGAAAAGAGGCAACTTTCCTTATTTCACCATTAAATTCACAACGCCTAGAGTTTATAGGGGAAGATAAGTGAGTTTAATATGCACTGGAGGGTAAAGAAAATATTCTATTACTGCATGTAGTGTAGAAATTACCCCATAAAGAAACTAATATGGCAATTTGGGGAGCAATTTTTAATATGATTTTTATGATGCACAGTTCTACTTATGGTAATGAAGTTGTCATTGTACTTGTTCACTGCTGCTAATGCGGAGCCCATCTTTCAATTTGGACGAATTAGACTAAACTGTTACGAATGAACTTCATTAATGCTGGAATGAGAAAAAACATGTTATTGCATTTCTGGTCCACTGGTTCTGGGATTGTGTGTTTTATATTGTTTTGATCTAATTTTGGAGTTTGAGAGAAAACACTCTCTCCTAGGTATATAGGGCTGCGCTAAAATACAAACAAACAGCAGGGGATCGTTATCTATTTTGAAATGGATACTGCTCCAAAGTCTCATTGAGAAGAGGGATTGTGCGGTTTACGACTGTTCCTGAACAAACAGTTAATCTATTCTAATTCTAGTATATTTTGTGTCACATGGGCATCAATTGGGTGTAACAAGGTGTCGCTCTCATCATTTCTTAGCCTACATGAGACTAAATTTTATGCAGTTGTTTCCCATCATTATAAAAGCAGAGCAAAGATCAAGCAAACCTGAAATCTGAAATAAAAACCACATCAAAAGAACCATTCAAGACCAGCATTCAATTCGGGGGTCTTTGCATTACATTCTTTTGTTGACCAAATAAAAAACATCTTGTCTGTCATAAGCAATTGACTGCATTTCTGAGACAGTCGGAGCAATGCAAGTGGGTTTGAAAGCTTTCCTGGAAAATATTATTTTTTCTAGGTTTAGTACATTGTTGCCCCCGGTGTTATATCGTGTCATGATGGGTTTTGCTGCACCACAGTGTCCCCAAGACAAAAACAATCTAAATGTGGGATTCTTGTTGGACTTTAACCTAAAAGTTGTGATGTGCAATTTTTTTAGATGCATTCAGATGTGTTATGTATTCAGATGTGCAATTTGTAATTTAATTCACCGTGTGAAATATACCCATCTGTCTGTAAATTATATTTATAAATCAACTTCTTATAATTATAGTATTTTTATATGCGCAAGCCAGATGCAACACATTTTCGTTCTGCTGTGCACTTGTCCTTGTGTAAATTCTGAATGACAATAAAAATGTATCTTAACCAAGGTATCTATCTATCTATCTATCTGTCTATCTATCTATCTATCTATCTATCTATCTATCTATCTACTCAAGACTTATGTGTTTCACAACAATGGCACACATCTCTTTTTAGTGGTAGGATATGCAATTTAGAGTAAAATGAAGTCATTAAGAGTTAAATGCATAACTACAGTAATTACACCACTGTTTGATTAGCATGTCAAGGTCATTATGTAATCACTCTACCCCCTCTTGCTACCTCTGGACCCACTGGAGGAACATAAAATCCATACATATTGTAAAAATGCATAATTTAGTCTGTTTTCATATGAATATTAATTTTACATATTGATAGTTAAGTCAGCAGCCTCAGAATGAACACCTTGTGTTGTATTGTGTATTAAATGTCCCCAGTGATCAATGTTCCCCAACAAAAATCAGGGTAAACTCAGTTATTTTACTCCAGCCTGGTGAGTGGAAAAGAAAAAATCAATGTCCAGTGTCAATTCCAGGTGGAGTAATTACCTGTTGAGTCTTCATTCATTTCAAAGTGAACACTGAGCTTGGCTCAATGAGTACAATCCCTTAATCTTATTCTGCTCGCTGATTGAGAAACCCGGAAACGTTGTAATGTGACTGGACAGATGTTGGGAATCAGGTTTGATTCTTTTAATTGCTTTGTACTCTGCGGACACGGTTCTCTGCTGCTGTCATTCAGTTTAACAAATGGACAATGCAGAGATTTCCCTCCAAAGACTTTAGCAGACAGCGGTGCAGGTTATTGCTTTTCTAGAAACAAAAATGTAGAAACAACTGAAGAGCATTGGTGTAAGGTTGACCAAGCAGCAATCAGGCACAAATAGGCATCTGGAGCTATTCAGCTGTCTGAGTGTTTTTATTTTTACAGCAGTGAAGTTGCGCGATACACTTACACATTTGATATATTGTGACTGAGGAGGGTCTGTCTAGGTTGTGGTCTGGAAATATTGGAGTGACACAGACTATTTTCATGTATTTGGATTGTCATATTGAAGATTAGTGTGAGACGTTGTTATAATTTGAAATGTGTTGGGAACACTTGTGTGAAAAGGACTATCTCATATATTTGATTACAGTAATGATTACTGGAGTGAAAGGGCAGTAGTATGTAGTAGGAGTATGAGTTGTGTGTTAGAATAACTGGAGTTAAATTGACCATTTTCATGTATTTTGATTATGTTTGAATACCAGCGTGAAACGGACTGTATTATGATTTGAAATGTGTTGGTCCACTGACATAAAAACAAACTATTTCAAATATTCTGATTATAGAATTGACTGGAACATACACACAGACAAGATAAGCTCCTGTCTATCTCATATTATTGTTATGTTGCAATGGCTACACTGTCACTATGTAAAGTCTGTTTTATGGACCCCAGTAAGAATAGCTGCTGCAATGTTGTAGCTAAAGGTATTCGGAGTGGGAGGGGGATCCTAATAAACTAAACTAAATGTACAGTGCAGGAAAAAAAAGGACTTAAAAATGTGTTTTCTTACAGTTACTTCACTTGAATGTTTGTCATTCACTGTGCAGACTGAGTGAATAAGTGCAACGTTAGACATATCAGAGCTTTCCCACAGTTTCCCGTACGTAATCACGACTTGGATGTTGATGTGAACACCATTTCAGAAACTTGTGAGTAACATCAGCAACGTCCAACTCCTGCTTTGTACCACGACGTTCACTGTCACAAGAAACATCAGTTAATTTTCTAAATCAATTGTCAGACATTTTGAATGTGTTTCTCAATAGTTCAGTGTCATAATTAAGAATTGATTAATTTCTGCCAAAACTAACCAAATTTGGCACAATACCCAAGGAATGTCTCGATATAAGGAATCTGGATCACAAGGGTCTGGTTTAGCAGTGTCTCCATCTAACACAGTCAGCACAAGCAGCACAAGTACAGCAGAGAGTACTAATAATGAGCCACAAATGACTGTAGATGAGAGGTGATGTATATAAGTGTCAGTGTCAACACCTTATCACCAAGCAAACCAATTTCTCAGTGTTATGCAACGTGCTATTATGTGCAAGTGTCTTACTATGGAGGGAACAGGGTGACAATGTGTTTCCTCTCTGCTCTCGTTTTTTGACGTCTCTCAGTCTTTATCTGACACTTGTGAAATAAGGGTATTCCAACTTGTCTGTAAATGGTGTGACATCTGCTATTACGCATTTCAGAGGGTTGTCTTCAGCGATTTATTTGCAGGTTTGGAAAATGAATTTAACATCACGGGATTAGAAAGCATAGGATTTATTATATCCATCACCATAGCACTGAGTGACACTAAGCTGTCTTTCAAGCATCCAAATGATACTCTCAAATTTAATGAGATCTTAAGCCCTGCCAACATATAATTAAAAACGTTGACACAGAGAAATAAGAATGCAAAAATGCCTCTTAGGACTCTGCAGTGAACTTCAAGCTACTATGCTTAGCACGTACTATTCATTAAATACAGAAATAGTGGAAGTGTAGTATGAGGCCATCCATTATTCACTGCTGTCTTGCAACTGTTTAGAGACGTCTTTATTTCTGTTCACATCTCATAAGGAGATATGCCTTTTATTTCAGAGTCAAGTGCTGTTGTTAATAGATCCCCGTGCTGTGATTTAATCATTAATTGGCACTGTTTGAATTCAACAAGGCTCCTTATGTTAAAGTGCAGTAACTGATGCGAGTGGCACCTCCTTTTTTGTATGTCCTTTTAGCACGAGAAAGCCAAGATGCCACCAGCCAACTGCTGCTTTGAGCATTAGCACTCAAATATTTCAGCTTTTAAAAGTTTCCCTCAAAGGCTCTTCCTCTGTCCAAGATTGAACTGATTTGATATGATCTTAAAAATCACCCTAGAAAATGATTTCTAGTCTCTTCAGTTTGGGGTCTTTTTCTTTCACTGACCATCAAAGTCAGTATGTGAAAAATAACTGCTGTGTTTGTTGTATGTCAATTTTAAAAGATACAAATCATGAAGTTAAAGGTGCTCTGCGAAGTTTTCTCATAAACAAAAGTGATGTTTACATTCAGTGTTTCCCACCAAAATGTGTGATGTATACTTGAGGTCTACCAAATATGCTAAATGTATTTCCAACCTCATTAAACACTTGCAAAGCCGGCTCTTTGAATATTTTAAATGCTGCATTGTTTATGTTTATGTTCACTTGCTAGCAGTTTTCTTCCTTGCATTTATAGGAATATTGCAAGACTTCTGTGCGTATCACCACCGCTAGCTGTCGATCAGTGGAATAGCAGGAATCTTACAGGATTACAGAAATGTGTGAAGAGTGCAGGGACCTTCTTGTAAAAACACCAGCTCATACCTTTAAGGAAAAAAAATCACTCCACCATCTTTTATATAACCCTGTTAACATTAGCAGCATCCTTTCAAAGTTTTCAAATGTGTACATTTGACAGACTTGTCACTGACATACTAAAACTGAGGTTTTAAACAGAATGCAGCTAATATGATCTTGAACTTCGTTTTTCACAGACATCCTACACATATCCTTTAAAATGGTTATTCCTGCTTCTGTCAAAATATATAGCAGTGCAGTGTCCTTTTCCTATTAAAAAAAAAAAAAAAAAAAAAATCTGTTTTCTGGTTCAGAGCTCCAGCTTCTGGATTTTAATAGTTGCATGCAGCCTTCTGCTCCCAGCAGGTGAGGGTGATGACAGGGTCTGGTGGCAGGCCAAAGCCTAGCTGGCACGTGTTGTGCCTTCACCCAGTCGCTTCCTGCCATCATGAACATATGGGTGGAGACATTGCTATCCATTGGCTCTTTCCCAAAAATCTATCACCTTTGCCCACAGACTGAGCAAGACCACACTGGACTGGAAACTAAATCCATTTATCAGTGTTTTGTTTGCATGGACCTGTTAGGCACAAGTACTGATGCATAAGAACACATGTGATATGATGCTTGTTTGTTTCATCTTTAAACTTTTTGACTTTTTTGGCATTCATTGAAGTTATACTGTGTGTTTGTGTTGTGTTGCAGAAACTTCAGCACATTGTCTGACTTGTAAAGTCGCCTTCAGAAATGATTAATTAGAGTCCTTGAACTTGGACGATGATCATGCAAACAGATCTTTCCGTTCTCTCAATGCCATGTTTTCTCACTTACGCTTGCAGTGAGGAAGCAATGATACACAAGTTGGCTTGGTGTCTTCGCAACTGTCGACCTGAATATCTGTTGTGGCGCAGACTGCAAAAACAGCATATGGTGTAGGCGTTCACACAGTATTTTCCATTCGAGGTGGTAGCAGTGCTTTGGAGTGGTAGCCTTGCTTGCAGCGCTTGCTTTGTGCGAAGCATTTTCACCTTTGTGTTGTAGCTGATTAAACCCAGATAATAATAAGGGCAAGAAGTGGAAAAACCAACCCCCACCCCAGAAGCCCTTGCTGGACTTGTGGTCTCTCTTACACTTTCAGGAGCTGTCGCTTTGAATCGGCAGAAGGCAGCCAGGCTGAAGATTTCCCACTGACTGGAGAGGAGTCGTTGGCCAGGCTTTCCTTGTCACTGGGAGTTAAGGCAGTCACTGATCCTAATGCTTACACTGTTGTTGCAGCATTCCAATTTTTAATCACTGCGTGACTTGTCAGATTTAATGAGGGCAGTCGGGTAAGAATGATCAACATACCAATAATGAGAACATCACAGGCTGAAGATGACTTCCTGTTTTAAATACGCACATCGAGGATGCCCACATAGCCAAAAATACAGAAAAATACATTCAGACTGTGTGCACTGTAAATAATAGTCCAGCATGTTTCCTTGAGATTGACCGGTTGCTAAGGTGACTGCAGAGACTGTGGTCATCTTATGCAATCATAGCTCTTTACATTAACCTTGCCAAAAGTGTAGTGGGCTCACCTTTTCCACAAAAGAGACATGTTAAGGAAGTAGAATAAAAACAGCATCTGAAGCCTTTATTTGTCAAATGTGAGCCAAATTCTGAATTGATTTATAATCTGCAGGTTTGAATGAGTTGTAGGTTTTGTCCATATTGCAGACATCTGTAGAAGTGTTAACACAAAGTTTATCCTCTGTGTGCATGTGTGTGTGTGTGTGTGTGTGCAGGCACCTCTGTGTGTGTATATGTTAAGAAATCCAAGCCAAGGCTGAGAGTGTGGCTGGCGTGTGTTCTGTCAGATGTCTCTCCCCTCTTTAATCCTTTGTGTGTAATAGGGTCAAGAGGCAGGCAGACTCCGACTGTAGCGGTGAGGTGAAACACTGAAGGTGAGAGACTCTCCAGCTTTCCACCTTTAGTTGTTCGTCTGTTACACAGAACTTGGCTTTGAGAAGCCGTCAGTACCAGAAAAGAAGTCATCAGTTTTAGGATGACCATACAAACTGAGAATGTCCTTTTTTTAAGGTGTTTTATTAATGCATTTACTAAAGGTTTTTGTGCAATATGCAAAACTTGCTGATAAATACAGTATGTTGATTATTTTTCATTAGTCTTAATAAATCTTATCTAAAAAACAAGACAGAAAACAATGAATTAAGTCCATTATAATTTCTTGCTTGTCTGACCAATGGTCCAAAACCCCAAAATATTAAGTTTACGATAATATCAAAACATGGATGATCAGCAAATTCTCACATTTAAGAAGCTGGACAACCAAACTGTTTGAAATTTTTGCTCTCTTAATGCATTGGCCACATGAGCCAAAAGTTAAGCCCTCAGAGATTGAGGTGGCAAATACAAGCAATAATAATAGCAATTTCAGGGGACACAGTAGGGGTTAAAGGTCGACTAGGGGCGCCAGTGTGTTGCTGTCTCTTTTATTAATAAACAACATTTATTAAAGGAGTACCACCGAGCACCCTAACTGAATATTACCACATCTCTCCCTTCTTTTGTGTGATAAGAAGAACCCTGGTGATTCCTCACATGGCTGCAAAAGCTACAGGGGAATATCTCTCAGAAGCTGCCCCTTCAGCTCAATTCCTCCCCACATTTCCGAAAGCTTTTCATTCGTATCCCCTGGAAACCGCTCCACATTCTTTAAACTCTCCTTCAAGAAAAAAAAAAAAAGAAGAAGAAGAAGAGGAGGAGGAGGAGGAGGAGAAAAAAAGGCCCTTACGCGTTTTGTTATGCCCTTTGATCACACGTTTATCTTTAAAACAGATGGCTGACCACCGTCCTGTTTATATCAACACATGCTCATTTGAAAGAGGGGTCCAGAAATTGGGTTTAGCGTCACTTGAAATCCATGAATCACAAATCATAGAAATAAAAGCCTCATCTATTCTCTGTTATGCTTTAAAGAAAGCTTAACTAGCTCCCATCCCCCATAATATCCATGTCTACAGCTGAGTGCCTTACTTGCTATTTCTTAGTCAGTCTTCATTCCTTATAAAAGATAATCTACTAATATGATTACTGTTCAATTACTGTTGTATAAATCAGAGCAAATTATAAAACACGCACAGTAGCAGAAATCATTTGCCATAATTCGCACCAGATTGCAGGTACTGAAAAGGTGCTAAGAGCTTTATTTAGCAGTGAATATAAGATGTGGCATGTAATTGTATCTTAATAATGCAGCAAGGCAAAGTGCAATGTGAGGATTTCAAATGAGGGGCCATGTTTAATCTTTCAATCCATATTTATCTGAGGAGTCAAGAATGCTTTGCGAGGAGGCTATAGTACATCAAAAGACTGTCAGATGTCCTCAGAGGCTTTCAAGTGAACTGACATGCTCTTTTATGTTCTATAAAGTGGTCATTTATGTTTTCAAAATTGTATTAGCTTTTCTCACTGCTGGGCTCTTTGCTGCTGTGATTTTAAATGCTCTTAAAGTTCTTAGAGGCTTAACCACATTCAACTAGTGATATTAGCCAGGTCTGACCCCGTGTCCCCTCGGTATTTGTATTGTTTTGTTGCATTTTAACAATCTTCTGCTCAGTTTTATTTCTGTGTTCCACATCTTCGCCATCAATTAGACATTTTTTTTCCACTGAAATAATCATGGGTCACCTTGGAAACTTTTTTTTTTTGTCTTTTTAACTCCAGGAGTCTGACACTGCAGTCAGTAACAACAGGTTAGCAACCTCTCATTAGTCGATGAGCCGGATGCATTTACGAGGTCATTTCTGTGGGACAGGAGGTGATGATGATGAATGGCAGCAAACCTCTGCCTAGACACTCTTCTCCCATGTCACCGTGTGGTTGCTATGGTGGATGTGAATGCAATTTAAGCGTCACCATATCCACCAGGGGGGCGCCCTCTTGGGTAAGTGGCTTTGCGATAGAAAGCTGATGCCTGCCACCGCCATCAAGGTCGTTGTCACTGGCAGCTCTTTAAGTACTGAGTCGCCATGTTAAGAGATGAAAGTTGCTGTGAAAGAGTGAGTATTACAGGGGGATAGGCGCCTGGAAATGAGTTCTCTGAATGTTGCTTACACGAGAACATGCAGGAATATTACCTAATCAGTCAAATCCTCCCAAGCTGACACCTCTTGTGAGACACCCAATGACACCCCACTGAACCCCTGTGCCCCCCACCCGTGGCTCAGCCCTGAGGGAGCCCCCAAGAGAGAATCTGTGGTTTGGAGGTTCTTCTTGACAGACATTCTCAAAATTACTCTAATGGTTTTGCATACAGTGCAATATCTATCTACCGGGGGCACTTTACCCTCAATTAAAAGTATACCGGTGAAGCTGCATATTTTGCATTTCCTAACAATGTGTGTGTTAAACTGGAGGTGATCTTAATAGGATTTTCTGCGGTTGTGAACCAGAGATTAGGAGCTTTATATTGCGGAGCTTGAGTATATGAACAGGGGAGTGTTTTAATCTGAACTGGATTAAAAATGCCAGGCTGAAAGAGGACAAAAAGGACAAGACATCAAAAAGAAATGCCCATTACCTCTTCGTTTTAAAAGGTGTGAGCTAGCACATTACATGTTAATATCTGCTGGAGCACAGAGTGTGTGTGTGTGTGCACGATTGGGCAGTGAGGTTTTCTTTCTTCCCAGAATAAATGCCTACTGAAGCTTTAGCTTGTAAAAACCACATTCAGGATCCAATAACTTAGTTTTCTTACTATTTTCTTGGTTATAATTGGTCTTGTATTGTATAACTTTTATATTTTAGGACTTATTTTTAACATTTTACACTTATTTTGTCTATATGATCATGTTTACAAAGTTATTTCAGTCCATACAATAATTAAATTTTCTGTGATAACCACACACACACAGACAGCATGCACACACAAAACCCATACATACGCTTGCAAATTGTATGCTAATGACTGACCAGGAAACATAAAAGGAAAGCACCAGGATGTGGTCTACCTACAGCTATTAAATATATAATCCATCTGTAATCAAATTTGACAGTTAATCAAGAGAGGCATTTGTAATGCAGACATTTGGACAGACATAACTAACTCCATCAGCGTTTGCATAATAAATGTATGATTTTAATGATGTTAAGCATCTATTAAGCATCCCTGCTCACTTTACAAATGATTTGACATGTCTGCTGTTTATTTGTTTTTCGGGGAGCTATAGATTGTTGCTAGGAGCAATAATTATGACAGTGTGTGAGGTGGAGGGGGTCAGCATAGAGGGAGTTCAAGGAAAAAAAATAATTACTTATAGATTGGATGAATTAATTTCTAATGATATTCACTGGTTCTGCATGACAGCTGCCAAGACCCATTCAAGACTGGCAGAGAGTAAAGGAGTCCTTTTAATGGCAGACAAAGGGGACTATCATTTACAGAAAGTGGGTTTCACCACACCAAGAGGGGAGAGGGTGCAAGTGACACATCAACAAAACACGGTGGGCTTCCTGTATGGGCTCCTGACATCCACAAAGCCTGGGACATGTGTTCCATCTCTTCAAGCTGAAAGAGCGGAGACCCTGCCCGCAAAGTGGCAATTGTTCCTCCTACGTCTGCATCTGAGTGTGTATGACTGAATACAAATATGGTCCGTGTGTGTGTTTGGATGTGCCTGCACATGTGTGTTTTTATGTGTAAACATGTGCGTGTCTTTCATACTCCTGTGGCTAAATAAGCATGCGTGTTTCCTCATACATATGTATATGTATGTGATTCCTGTTTAGATCTGCATGTTTACAAGTCTAAACTTTTGTAAACGAAAAAAAAAAAGTTAGATCAATATAATGATTATAATTTATAATAATGTGCTTTCAGATGGACGAACATGTCAGCAAAATTATAACTACTAGACAACAGCTGAGATTTCCTTCTTATTATTTTTACATATCTTTTTCTATGAGTAACACCTGCATCTAATTTAATGCAAAAGTCATTTGAAAAAAGATGCATAAATTACATTAAGGGCATTGGCCAGTTGTTACTGTAGATAACTTATCTTTCAGTTGAGTTGCATGAATTTAATCTATATGCCACTTACAGTGTAGGCCTGCTTTTACATGTCAGTGATGTAGCAGAAGGCGCACACACCAAGACTGTATGTTTAATTTCTAAAAGAATAAATGTAAGGTTTAAGCAATTGGCAGCAATGCATGTGTGTTGCTCTTTGTCATATAAAACATTTCTATCAATCTTTCCTTGTCCTTACATTTGTATACCACGTTTAACTGTTATGTGAAGCCCTATTTTCTCTTCTGTTTTCCTATTGTGGCCTTTACAGACAAACTTCATGTTCTATTGTGGTGCAACATCTGTATAGAGAGTCATTTTGTTTCCTATGTGGAACTTGATCAAATAAAAGGTCATTTTACTAACGTATAACACAAAAGGCCACTTCACATGATTTTGTGTTTAGTCTCCAAGCTCGACTCTTGTGAATTGCTGACAAGCCGATCTGTAGCATTCTCAAACCGCTAAATTCACAGTATCTCTGGAGTTGACATTACACCTTGTTGTGTTTGTTCTAAGGATTAAACCTTCCACACAACCCTTCCAGACACGGATCACAGACTATTACACACTCCTTCTCGGATGGATGTTCCTGTATCTGCCTGAATAGGAGGAGTGCCACAAAAGGTTGGCCAGTTTAATTACATGTGCACACAATTGTCCCCTCCTCTCAAGGCCTAACGCCTAATCATAATACTGGATGTGTGTCTGCATTTCCACTGTGTCTCCCTTGCTTTCCAGGAGGGTCACGGGCTTCACCGGTTAGCCACTTTGACGAGGTACCCTATATTGTCTCTTGCCTGGGAGAAATAACCCTTCGCCTCGTCTCAGTGTCAAACTTTAACCTTTCTCAACTTTAATTACACTAAGTAAGTTTGGAGTGTGCCGCGGTGCTGTCTGGCCGACTCAGCTCCATCCCTGCGCTGATGGGAAGCCTGCATGGGTGCCACAGCCCCCGCTGCCTCTGACACACTGATGCTACACAGCACTGACGCTGATGCTGACGCTTGCTTTGGCCTGCTTCCTGACCATGCAAACACAGGCGTGTAAACACACACATACACACACACACCACTGAAAATCTGTTAGTGTCAATAGGAACTGTGCTCAAACAACATTTACAGATTTCCTGCTTGTGTTTATTTCAACAAATTCATAAAACGTGCTTATCCACTTCATGGGACGCCACTCAGTTTAATATGAGTGAGTGCTTATGTGTACATAAATGTGTATATAATCCTACAGTGCTCATGAAGGCACTCCTGCACAACAACGACTGGTTAATAAAGTCACACTTTACACATCCTGGAACAGATGAAGAGCAACATTCCTTCATCATAGCATAGATGACCTTTTTATTCAGAGGATCTGTGCTGTGCCAATAACACCATTTGGTATTTTTGTTTGTGCGTGTGCATGTGTGAGAGCGAGGGGGAGAGATGAAGAGAGGCAGAGCCCGGGTATGTTTGCTCATTACTCATTCCTCTGCAGGGGTGAAATGGCTGTTTTTTCCTGTTATGTCATCAAAACTTCCACTTTGGTAATAAAGCAGATTTTCTTGTGGAAGTGCTTTTGCCCATTAAAAAAAATACATGTATGAGTATACTGTATTTATCTTTGTTTTCCCCTCGCACTAATAGTTCAGTGACACGATCTGCATCTGCATGTGAAAAAGCCCATTCATCACTGGACTAAGGTTGAAAAACTATTCAAAGAAAGTAATCTATAATCCTATAAAATGACAATTGACCCAAAAGTAAGAAACAGCATTCAGCAGCAGCAGCAGTTGTAAAAGAGCAATATGACAAAGAAACAAAGCAAAGTAAAATACTGAACAATACCTGAAAATCCAGCATATTCCCGTCACACGTTGGCCTTATTTTTAACACACATGTTGAGTGCTTGACTCAGACAGTTCGATCGATTTGCAGGTAGTCGATTGCGCCACTCACATGTGCACCCTTATGATAATAGGCCCTTTTAGAGTCATCTAATTCTGATGATGAATTGGACTTCCATAGAAAGCCAAAAAGGAGTTACTGTGGTAACCGCATGGCCTGTCAATCACTCGCAATCAGCCTTTTTTCTCTGTTCATTGCTTGATGCGTCAAGATTAGGACCTTCTCCATGGGGGGCTTCAAAACACTCAGAGGAAATGAAGAACCATGTGGAAGTTCTACGGCTGATGTTTGGAAACTTTGCAGAATGTGACCCTTTGGCTTTGACTTACATGCAGCTGAGAGGAATTGAAAAATTGACTTTCCAGGGACATGGAGGTAACTCACGCCAATTTATACCATGAAGACACTAACAAAAAAAAAAAAAACAAAACAAAACAAAACAAAAAAAACATTCTAGTAGCTGTATTTACATAAATTACAACTGTGAGCTAACCTCTTTTTCTAAACCTCTACAGTATCTACATCAGCCACAGAGACAGCATGTGTTTCTGACCACAGAGGCTTATAATGAAATGCCCACATTAAGAATAGAAGGCCATTTAAATGCTAATGCATTCCATGTATAAGTGTTAGGTAAGGGTTGAGAATGTCCCACTGTATACCATGCCTGTATTTGTAGACAGTGACAATATTTAATATCAGAAGCTGTTTTTGATAAAAACTAAAAATAACATTATTTATTATATGTTTGTGTTGGATAGATTACATAAAGTTCTGTTTTCTGGCCTTTTGTGGTTTTCTGGAATAACTGTCGTTGTAAGCGAGCACATGCTCTTTTAATTAGGTTACATTTTACCATAGCACACTGGCAGCAGTTAAACATTTAGGGGAAGTGCAACTAATTCGCTGGGCAGGACTATGAACTGTGGCATTACATCCTTGAAGAAAAGGGGAAAAGCCATATAACAGAAGCACACAGGCTCTAAAGATCTTAATTCCCCATTAGTTCCTTATTCTCTCCAGTGACAAAGACGGGGCCCTTTCAGTCTTGTGGTTCCTTGCATACCAAAGTCATTCAACAGAGGAGACCTTTACCAAGAGCAATGCTCTATTCAAGCCATGTTAATTACAATTTTAAACCATTATTTGTTTCAACACCTGGTTAACCTATTCAGACCTGTTTAAATCCTCTTTATTATCCCAGGTGTGATGGGAAGGCACTAAGGAGTGAAAGGGTCCTGTGTGTACCAGGAACATAATCAACCCAGCACTACATAGTGCTGAATAGCTACTGGGATAAGATCAGATGTTACACACTCCAGTCCTCAAGTAAAATGCTGCTAGGTGGATTATGTCTGAAAAGAGGATTTTGTCAAGGATGTGTCCTCAACTTCTCTTTTTTGGCAGTAAAGTATCATGAATAGCACACTACTTCTTCAGCAGCTGTATTAGGACTAGAAAACTCAATTGCCGGCTTAAAATCAATTGGCTTTGTTGTGCATTTCTGTGCATATATTTGTGTTGCAGTTAGAGGCTTTGAGACCAAGGGGCCATGCTGCGTCATGAGGATGGATGGTGTTTCTATTAGAGGACGTGGTCATAGAAAGGTCTCCTCATCCCCTAAGCTTCTTTTCTCTCTCCATCTCTCACCTACTTTGAAGTCGTAGTCAGTAGTTAGACCATAGTCCTCTGTCCATTATGATGTCATTAACAAGGCTTTACACAGGAACTTGACCCCTGTGGAGCCTTTGTTACTGTGGCCACTCATGGCTTACCTGTCTTAGGTACTTGTTTGAGGATGATCCCATTTCAATAGGAAATATCAACAGAGTAGCATAATAGGACAACATAATGGAGAATGGAGGAAAACACATGAAAAAGAGAATATTACACCATCATGAGAGCTTTTTTTCTGACTTCACTCAATGCCTTTTCTAATTTCCTGGCCGAGCACCTACATCCACAATGGCTAGAGGCTGTTTGTATACACCTCCCGCTGTGTGGTTCAAATATAGTGCAGACTTCAATATAGTAAAGGATAGCCACACAAAGTTCTGATTAACGAATTAACACCCTCTAATAGCCCTTCACCATCTTCCCTTAAATGGATTAAGGCTCCTCTCTAACACTTTCTTTTGCGCAAAATTTAATTAAGATTTAGATTTGGTTTGAACATGCCAGGACAGATTCACACTGCATTCATGATGTACTTCAATTAAGGAGCAAAGCAACTTAAGCTGCTTCACCAATAATTAGACTATCTCCTTTTTTAAATGGTATCTAATTATGCTTTATCCCTGTGTAATTCAATTCCTTTGTAGGTTACAGCATGGATACTGGGACCATCTATTTACATTTTAAAGGTCATCTTCTCCAGTTTCAGGGTTGTATTGAGTGCCATCCCTTTAAAGACATAGCTTTTCCTGGCTCTGTAATGCATTACACCAATGGCAAATATTCAATTAGATGCCACTTAAATCCTCCACCATCCCTGACAACATACTTTCAGTTAGCATCAATCAATAGCTGCTCAGGAAAATACATAGCATAAATTATGCTTCATGGCTTGTACACTACTGGTCAAAAGTTTTGGAATGCCCCCATTTTTCAAGTTTTCATTGAAATTAAATTCAGTTCAAGTCCAGTGAATGACCTTAAATGATGGTGGTAAACAGCCATGGTAAAAAAAAAAAAAAATACTTTAGCTTTTCGGTTTACCTTTCCTGCAGCAATGGAAGTAAATAAGCCCTCGAAAACTAATGCAAAACACGTAGGTCAACTACGGGTTGATGACTTACAAACCCTTTGTCTGTTTAAAGGCAGTGTTGGAGCACACTGTGTTACTACACCCTCTGATGCATTGTTAGAACAATACTGTACTGCAGGAAGGAGCACTGCATTTTGCCATCAGAATGGTGAGGAAAAAGGTGAGTAACAAAGGAAAACAGACTGGTTGGTCAGGGCTTCGTCCTACAGCAAAATAATGAAGAAACATTAGAGGAAAAGAACCAGACGGTGACCTCACATGATGGAAGAGCAGCACAGTCTGCAGACTTAAACCCCATGGAGCTGGTTTGGGGTGGACTGGACAGAACGTGAGAGCAAAACAAACTACAAGTGTGTTCAGCTGCTGAATGAGTCAAAAAAAATAGTTTAAATTGAGGGTTTAAGTTTCAATTATTCCTTCCTGAAATCTTTATTATTTATTTCAGAGTACACTGACACAATTGTCAGTAACAACTAGAAAATAGAGGTGTGACTGATAGTGTACATGAGGGGTTTCCAAACAGTTTTTTTAGTCTGTGTTGACATTTGGCCTCCTGAGGTTGTTTCCCATGTATTTGTATAGTGATTTAAAACAACAGAGAATGTCCTGCCCAGTGTTAATTTACTCAAAGCAGCAGGGGTCGCTGGCCTGGCCACTGACCATTACACAGTAGGACAGGGATGTCCAGCTGACTGTCCTTTTAATCGACAACAGCAGGCCTAAGGAATTTAAACAGCATGGGATTCACCATTTTTTCCCAACAAATAACGTTTATGGAAGATTTACGAGTTACCAGAATTATCTGGGCTTTCCTTCCTTTCAGTTCATTCAATTAGGGGCTGTGAATGTCTTGGTTAAAGGGGGTGACGAGACAATTGAATGTGTCATCTAATTATTTTAGCCCAGCGCTAAGCAAAACCACTACCATGCTGGAATCTCTGGCCTTGGCTTGGCGATATGAAGTAAATGGGTTAAAGCAGCAGGGGTGATGCAATATGTGGCTCTCCTGGAGATCTTCCCCAACCTCTAGCATCTTTAAAGTGAATCAAGGGCCTGCAGGACTGCAATTTGATTAGATAGAAAATGCACGCAGTGTAAGGTAAATCAAATCACCTACTTTATATGCACATTTTAAGAGTAGACTGTATCTTATAAGGTCAGATACTGTACAGGATACACTCAGTGTTCTCCTGTATCTGCTGCTTATGAGAACAGGCCAAAACATACAAGGCTGTGGTGAAGAAATAAGTGATCCATGTCTCAACTGCATCAACCCATGTTGAGGTTTCAAATGCTTTACTTTACCCCAAGACAGCCATGGATAACTGGGATTGAGAAGTCATGTGAACAGTGCAGAGAAAAAGCAGGAGGCCACAAGCTGAAGTCTGTCCTGCAGCCAGGTTTTCCCCTTGTTTGTAAATTAGCTGTGAGTAATGAATTCTGGGAAGCTGCCCTGCTGCAGGGTTGCTCCCTTGCTGCCGGACCCTCCCATGCTCCCCCGTCGACATTGCCTTCCCAAATCTGTCCTGATGTTCCTAGTCTGTCAGTAGCTGCCCCAGGGGGCAGTGCGATAGCCTGCTCCGCCTGCCCCCTTCCCTTCTCTGGGCCCAAGCCAGCTGAACCGTGTAAGTCCCTGCCATTGCAAACATGGTGACCCCAAACTGGATTGACAGATCGCAGACCGTGGATGCTAGGCCACCAGTCCACTGACATCAGTTTCTACTGGTGGTAAGGAAACTGCCAGCATGAAGTGGTCACATTGACAATTTGGGGGTTTGCATTGATAATGAGCGACAGACTGTCAGCTCTGCAAGGACATAGAGCAAATCCAGACCATGATGTCTTATGCTTACGTGTAAACAACTGTTTAGCTAAAGAAAATGCTTTTAAATTCATTTTACATGAGATTTGCACTGCATCAAATCCAAAGACACGCCACATTTCCCTGTTTCCTCTGTACTGCTACACTTATCCTTGTGTCTGATAAAAAGCCTTGGCTATGACTACCACATGGGTCCCCAAGCGCACATTAGAGAGCCTGGGGGGTCCCTAAGTGTCACCCATGAAATCAGGATGTTAGGGTATGAAAAACGGGGGAGGGACCGCTAGTAATTCTCATTATTGTTAAATGTTCATCGTCCCTGGTGTTGACTTTGCCTTAGCCTGGCTCTGCTGCCAAAAAACAACATGACTACAACACCCGCAGTCAGTTTTAAAAGCTTCAGATATCTGCTTAAGTCTGAGTATGACCCTAAATTAATTACAACAAGATCTGACCATTAATGGATAAAAATTCTCCTCGCCACTTCTTACCTCATTGTCAAAAAATTTCAAATCAACTCTTGTTAAAGACTAGTAATTATATGGTGATAAATGCTAAATTTTTTGATTCTAATTCCAAAGGTCAATAGCAATTTGTCAGCAATTAATGTAAAGGAGGAACTGCAGGGCATCCACACCATTTACACAGCGGCCCTATAAAATCCATTCTGCAGCGCTGACTGGCAGAGAGAAAAGAACTTCTCAATGGCAGATTTTTGACGTCCATAATGGCTTAATGTCTGCGTTTGACAGAGATGTTGGGGGAAGAAGAGTGACTCTTTGCGCATTGGCGTGGCCCAGAGGCTTTTGCTGTCACAGCTGATGACAGTAACTTTCTCCATGCAGATTAAATTGGTGTTTACAGATTTGCCCTGGGTGTACATTTTTCCCCCTGCTGGGCTCCACTGGCTGATGATGAGTCGCAGATGTGACCGACGGTTCTCGACACTGATGCTTATGCTTCCATCACACAGAGCCTGTAGTGGCTTACCAGGCGTCTAGCACTGTACTGCCACACAGTGCTTTCCAGTCTGGCACAGGCGAATGGTACAGTATTACCAGCCACATTTACATTTGCAGGAAATGTGAGGGCTGCTGCCACTTCTGTCAGCCTGTACTCGCTGCATACCAGAGCTGCTTGGCTTTACAGAGCATAGGAAGATGAAATGCTGTTCAGAAAATTAAACACCATCAGTCACGATGTTGATCATAGACTCCAACCAAAGGTCCCACAGTGCTACAATAGATATCAGTGACTTGCTCGTGTTTTTGTACTGCTGGAGTTGATACAGCTGGTCAGTAAGAATGTGCTCAAAGTTTAAAGACACAGTGGGTTGTTTTCACAGATGCCTTTTTTTTTTTACTTGAGACCCCACTTCAAAAAGAAATGGAACTTGGCTCGTCACAGAGTGCAGTTTGGCTTTATATATGTGAATCACTGATAACTGAATAGAGACTTTTTTCCATATAGTGTTAGATTACTAGTGAGGCAGGAGACAAGACTACAGTATTTAGTAAGGACTTTATTTTGAAAAGTGGTGAACAAACTGTTGTTTGGTCACTTGGCCTTCTGCTGTACAAAATACTCAAAATACTAAGAATGATGAGCTTTGACAACAATTTTCCCAAAGGTGCCAGGTAAAATATTAAGTAGTTTGTTACATGTTATTTGCATTGATTAAAGTTTAAGTGTTCAACTGTGGGGCAGAGTATGCTGATTGCCTCAAGTGTTTGATGCAGAATATTTACTCTCAAGGGCACTTTGTTAGTGCAAATTAACTGCACTGAAAAATCAATAAACAATAGTTTTGAGGACCGTGGTTGTAGCAGCGGAGGTTAATATTCTGTACAGTATGTGTTGCTTTTGAAAAACAACCATAGTTATGTTTATATTTTTATGTGTCTCTCTTTACTCAAAAAAACAAAGTTGTACATGGGTGAATACTAGTAAGCTTGTTTCCAGTGAAGTTATTAAACCAAAACATTACTTAGATATAATTAACACTTATTAAAACTTTTAAATCATCTTCACACAAAATCACGTCAGATGAGCATTGAATATACAGAGCAGCATCTAGGTGTGTATTCATTTCAGGTTGTAAACAGTAGCCTCCGAGCACTGGGTTGTTATCGAGTTGTGGCCCCCAGCATAGGATTGATCCACTTCAGTCCGGCAGCAGGGGGGCGGGAGCTCTGGAGGGGCTCAGCAGGGCTCCAAATCAATAAGGTTAATAGATGTGGGGGCCACGCAGTCAGAGGTGTGCAGCCTGGCATTTTCGGTGCCAATGAGGAAAATTCCTGATGACGAGGTGTCTCTTTTAGAGCCTGCATTAATGTCAGTCTGATTGCCTGGAGCCAGGATGTCAGATATAGTGGGTTAGTGGAGCCTTGTTCCCTGGCCATTAACTGGAATTAGCTTTACAAGGAGACCCTTCAGACTGGAGACTAACTTGCCACCTCTTCATCCGCTGTCCATTGAGAACAAATTGCCAACCCCCTCCCACCTTTCCTCCTGACTCTATTCTTTCACTCTGATTTCTATAATGCCAACAGTTTCATAATCACTTGATGAGTAATTTCCTCGCATTTGGGATTTTGGAGAGAGAGCTTTCATTTAGAAGTTTCTTTTTTTTTTTTTTTCTCCCACTCTCATTTCTACAGAATTTCTCAAATCACATTTTCTTGGGAGCATAAAGAGTAAAGACAAAAAGTGAGCGTGGTTAAAATCTTGTTTAACTGACAAAATGGAAATTAAAGATTTCCATTAAAGGACATGCTCCTTAACATTTGCTGCAGGATTTGGCGTTTGCCATATTTCAGCCTCTCTCATAAGAACTGAACTGAATTGCCTCCTATTATTTATTTCAAGAGACAATAAGCTAACAGTTCACACTAAGTCTTTTGTAAATTCTCCTCACACTGAAAGTTTGTGCTTAGCTTTCCCACACTGTGATATCCACTGGACTATTAAGATTTCTGAATAGGGCCCTTCAGTTTCTCTCAGACTTACAGCACAGTTTGAATGGCCAAATGCAAATGAACTGCTTGCTGATCTATTCTCTCAGTACCTGGCTAATGTCTATACAGAAAGCCAAGTGTCTGAGTGCGTGTCTCTGTGTGTGTGGATGAGGATATACAGAGAGGTGGAGGCTGGCCACTGCCACACCTGCAATTAGCCATGCACCTGCATCAGTTGAATTAAAGTGTGCGAGCAGGAGTCATGCTGGCTTCACTACCCTCAGCCCCCCTAAACAAAACACTGTCATTTGCAATAAAAGAATCATTTGTCCCCCCCCCCCCCCCCCCTTTCAAAAAGGACCCTTTGCATAGGAAATCAGTTGTCTCTCCCTTCATGGACATCATGCCGTGTGGGCTCCCATGGAAATGTGTTTTGGCATTGTTGTGCCAAGGTGCTCCCCCTCTAATAAATTGAGTAGGATTAAGGGAGAAGAATGTAATAAAGGATAGTCATTTCATCATGACAGCCATTTTTAGAGGGGGTTGGGGCAGCCAGAGATTTAAAGGATAATCAGTCCTGGGTTTATTTCCATAACATGCATTACAATCTGCTTCTTTGAACTTTGCTGCCACTTAGGTTACTAGATTTGTAGGAGGAAAAAAAAAGCATTATTATCAAAATGTTTAGTGTTTGAGACTTGATTGACGTATTAGAGACATCTGAGTGAGTTATTAAACCGTTGTGGCTCTTGGAGATTATTAGGCATTAATCTAAGCACTTTGAAGTGTGCATTTGTGTGTGTGTGTGTGTGTGTGTGTGTGTGCGTGCGCATACATCTTGACTCATAAAATAAGGCAGTTGCTGTAAATTATATTTAAACAAGAAGTCTTGCACGTTGTCACTTTGAAATTTACTGCTGTTCCTTCCCTTCACTCTTATTCAGATGCAAAGAAATATCATGTTCAAAAGTGAGGAACCTCAAGTGGCTAAATTGCCAAATTTCTGCATGCGTGGTATTAGTTTGTACTGATCATGAAGTCAGCCTCCACCCTGCCCCTCCTGACTGTTTGTTTAGTCTCTGTACATGATTGGAAACACTTCAGAAATGGTGACCAGCAGCAGGTGAGGGGTGCCTGAGCTTTGAAGTCTGTGCTCCTTATTGATCCTGTGCATATTCTAAAAATCAAAAGAAGGCATCAAAGGCATAGCTAAACTCTTAAAGACTCTGCACGCCCCAAAAAAGGGCACCAATGACAGCGTGAACAAGCAAAGCAGGTGGTGGCTGCTGGTCGGAGCAATCACCCCCTTCCAACCCCCGTCACGCCCCAGACAGACTGCTGAAGGCTTCTATTTTAATGCTGGACAGCAGTATGGCTCCCAGTTTGACTGGCACTTGTCTCTCATTAGAGGAAGGAAAAGCAGCTTGGGGAAATCTTCAGTTCAAATTAATTAGTCTGCTAAGCCAACACACTGTAGACGCTGCAGACTGCAGAGGATAAATTACAGGACGATAACATTTAGAGTAATTAGTAGATACAGATATTTTTGACAACATTATTTGTGTCATCATATTAACAGTACAGAGGTACTCTTTTACTTTTTTTTGTGAAACCTTTTGGCAGTTGGTTTGCAAGAAATGATTAGAACCTGACCAAGACTGACAAAGCTGTCAGTGTTGGCTTATTACAGATGAATCTGTATTGGGTATATGTCGGCTGATAAAGGAAGAAAATGAAGTAAGGAAACACCAAAGAAATGTTTGAAAGACTGTTGAAGGGTTGCCGTTACCTGGTGTGTCAGAGCATTGACAAGTTTATTTCACTCCTGTCAAATGTCTTGTATAGTCCAAGTCTTGTTCAGAATTTATTTAAAAACAGCTTGTGAGTTGCTTTGGGTTAAAGCGTCAGCCAAACAAGATTGTAAATGTAAGAAAGATTTTTCAAAATGTATAATGTATCGTATGTGTTGATGTTAAAAAATATGGAGTATGGGCAGTTATTTTGTACTTCTTTAACTGGAACTGATGTGCACCACCAAATTACATTTACCAGAAACTTTGGTACCACTCCCAATGTCAAAGTTGAAAACTGAAGAAAGAGCAGGAAAAATGTTTAATGTTACACTGTAACTTTTGTATTACTTTCTTGTTGTCACCTTTATTAACTTTCTTATTGTTGACATTACTCTACATTACTCTTGCCCACTGTTATGCATTTGTCGTAGTCATTAGTCTATGGACGCAAAACACAGTTAAAATCAGTATTCAGTTTTATATTTTGTACAGAAAGAGTTGTCCAGACCATGGCTTCATGGTAACCAATCTTTGTGACAGCAGACAGTACACAGAGCCATCACCTCAACACTCAATGACTCCACTATCGACAGAATTGATGACACTAAAGCAACTAGGTGGAGGCTGCAATTGGAGCATCTCTCTCAAACTCCAGGATAAATCCACACTCCTTCAACCTCCAGCTCCCCCTCTGATGTATGCCTGTCCTCTGCTCTCCTTGGGTGCACATGGGAGTTATTTGAGCCTTTCTTGGACCAGCGGGAAGCAGCGCTGCCACACCGGCTCACTGTTGGATTACCCTCATTGCGTGAGTCTTTGGCCTCTTTCCTCTCGTGACGACACAGGGTCGAGTTCACAAGGGGCTGATTTAACTCATTCACCGCAGTCCACTGCCACTAGCCACATGCCTGCCAGCCCAGTAACTCTAACACAACACTAAGTGTTCCTGAAATGAGGAGACAAAATGCCTCTTTGACTCGATTCACAAAGATTGAATTTTTTGGGGGGTTGGATGATGGGCTGATTTGCGCCTATTGCTCACCAGGGAGTTAATCCTAAAGAAATGTAGCTCAGAGCAGTTTGAGGTCCTGTTTGTAGCTACTGTAAATCTGTATCTTACACTTTCTGTCTTATTGGTTTTCTGGAAATGAGATTGGGCCGTGGTTTGGTGAATATATTTGTATTGTTGTGCTTTTAAAGCTGAAATACTTAGTTGATTGAAAATACATTAATAGGCAGTTAATGTGTTTAGAGAATTAGGTCAATGGTTTAAGTTTTTTCTCCAAGAAAAAATGCCACGTTCAAGCTTCTCAGCTGTGAGGATTTGTTGCTTTTTTTGTATTATGTGAAACTAAACTGAATCTTTGGGTTTCGGACAATTGGTCAGACAAAACAAGCAATTTGAAGATGGCCCTTTGGGATTTGGGAAATGGTGATCAGCATTGTTTACTATCTTCTGATAATTCAGATAAAACAATTAAGAAAGTAATCAGCAGATGAATCAGTTGTTAGTCGCAGCCCTACTGCTTTTTTTCTGTTATTGCTTGTACATAAAACCTGATTAAAGGATCAACATCTAAATCCAAAATAAATGAAACTAAATAGATATGTATCACAATGTGCCCCAACAAAACCTCCCAAAATATCATTAGCATTGGTGCCAGAACACAAGCTCCTGTTTTCAAACATGATTACTGCCTCTAAAAGCTGTTGAAAGTTGCTGCTTTATGAGGTTTTCTCAGTTCCGTAGATATTGTTTTGCCACCTGGGCCTTGATGAAGCAACAGAGAAGGTTAAGACCTTGATCATTTGTATGAACATACTCTCTTTACATTGCTTGTGGTGTAATGATATACAAGTGTACCACACAGCATTTTGTTGCCATGATCAACTATGGCATAAATGCTATCCATTATACAGCTTTGCAATTATGACAAATATGCATTAGTACTGACTTAATCAAAACTAGCACACTGCTGTGATTACATGAATGATTGTAAGGTTACTTATTACATTGTACAGTGTATTATGGGATACTGTTTAAGTCTGCCCATCATCTGTTGGCTTTGGCAAATTCAGTCCCACACTGCTTTTGTCTACAGTGCCATGACAGGTTTAAATTTTATACTCAAAGTCAGTTCAGTGTTAGAAATGATGAATAATTAGACTGTTCATTTGAATATCAGGAAATAGAATCCAGATCTAGAAATGTATAACTAGACTTCTCTGACCGTACATCATTACAAAAAATGCAACATTTCTCACTGGAAAACTCCTTAATTGCACATGGATTAGGATGGCTGACCTATCTCGTTTCACGGGATGTTGTCACTGAGCTCAAGAAAAAAAACAAAAGCTTATCCTGCCTTTTCCCAAGAGCCTTAACAATAATACATACAATGAACCGACTGACCCTTAAAACCCTTCTTTTTAGTCAGTGTGAGGATGTCGTGTTTTTGTTGGCTGTGTTTGTTAAGTGCTCTGATTGCTGTGAGTAGCCTGTACAGAGAATGTGTTTGGCCTCCCTTACTGAGGCATCCCATTATCTGGACAGAGCCATCCCACTAACATCCCAGGAGACACAACTTGAGTAATGTTCTAACATTAATAGGGCAAACAAGGGATACTCTTTACATCAGAACTATTAATTCAAAGATCCTGCAGAGTTCTGGCTGCATGTTATGTGATGTCATTGCAATAAATGAAACACAATTCATTCATTTTCACTTCTTTTTGAGATCTTTCAGTCCTGAAATTTGGGTACAATCTGAGAGTGTCAGAAAAGGCATCACTAATTCATTACAGGACAAGTGAACATCGACTGTGGGTGTGGTAGGAAGCTTCCTCTGCTTTGGGGTTTGTGATCCGTGTCATGTAATTAAAGTCCAAACATACCAAGTTACCTCTTTCACAGGGAGGGTCCACGTCGACTGGCATCTTTTCAGAAAATTGATGTGAAGTCAGAGAAAAAGTTTCAAGAAGAGCTGTGAATTTCAACTTTGTTTTGACGTAAGACATTCACTTTTATTTTATTTTATTTAAACATATTTGTATTTCTCAACATCCTTCCTCCACAGTGTTTCAGTGGGGGACAATCAGAACATTTAGAAAGGGTGTGAAAAAGTCTGCTGCCTGTGGCCAAAAGAATGAACTATGGCAGACTGGAGATTGTGAATAGGCCTTTTACAGGTCACAGAATCCATTCAGCCTACTGACATTGTTATTATCTGACTGTCATAGATGGGCCTAATTAATATTCTAATCATAGGCCTCCGGAACATTGTAAGCAAAATTATCCTCTGAGTACCATTTGCTTACTCAGTCACTCGTTGACTCTGTTAGTGAGAAACAACCACTCTGCTGAAAATGAAC
This sequence comes from Trachinotus anak, assembly GCF_046630095.1. Taxonomy (NCBI): domain Eukaryota; kingdom Metazoa; phylum Chordata; class Actinopteri; order Carangiformes; family Carangidae; genus Trachinotus; species Trachinotus anak. The sequence continues at coordinate 9,154,289 of NW_027273860.1, forward strand.
ACAAGTAAAGGCAAAAAGAAAAAAAAAAGAGAAATATTTAACATTAATGATTTAATTCTGAATGGGGTTCAATGAAACAAATATGTTGTTTTGTTCGTTTTGGCGTGCTTTGAATATGGCTAGCTTGTTTACTTTACATTTCTGACATACCATGATGGTAGAGCCAAATGAATAGATTTTGATATCTTGTTTGCTATCACTGGCTTTTTATGTCATTTGTCAAATCAAGTTTAAATCAACAATTATAGGCAGAACTCTTGTTATCTGCTATGAACAAATCTCACTTCCATGTGTATATTTAGATAAGCAACCTTGTAAAGAGTTTAAGTGTCTGACAAGTCCTCAAACCTTTTTGCAAGTGCCCAGAGATAGAGGACGGCCCCGTTTAGCTGAAAGAGATGGATGAATGAACATATTCATATGTTATCGTCTTCTTATAAATGTCGTAACAAACAGGCAGCGATGTATGTACAATGCTGCACTAGAGCACATGGAGATCAACCAATTTCATTTTTGTATTGGTGTCCAATATTGTAATTGTGTTTTAAGAGTCTGTTGTTTATGAAGTGCGTACAAAAGCCATGCTGCAAATCTTCATCATTATTGTTCCCCATCAACTTGGGATGTCTTTCTCCGTGGGGTGTTAGGAGAGTTATGGAGTGTCGTGACGAAGGAGACCTGAAGTCGACAGATCTGTTCAGGGCACACGGTCTCATGACGGAGCGCCTTCAGATGGGAAAGTGAACAGACTGAAATGCTAATTTCCACACAATGATAAATCTGCAGTATGAAATTGTCAGTACAGGGCTCTTGCCCTGAGGCTGTGCGTTATTGCTTTATTCTATTAGTCAGTTATTACCAGCAATCACAGTCAACCCCCACTGCCCCCCGCACACAAAGCCCCTTTTACATTACATTTATCAGGCGTTGTACAAACGTTGAAAACATATGACGGCAGCCCTCAGAGCTAGTGTTTCCTCCGGGGCTGGGGGGCCTCTGCTGAGGGAGGGGACCTCCAGCTGGCCCGTTGTGCATCTGTTCACTGGGCTGGGCGGCAGTGACACCATGAGGGCCACTTACATTCTTCTCCATCAAGCTCTCACACACCCATCCTCCTATAGATTCCAGTTTTTAACTCTGGTTTGTGTACATTTAAGGATCTCTTGAAGCCAACACTGTTTGAAAGCTCAGAGTCAAGTGTTCACGGTGAGTGTGAATGTTGCTGTCAAATATATGTTTCTGCTAACGCCTCAGTGATGTAGCTAATCACCTGACTATACACTTCTAATTGTGCTACCTCTTTGCCCAGATGTTCAGTCCTGTGCCCTCTGTACACTTCCTCTTATGGGAGCAGCAGCCTGAGGCTATTTACATCACTATCTGTGGAGTAATTACCATACTGTTTTATATAATGCCAAAGCAATCATAGGGTGATAACATGCAATTAAGCAGTGTTCTCTGATTTGTACGTAGGCAATCTTGTATCTCTCCAGCCCTGAAGATAAAGTGCCCATTTCAAAATGTCAGATTCTAGTGGCTTAATCTTGTTATTTTCAATTAATATGCATGTCTCTCTATCCTGGGATTGCCGCCGTTATTGACATTGATAAATTGAGCTCATTTCGATCCGAATTTGGACCAGAGACACTCCATTTGGTTGAATGTCACCTGTTATACTTTTTCTCCGCTCACTTCTTTCTTTGTTTTCTGCTATCTTCAGGCTATGTACAGTACAAATTAAATCTTCCACATCTGAATCGAATTTTTAGGATTGGGAAGTCATGAAAGGAGCAACATACTCGCCGAGAGGTGTTGGGATATAATTGTTTGTCATGTCATTTCTCCACCTTGCAAATTCCCTGTGAGTCCTGTTGGAGGGGAGCAAGCAGCCGTGGATGACAGGTGCCAGGGGGGTTAGGTGTTTATAGTGTTGCCCAGGAGAGTAGTGTCGGCCTGGGCCTCGAGAGACAGTGCCGTCTGCCTGTCTTAGCTGAAGAGCTCTACCTCAGAGACACTCCATACAGACAAGCTCATGAACACCATGGAGATTCAGGGAATGTTGTAGAAAAAAAAAACATTTATTGTTGGGAATAGACTTATTAGGAAGACATCTAATTTTTGGTTTGAGCTGTTGTAGTGAGCCGGCTGCTCAAATGGGTAGGCAGCTCCGTCACATTTGAGCAGATTCTTCTATCTAGCCTGAGGGAGCGTGGTGCTCACCGTTTGAAGATTAAAACATCCACTGTCATTTCCTGCTCCAGTGGTTGCTTTCCCAAGAAGAGTGGAGATATGAATTGTATTTTCCACCCCCTTCAGAGCTGATTATCGAGAGCCAGCCTTTCAGTGGCCTCCATGTTTCATGGTGGTCTCAGGAACAAGCCACCAAAGAGGCGGAATCGGAGGGGTGCAGATCAGCTGTGTGTTGCATTTGTGTAAGCCATTGTTCCAACCAAATACAAAAGGTGAAGCATGGCTAAATCCTTTCTACTTCCTTGTGTGGTTCTTGTGTGTGTGTGCGCACAGCCGCGTCCATGGGTCTCCCTTCACACGCATGTGCCTGACTATGTTTTTATGTGTACTGGTCTATTGGCACGTCTGTGAATGTGGTTGTTGGTGTGTTTAGACCCTCCATTTAGTCTTCCCCCTTAGCCCATCAGTGCATTGTCAGCAGCACGTCCAGGCCAGAGAAAGGCCCGGGTATAGGACTAGGTGCCGTGGTGGGGGGCTCTAATAGAGCCATCAGTCAAGTGCCTGTCCAGCCGACCATACCACAGGGCGTTAGCGTTAATGCTGAGGCACATGGCGTAAGCGCTGAGGAGCAAGGCTGTTTGTCAAAGTGCATCCAATGTGAAGGAAGTTGTTAGTTAAGTGTGTTTGCCCTGTCACACGCCTGCATGGCTATCCCACTGAAACATGTTCTGAGGCTGCTTTGGTTTTTTCCTCAGCCACTTATGCTAGCTCTGTTTTTGTGTGTATCTGCCTATATTTAGTGGTGCGTTGTAAACTGAAGGAAGAGCTTAAATCCATAATGAAAACAGGTATTATTTGATGCTTCAATCACCATCAGAGTTAGTTATACTGTAGCAGACATTAATTTGGTGTTGGAGTTGTCTGACTAGCATGAGACCTCATTGGCTATTTTAGGACACTGGACCAAAATGTGTGTGCCTGTGTGTGTGTGCATATGTGCAAGCCACTTCCTGTGTGACCTTCTGGAGTGTGAGAGGAGAGACACAGTAAGACACACACATACACACACACACACACACACACACAAGCCGACTCTGCATGGAGCAACAGCCAACACTGCCCACTCTGCATCAGCATATCACTCCACTTCTGCTGCATCACCGTCACCACACTATTTGGCTATTTCTGCATGCTATTTTAACCCTGACTGCTCCGACTACAGCTCCTTTTCCCTATCTAGTGGCAGTTTTTATAAATGATCAGTTCAACCATAATTTACCACTAAGCAGATATGAAAGAGAACAGGATTGTGATTTTTAGAGCTCAATATTAGTGCTGAAACCCAGAGCATCACTTTATCATTTTCACCTCTATTATTTTCGTTGTTTTTTCTGCAGACATACATCTCCAGTAATTAGTATGTGAACCATGTGTGTTGGGTGTGAAAACCGTGCCGTATATCCACATTTATACTTGTTCTGTAAAACTCCACAGAGACACACTTACACTTACACTTTTATACTTTCTACAGATTAGTTTAAAATAGAATATAATTCAATCTCAGCTCATTAACATAAAAGCATGTTTTCTGGAAAAACAGCACATTTGCACCTTGGGAAGCTATACTGCAAAAGAAGAGGTTCAAATAGACTTTATGGAGAATATCTATGACATACGGCGCATCGACACTTCTTTGGGAGGAGAACGTTGCCTCGGGCTGAAATTGAAATGGTTCAGCTGTTTCCAATACAACAGCTCTCTTTTAGCAAAAACAGAAGTCGAGATGTAAAGACAGCACATGTTGGAGTGTATAGATCTTATGTTCACATGGGACTTGCTGCTTGTTTAGAGAATCTCTGATCAAAGCCACCTCTCCTGAGAATGGCTTTATTAGATTTCACACCTTCCCCCTAGGAGCCAGGGAAAAAACACAAAGCATATTTTTCTACATCAATAAATATTCATTTTCCTCTCAGATCAATTCCTTTTCAAGTTTGTCATTACATTGCAACACATTAGAGTTTATCAAGCTGGAGTGATTACGATTTTGACACAAATATTCAAAAGACAAATATTTTCAAGCTTAGTAAAATCATCCCATATGTTTTGCCCCCCTCCACTACCAAAAAAAAAAAAAAAAAAAAAAAAACCCTCTACCTTCCTGGTGATGAACTGCAGTCTCATCAGCATAACGATGGAGGAGGAAAAGCAACGCCATCTTTTAATTGGCTGGGATTAAGTTTGGATTGAGAAGACTTTTTGGTTGAATGAGATCTGGGCACGCTGCCAAATGAATAGAAAATGGTGTTCTATTCCTCTCGACTGGCCATGGCACTCCCTCGTCATTAGGAGGGGAGTGCATGTGAGCCATTCCAGATTTGATTTTAATAATGCCAATATCTTCATTTTGCCTCCCAGCCTTAAATGGTGTTTTTTTTTTTTTTTTTTTTTTCTTTTTGGATGAATGCAAAGCAGCCCCTCCTTTCCCCGTTTAGGAATTTAGATAGAAACACCTCTCAGTTCTTTGGATTCCCTGCTCGAGGAGTATCAGGTGAATCTGGCAGGAGTGTTTGAAAGCAATCCTCTCAAATTGAGGAATTGTATTAGCTTCGATGAAATAGAGTTTGCTTTCACTGAGGTGTGTTGAAATAGAGTGCACCTCTCTCCGCCCTGCGATGATGTCTATCTCTTTGTAATGGTGAAGGGCTCAAAGGTTTGGTTTCATTACTGGTTGTAAAAATGAGACCTACTTAATAATTCTCCATCAGTCCTTGTTACCATTTACAATATCACATATTCCCATTGTATGACCTCATGATCACAACATAGCGTTTGTGTCGACAGAGCCACTATGTCCCTGTTTCACCTTTAAGTGCTACTATTGTCAGCATACAAACAAAACAGGCAGAGTGCTGTTTCCTGCTCTCCCCAAATGAACCGTCTGGCCTGGGAGCCGGCTAAAGCCAGAGGTTAGAGCTCCATTTTCCTCCCTTCTCGCCTCATCACCATGACAACGGATATAGAAATCACACTGTCTCCTTGGAAGAAAGCCTGGGTGACACCACACAGTGGCACTTTTGTGGTACATGAGGAGCGCAGGGTTCATTTAGGCGAGCCGGTCAAGGATGAGTATTCAGCCCTCTGAAGAGGAAAGATCAGGCTGGACAGAGAGAGGGGAGAGAGTGGCCTTGGTCAAAGAGCTGTGGTGCGGCTCCAACCACTGAATTCACCAGGCGGAAAGAGAAAGGTGACTGATTCATTTATTCCTACAATAGCCAACAAGCCTGTTAAGAGCTAAGGCTTGTCTGAGCATCTAAAAACCACAAAAATAATCTTTTTCCAAATATTTAGTGGCAATATTCAGGGGAAATAATATTATATCATGACAAAATGACTATTTTTTACTCATGCAAGTCTCCAACTTGTATCAAGGGTTGTATAAGACATGAGAGGCCTCTACTGGCTGCTGAGGTCCTAACATCTGTCGCATTAGTGGGAAACAAACCACATCCTACACAGGGGAATATGACATAAGAGGTATTTGGAGGAGGCAGCTACTGTAAAATAAACAGAACAGCAACGTCTGAAATCCAAGCACAGCTGTGTATAGTGTAGCTTATAGTCAGAAAGCTTATTAAAATTCAATGCACACATTGTTTGATGGATTAAATCTAAGAACTGAAAAGTCTTCTTCCTCTCTGTGTTTAAGAGCATGTGTCTAAATCCGTTCAATAAAACAGTCAAAGGCTTCACACTGTTCACTGAACAATAAAAATCGATACCATTAAACACTTCTTTAAGAAACCTTAAGTGTTTCCCTAGAGGCCTTGTCGGTTTCTATGTATCATATCTTTTTACAGTCTCTTGTCAATAAAACATTGGGAGGATCTTAAATTCTTCATTACATCTCTGAGGCATCTTTTTTCTCCCCCTCTCCATCGTTTTGAAGATTCAGGTAACTGATAGATCAATAGACAATATTCTTAGAGGAGTGAGTGTACCTTTCATGCAGCGCTAACTTGTTTCTTCCTGCGCCCCAGCTGTCTGGGGCGTCCATCCAATCAGAGGATCCCATAAGAGGCAGCCTGACCGACCGCAAGTCTGATCATTCGCTTCCTGAATGCATTCCAATTCCTTCACAGGCGTATAAGCAATTTTTACAGTAGTTAAGCAGAGGTGGAACTGCTTCACATAATCTCGCTTAGACCGTCTCCACTGTCGGCCCAGTGACAAATCATGTTAAATCCTGGGCTGAGCTCAAGCACAAAGTGGAATAAGCTTTTTTTGTGGCAACAAACATCCGAGTACAGGCAGCGCAAACACTCCTGCGATCAGTGTTATCCATCCTTTCAGCACACCAAAACATCATCTACCCAGCAAGTCACAGCTTGTGGTACTGGATGTTTAATTTTGTCTGTTTTCCCTGGACTTGCTGTGCCTCTTTCAAATGTAACCAAACTATAATTCAGAGCTAAACAGCATGTTCTGACAGCATTTACAGTTATGTTGCACTGGATTTGATCAGTGATGTTAGGCTGTGATCTCTAGCTATCAGGGGTCACGTTTGGTGTGATGCCTGAGGGTGTCAGCAGGTCAGTTAACTATTAACCAAGTCAGGCTCCTTTCTCTCCTCTGTTACTAACTTAACCATTGGTCTCCATGGCTAACTTGACACTAACTTGACTCTAGGGAGCAGCTTTAATTGTTTAACCTTAAGCTGACCATGACAAAACAGCTCTTAAAAAACTAGCCAACAGGCTTATTTCCACTACAAATAACAATGTTTTGGAGAGAAAAGCATTCAAGTCGAACACACACACACACACACACACACACACACACACACACACCACATGAAACACAGCGACAGGACACTGAAAAGATCACATATGTGGCTCTAGACCGAGTGGAGAACGAAGTCTTTTCAAAATAAAGTTAAAATGATGCATCTTTTTGAAAGTGTGTTGAATTTATGCTCATCTCACAGTATCATCCAGTCATCCCTGCACATCCTGGTTATGCTAAGCTACATTTCACTGCAACTAATGATTATTTTTATCCTATTCCTTACTCTTTTAGATAATTTGCTAATCATTTCTATCATTGCAAAGATTGCAAAAAATATTCACTATCATTATCCAATGAGACGTCTTCAAATTGCTTGTTTTATATAATAAACAGTCCAAACCCCCAAAATATTCTGTTTACAATGATAAAACAAAGTCAAACATTCTTTCTTGATAACTGATTTGAATGATTCACCATTTATGAAAACTGAAGTTTTTCAGTCACTTTATCGACTAAACCATGCAGCTCTGATCTTTAACTCTGATAAAAATAACTTAAAAATAATAATCTTTCAGTATAGTGGAAATACTTTTTTTTTTTACAGTTGGGTCTCTTAACTTTTTAAACCTGTGTGTTTGTGGTAATAATGTTATGAACACCCACAAACTTTGTGTTCTTCACTGCTGAGACTGACTTTTGACGTTTCTCTGTCTTGAGGCCCTCGGCGGACCGTGGCATGCATCCCACCCCCAGCCTCATCACCCGTCCTCCCACCCCCCCTTCAACCCCATCCTGTTTGAGCTTCAAAGCAAAAGTAGCTCAAGGATTGCTAATGCTTCAGATGGTAGCACTAGTCCTAACAACCCTGAGGTTGAGGAATTCTTTGCAGCAGGCTAAGGTCATTTTTTTTTCTCCTTCACTCTCTCCCCCCTTCTCTCCCTCACTTTCTCTCTCCATCTAACCCCCTCTCTCCCCCAAAATGCTTTTCTCTATTAATCAGAGCTCACAGCTCAAACTGGTCTTCAACTTCCTCCCCAATCCTCACTAAGCCTGTCATTTCTGGCTATTATTTACTTTAATGGGCTTTGGCTGATCCCTGGCGAAGCCTTGGATCTGAGAATAATGCGGCTGAGGGTAGCAGGCCCAGACGCAAGCGCGGGGCTGCCTGTAGATTAGCTATGGCAGATGGGCTTTACAGGGGCTTCCTGTGAGCAGGAGTGTTGATTGAGAGGGCATAATGAGAGAGGTGGTGTCCTCACAATGGACCCAGCCACCTCGCTGCACCTCTTGCGTCCAAACAACCCCCCATTCTCCAAGCTCCTCGGCGCGCTCTCTCCCTCTCTCTCTTTTGCTCCCTCCCTCCCTCTCTCTCTCTCTGTCTCTCTCTCACTCACTCTCTGCCTCTCCTCTGTGTGGAAGTCGGGAGTGCAGAAACAAGCACAAAAGCAACTGTAAATAACCATGAATGTTAATCCAGCATTAATTGGTTCCCTCTTAAACTGGGTGTGCACTTTCACAGGCTGGGCTCCTCCGCGGGTCATTAAAGGCATAGACCCCTTCTCATTGTTTACTTAATGAGCTTCTTCTATATTTCAAGAGACAGACTAATAAAATTGACCATGGCTACAGTATCAAGATGACCTCACTTGATCGTGTTTTATCTGAAAGACAAAGTGTAAAATCTGTGTTATAATAATATGTGTGGTTTCTCACAGCACCCAAACATTCTGTAAAAATGACCCTTAGCCCCCTACCTTTCTACTTTTAACACTTTCTCTCTGCTCCAAAATGTGGATAAATCTCACTGTGTGCTCTCCAGCAATGCCCCCAGTGTTGTTTCTCTATAAACTGTGCTGTTGACACTGGGCCCTGGGCCACACTGGGGCAAACACTCTGCAAATGAAGTGTGGAAAACCCCACAGCAGTCCCGGGGTCAAGTTTGTGTACAAGAGTTAAAATTTTGTTGCGTCCGACTCTCTCTGTCTCCAGCTCTGGAAGTTTCCACACAAGGGCCACTACACAATCCACAGACTCCAATTATCCCCTTCCTCTGAGCGCCTTAAGCAAGTTTTTCTAAACTCCTTTCACTACGCTCTTGTCAAGCAATGAAAGAAAAACTAACCACCATGTCAAGAGAACTCAGCTGCCTAGCAACAGGGCCACAGTTTAATTCTGATTTGCTTCAGGTTTTGAGTAATGGGAATTGACAATGTTAAGCCAGTCACAAGTGTTGTTTGTCACCTCTGAAATGCAAACAAAAATGCATTGTTTTTCCAAAGTATTGAGCATGATTGATGTTTCGAGCCCACAATGGTATCATTCATTTCTCCCCTGTGTTTTTGCCAGGATTGATGTCATATCTTTTCATGGCAAGTTAAAGGTTTTGAAGGAGCATGAAAATGCACAGCTTTTCATCTCGCAGCAGACAGCAGCGCGGCGCATGCATTCCTATAACTGGTGAAGTTTAATGATTCTATTCAGCCTCTGTTCATCTCACCCAGAAATAATTTAATAAGAAACTTTGGCCTTTAGAAGTCTCTGTGTCCCGTCACAATAGTCAGAGGATGGACAAAAGACAATCTGAATACAACAAAGAGAAAGTCCTGAATATGAAAGCCTTTCATACACTTCATTTATTTGTTCTGTGACTTTTTTTTAAATTATTTTTATGACAGACTTTCATACTAAAATATTTTGATTAACACTTGATTATGTGAGTTTCAATGATTTTACATGTTTGCATTAGAGTAGAAATTTTAAATCTTCCTGAAATGTGTTTTCATTTGTATTTTTTGTGCACATTGTACTATTTGTATCATGGATGTACATTCAAGATTTTATCATCTGTGACTATTTAGTAGATATGTGACATTATACAGTTTTGAGAGATAATTACCTGTAATACTTTGTGACCAAGCATTTGTACTATATTAAAGCTACAAAAATTGTGTCATGTTACTGGTATATGTGCATTATGACAACATTTCTTAAATGGGAAAATAATCCAATCCAAATCCAAATCTTGTCAGTATAATTTAACCAATAACTGTTCTTTCTATGTTGTATTTTTTTTGCTTAATTCAAAACAATGAATGCACATTTAAACCCAACACATCAGTATCACTTCTTCAGTAATTTACACCATTTTGTATAGTCGTCTGTGTCCTACACACAAGCTTTTCTTCTTCTTTTTTTTTTTTTTTTTTTCCAGAGAACTGTGCTTGATTGTATGATTTGGAAGCTGGTAATTTCTTCTGCTCCAAGGAGCATTTTTCAAAGGCGCAAATGACACAATAAGAAAGCCATCCATCACAAAGGAAAATTAGTGTAGAAATAAATGGCAGTCTTTGCCTCACTCCTCTGTGTCCCATGTGAAGCTCAGATGAATATTGAGGCAGACAGCAGAGAATAGTCAACAATAACCTCAGTGACATCAAAGGCCCAGACAGTGGTACTGGGGAAGACCACAGAGGGCCAAAGACAAAATAAACAGTGGCTATGTCAAAGCCCACATTTCTCCACCTGGAACTCCCCCTTCAGACGTGTTACTGTTGCAGGTCTTCACACTGAATCCTGCATCCATGCTGTTGTGTTTATACTGCTGTCTGCGATGGATTGTAAAGCTTAATCTTTGCTGCAAATAATTTTCTCCCACCCGGGGTTAACACTGGCCTCATTGATAATGAAACATCTTATCCTTTACCACACAAATAGAAAGACTTAATTTTCTTAATTGTGAAAGACCCCACTGTTCACTTTGTGTGTCTCGCCTGCGTTGCCATTTCAAAGCACGTCTCAGTACATGGAAACTGTAATCTCTCCCGTTTAGATCCTCCTTCATACGCAGTTCGATTCATGTCGTATGAAGTGACAGTGAAATGTATGTAATTTCAGTGCAGAAGTCATGCATATGGCGCGTGTAATTTCACAGCCTTACATTACAACTGCGTCTACATTCCCATTCATGTTGGCCCCAGTGATCTTATCACAACACATGCTTGCATATTTAACATGTAGCTGCGTTGCTCAAACATACAGATTTTTGTTGAACGTCTTGCAATGATCAGTGACATCATTTAACACAAGAGTAAAAAAGGAAATCTGTCAAGACGTATATGCCCACAAAAGTAGGTCTATACGCTGCAGTCATGACACATTAAGAGAAGTCTCTGCTGCATCTTGTTGGGGTAGCAGCTCATTCATAATCATCAACATGCTGAAATAATCAAGAACTACACCACCACAACAAATAGTGCTTGGTGTGAAAAACATATCTGATGTCTCTCAGGTTCTGACACTGTCTGAAATGTCTTCCTGCATTCATAACAAATGGCTTTTAGCACTCATGCCATCTGTCCTTAATGAGTCCATTTTCTCTCCAAGCCATTTCCATACTGTATTGTGCATTGCCTTACATGCATTTGCATAATTGTTCAAAGATTTTGCGCCAAAATAGATATCCATGCTGGGAGTGAGTGTGAGAGGATGAAGCCGGGGGAAGAAAAGAAAGGGAGAGAAACAAGGCAGAGTGAAGATGTTTGTGAAATAATGTGCAGAGAAAATCCATTTTTTTCCCCTCTAAAGCCCCACAGTAACCTAATCAGGAGTTGCTTTATCTGCTAATCCACATTTAAACTTTAACCTGTAGGGGGGCTCTTTGTGTTAGTTAATGTAAGCATAAAAGCAGAGGCCGGCCTGAATGACTAATCAGATCCATCATACATTGTAAGACTAAATAGCTTTTCCAAAAGGAAATCAGAATTAGCGTGACTTCAATCTAAGGAGAAGCAGGGTAAACTTTAAATGAAACAATGGCCATATAACAAAATGGTGGCGTGGAATAAATTAGTGTTCAAAAGGCAACTTCTTAATCAGCTCAGCTGTCTAAGCCAGACAGAAACGGGGATGTAGGGTCATTTGGTAAATGAAGGCATGGAAGGGCAGACCTCAAGATGCAGATAGGCAGCTGCTAACGGAGCCAAGTTGGAAATGAAATAGAAGGACAGGCATATAAACAGGAACAAATGCTGGCAATTTAATAAAAAGTAATTGGAAGGGAATATTTTACAGGCGCACAGGACATGCCGCAGCTAAGATGATAAATGACAGCCATGACAGATGACATATTAGGCTTTTAATATTTCAGTATATAAAGAGAATTAGAAGTTTGAGCTCAAAGCAGGACGTAAATGAGATCATCCAACAACAATGGTTAATTCATTGCAGTATGTTAAACGTCTCAGCTGCTGAAGCTGACTTTCTATTGAACAGACACGCCAGCTGAACTGAAAAGGGATGTTCAGAAATTTGGTTTTGTGTTAAGAAAATCTCTTTTCTATCACAACAATGTTGTATCTGGTTAAAAAAAAAACTAAACAAACATGGACATATTATATACACACATATATACACACATATATATATAAGCATTTGTTTAATGTCTCATCAACATAAACTATGAATATTCATAAAGGCTGTGAAACAATGCATTATTTACCATGACATAAATACTCCTCACTGGATTCTGAAGTCAATTACCTGTCCCAACTGCTACATGCTAAATGGTGCAATTCACGTGAGAGATCTAGAGAAATGGTGATTTTTTTTTTTTTTTTCCTCTATTCACAGCATTACACATTTGTTGTCAGAGTTCATGTTCACTCCTGTGGGACTGGCACTTAAATTTGATTTCCCTCAATCTTACATTACATCATGTCAAGACACTGAACCCTCATATGTAGTCTCTGTAGTGCAGTGACATATGGAGCCCCAGACATAATGTACATAATATTCAAATCGATGTTGTGCTGCTAAAAGATGTCTTTTTTTTTTTGTACCTAAACCAATACAACCTAGGCAGTTTTTTAATTGTATTATTCTTTTGGAACAGATTGTGCTGTACTGTTTATATCTGTGTAAAAACTGGGCTGATAATGCTCTCCAATTACAATAATTTTTCTGCTCTTATCCACCATTAACACTAAAATGCCACTCTTGGATTCAAAGCAGAGAGAATGAGGATTAAAAAAAAAGAATAGCATGTCACTTTCCTCTTATCAATGTATCAAACTATATAATTTTCTCTCCATTAGAGACTGGGACATGCTTCTGTATCAGCATTATCATATCACACAGTAAGGCATGCCGTCAGCCCAATTCATGATGCATTTCATTCCTTTTTTCCCCTCTCTCCTTTGCTCTATCTGTCCCTTCCCCAAAAAAGAAAGGAAACTATCTCTTATTCATTTCAATGTTACACCGATTTTACACACTTTCATTGATCTAACAAACTTGGTAGACCTGAAATTTGGATGGAGCTTAGATGTTACTGTGTTTTTCAGCAGTTTGACACTGAAAAGGGGAGTAATGTGGGTGTAAAAACACAAGTTCATTTTCTAAAATTTACAGGAAAAACAAACAAAAAAAAAAACAAAACACAAAATCCTATTCTAGTCACACAGTGCCTACTTACATATAGCTGTAAGGACAATCCAAACACTAGCGTGGGCAATTAGCTCGCTGTATGAGAGAGGTTGAAGGCTGGGGGATGCGCTCGAGATGATTATCATTTTCATTTTAATAAAAGGTAGCTGCTCCCATGGTATATATGTGTATAGTCTATTTATGAAGCATGCGTGCTCCTAGGATACTAAATAAAACCAAGCCACTGCAAGATTGTGCTGTGGTCTCTGTGCAGGAAACTATGCATTCTCGCTTCCCAAGGTCTGAGCACATGAAGGGGCTACGTGTCCTCTGCTTCACTTCTGCTGTTATTGTCTTGTTTCTGTCATGGTCCCAAAGCTCTTCTGTAGGATCTAACTCCATCTAGTGGCCCTGCAGGCTCTCTTCAGCATGCCAGCCACTCCAAACCACACTCAACCTATAGCTGTATACATGCTGCTTCGCCTCCTAGAGCCTCTAAACAATTTCAAAAATACATTCAACCTCACAGAGCCTGTCCACCCCTCCAAATCTAGAGTTCTTTGCATCTTCATGACATCTTTACTGAATATCCTTGTAAATAAGTGGAGCCACTGTGGTTGTGCTTCTCCAGGACCAGTCTGCCAGAGGCTGGGGGTAATAAAACACCTTTTTGGAGCCAACACTCAGAGCCTAATAATAAAAGAAGCCATCTCAAGGGACATGTAATCTTTGCACATCCACTAAAGCTCATTATAACCATAATACCACAATAAAGTTGTCTCTGTCATATTAATGTTACCCACTTTTTTTTTTTTTTTTTTTTTTTAGAATTCTAATGAAGTTGTCCAGTCCATTTTCATTTAGCAGATTACGATATGTAAAGAAACAATAACCGAGGCCAAGGCTTTGCGACTGTAATCACACAATTTACTACCACTCTCAGGTCTTATATGACAGGCCAATTTCCACACTTATTAAGCCTCTGACACACTTGAAATAATCGTATTAGCGTTTTTTTGTGAAATTAGCCCAATTTCTGGGAGACAGTCTTGAATCGACGTAATAGACTCTTATACATAACTTGTGATGTCTCTATTGCTGCTCTGCACCAGGCAGGGGGTGGAAAGGCCGACCCTTAGTCAGAGCTATCAGTCAAAGCGCACTCTCTGATTGGCCTGCTATATGCCGCACTATGTTCCTTTTTTAAATTTCTAATCAAGGATGTGGTGCTAAATGATTTAATTTACCCGGGAAAGAAAGATATGGAATATTTTAACACTTCTAGCGACTCCCTGTGGAGAAGGTCAGAGGCATGTCTGAGACCTCCAGTCCAGCTACGCCAGAGAACAACTTCCCCACTTGTTTTTCACCCGCAATGTTTAACATGCCTGGCATTTTGCCTTGGTGTCACTGGTAAACATTGCCAAAGTAGCAAGCATGAAAGTTGCGGTGTCATAATTCACCACCGCAGAATGAGGCCGCTCACTGGGAGCGGTGGAAAGAAGAAACACACGAGGCGCTCTGCTCATTGCCCCCCTCCAGTGAGGAATGCACACACTGCAAACCGGTTTCTAGTTGGGGTACGCCACATCCTGGTACTTTTATCTTTAACCCCTGACCCCTGGCACATCTGGAATCATAGTTGGACGCAAACATGAGGAAGTTTTCTTTTCTCTTTGCTCAGAGTGGTTATGGAAGAGAAGCTTTCAAGTTTTTCAGCAACACAGTTGACATAGCTTTCTCAGAGCAGCGATGTTTAATGGCTGCACTAGCTATGAACTCTGGGATATTGACCATTTTAGCGGTATAATAGGCGAGCATGGAACTCTGAGGTGGTGAGAAAACACTATTGTTCTTTTTGGCTGTGTGGCTTCAAGACTTGGAAGCAGATAAACATCTCAGCTGGAGATAGACGTCTTTGATATTTGAGGATGATGAGCTGGACAACGGGCTGTAGCCAATGTAAACATGCCCAAGCAGGATATTCTGAAGTAACACACAGAGGCACCTTCTCTTTGGATCAACTGTTTCCAATCAGCTCTTTATTCTTTTATTACACAGCCTCAGTACAGTTTTGGTATAAGGTAGAACATTTTGATCTTTCTTGCTGGGCATCAATGTGTCATGGTTTCTCTTAGAGACAGACAGTTTGTGCTCCCTCTGCATACATGCAGCACATATTGTCATTCTTGTGGAAAATCATCTCCTTGTAGTGTTTGAACTGATTGGGCCTCTATGACAGCGTGAGTCAGCCTGAGGGTGTCTCAGGGATATGAAAAATAATCTTTCCCTCCGCTAACCTTCTTTGAATCAAAACACCAATCAAGTGGAATATAATTAGAAGATTGAAAGCAGGTATTTATTAGCTGTTTATTTTCTGTACCGAGAGGATGCGTTGGAAATGTCCACCTCCTCATCCTGACTAGGTACAAGGAATTATTTGTCTATCAGTGTCTCTTTTGGGACTTGTCAGTGAGGTTATGATTTGATGATCGAAGTGTTTCAGCAAAGATGGGTAACGTCTTCAAGCCTTTATGGCCATTTTTATTTCAATGCTGCGTAGGCAAGGGGGGGTTTTAGGGCCGTTTTAGTAGCGCTGACATTTACTTTAGCAGCGGTTATATGCCACCGCCTTCTGCGGCTCGTCCCGTTTTCTCCACAGCTGCTTTTTTATTCCAGTTAAACGACTATTTCAGAGAGATAACGCAGGTGATACAGACAGATATGGTGAATGGGGAATTTTCTTCACCATCGGTCCAGTGTCTCAGAGGAAAAATCTGAATGTTAAAATACCCAAAGAATTATTTTACACAAATTTTTCACTTTCTCTAAGGTAAATCTTCCATTCTCATCTCACTTATTGTTAACATTTATTTATTTATTCACATCATCTTATTTTTTTAAATTATCTATTCATCCACAACTTTGAACATGACACTGAAAAACATGTGTGACATTTAAATGATCAGGGTCTGTGACAAAAAAATAAACTTTGAAAACAAAAACACCCTTTCATGCAAAATCAATAAATGTATTTAATGAGATATGAAATGCTTATAAATGTCTCAATCCACGGTTAATTGCAGCTTGTCACCCTAAAGCATTCAGTGATATATTGCACAGCAAAGAGTTTTTGTTTTCAGTGTGTGACTTTTACATTATGTCTCTGCTTTGCACTGTGTTTTCAAATGTGTACACAGTGTCACTATTGCCTGTTCAGTAATTTAAATATGCATAATCACATTAATCATCTGAAGTTTAATAGGTAGGGCTGACATCATTCAGCATGACAGACACCAGATCAAACCCAGGGTTGTAGTTTTGCAGAAAATCAAAGCGAGCAATGACATAAAAGCTTTTCATCCTTGAGAAAAAGTCTGCAAGTTCCAAGTAAGGCAATCGCCGCCACCATTTACATCAAAATTCACCAATAAAGTCAGTGTGCTGTAAAAACAAGCCATATTTTTACATCTGTGGCCCTTGCTGAGCGAGGCTGCACAGGGAAGACCATTTCACACATCTTACTACCCCGTGGTTTCCTGGCTTACAGTCTCAGAGTCCGTGTTCTCCACATTTTCCTGCATGCTCTGCCTCGTTAACTCTTACTCAGACCTGATAGTGGGAAAGGCACTTCGCTCCCTTGTTCTTGATTGTTATCCGTCCAACTTTGTTCCCCTAATTTACTTTTTCAAAAAGCAAAAGAAGCTACAGAGCCTAAGTTCTCTTAACCAGCTGATATCTCTATGTGATATCATGGTGATAGCACGCCACATTTTGCATGTTATGTCTTTGCATTTCAAGCTGTCTGCAAGTCTTAATGCCATTTTAGTCTGGTCAGGTCAGGGGTTAGTCAGTACAGAAATGATACACAAAAAGCATAAAACTGCGTAGCGATAACACACAAAATGACTTGAAATTGGCGTCTTAGTCATATGTCATATTGTGATATCAGCCTGGATATCTTGTTTACTGAAGAAGAAAAGAAGTGGCTTGCATCTCAGAGCTAATTTGGAAAGCATTTGATTGCTAAAGTGTTTCCTATAAAAGAACATACTGAAGGCCAAAGTGTGACCTCCCTCTTTCTGTAGATCAGAAACAATCCCAGAAAGGGCAAGGAGACTGATGGACGGAAAAAGATATTGAATGTGGCAGAAATAAAAAAAAGATGAGAGAAGTGCTGACTTCACAGCAACACTTTTCCTTTTACATTAGACTTGTGTGTTCTATCGGTGGGAACACATCAGCAGTCATCAGAGGCTAGTTTACGAGGCCAGACAGGAAATCCAGAGGCAACAGATTAGAGGAGGTCACATCATGCTAATGAGAGTCATTACTATCACATGATAGCCAAATAAACTAATTGCCAGCTTATTTACGAGACAGTGTGTCCTAAATCAAAAGGTTAATTACATCTGAGACAGAGTCCTTCACTTGAAATTGACCTTTAGATTTTCTGTTTTCTTGCTCTTTTTCTTCCTCCGTCCTCCTTCGTCTTTTCTGTGCAAAAGACAAAAGGCCATATCCAGATAGAGTTGCCTGCTTGTTTCTTGATAAGCTTCAGGCGCAGACCCTTGCCTATTACTTTTTGTGTTTTCCCAGGAAGTGCCTGGCTGCATAATTAGCAAACATCATCAGACAAGACTTGGTGCCACCAAGGACTTTATTTTTCCTCAAGTTTCTGCGCCCCGAAGCTTTCCCCCAGCCACCAAAGAATGTTTGTTCTTCTTGAAATTAGATGGGTTTAATTGCTGTGGAACAACAGCAAAACACCCACCCCCCCTCCAAACACACACGCACGCACGCACACACACATAAAAAGTCTAAGATCAGGCTGGCTAATTATGCTAATAGCCAATTGTTCAACCATGGTGATATGTTTACTGAGGGAGTTGATGTGTTTCCTTTTGCTTCGTCATAAGCAGCCTGTCTACGGGTCCTCTGTGAGAACGCTGCACCTGAAGGCAAGACGACTATGCCCTCATCCATCCTGCCTAACCCATTACCCTTGGACAGGGAAGAAGATAAATATTGTTGCAGATGCCGAACTCTCTGCAAATGAGATTTTTCAAGCCAGATTTATCAAGCCTTGGCGGGGTGTTTAAGGCTCCAAAACTTGGCCCTCGGCATGATAAAATGGCAGCACATGTTTCTGAATCACCCACCACAGTGTTGTTGCCAAAGGGTTATGATGATATAGTCAACTGCTTTTTCCCTGTTGTGCATCATAGCCTTTGAGGTTCTCATATTCTCTCAAAGCCTAAGATCTGAAACATGTTGGATAGAGCAGAATATTAATCTTTTTTTTTTTTTTTTTTTGCAAAATTGTGGCGTTTTTCTGCTTTTGTCACACAATATCTCTTGTTTATAGCATGCGCTGAGCTATAGTCTTTATACAGTGAACTGAAAAGAAATTTCTCTAACATGCTGTATCCTGTCAAATACATCCATCCGCTACAAGATGCAGTGTGTTCACACAGGATATTGTTTATTACTGAGTGTGGAAATGAAGTTCAGGTTCTGCAGGTTGAATCAAGACATTTCCCTCTTTCTCCAATGTGTTTTTCTAACGAATTCCACTGTTAAAATTTTTAGAGATAGAAATGTCGAGGCTGGCACTATAAATATTCTCCCCTGTGTCTAAGCTCTAAATCATCTCCCATCAGCAGCAACAGAGATCCGGATTTTTTTTTTTTTTAAAGAGGACACACAGTATGTGGCCTCTGGTCACACCCAAACGTGCCGAGAAGGCACTGATGGGAAAAATTCATAGGGCCTGCAGTAAAAGTTGTGTATCCAAACCTGTTGCTGCCGAGCCTCAGTCTTAACGGCCCTCTGTGGAGCATCCCACGGTGAAGTGCCATATTTATGTTGGCAATATATGCGAAAGAATTAGGATCATAAAACTCGACGGCCACACAAAAGCTCTCAAGGACTGCTGTTTTGTAAGGCCGGCTTTATTTATGCAACTGCAGGCTGAAGTCAAGTTGTCCGCTTTTTCTTTCGTTCAAAACAATATTTCCTTTCTTGCACAGCTTTGTAGCTGTAATGACTGGATGAGATTTATGACTTGAAAATATTTCTTTACTGTTGCCATCATCAGAGTAATGCCCATGTTTTGTTTTACCCATTTTTTCTACAGTGTATTGTTTATTTTTTCGGACCACTGGTAGGAATCCAGCCACATGACCCCACACAGCAAGTGTGTGCAACGTGGCATGTCTCCTGCAGGCCATCATCACCTGGGAAACACAATGAGCTGAGAAATATGCCTAAAACATTTGCCTGTTCTATTTTTATAATCATGCAAGACTCTATTTATATTTGAATAGACAGAAAAGCAGCATTTTGCACATCATCCCACCAAAAAATAAATAAATAAATAAAATCAGTCTCTGTCAATGTAGAACTGCAGGTTAACCTCTGCTGTATGTGAGTGATGGAAAAAACGACCACTGCACTGAATAATGATCTCGATGCTCAGGTTGCATCAGTTACTCTCAGCCTCCTGAGTGTTGAAAATGACAAAGTTCACGGTCCACTAATCCATATATCATATTTACTTCTTCTAGGGAAGGAAATTCAAACAAGCTACAGTATATTTCTATTTCTGTTTGAGCATGGGCTCCTGTGTTCGAAATGTCACTAATTTGGAGAATGTAGCATAAGGAAATACTATAAAAAGTAAAAACTATGTTAAACTTATCCTTTTCCATGATGGTGTGGATGTCATAAGGGCATCGGCTCTGGAGGGAGAAGATTACAGTAGAAAAGTAAGACAAGGGTCAAGAATACTGTAACTTTATACTGGAAAACATTCCCTGCCTGTCCCTCTCCACCCACCCCATCATCTCCACCTCAAGGGGGAGCTCTAACTAGTAGCAGCAGCAGCGGGGGTCGCTCGTAAAATAAACACAAAATTCAGGCTGAAGACTTTACCTGCCCTTTGAGCCGGGAGAGGAAATGCAGACGGCTGCTTTTTACCTCTTTTCCCATCTTCACTGTGGGGTAGGGGAAACAATAACATAAAAAGAATATTATAATGTCAAAACCTGAAATGAAATCACAATATAAAACTTTTACGCACTGCAGATACCCAGGACAAAGCCTGAAAAGGATGGCACAGAGTCGCCATAAAGGTGACCTTTGGCACTGCATTTCCACCACAAATCAACACTCTCCTCACACACACACACTCACTCCGCACAAGCCAACAGGGAGCCTGGAGTTTCTGCAAATGAACGATCTGTCAGGAGGCTGTTTATATCCCCTCTCCCGCTCCCTTATTTAACACTCTCGCATTAAAAGGGAAGAGCTTTTTAATTAGCTATGGACTCTCCTATTTTAATCAACTCACAAGCGGAGTCCAGCTGTGACAGGCTTGACAGGCGAAGACTGGTGACGTTCCGACTGCTGACTTTCCTCCCCAAAAAAAAAGAAGAAAAAAAAGACAGAGGATGGAGACCATTGAATTTGTACTCTTGAGTGGAAAACACAGTTTAGCGAGATAGATGGGTTTTGAATTAAAGTGTAACAAGCTGTCTCTTTCCAGCTAGAAGACTGTAGTGATTTTTAATTGAGTTTTTTTTTTCTTAGTTCTTAAATATACACAACTTGTCATACTGTTTTGAAGTCCTGCCATCTCTAAATGTAAAGCTGAGCCGCTACAAGACTTCTGTGAATTGAGCAGGTACATACAAGAAGACACTGTATAAGTCCCATATAATATATCCTTCTGTTGTCTGCTGTCAGTCACATCACATATTTGTGCATTAAAGCCTTTGAAAACATTTGATTAAACTGGACTTTGTGCCAAAATGTGCAGATTGTAGCGCACTAGCCAAATTAATCAACTTGCTTCATCAAAAACCATGCACTTCATCTTCCTTCACTTCGGCCTCGGACCTCCAGCATACTCTTTTGTCCCTGCAGTGACTTTAAGCTCTTAACTAAAACACAACAACAGTGAAAGTATAACAGAGGTTCTTGTTTCAAGCCATTTGATGTAGCTGCCAGGCAGCCAGTGGGATGCTTTGAATTTAATTTCCTCTATTGAAGATGCAGCTTTTATTTACATGACAAGACTGAACAGATTGCATCAACCTTGGAAAAGATAAATGAAAGACAAATTAAAGCCGATATTTGCCAAACAATGTAATGCAATTAAAAAGGGAGAGAGCTGTCGACTATGTACTGTTAGTCCACTCACTTCAACCATCAGTGACTTTTTGATCTTTTATTACACATAGGAGAGTAGCCTACTGTTAGACTATGATGTGCAATCTGCTCGCCTCTCATATTGTCATGCAAATACATTAGCTTTGGAGATGCGTCCCTCCACAGTACTCTCAGTGGACAACACTCATTAAACTAATTACACATTGAACCTAAACCGAGTGGAGCGTAATGAGGTATGTGATATTCACGAGGAACTCAAGCCACTGGGAGCATGCCAATGGAAATTTGTGATGCCACCATTCCACACCTGCCTGAAACTCACACATTCAGTGCAAACATAATATGCCTTTTCAGAACTATTTGAGTAATTGGCAATTTGTGTAGTCTGCTCTTGCTGGCTTGCTGGAGGGGAGAACAAGCTGAGTCACTCCCAGTCCCAAAAGTTATAGGATGAAAACATATTGAAAACATTATAAATGGGTGCAAACTTTTAGATTTCAGTGCCTCCATCTCTTGAAGCACTTAACTGAACTTTTCATGTGCAGCACACAAAAAAATTTAATTCAATTTTGCTTTAATCTTAATTTAATTAAAGTTTAATCTGTGTATATAGGTCTGCACTTCCTGTCTCTCAAGAGTACAGTCCATGCAGCGAGCAGTGTTTGTGTCCCAGGCAGAGGTCAAAGGAAAAACAATATAATTTGCAATTTAATTCAAGAGATGCCTTCCCATAACACACACACACACACACACACACACACACACACACTATCTCAATCATGAAGTATTTACATACAATCATCTTGATAGCCATGGTGTGTTTTTAACTTGTAGGAGAGGTGACCTCATTTTCCCCCACACAGTGTGCCACTTACAGGTGACTGCGGTGCCACAAGGCTGTTGCAAGCATCAGTGCAAAGTCGAAAATATTCTCCTAAACTGTGTTTATACTGAATATATTAAGCCTACATACTAACTGCATGCAGATTCAGTAATGATGTTCCCATAGAAACAACCTAGTCAGTGCATGTTCTGTAGATATGGCAGAAAATGAATCACATTGTGTTTTCAAACTTTTTCAGAGCAACTCAAGGTGAACAATCCCACTGAAACAGGCTGCCAGACCTTGTTTAAATGCTGTGGCAGATGACAACAAGGCAGAGTCCAACAGCTCTGTGACAGGTCTGCATCAGACCAGAGCAAACAGCACACAGACATGAGGTACCTTGAACTATAGGAAGTCCGAGTACCCACAGAGTCAACAAGAGCTAAATAAGTCACCTGGAAAAAAGCTTCTTTAAAGTCAGTAAATTTGGTTGGACACAAGCAAGTCAGTGTTCAGTGGGTTTATATCCAAGATGGATCTTATTGTATTTTTCCCAGGGACCAGTAAAAAGAAAAACTGGTCTCCACAAAAATGACAAAAACTATTCAAGCAAACTTTCCTGAGTGCTTGTGTCCCTGCCTCAGAAAACATGGAAGACTCCTTTGCGTCAGTGAATAAAACTGGCGCATAGTGTAACCAGTTATAGCGTGTGAGCACGGAGCAATGCTTCCACTCCCAGTAAAACTTTGTGAGGGGCATAGCAGTGAGCTCTGTAGCAGAAGATAGATGGTGTGGGTTTTCAACTTCCTGGACACAGGAGGAGCCAACAGGATAACACATGCATAGGGTCAGTCCTTTCCAGCACCTTCACAGCAGGCGGGTGCTGGTAGCGGCAGAGTGTGTATGCTGTTTTTTGGGCAAGGGGACGTCATATTCTAGATCGACTCTCTCTTATGGTGTGTGTGAGAATCACCAGGTTTCTTCCAAGACCTAAGAGCAGTAATTCTTCAGTGGCCTAAACCTTTACTCTAGTTGAGTGATTCACGAATCTCTTTGGCCAAAGCAGCGTTACTGTTTGTGTCAAATAGGGACATGTTGTTACTGGCTGTCACAATGTGGGATCCCAGGAGGAATATTATGTCAACTTATTCAACCATTTTCTTGTCCCCCCACTTAACCAAATGCAGGAGTTCTCCTCTCCAACCAGCAGGCAGAATAGGAGACAAAGTGGGTCACTGCACTGTCATCCAGTTGTGGAATATGTGGATGCCAACAGGCCAGTTTTCCCACTGCTCTGGTGAATTCAAAGGAGGCCAAGATGTGGAATTTTACACAGAAGAACTGCTGCGTGGTGTTACCAGTGACTGATTTATGGTTTAAAGCACTCGCATGCATTTACTGTACATGTAAAAGTGAAGGAAACCCTCTCTTTTCTCGACCCATTTTTTTGTTAGCTTCACCTCCTGACACCTCCATCATTTCTGTGCACGTGTGTGAACACTGAGTTAGAAAGAGGAAAGCACTTAATTCTTTATGCACTCCATGCAACCTTCTGAGAAGCATGAAGAATTAATTCATTGCTACTTTTATACATTGCTATTAAATTTGTACTGCTATTTTTATTACACCCCACACTGAGAAGAGGGGATCACATTTCATTTGGCAGAACTGTTTGTTAAAATGTTTTATTTCACTACAAACTCTCTAATTCTCTGGTTTTAGTTTCTAAGCCACCCTGCCTGCTTTTCCCTCCTCTTATTTTTTTTTTTTCCTCCTCACTTCACTAAATGTATCCAGATTGGCTGTGATGGTGTGTGCTGGAAGTTTTCCATGCATCATAATTGTTTCGCTAATTTACTATGCTAATTGAGTAATTAATTCGGGAACAGGAGATTAGAAGGGGGCAAAAATACAGAAATAAATAAACAAGTAAAGCGTTGAGTGTTACCGCCGGGGCTACCGTTTTGTTCTGACATTAGGGATGCAAACTGACTCATATACTCCAGCACGTTTGCTTCCTTTGCCCAAGGCTAGCTAGTTGATGTGCTTGGTGTGCTGGCGCGGAGTTAGCATCCCGAACTTCTCACCATGGGACTTGCAAACATTCAGCCGCTAACTGCATGCTACAACGCATCAATTGAACTCCAGTGGTGTGGTCAAACTTAATGGTTATCACTGTGTACACTTCCAGTGATTTAGCTGCTATTTTATTGCCCAGCACCTTAAACCGAACGCATAAAGGAGGTCGTCATGTGTGTGTCACAATCATTTCAAGAATCCCAGTTGCAGAGAAATTTCATGAAGCAGAAAGTAGTTTAATGTGTGTGTGTGTGTGTGTGTGTTTGTGTGTGGAGGGGAACTCACCACAATGTGAATAACATGTGGGAGGGAATGAGTTGTATATAAAAAAAAGAAGGAAGACTCCACAAGCCTGTGTTTCTCTACAGTGGAAACATGTATAATGAAAGAGAGATAAGGCTAAAATTTATAAATGTGATAAAGTCACTGTCCGAACTACCTGTGATCAAAATATCTCTGACTCATCTTTTAAAAAGAAACAGATAAGGGTGTCCTGGTGGTTCAGAGGAATTTCATACCTGTGACATTAACCCACATCTGGTTTACAGGATCTTGCATGTCTCCAGTCTTCCCCTTTTTTTATCCTGCTCACCATCAAATAAAAGAAAAATGTTAAGTCAAAGTATACTTTAAGGTATATTAGTTACATTAGTTCAGTACGCCAGTGTAGATTCTGTTTCTTCAGTTCATAAAATGACCCTTCACTGATCGAGTCTTTATGTGTAATAGAGATTGCAGACCACAAGATGGCAGTCATCCAATTCACATCTAAAATCCAGTGAGCACTTCGCTCCATATTGAATAACAATCTTCTGTGATGTCTTCATTTTGGATAAAGATATTATTTCCCTTGTGAGAGCTTGTGGTTTTTTTCCTTATTGATTTTCTGGGTTACAGAAAAGAAACTCTAGGTTTACTTGTGCCAAATGCCTATGGCTGCAATTACTGATCCTGAATCCAAAATCATTATTTAGTTACCTTAAGTGATTTTCATATTGTATTCTCTGTATTTTAATTAAATTACTTAATTACCTGTGAAGAACAACTGTTTTGAAACAGTAAAAACCCCTTTACATCCCTTTTTCAAAGATAAATAAGACTGTCAGGAAATGAGGATTTCTATTTCTCACTTGAGTGAACTTGACCAAAACTTCAGAGAATCAGATGAGTAGAAGCATCAAAATCAAGAGGCCTTCAGCTGTTCATTCATGCGTCCACCAAGGGGCAGAGTTGAGACACGGGAAAGACTTCATACAAGAGCTGATCAAGTGGAAAAGAATAGAACTGCTTCATTTTAAATTCACCATTAAACATCAAAGTGCAGTGCAGGACATAAAAGTTCTATCTTTCTTCATAGAAACAGAAAACATACAAGTCTCCCAAGTAAAACTGGACACATTGTAGACCGTGTGGAAAATTACAAATCTTATCAGGGGAAACAAGCCCAACAGCTGTGACTGGAAGTTATCTAGTGGCCTACTGCCCACCTATAAAACAGTGCAGGGCCTGCTTTCTCTGGGAACAGTGCTTTGTGTGGATGAGCTGTAGTACGGTATACATCCTCTGCGGTGACATCAACACAGCCTGGATACGCACAGTTAACAACCTGGTGACGCCTTTGTTTCTCTGTGTGTCAGTGGGCCCCAGATGAGTGGGCTTAATGGATGTAAAGCTTCAAAAAGAAAAAAAAAAAAAAGAACAGTATGGCCCTTTCATGTGC
Source organism: Trachinotus anak (assembly GCF_046630095.1). Taxonomy (NCBI): domain Eukaryota; kingdom Metazoa; phylum Chordata; class Actinopteri; order Carangiformes; family Carangidae; genus Trachinotus; species Trachinotus anak. The sequence goes on from NW_027273860.1 coordinate 9,180,490, forward strand.
CAGGTCTTTAGATGATGTCAGCAGAGTCCTTTTTATTTTTGTGTGCATGGTCTGAGCAGATGGCCTACTTATTATGATATATACCATGACAAAAGGTATGATCCAACAACAGTGTTTGACATTGCAATTTGAATATTTAGCCTAGCCATGACAAAGTAACCCCAAAATAGCACAATAATGTATGTTATTGAAACTAATTTAGTGCACTGAAACAGCCCCTAATAAATATGACACCTTCTCCAGACACTAAGATTCATGTATGAATGGCCTTCAAATCAAAGTGATTAAAGCACAAAGAAAATGATGAAGTGAGGTGCATCACACACATTGTTTTTTTTTTCTTTCTTTAATTCCTCCATTCTTTAATTCCTTTCCCAATCACTCAATTCCTTATTTTCACCCATCTCCTTAGTCTTTAAGTCCTTCAATCTTTCCTTGCCCAGTTAATTCCTTCCTTCTTTAATTCCTATATTCTTTCCCTAATTCCTTCCTCCATTCCTCCCTTCCTTAATTCCTTACTTTCTTGTCCATTTCCCACAACTAAATCACTAACTAAGATAGAGACACACTACAAGATGATGTGTGCAACTGTCTTTGGTGACATTCCTCTGTTAAAAAAAAAAAAGAAAAGAAAACATGAAAACTGGCCAGGATCTTGTAAATCTGTCATGGACATCAGCTTTTATATCATTTATTGTGTTTTTGGCTTTAGGCAATGAGAGGATTATCAGGTACTGCCAAATAAGAAGTATAATCATTGACACTCGTCGAATCATTAAACTCACATCTCATCTTCAAACCTACTGACTTGAGCTTTTCTCCAATCCACAGCTTGTCAACAAGCCTGCTGGAAGCACAAGAAGTACATCTCTAAACCCAGCCCTGTAAAAACTGTATTTCACAATCTGCATGAGAAACAGGCATGGGAAACTGCTTCTTTCCAACACGCTAAATATTGCAAATTGATGACCATGGACCCCAGAATTACTGTGGAGGGAAACTGTATCTTCTGCATGGTTAACATACGTCCCTGACTAAATGCAGAGGTTATGATAACATAATGTAAAAGGTTAGTTGCTGAGGGGAATATTGGGAAGATGTCCCTCAAATGTCACTTGAGCATGATTATTGAGGTTTCCCCTCAAAGTAATTTTCCCAGGGGAGTGTAACTTATGCTACACATAATATGAAACAGATGTATAGTAAAGGAAATGAGCCATGAGAGGAAGAATAACAGAATTCTTTTGAAGTTTGTTTGAATATGGATAACGTGTTACTGTACTGGAAAATGTGAATGTGATGCTAATGGAGTTTGATACATACCTCCGTTAAACAAAAAAAAAAAAACAACTATATTTTGACCAGGTTTTACGTCCATATCTTTTGAATTGAATTGAACTCCAATGAACTGTATCAGTCCAACAGGCTGCACCCCAACACAGCAGATCATAGATGATGACAGTGAGTGACTAGTCATTAAACAAGGATTTATGTAATGGTGTAAAAATGTCTGGAGGCTAAATTTCTAGGTCCTTGACTGAAGCGCCTTGGATGAAGATGTTGTTATGAAACCAGCCATTTGGGAGGTAAAAAAATGAAATAAACTGTTGGCTTTCTACCATCAATAGGGAAGGGAAGGGAAGTACCTGGAGCAGGGACTACAGAATTTAATAACATGTCATATAGTAAATTTCAAATAGTAAATCATTCCACAGTCCTATCACACGTGGTTCAGTGTGTACAAGTTCATTCTACTATTGGGATTTGTCAGGGTTTAATCAACATGCTTAGCTGACGGACAATCCACCATGTTCAGCCAAACTTGAGACAAAAACTACAATAATTTACGCAATTACCAGTGGCTGTACTTTCTATTGTCTGCCTTGTTGTAGCTTTTAATGGGTCTGAGTCATTGCAAACGATTATTAGCACTGTTGTCCTTTTCTGATGTAATTAAGCAGGCAACACAGCCAAAAGGCTAATGAGCAGCATCTGTCTGTGAGGGAGGTCAACGACAAACTAAACCCAGATATTAAAGAAAAGTGAGAGAGTATGTATGAAAGAGAGCTAGAGGGGAGTTGTGTGTGTGTGTGTGTGTGTGTGTGTGTGTGTGTGTGTGTGTGTGTGTGTGTGTGTGTGTGTGTGTGTGTGTGACAATCTGAACAGTAGGGCAGATGCACTTGGGGACTGATGTACCACGGTGTCACATGTCCAAATCTATATAGCCCTTTTAATCCAATGAAAAATGAGAAGTGTGCGGTAACTTTGTTAGAAGTGGGTAATGCAGCCAGGGGAAATGGAACAGAGGCCAGATTTGCAGGCCTCCTCCACATTCAGTGTAAGAGCTAACCTGATTTTCACTGTGCTAGGTCTGAGACCAATATCTCCCTGCATCACCAAAAAGCCCATCAGGAGTGATTAAATAAACAAGATGGACAGTTTTCTGAAAACCTATTAACTGTGACGTCTGTTTAGCATGCACTTGTATAAACAAGTGTATCCTATTACCACCAAATTCAAGGTTTTACACTGAAGGTGTGACCCTGACACCTTTTCAAGTGGTACTTACTTTTAAAATATGAAACATAGATACTGTTCACAGGCTTCATACCCATTTGATACTATATACACGATAGAAGAGACTGGAAAGTATGAAAATAAGATGAGCACTTGAATGCCCACATTGTATCCATCTGTGGTTTGGCTCCAAGTACCCGACAGGAGGCTCATGTGGAAACTCAGCTTCATCAATCAGTATTACTGCTGTCAGTAAGTATTGCTTCTCAAATAACCAGGATGACTGAAGGAGTTTAGACTACGCAAAACTTTGGAAGAAGGGCAGATTCAACAGTTTCTTCAGCATGAGTGGTGCATCTCACCTGTCAAAGATGGATTATGTGTGCCAGAGAGTGTATTTATATGCTGTGCAGAGATGAGTCCAAGTATATATCCGGAACTCAGTCAGTATATTATTTCAATTACAAGTGTAATGATTCATCTTTAGCAATAAAGTACTTTGTTTCAGTGTGCCGTTTTGTAATACTTAGCTTCGTGCTGCCTCATCCCCTAACACGGATGAATCTTTATTAAAAGAAAACAATATCATCTTATAATAGAGAGTAGTATTTCCCCTATGCGAGGCTATCACCAGCCTATTATTGTGATAATTGTTGCTATTGAGATAATTAAATATTATAAATGCTTGTTTGGGAAGGAAACTAAAGCAAGACTTTGACCGCTCAGAGATTTTTCTATACCATTTATATTAAGGCAGCTACCTTTTTAATACCTATGGTTAAATTAGGTCACTGTGGTCAATGATGCAGATCAGACAGCAGGACTGCTTTATGGAAATGCTGAGTGTACAGGATTTTTTATTGACTTTTTAGCTATCAAATTCAGTGGGTTAACCAAAGACAAGCATTCCTACTACGCCATTTATGTCATCTAAAAATGGTCTTGCAATTCAGTTTCCAGAAAATGTATGGACAGTTTACACCCTACCCTAAAATCATACAACTTATGATAATAATGTTATAAAATTTCCCTGCAGTGATAGATTTCACCCACCCAACCATAATACTTTCATCACACATGATGCTGGCATAGTGCCCAAGTGTTGAGACAAATATGTTTATCTGCACTCTTAAGTCACTACTTAATTAACATGGATTAAACCATATTGATCCATTTTAAATTAGGACATTTAACTCATTGAAGATGTAAACCAATTAGATCTGACATACACATTACTTTTATGTTTCCTCTGAGGCTGCTGCTATAGATCTCTTTATTAAAGCTTTGTTAAAAACGTGGGATTAAATCTGCAATTAATGATTATATTTGTTTTTCAGTTAGTCTATCAATTATTAATCAGCTGTTCTATGAAATATCAGGAAACAGTAAAAAAAAAAAAAAAAGCCCAACACATCTATTTATGTCTTTTGAAATTGTTCATCCTGTGCAAGCCACAGTCCAAATATTCAGTTTACTATAACATAAGACAGAGAAAAGCAGAAAATCCTCACAAGCTGGAACCAGGTGATATCTGGCACTTGTTGCTGGGGAAAACAAAGTATGAAAAAATTAAATGGAACATCACAAAAGCTATTGATCAATTTACAAATCATTTCGGCTCTAAGTAGAAATATCTGCGTAATGTTTGTATAATAAATACCTGTTGAACACAAAAGGCTATTTTTACCTGTCTGTGTTTAGATGTGTATCTGAGCAGAGGACAGGATAGGGGCACGTACAGGGTGTTGATGTGGACAGTTTCCAACAACAGCCATGTGTCCACTTATCCAATTCCTCCCGTCTCAGCCTCTCTCCACTCCTCTGTGATTAATTAGCAAAGTGAGTGGTATTAGTCTATCAACAGGCTGAGGGAGAGGATGAAAATATTTACAGAGCTCCCAGGAAGGGATTTCATTAGGAGTTGCCTCTTGGTGAGTTGCCTCCTCTCTCTTCATGCCGACACAGAGTGGGAGTACTCTGAAACCTGACCCTGAATGTCAAGTCACGTGGCAACTGTGTTAAATGCCATAATGACAGAGACGATACAGACATCAGGCAGAAAACAAGATGCTCATTTACTTATAGATCTTGACAAATATGAGTCAAAGAAAGCACATACAGTGATGGGAATTGCCTCGGAACGTGAAAGGCTAAAGTACAGAATATGGTATATAATATCTAGGGAAGCAAAGCAAAACCCCACTGAGACTCAAGGGTAATAACATCAACCCACACAGTCTTGGGAGAAATCGGTAAGCATCAGTCTTTTGGCTAATGTTTCTCACTTTGCTGTACGCTGATTGGCATGAGATACCCCGCTGCTGTGTTATTTCCTCTAGCTCTACTCCTCCTCCCATCCACTCCAGCTTGCTCAGCGGGGGATAACTGACCCCAGAAACACACAGTACAAGCACCCATGGGGCAGCTGAATGCCTATGTTATTTTCCCCTGATAATCATAAAGTACATGTATCTTATAACCAATTTAGGAGCCTTGGAATCCAATCTGCAATAACAGTGTAGATTATGAAAGCAAATATTTCACTTTTTGAGCTATTGTGCTAGCATGTACAGTTATCTCACCTCTGAGTCCAGTGATGTACGCAATATTTTCATGAGCCGCTATTCAACAAACCCAACCTACAAACCACTCGAGGTTAATGATAAACTAACACTGAAATGCAAGGACATAGAACAATACTTATCATTCATCAAGCACAAAAAATACTTTATGACCTGTATTAAAATCGCAAAATATTTTGTTCTGTAAAGTCTGTTGCCATGATGTATTTGTCATTTGGGAGAAAATGTGGTTGTCGCCACTGAAAACACAAGGGAGCTATTTTGGCTCTGGTTTGGAAATTCCTTGGCTTGCTTCCTAAAACTCTTAGCTGTTCATTTAAAGGAAGACATAATCCTGTCTTGTAACTGAATGTTACTGGTACAGATTGGTAAACTTGAATTTGATTATTGCTTCGTGGTTGTATGCCTCGGTCACTAAGACTAGTTTTACATCCCTGTTTATACAGTCATATAAAATATTAAACATGTGTGTGAAATTAGATATCAGAATAGAGCCACAAATCAACCAATCAGAATACAACTACAAACCAACCAACCAACCAACCAACCAATCAGAATACAGCTACAAATCAACTAACCAATCAGAATACATCTACAAATCAACCAGTCAGAATATACCTACAAACCACCCAATCAAAGTACAGTACAAGTTTGTGCAAAACGATTCCCTTGAGGTGTTCCCGAGATATTGTGTTCATAAGGCCAAAATTGTCTTTTCTGAGGTCACCTTTGACCTTGACCATTTGTCCTTGAGTCCAATTGTGAATGTGCGGAAGCATAAAAACACTGCACGTGCTTATCCTGTGACCCTACATTCTCTTTATATGTTGAAAACCATTATTCAGCATTTATACATTCTACATTATAAAAGGTGAAATGTATTTCAGATGATTCATCCTGTAGTCAAGATTTTATCCAATAAATTCTCATTTAGGGCAACCAGCTATACCCTTCCATTAAATAAAACTTCACCTTTGAGTCTTGTTAGTCATATTTTCTAATAGAGCATTGTCATGGGTTGGTGGTGTGTGGTAAGACCAGGGTATGCTTGAGATAGTTCATACAAAGAGTCATCCAACCACATATAAAGGCAAAAGCGTTTATACCTGTTATAAAGCAGCTTGAGGAGCAGAGGAAAAGCCTGCCATCATAGAGAAGAATGCATTCCATTGTACAATTGGTTATAACAGTGCACACTTTTGGACAGTCTGTCCTCAAAGATATTGCACTCTGTTTTACATACAGAAATTGACAGATGTTTGAAAAATGAAAAAGAACTTGAGAGAGGTCCAAAGCCTGCTTACTCTCGCCACCACATGTCTGGCAAATTGCTGTGTGAAGGGGGTCTGAGTGATTATTATAATTTTTTTTTTTTAACACAAATTGTCACATGTAGACATGTCAATTGCAACACCTGAAAGGTGTGAGAGGGAGGGGGTCTTATTTGACAATCCACCAACCACTTCACTTAAGGCATACTGACATCTTAAAGCCCCTTTTTCAGACATGTACTCCTTTGCATTAACTTGATGGCAATTTAACATGTCAGCCTCATGTCTGTTACATAAAAGTCATGACAACACTCTTATTGAACCTACTGACCTTTCCATGTGACTTTCAACAGAGCATGTCTGAAAGCTAGTAAACATAGATATTATCTCAAACTTCATCTCTTATGGACAAAGAAAATCAATTAAATAAAAAGTTGTCAAGAAGATTCTTCTTAGGTCAGTAGAAGTGTTTCCTTTTGCAGTGTGACCAGAGCAAAAGTATTATTAGTAGTATTTCCCCTATGTAAGGCAATCAGCAGTGTATTGTATTGATAACTGTTGCTATTGAGACAAATATTGTAAATCCCTGTTTGGGAGATTTTGATTCTCAAATCAGCAAGATAATGTGACATTGTGTCATATTACTATCATGTTTGAATAAAGCCATGAGGAATATTAGCATGAAATTCATCTATGTTTTTCAGTGTTATGTATTAAAAGTCTGAAAAGGGCTTTGGGTAGTTACAGTCCATAATGTCTTTAGATTTGACTTGAGGGAAAAAAAATCTGCAGTGCAGTGGTTGTAGTCTAAGTGGCAAGAATTTCTCCCTCCAGGTGAGAGAGGAGTGGGTGGAGGCCAACAGTTCTCGACAACTGGGCAGATCATTGTTTCATGCTGCTCTGAAGGACTTTGGTTCTCTTAGGGATTCATGTTCCTTATGGAACGCCCACTGTCAGACAAATGAATTCTGTACTCGGTGTGCTCTCATCCCTACTGAAATTATCCCATGACCACATATTCCACTTTACTTGGAAACGTCATGTGACAGAAGCTAAAGATGTTCTGTCATTTCTCTGTGTTTCTAAGTATCCAAATAAAAAACTAAATTAGAAACCAACATGAGCTCCTCCTTTCCAGGGACTATGTGCTGATGACAAGACCTTGGTGCCATCCACTAACTGGCACTCCTTTAAAAACAAAGCCAAAACAAACTGCTTAAGCAAGGCCAGCAGTGGAAAATGCTGGGAATAGGAAGGAAGGAAGACAAAATGTAAAATATTCAAAATGACTGTTGTCAGTAGGAGAGTAGGCAGACACAACAGGGAATCACACATTTGCATCTCCATCATAGGAATTACAACTAATTTTCGCAGGAGCTAGATACATGACTTCACAAATGTACTGTGTTTTCTAACGTGCCTGGAGATCAGTACATGAAACAGGACTGGAGGGACGGCCAGAAGACTGTCCAAGTTGGCTGGAACAAAGTTCATGACCTGTTGCTTACTTTAGGTCAAGTGAACTCAACATCCCAGAATATGGAACAAATTTGCAGGAACCTGATGACGAACTGAAAGATGCAAGTTAAGGCCATTTAGAGTCTGGTTTTATCATTTTAAGTTGTTGTTGTTTCCGCATAAGGTCAGCAGTAGAGACTGGCCAAGAACTATGTTAAAGCAATACACTATGTTCTTGTAAAATTTAAATACCTTCATTTACTGAGCCATGGCTCTTATAACACCCTGGGGAGAAGGATCTAAAGAGGAATTACCAGCAGCAAAAAATACAGTGGGATATCATCTTTAGGTTTCCATTTAAGGTAATAACCTTATGGCCTGGCTGAACATGTCCATCACTGGATGTTAATGGCAGACATTATGTTCTCGCTTATTGTCTCATGAGGCCGCTTGTTCTCTTTCTACCTCTAAAATGTGGCATTATCCTAACCAGTCAGTTGACATTAAGAGCTGCAACTAAAATAAATTGACTCGTTTCAACTCAGACATAACTGAAATAAATGGTTTTCAGCTGGTTTGAAAAAACGTTTTGTTGAATTGATTCAGACCATCCAAAACTTATCTAGAGTTGTTACGTGACAACCGCACTGTGACACTGTAATCACAGTACTCGGACTCATCTGAGGGCTATATAACAACTTGTATTATCACGCAAAGAAGAATTATGATCATAATCCAAATGATCATCATACAGTCCTGAAATGTTTAATTTCATTTCTGGTCCTAGGGACTTTCACTTTGATTTCATACCAGTGATCAAAATTTTACACAGGATGTGGTTCACACTGAATGAACCATAATGCTGACAGGACATTTAACAAATGAAGCGTAATCAGATTTCTTTTGCATATCGACAATAGTGAATTCATTCCTGAATTGTTGTCCAAACTACAGTGTATTTATATAGGATTTCCATGAAGCTGGAAACCTGCTTGCAACAATATGGTCATACTTCAAAACTGAGACAGAAGCTGTGTATTTAGCCATAGTTTGGGAGAATGCTTGAATGTTTGGAACATTATAGTATATGAGTGGAAAACAAATGGATTTTACGTATGTTTTGATAGTTGTTTCACTGGCATGAAAACTTGTCGCCATTTTTATTTGTGGTTTCCATAAAGACAAACTAATCCCAGCAGTTCCACAGTTCTCAATGAAGAAATTTTTAGAGTCATTTTTTTAAAACAAAAGCAGTTGAGTGTTTTTTTTAATAAAATGTGGAAATACGATGTTGACATGTGTGGACTATATTGTCTTAAATTGTTCTGTCCAGTGGGTGTTATAAAGTTTACCAAGAATTGTTTTCCGTGTATTATACACTGCTCCAATTAAAGATCGTGCTGTAACAAAGGAAGTCTGCTTATTTGTTATATGACAGGGTTGACGAAGACAGAAACATTTCCTCCAAACACATCTGTCAAAGACTAATATGTTTGTTACTACAGAGATGAGGACATGACAAAACATCGCCAGCGTGGCGCGAGTCACCCTCTTCCCGGAGGACGGGGGTGTTTATACGATCTGGAGGGCCCCAGGGTTATTGACTCAGCTGAGCCCAAACTCCCCAGCAGCTCCAGAGAGTAGTATGGCTGGAGGTGGGTTAAAAGGACACTGGAAACAAGATGAGATACTGTATGGACAGTGTTGGCTATATTCACACACAGATGGATCTTAAAAGTGCAATTTAGTTGAATTTACTCCATATCTCTTTGGTAATGGTCCCCTGCCTGGTTATGGATCTTTTACAAGAGAGAGGGTCATGGGTGAGAAAGAAAACTCAATGCTGTTCACATGCTGTTTACATAAGGGAAGCCTGGCTGGGGATAAGAACAGGTTCCAGACCCTTAGTACGCAAGTGTGTGAGTGAAACTTCTCCGTCTTATGCAAACACGTTCACATACAGGCATGTGTACACGCACAAAAACTCATTTTATGTGCCAACACACAGACGCACATTGAATTTTACTGCAGGAACACAAATGTTAACAGCCAGAGAACATACAACCATAGCCTCATATGAAGACACACACAAAAAAAAAATAAAAATTCCTTTGTCATTTGTCACTACTGTATAAAACTGACCATTTGGCTTAGAGAGTAAGAAGGGAACTATTATCGATGAAAGAACAAGAACGAAGAAAATTTATATGTTTACACTCTTCCAACCTGTGTCTGAGATGTCTGCACATAATGACAAATCGCTTTAATAAACAGAATCAAACCCTGAGAGCACCATACTCACTTCCTTGCTTGAAGGCAACATTGCCTCTTCCTCCATTATCTTAGTCTATAATGGTCCTTTGGCTCAGCAGATCATACCTTAAGGAAGCAAAATACGTCTGTCTGCATGACAGCTCACTGTTTTATTGAATTCAAATGACATCCGACTGATAAACTTTAAAGGACTGGAAGGAAATACCAATAACTTTTTTTTTATCCTCTACAGATCTAATAAAGAGCTTAAAATATTCATGGGAGAGGTTACACTAAAAGGATGAATAGCAAGCCTCCCCGAGCACCCCCCATCTTAGTATTTTCCCATCCCTCCCTGTGTGTAGATGTAAAAAGGCAACCTTGGGGAGCCCAGACCTAAACAATGTGACTCTTAAAGGCCTGTTTGAGGCCTTCCCACCACTTTCTCCTGCAATCTCTTAGACACTTCCTGTTTGTGCAAAATATTTTCTGTCTTTGACATATCTGTTCCTTTGCTCCGATCAAGGAGGAGTGTGGAAGCTACATAATTTTACATCTCCAGGGTCAAACCTCTGGGTCAGTGATTTCCGTGACGTTAAGCAGGAATTGAGACTCAGGGGCAAAAGGTCAATCCAAAACCAGTGTGCTTCCAGGTTGTACACGTATTCCTGACTCTTTAAAGTACTAACTAAAAAAAAAAAAAACAAAACAGAGCTGATGTGACAAAATGCACTTTCTGTTCTGTTACGCTTTGTCCACGTCCATCTCGTCCTCCCACACAAGCACAGTTTTTGAGTCAGGCTCATGTAGGCAACAACACTAACAAGGCAGGTCCATTCAGTGTGTGAGATGCAGTAAATATTTTCTGAGCCTTGACTGCACCAGAGGGATGGTGCTAGAGCTGTCCTTGACACCTACGCAGCACACTGAGAAAATAAAAGGCTTGTTAAAGTCACATTGGACAGGTCCCTTATGGGCTATCCCAGGTGATTTATGCAGTGCTGGATATTTAGGGCTGTCAAGTGCCCAGAAATGAGTTCTGTATAGATGGATGTTTGTTGTGTCTATACAAAGCATGAGTATGCTGAGCATCTGTTAAATCAAAATACATGTTATAAAAAAGGTGTTCTGGTAACCCAGCCCCCATTACCTACAGTGCAAGCAAAAAACACAACACATCCACATACTATTTGCCATTGTCAACTGAACAACTTGCCTCCCCCAATGACCATTAGACAACACAAGGTGCATACATTCTTTTGTAACACTGTAATCACTGCAGTAGTTTAAAACATAATTGTTTGTTAATTAGGTGGCTCATTAAGCTGATAAATAGATGTTGTTCTTCACATTACCAAGGCAGTCTTAACATACGCTCTTGATTTCAAGGTATTGATGAATGTTTTTTTCCCCCCCAGTTTTCCCTCAATAAGCACAGATTTATATGGCAAGGTGCTCAAAAGTTTAATCACTGGGATACAAGAATGTGTCCACACACAGACAGACAAACAGCACTATGATAACATAATGTCCTGTATACCATGTATAATAGTTGAGATGGCAGACATGAGTAGTTCTGTAGCCAACTGACCTGACATGGATTTATGTGAATACAGAGTTGATATTTGGCATCTAGATTCTGACCTCATCACTCCCCACAAATGTTCACCAAGTTCAGCACAGCAGGGAATGGGGAGCAACGATAATAAACTTTTCTCCTCACTGGGGAATTTTGATTCTTGTCTACATGTGAATGCTGTGGTGGAACTGGAGCTGAATGCAGAACAGCATTTTTTTTTTTTTTTTTTTGCAGCAGTTTTAGAGCAGTTTGCATTTGCAAACAAGCAGCATAGCAGAGTGAAGCAGTAGGCAGAGCAAGCGGAGCATACAATCTCTAAAGAAATGTTATTCAGCACCATTAACCAGCATGTAACCACTAGGACATGGATTTAAGATTAAGGTAGCAATACACAGTGGCAGCAGCTAAAACAACAAAACAGGAGTTCAGCAATGATTATTAAAAAAAAATAAGAAAAGAAGAATGTGATGAAGCAATCTTTTACATAATCAACTTGAAATATTTTCAAATTCTTAGCTGAATATAGACTGTGTGCTTCTCATGTGTGACAAGGACCATGTTTTCCCACTGAGACCACCATAACAAAGCTGTTCACAAGACAGCAGTTACATCCCAAGTACAATGGGCCCACATATTAGCATTTCCTGGAGACCCAAACTTGTAGTGAGACACAGCAAGAAACCATCACAAAAACAACAGCAAAAACCTTTCAGGAAATATGATGCGATACCACTTCAGCAAATAACAACTAGCTACCTCAAACATGAGTATTCATAGTTCAACAATATGCAAAGCAACAGCCAAGACAAAATAAGCGCAGCAAAGAAAAAGAAGAAAAAAAAAATAGAAAAATGGAAACCATAAATAATGTAGTGAAAGGGCAGCTGCTACAAAGGCCAAGGCACAGGCCACACAGAGATCTCTGAAGCATCTCAGCAGACTTTGAGAAGAGTAGCAGCAGAACCAGACCTCCACAGCAGGTGCAGCAAAGACCTTCCAGCTCAGGTTTGAGGTTCAGGTTTGAGGCCGACTGTGTGGCATTTTTAGGGCAGAGTTAGCATCGCTGCTTCACATTACTGCCACGGCAAGAGAGTAAAATAAATAAATGAATAAATGAAATGCTAGTTGTCTGCCTAAAACCACAAACTAGCTTTGTAACATTATTTTGTAACCATGTATCAACTAACTAGCACTTCTTAGTCACAGAGTTATAATGTGTTTTTTACGAAAGATAAATCCATGTGAATCAATCAAAAACCGAGGCAATACCTTAAAAGGTGAAGTTGAACAGACCCTTTTCACTGCATACATTATGACCTGTCAAACGCAGGTGTATCTAATAACATTAGTAATTGCTTCATACCATCGAAGTGATAGTTGGAATGGAGCCATGGTTCATGTTATTAGTTCCACCTGTGCTTTTCCTGCTATGAGGAGCCAGATTATCTGCTGTGAAAAAGGGTTTATGTGTACAATTCATTTGGGAATTTTTCACAGCAAGATTTATGCAAGCAGCAAAACATGTGAAGTACAAAGCGGACAGACCTTTGAAGAGAAACTGGGGATGTCAGTCAAATCCAAGATGTGAAGCCAAGTTTACTCTCAAGGTCACAGTCAATATAGTGAGAGAACTTTGTGTCTTTTTTTGGTGTAAAAACAGTAAAATAAACAGCAGTTGGGCCAAAGTTGAACTTTTTTTTTTTCACAATGTTGATAATTTAATTTTAATGGAATTCAACTTGACTTCTTGCTACTAGTTAAAATGCAACAAATTCGCACATGGGTTTTTGATGGAAGCCATGCAGCACTAACCTGTAAAATATATTTATGGGCATATACTGTAAGATGATTCAGCTACTTGTCAGTCAATACTGGTCACCACTTTACAGTTCAGATATCACACAGTATTGTCTTTCTTTAGCAGGTGGCTGTGTGTTGGTTTGGCATTTTAGTGCCTGTGTTGTTCTGGTAAAAGGTCCATCCTTCCCCACAGTGCTGTGTGCTACCAGTAATTACCTCAGTCATCAATTCATTCTACTACAGCTTGAGTGCTAACACAGCTAATCTTGTTAGAGGGATTTGATTAGCGAGAACATCGCCCACTATCACACCTCCAGGGTATGAGCATATGAGACGAAGCCTTGTCCTTTTTCTGGCCTTACTCACCCAGAAATTATAGACATCACCCAAGAGATGATAAATGGCCATAGTTGTTGGATTTTACTGTAGTTACATCAGACTCCAAAATGTTGCACAACATTAATTTAGATACACTCTTGGAATAGCTATTCGTGTTTTTTTTTTTAGAGTGAATTGTAGAGTTCACTTTCAGGACATGGTGTTTTGCTTTTTAAACCACAACCTGAAATAAACACTACCCATCTATTCTAAAAAGGTACAGTCCCATAGGAAATTACATTTCCCACCCAATCTTCTCCCTCCAGATCCCCATTTTTAAATCATCAACATCTGTTTCTGCTTGTACTCAAGTGAGTGTAAATCATTGTTGTAGAGCGGGGTGTTGCAACAACATCCTGTCCCTACTGAGAATTATTTGTTTTGTGGAAAACAGTTAAGAGATTCGAAGCTTGATGCATAACTCTCTCCTTACTTCCTGAGAGGTCTCGTGGGTTAGATATAGATTGTTGATAGTTCATGTGACGGCGAAGCAGAGAGCGTGTGGTCGATTTTGATTCCATACAGATTCTCATTGCTGTGACAGGATACATAATAAGAAAACATTTGCCTAATGGATGATTCTTATCATTCACAGTAACTGAAGACATAATGGAGCCTGATCATAATCCCCTGGAGGTGTAAATGGCTCTGTTGCTGTGTAAAGTGAGTTACTCTCCTCCTCAACCTGCCCCTCCTGAAAAATGACAGGAATAAAGACTGAGGAGCACTCTGCTGCATGTCATGTTTTCCAGATATTTGTACCTGTTGCCTTTTGACCCTGTATGACCTCCAGGAGGCTGTGACTCAGTAAATGTGATCATTCTCAAATGACTAGGTCACACCTGAGTGAGCAAAAGCCACCAAACAGGACCTCCACTTAGCTCAAAGTGTTTGTTTTTCCTTTCTTTCCTCATTTATCTTTATCCTAGGTGAAGGCTTTCTTCACCGTCATCACTGCGGACATTGAAACTGAGGGGATTTAGGGGATGACAGCCACGTCGGCTCATCCATCACTATCCATCTCCGTGACAGTTGCAATAGACGGCAGCAGAGAGGTGAGGATGTGACCCAATTCTCAACACCTGTCAGGACCTTGAGAAAGAAAAGAATAGTGAGAGACAAATAACTTAGCACCAAGCTGTGTGTGATGGATGTTTGCAGTTCCTAAAAATAGAGATCCCTTATTACAGCTGGTTTACACAACCAGAAAGTGTTCAGGCTTCAAATACCTCACTTTTGTGCCAATCATATTCTTTAATCACACATGAAATTATTTTTTGTAGCACCAAGTGCCTCAATCGCACTTTTAATAGCCCTGACAAAGCCAGCTTAACCACAGGGAGTTGTCAGGTTGGTCACTGTGACACAGACACACAGACTCCTAACAATACAGAAACCTCTGTAAAAAAAAAAAAAGTTTGACAAATGAGTGACAACTGAATCACACACTGGAAAACGGGAAATGTTCCTAGGAAGCTCAGCAAGGAGTAAAGGAAAAGTGGTAACCCAACTCTCTGGCTCCACCCCGCCAATTTTACCCCCGCTTCTAGCCCCTGATACAGCTTGATCCAAGCCAAGGGTGAGCTCGTGGCAGCTATTAATACAGTGTGTCGACAGGTCCAATCACAGTCAGAGGCTGGCCATTCCTTTCATGCTGTGTAGAGGACAAGGGACAGGGGACTGTCATGGGATCAGAGATGGTACTAATGGAAGAATAGAGGTGGTTGAGTTATTAAAGTAAGATTAAACAAAGTGCTGTCTATAATTGTGCGTGGGTGTGTGTGTGTTTGTCTGCTTAATTAAACTGTAACGCTGAATTAAATGCCCTCAAATGATTGTGCAACAGGCCTAGATTTGGCATTTTAATCAGTTTTACCTGTCAAAAGCAGCTATCAGTTTCATATGAAAGAGAAAGAGTGATTAAAAGCAGACATTAAGAGAGAGAGGAGAGATGGTGCTTGGGGAGTAGGGAGGAAAGAGGAGAGGAGGAGGTGGAGGAGAGGTGCTATTGTGTAAGAGCTTGTGTGTGTTTGTTTGTGTGTGTCTGTGCAGACTGTTGGCTGGAGAGAGATGCTACAATACGTAGCTGACTGGCTCCAACATAATTCATTCATGATTGTAGTGCGTGTGCGTGTGTGTGAGAGAGAGAGTAGTTGGGGGGGGGGTGTGTGTCAGACGGTATTCCTGCTCGTCTCGCTCCACCAGTTAAGTTAAATCACAGGCAGTCACTGGCACACTGCGGTGGTCTCTCTGTCTCTCTGACTGTCCTGCCCAGAAAGCATCAACAGCCTCCTGGTTCAGCAACGCAGGTAAGAGCACACATTACCTCATTCTCGGGAATATAGTTTTACAACTTTTAAGGAAAAAAAGAACCTAAAATATTTTTGTTGTTTTTAGATATCTCTTATATTCCAGCGCTGAAATGAAAAAGCTTCAGTTTCTGTAAATATTTAGCTCATAAGTCTTTTGTTGAAGATCGCTGATATTACCTTGGGGACCCACATGAATTGAATGAATGCAAAGAAACAAAACCAAATGTTAGATTTGACGGGTGCCACCTGTTGTTGCTGTTTGTTCAAGTTGTTCATGTGAAAGTCCTGTGTGTGCAGAGCCTTTAAAACAACGACCGTAGCTGTAGCAGTGCAGTAGGGATCCAGAACTGCATTATGCAGCCTATATGAGGAGAAGAATGGAGTCTATGCTAAAGTTTTCTCTAACATGCCAGGTCTGGTATCCCTATAGTCAAGTCAAATTTCATTTATATAGCACCAAATCACAACAGAAATTATCACACGGCACTTCTCAAATAGAGCAGGTCTAGAACGTAGTCTATGAGATTATTTACAGAGACCCAACAGTTCCCACCATGAACAATATAGACAAGTGGATCCACTTCCTGATAAACAGTAGCCCTGCGCTGTTTAAAAGTCTTGATTTATGAAGAATTTAATCCCAAATACACACTGGAAAAAGGGGCGTAGGCAGAGAAGGCAGGGTGGTTGTGGGACAACAGAGAAGCATAACTAAAGAAAATAACAGGAAAAAAAGGTGAAGTTTAATTTTCAGCCTTGTCAGTGAGAGAAACAGCTGCAATTGCTGCAGAAAAGAGAAATGGAGAGGTCCTGGAGATTGAACATGTTGAGAAAGAGGAAAGAAACCGCTGCAGACACCAAGAGTTATGTGCGGGTTTCACCCTTATAGGTGCTTATTTTCCCCCCTAATGTTTCTATGTGTCATTTAATATAATCTCAGGTTCTACAGCAAAATAATATCCCAACAAACTACTGACAGTGATGTATAATGTGTTGTCGCTCGCGGCATATCTCCTGAAATGCAGAGCAGGAAATGAGGGAAAGTTTTCATAGGCAGAAGTTTGTGCTGTTTAATTGTGTAAGTCACATGAAGGCTCAGTTTTGTAAACACAAAAATGCAGACATGGTTTCTGAAGCCAATATTTCCATTAGCTCCTCTCCTGCAGGCACAAGTCTTCATTTAGGTCATGGACACTGTCACTCTCTCTCTCTCTCTCTCTATCACACACACACACACACACACACACACACACACACACACACACAGGCACTTAATCAAAATCCTCTGTTCTTTCTCTGTCTGAACATATATTTATTAAAAAGTGCATATTTTAAAATGAGAACTGTGTTGGTTTGGTGCATTTTTTGAAAAAGTGCTATCAGCTTAATTGCATGGCACCACTACACTTAAAAAGTTTGGCAGCCAGTGGAGTTTCTGTCGGTTAAGTTACCTACTTCAAAAGCTCTTCAGCTCAAGTGACTCCATGTAAATTGAGACAGGAGGAAGTGAGTTGTAGGAGGCTACAGATGAGGTGCATTACACTCGTAGACAGGCATATTATAACTCTACAAGGAGTAATAGTGACAAATTGAGCTGTAATGCAGCTTTAAGGCTGGCATTTGATGGGTGTTAAATTTGTTTCCCTCTAACCTGTTAGAAGAACTAAAGGTTGAGTTTACACCTACGGGAAGCACCGGTGGTTGCGGAACGCTCTGTTGACTGAAAAAGCCTACACGAGTGGATGATCATGAGGTGGGAGGCTGAGGTGGTGTGTTCCCAGTAAAATGAACCTCACTTCATAATGGGCTGATATAAATCATTAACTCCATCAACCAGACATTTTAGTGGCTCTCTCTATGAGCAGCCAGATGGTGGTGCTCATGTCAGAGCAGCCGGGTGCTCAGGCCGAGGGCAGCCACAGATAGTTCTGTTGATGGGAACCACATTTCTATCCAAACTCAGCATAACTCAGCCGACCCAGGCTGTGATTTTAACTTTTTGGGTTTTTTAGCTTTTTAGCTCAAGGAATTCCTATGATCCCATGATGAGGCTGTGTTTAAATACCCTGCAGTAGGATTAAAAATGGTATGTTGACAGTGTCATTCAGGAGTCAGCCACTGCACTGTAGAGCAAAAAAAAAAAAAAAAAAATCCCCAAACTTCCTCTTAAACATGATTTTAATCATTGCAAGCAGCTTTGTGTTTGCAAACAATGCAGGGCCTCGCAGTCCATTGTCTCCATCGAGAGGATGCAGCTTGCTCATGGACCTTGTGAAGTAGGTGTTTACCTTCCTGTTTGTGGTCACCCAGGGTTTATGGCTGTCATTCAGTAATGTGCCATCTCACTGCGAGCTATAGCTCACTGGGCACAGCCTCTCTAAATCACCTGCTTCCGTGTCACCTTCTGCCTGTGCCACTTCACCTTTATTATGGGGCTCACTTACATATATAGGCAGCAATAACTTTCAGCCTTGTTTATATTCACTTACCACACGTCCCCTTGCCTTGAGCATCTCCCTCATGGAAAAATACTGGCGGTTAAAATGCCGAGCTTTCCAATAATGGTAAAGGGCATGTGGTGTCGATTTTCTGCTATATTTCCATTTGTGGTCACCAGAAAGCTTCTTAGCATTAAGAGATTTTCTTAAACTTTTTTAAATCCTCAAATTGCAAAGCTGATCTTTGTGTTGTTGCCCTCTTCAGTGTAGTTTAAAATTACAGTCACCCACTGTTTAAATCATTAAAGAAAGAAAACACATGTACAGCAAATCCAAGTAGTGACATCTGTGTTGGTACTTTACCCTGCCTACTACATTTGGGTCTGTGCAGGAAATTCTCAGAGATATTTCATTATGCTGTTGCCCTTGGCACCCACACATCTTCCACACTCGACAATCCCCACATCTGCAACCGATACGGTTGTTGCCTTAGCGCACTGAGGGGTTTTTTCAAAGAATTCGTCCACTGAAACCTTGTGGAAAATGAAAAGACTTGGAGATAAAATAGTTTTACTGGAGGAGCTCAGACTGTCTTAATGCCAACCAGAGGGCAGCAGGAATATGGATTGGGAAGTTTTTTGAAAGTGCAAAAAAAAAATTGTCAACAGTCGCTGTAACAGTAGCAACTACAATAACTAACTATTTTCTAGTTTTCCACCATGATATCACTGTACTGTATCAGCTGTGAGATGTAAAGAGAGTAAAATTTTGAAGCTAGGATGCCACCTTGTGGGAAGACGTCTGCGTAGTTTAGTAAAACTGGTAATCAGAGGATTTCTATTTCTATTTGATGAAAATATTACGCAAAATAGACAACTTCCTATTCTAAAAAAACAGCACATAAAATGATTCTTTTATAATCTGTTAATGTTATTTTCCTGTGTCTGAGCTCCAAATTCAAGGCATGTTTTCCCCTGAAATCCGTTTGGCTTCCGTGTAACCACAAACATACTGTCATTTCCATGTAATTAGTGACTAATCTTTACAGCTATATTAATAGTATACATGAGGCTTATGCTAATATTATCACATCAGCCCCACTAAAGATGCTCACTAAGCTGTTCTATTAAACATAAAGACTCTAAACAAAGGGGAGAATTTCTTTTTTTTCCCCCCCATTTCACATTCTGCTCATACAAATGAAGCAAAAACTAGCCCCGAGGCAAATTTTCCTCAGCACGCAGGTTTGATTTTCTCACAGAGCAAAGTTTCCACAGAGCCGAATCCCTGCTGTCCTGTTTGTTTAGGTGTGTGCTGATTAGAAGTTCTCATGCTGGGTACAATGTATCTCTGCACACCAAGGGTTTGAAACGTGACATGTCTTTTACAGTGACTGGAGCCTCAACCCTCTCTTTCACTCCCTCAATACCTCAGCGTTTAATGGTGTTGTTATCCAAGATCACACTTTGCCATGCAGTCTTCATTAACACAGGTCATAACACAAGGCATAAATGTTCTCCTTCCGGGTGCCTACAGTCCACCCAGATGGACGGGCCATTTGATAAACACTGTACAGTTTTACTGTTGCCATTCATTAGCCGAGAGACAATTTAAAGAAGATGGCAAAGAGCAGATTGTCTGAATAATGATGTTTCAAGTGCATTTTTGGAATATTGAATAACATACAACATCTGTTTTTCATGGCTTCTTATTTTACAGAAATAACATAAAGCGTCAGGATGGCTCTAATGTGCAGGTCTTTAATGAGCTGGTGTGGGGTGAGCACTTTCATGGGTGCTCGTGTGGATTAGCGTTTATGGGCCATGCCAGTGGTAATGATTGCTCTTCCCCTAGACTGCCTGTGACATTTTTGTTGTGTTTCTTTTATAGGACTTGCTGAGGCCCTCGCCCAAGGCCTGTATCAGTCAACACAGACGCACCCTGCTGACAGGGCCCCCTGTTTAAGAGTCCCAGGATCTGGCACTAAAAAGGGAAAATGCTGAATATAACGGCAGGAGCAACAGACGGGATAGATCTGAGATGCGGCTTGTCTGGAAGCCATGAATTCATCTTCACTCTGGTACCCATCGTCTATGGCTGTAACTTTGTCATCGGCATTGTGGGAAACAGTATGGTGGTGGCTGTCATATACTGCTACATGAAGCTCAAGACGGTGGCCAACATTTTTGTCCTCAATCTCGCTGTTTCTGACCTCACCTTCCTTATCACTCTGCCCATGTGGGCAACCTTCGCCGCCACGGGCTATCACTGGCCCTTTGGAGGATTCCTGTGCAAGGCCAGTGCAGGGCTGGTGATTTTTAACCTCTACACTAGCATCTTCTTCCTCACAGCACTCAGCATTGACCGGTACCTGGCCATTGTGCACCCTGTGCGATCACGCAGGTTCCGCACTGTGGTGTACGCACGTATCACCTGTGTAGTGATCTGGCTTTTTGCCTTTGTGCTTAGTGTGCCCACAGCACTGACCAGGGATGTCCACAACATCAAAGACTCAAACACCACAGTGTGTGGCATTCTGCACCAGCACATGGAAAATGCCAAGTTGAAAGAGCTCCTTCTAGCCATCAGCCTGATGAAAAGCTTGCTGGGCTTCCTGGTGCCATTCATCATCATCATCACCTGTTACTGCCTCATTGGACGAACGCTGCTGGGGGCAAGACACATCCAGAAAAGCTCCCGTTCCCGGGACGACGAGGTACTGCGTATGCTCGCAGCAGCTGTGCTGGCCTTCTTCCTGTGCTGGGTGCCCCATCAGGTGTTTCACTTCATGCACGTGCTCACCCAGCTGACACTGGTAGAGAACTGTACCATCCTAGACATCATTGACACCGCCATGCCCCTCACCATCTGCATCGCCTACTTCAACAGCTGTGTTAACCCTATTGTGTACGGCTTTGTGGGGAACAACTTTCGCAAAAACTTACTGCGGCTGTTGCGCTGCTCACCAGACGGACCTAATGGGCATCACCTGAGCATCAGCTCCAAGATGAGCGCCCTTTCCTTCCGTGCCTCAGAGGCACTGAGTCTTACATCCAAAAGTAAGGCCTCTTCTGACGTGAAGTGAAATAAAAAGGGAAAAAAAAAAGAAAGAGGGTACAAGTTCACCCACCCCACTCTCACTTTTGGTCTGGTTAAGAGTCTGAGAATGGAGACATTCCATGCTTTTAAAATCCCCAACTGTATTAACAAGCACTGACCCAAGGAGAGTGACTGTAAAGTTATATTCATGTCCCTCTGTGAGTAAGTCAGAGATATTCACTACCTTATACAGTCTGCAGAATAGTTATTTGTAAACCATCACACAACACTCATGCTGGCAAAAGTTTCTGTCAGTGTCACAAAGTAAAAAAAAACAGAAATTAACTAATTTAATTATGAATAGAGCATTTCCCTGCATGAGAGGGCTATACATGATTACATATCGCTTTTTCCATTATTTATATAAGATATGCATGAATGTGCAGGGTTTTGTCATGATAATACAATTTGTGGGATACAGTGCAGTAATATATTGTGCAGTGATAACCATTCTGTATGCTCAGCAGGTCTTTCACCAGTTGGAACAGTTACCAAGTGCTCCACAAAAATACCAAAGCTAAAAAAAAAAGTCAAAATAAGTCACTCATGCATGTTCTGCCATCAGCTTTATACATGGAACAACTGAAAATGTGTAGCAAAAATATGATGTAAATTTATATCAGTTATTAACATATTTGGCCATGACATCCAGTGCCTATATGCTATATAGTATTGTCAAATTATGTGCTCTGTGTGAAAATCTATAATAAGTGTTTGCATAATAAGACTGTAATACTGAGTTGTTTCCAAGTCTGGGAGTAACACACTGTATAAATATGAGTGCTACACAAACACTCCTGGTTGGGTGATCATTGTCAATATCTATGGTGGTTGTATTTGTGGTATTTAAACATGTTGATAGATTTTTTTTTCTACTACGTGTATAGTTTGTGAATATATGAAAATACGAATAAAATGAAAAATCCACAGTCCTAAGTTGATTTTTTTTAAACTACATCATGTGTTAGAAATAATCAGAAACATGTGTCATTAGTTACCAAAACATCCAGAAATAACTGCCGATCTGAGATTAAGTAACTATTAGGAATCAAGATCAAATGACCTTGGCTCAAAGTTTCCCCAAGCAACTTTAACGTCTATTAATCATTGACTATGCATCACGTAGGCCTCTGTTCATCCACGTAGCACCTAAAAATAGGGAGGATGTATGACATGTTGCTGCATCACAGATGGGGATTGGTGGATGGACGACAGGTCAGGGGTTATAAGTGCTGTCCAGGAGCGAGATCAGCCTCACTGCCAACATGAAGGTCCTCCTGTTTTTTGGATTGGTGGCTGTTGCCCTGGCTGACACTACTCGCTTCGAGGGGTAAATTTTTAGTTTTTGTTCAAGCAAAAAAATATTACATTTCTCTTCCTCTAGTGAAACACTATGGCTGTAAAGATCAGAACTGTAGTGCTGATTGTGAATTTGTTTTTAACTACTGGCTGATACAAGCACAGTAACATAATGTGACTCATCACCTGCTCTCTATGTATCATAGTCCTGTATCTGACCAATTTTAGCTAGTGAACATTATGAGTACTGTATTGGTCAGCATTCTGCTTTAGTGTAGTTACCTCCCATCAATCTAAACTACGTAAAATCAGTATTTGTGCACATTACTAAACTACGCAAGCTAAGTTATTGACATGTTTCTGAAGCAGGCATTTTTTAACATTGGTCTTCAGATGAAACGGCGAGCCTTTGGTCGGAGGTGCTTCTGCAGTATTCTACGTTCTTAACGTGGCTCAACCCAGACACACACACACAAAAAAATACTCATAAGCGCTTATTAATGGTAGTGAAGAGTTGGAATTAAAAAATAAAAGAGTTATTGGATATATCCTCTTATATATAATGGAGGCAAAAATGATGCAACAAGGTGGCTTTATGTTTAAAAATTACACCAAGCTACTGAAACATGGCACCACAAGAAAAACTGCTGGAGTGTCATTAAATAATACGATAGATCATCACAGCCCAATTCACTTTTGTGAAAAGCTTTTTTCTGTATGTTTGTGGCTCACAAGAAGAGCATTTTTATACTGCGTGGTAAAGAGACTGTCCTGTAAAGTCATCCACACATTTTGTGTCTATCGTAATGTATTTGTGATCTGTCTTTTTTTCACTAGAGAGAAAGTCTTCCGTCTGAAGCCTGTGCTTGATGAGCATGTGACCCTCATTAAGGAACTGGCGAAGAGCATCGAGGTACCTATCTGCTTTCACACACGCCCCCACCTTAACAGTGCTATCCTCACTCACGACAGGGGTTTCACTGGTTTATTAATGGTGGAAGAGTCAAAACTGGAGCTACTTTTTGGCGTCATTCTGCTAATTTACTGAGTATATGTTCAGATGTGCAAATTGATCCTAACCACACCTTTTTATTTTATGAGTACTTAGATTAAATGTATTGTCTGGTATTTTGGTATCTTGTGTTCATTTCACAATAAGAATTTCTTTCACATTGTCAAATGAGAAGCTGAATTTCTGTATCTAGATTTTATATCCAAATCTTTGAATATACTCAAGTGTTTGACTTTGCTGCCATCTGCAGGTCGACTTCTGGAGACCCGAGAGCCCTGAGCTGGTGACTATTGACATTGATGTGGACATCCGTGTGCCTGCCATCTACCTTGATATGGTGTACACCATCCTGCAGCAGAGTGACATGGAGCACGAGTAGGTCACAAAGACAAAGATCCAAAATATAAACATATAACATCTCAAACCCCAGGTTTTGTTCTTGAATTACGCAAGATGTTTTGACACTGTTTTTGAATTAATCCCTCTTGAGGGTCCTTATTGAGGATCTGCAGACTGCTGTTGAAGCCCAGGCTGACCAGGAGCCCTCTCCCAGAACCCACAGCTACACTAAGTACAACAGCTTTGACAAAGTACGGCAAAAACATTGTGAGTCAGAAACTCAACCCAGATTGGACTGTTATTATCTGTTCTTATTTGTTGTCTTTTTTGATTTCAGATCCAGTCCTGGATCGCCTCTATTTCCTCCTCCAATCCCAGTCTGATCAGTAAGCAGGTCATTGGAAGCACCTACGAGGGACGCCCCATGACTGTCCTCAAGGTATTTCAGGACATACATGATGATACGTTTGTAAGTATTCAAACAGTTATATCTAACACATGTTTTATGATAACCTTAACAACCACAGCTTGGTAAGAAATCCAGCTCCACAAAGCCCGCCATCTTCATGGACTGTGGTATCCACGCCAGAGAGTGGATCTCTCCTGCTTTCTGCCAGTGGTTTGTTAAGGAGGTAAGGAAGACACCTGGATAGGAATGGCAAGCATTCATAAAGAGACATTCACAGTTTACAGCACAGATTTTCTTTTTGCAATCTTCCTCAGGCTCTGTCCACCTATGGCAGTGATTCTCAGATGACCAGCCTGCTCAACCAGATGGATGTTTTTGTTCTGCCAGTCTTTAATATCGATGGCTATGACTACACCCACAAGAGCGTATGTTACAATTTCAACCCTAAGTTTATGGTTCGACTTAATGGAGACCATTGTGTATTGTTATCTTAAAGAATTTGGTGATTTGTTAAATGTGTCCCTGACATGAGAATTTTATCCACTTGGGAACTTTAGAACAGGATGTGGAGGAAAACTCGCTCCAGGAGATCTAGTTCCAGCTGCATTGGAGCCGATCCCAACAGGAACTTCAACGCTGGCTGGTGCAGTAAGTCTGACATATACAAAGTTATATCTTAAAGGGATACTCCAGCAAATTACTATTTCACATCCATTAAGTTGGGAGGCTTGTAAGAAACAGGTTTAAAAAATGGTCAAAATCTTGGAATGAGTCGTGCCCCAAAAAGCTTGAATCCTACATTTCCAAAAATGCAAGTTGGTACCATCTTTCATTAAATCCTTCCATCCTGGTAAACACACGCATCTTTGAAGCTCTATCCCTCCAGTTTGTAGCACATGCTTTCTGTTATAACTTTGTGGCCTCAATCAGAAACAGAGATAACCCTGATGTCATTACTATGGCATTATGAGGGGTTATTTTATCAAGCATGCATTTGAAGAGGTAAAGAAAACGTGTGCTTCTACGGTTTTCCACAATGTCATTTTGATTTCAGCCACTGGAGCCTCCAGCAACCCCTGCAGCGACACCTTCTGTGGGTACAGTCCTGAGTCTGAGATCGAGGTCAAGAATGTTGCCGACTTCATCCGCAGGAACAAGTCCATCATCAAGGCCTACATCACCATCCACTCCTACTCCCAGCTGCTGCTCTTCCCCTACTCCTACACCTTTGAGCTGGCCGCAGACCACAGTGAGCTGGTAAGTCTTCATTATCTGCCCTTAATGACACATTGTACATACAGCTGAAAAAAGATAGTGACTATGTTAACTAATGTGCTTGGTCGGTCACAATTATTGAAGGTGTTACATGCATCACTATAATGTTCTCATCTGGAATAACAACAGACTTACTGCATCAGACTTGTCAGATAAGTTATAGAAGCTAAATAGTATTATATAATATGAATATAATAGAAACTTAGTGTATACCTCTAAAGGTGTTTCCAAAAGCTTAAGCAAGAATTCACCCAAGTCCCATTATGTCTCTTATTTAAAGAACACGCTTAACTGCTGCAAATCATTTACTCCTCGATCATATGCCTCATTCTCATGGCTCTTTTACCTCTCACTGGGGTGTCCAAGAGCTGCGTAGTTAACACTCACACCCCTGCTCCAGCTCTCACACTAACTGAGGCAGATCACATGTCTCTGCCTCTCTATTACTCACTTGTAATTTAGGCGCTTTACTGACACTTCACAGAACAAAAGAACTCAGGGGATCTGTCATAATTCATCTGCCCATCCAGAAATATCATTTCCTGCTTGTGCATTTCTCCTGAGGTTTAATTTCCTGCCGGAACTCACTGAAGCTTTTTTTTACTATTTGCTGTAATATCAGTAAAAATGTTTTGTTTGAACTAGAAGAATGGATGGTGGTTGCTGTTAGGGGAAAAAAAAACATATTTACCATTCTTGCTACCAGCTGTGTTTGGTTCTGTTTTGTATTATTCCCATCCATACTATTTGATTTAAAAAAAAAAAAAAAGTATGATATAATCTTCCACTTATACACCAGAAGTTAAATTCATAAACAATAACTCTTACTTCAGGTGTTTTGCTAATACAACTTTTCTTTGTTTGGTATGACCAGCTACAGTGGCTGATGGTAGCTAACTTTAAATCTTGCTGCGTAACTGACAGATGTTTTTTAATGCTGTCAGAAGGTGTAGATTGAGGTGTATAACAGAGATTAATCAAAGTGTTCAGTAATATATAGCTGTGTTTTAGTCGTTCAACAACCCACTGATTGGTTTTTGTGTGGGTTTTTCAGTGGTTTTAACACATCTGTTTTTTGTTTCCTGTTTTTTGTTGTATTGTAGCTGAAGGTTGCTGAGGGAGCCTCTGCTGCTCTGCGTAGTCTGTATGGCACCCGCTACACCAGTGGACCTGGTGCTACAACCATCTGTAAGTACAGCGAATAGTGCATTGCTCTCCATGGGGAAACAGTGTATTGAGAGGAAGCTTGATAGTCTATTTTCGCCTCTACTATTATGCATTCTGATGTGTTCCCAATACACAAACCCTCAAGAGCCAAGGAGGAGCCTATTCCTAGCAAACAAAGGACTTTTTTAGCCCCCGAAAGCAGTATTTGTATGAAAACACATCCACACTGTCCCAGGTCATCAGCATATCCCACTCTGAATAATCCCCCTCTACTTATTTGCCCGCAGACCCCGCTGCTGGAGGCTCTGACGACTGGGCCTACGACCTGGGAGTGAAATATTCCTACACCTTCGAGTTGCGTGACACTGGTCGTTATGGCTTCCTGCTGCCTGAGTCTCAGATCAAGCCCACATGTGAGGAGACCATGCTGGCCGTCAAGTACATCGCCGCCTATGTGCAGAAGAACCTCTATTAAGGAGCGGAACTGCCAGGACCCCTGCCAACTCAGCTCCTCTGTACCAACCCCCAGCCCCTCCAACCTCTCAGCCATCTCCAGCCCGTATCCATGGATACGGACACCACCCGCCATGTTTCCTCGCTGTGCTTGACAGAATGTCAAGATGAGTGCAAACAATAAAATCAATGATCCATCCCCACATGCTGAATCAATTTTTTACGTGTATATGATAATATAGTGTCTGGTGGACTGGGCTTTTGTCATTTGTATGAAAATATACAACAAAACAGTGATGTATAGTGAATAAAATAATGCCTACTCTTTACACCTCATCACTGCAAGGCCACAAAACATGTCTGCTGCATTTATTGTTAGTGTAAAAATGTACTAATTTAATGTTTAATGCAGTATGTTGCCCTGAAGAATTTAGTGCTTACATACTTAAACAAGACAATGCTTCAAGGAACAAAAGGATCCGCCAATTTACTATATCAGCCCCTCTGAACCCTGGTGATCCCTCTTGTTCAGCTGGCGTTGTTCCAGTGGTGGAGGCTGGGCCGGGTGGGGGTATCACTTTTTAAGGATTTTAGTCCAGCAGCACAGTACGTGACAACCACAGACCACTCCTTGGCATGTATCCACTCTACCAAGCATCTGCCTGAGTGGAGAAAATAAAGGAGCCAAAGAGCAGCAGGGAATCTAACTGCACTGGCACACATTTCTGAAGCAGAGGGGAGAAACTCAACTCGACTGCTTTTTTAAAGCAGATGATGTAAAATTCGGTAAGAGATTTGAAATTTTCCATGATGATATTTGTCTGACCAGTGTTTATGTTTTCCTTGAAAATGAATAAAATATGATGGTTTGTAAGGAATGTTCTTACAAATACATATTTGCATTTAAGGTACGCTCAACGAGTAACTTAGATACATTTAAAATATAAAAACTGAAGGGTGCAGTTTATCCCTTTCCCTCGGTGTTAGACCCATCTCCTAAAATACCACTACACTACTTGATCTGAGAATACTTGATATTTATACAAGACGTCTACTGAGACCACTAAAAATAATGCACAGTAAGAAGACCAGTGGCCCCCTCAACTCCCTCCGTCTGCCCTGTCACTGTCCTGCTGTGGGATCTTTACTCCACAAGATGGCGACAAAATGTCAACTATAAATGATGGAACATGTTGTTCCTGATGTCAGCGCCTCATTACAGCATCATCGTCGTTTCCACATTGTCATCATGAGTAAATGATGACACCGGGCAGGGGAGCGACATGGCAGTTGTCTGAAAGGTCAGGGCTGCACAATAATGTCCCGGGAATGTAAACCTATGCCCCCTCCCCCACCTTGAGACCACTTGTAATCAAAATATAACTTTGCAAAAAATAACTAGAAAATGTAACAGTGAAACTATATGTTTGTAAGTCTGTGTAAAAGCTGAACTCCCTGAACTGGGTGGGGGGTGGGGGTGGGGTGGGGTGGGGGGGGGGCATGCCGGGAGCAGGTGGGTGTGTGGGGACCGTCACATGACGCTGCGCCCGGCTCCTGCCCCCCCTGGTATAAATCCACCTCTTGAACATAGCGTCAGTCCTTCGCTCCACGCAGAGCTGCAGGTCCGGGCTACACAGTAGCTTCGACTTCTCCTTCAGTCATGGCAGGTATGTAACTTTTTTGACATGTTGACATTTCAGACCTCGGTGCTGCGTCGCCTGAGAAGTCCTTGAGGGTGGGAAGTTGTCGCGGACTTCGGCGTTGCGCTGACGTTGTGGACATAGCCGCTCGGGCTTGTCTTGTCTGTCTGTTGCTCAGCCTCCTCCTGAGCAGAGAGCACACTCTGTCTCCACCTGTGTTTTGCTGTCTGTCATGGTTATCAGCTAACTTCACGGCTCGAAGCTATCAGCCGTGTGTGGACCATCACAGACAGAACTGATGGTGTAACTTGTCCTTTCACCACCAGTTAGTCTCTCTAACTGTGTGGCCCACTCCGGTTGTATTGTAGTGGGGGGGGGGGGGGGACACTTCTGTGTCTAGTTGTTAAATATTTTGAAACTTAAGTGATATAAAGCTGTTTATGTTCTCATCTGATGGCAGCTTCTAATGAATGAAATAAAAGCAAGAGCAAATCTTCTTGCACAGGATTTTTTTTCAGAACCAATGTGCTTCCGTATGTCATGATTCTCCATAACTCAAGTCCCACTTGCAGTATAATCTTACTGGGCATTGTCCCCCCCCCCCCCCCCACAGTCAATATGGAAGTGGATGCAGCTCCACTGGTGTGGTTGAGTCAATCACCAGCTTTTTTTTTTTTTTTTTTAAATGTTACTTTTGTGCTTCATGTTAGGCTACTTGCATGAATACTACAGCACTGGTTGTACCAATTGAAAAAGGGGGCGTGAGGGAGAGTAGGTGTGGCGCTGTGTAGAAGCAGAGGAACAGGGGAAGTTTTCCTGGCAGCTCCGATGGTTAAACACTGCGCTCTGTACTGTTGTATTTTCTGTGCCCGTTACATTATTGGTGGTGGTACAGCACCAAGGTGTTGGTATACAATGCATGTGGGATTCATGTTGGCCCACATGCTACAGCCACACAGCCTCCCCGGCTGCCATGCCGATTTCATCATCTCAATTTATGTGTTCTCTCACAAGGCAAGTCATTGTTCACGGACATGACTTGGCAGGTAGCTGACAGATTTTCCTCCCTGCCGTGAGAGGTGGTGATACAGAGCAGGCACCACACTGCAAATAAAATTCACCTTAACGAGACATTAAATCTGGTACTCAGTACTAAACTCTTATTGTTCTGGAAACAAGTGGGAAATCTTCCAACGAGGCCAGACCATATTGCTTGTGGAAATGCAGGGATTTTGAGCCATTAAAGTGACAGTTGTCTTTAAGCTTATGGATTGATTGGAACATTAAGTTGCCTGATGTTTTAAGTTGGTTCTGACTTAAACGTATCCATCCATCCATCCTTCTAACTGTTACCTAAAGGGGGTGGGGGGGGGCTGTTGCTGTTACACTTTGCATATTGGATCATTTAACTCTCTGTCTCTTAATCCTGCAGATAACTGGCCGGACATTAAAGCTGTGACACCATGACAAGACATTTGCAGCACAGAGACTGTAGTACAATGGCAGAAAAACTTTCTACTATTTAAAACATCAATGTCAGATTTAATGTTTCTGTGTCAGTCAGTCAAAAAACAATGGCTTCTTGTCTGACTCCACATATATCCCCATTGTGCTTTATCTCAACTGGAGCTCACAGCTTTGCACTTTCTGTGCTACCGGCCTTACTGAAAATACATGTTGTACTTTTGCACTAAAACCTGTTTTCTGGAGTTTGTTGAAGTATTTGGGGAAATGTATGATTTTACTAAGTGAACTAGTAGACCAGACAAATCCAAAATAAAGAAAAAAAAAAAACAAAAAAAACTTACAGCAAAAACAAACTGCAAAAAGATTCAGAATAACAGCAAGTGTGTAGGAGACAAAGTTAAACAGGACACATGTCTTCAGAAGATGAGTTGAGGTCTTTCATCAAAAACCTTCTTTAAATAATATAGTACGCATAGATATAAGTAAAGAATTTAGCCAGATGACCAGTGAATGCAACAGGTTTTGTATAACAAAAAAGTGAATGTTACCTCATCGCAAGGGTAGATATGTCCTTAAAGCGGCAAAACTTTAATCCTGTTTCTTTACAGACCAGGCTTTTGTGACGTTGGCTACCAATGACAACTATGCTCGGGGAGCCATGGTTTTGGGCAAGTCCCTGCGTAACCACAATACATCCAAGAAGCTGGTGGCACTTATTGGTCTACAGGTGTCAGAGCCTTGCCAGTAAGAAACCTTAGCGGCATTTTTTTTTAACATTGCTGAGTCACAGTGGTAGCTGTCATGTCTTGTTTTCCATCTGGATGGTTGATGGTTATTTATTTCATAGTATTGTGAATCATTAGGTCCGTGCTGAGGAGGCTCTATGATGAGGTGAGGGTGGTGGACGTGCTGGACAGTGGGGACACAGCACACCTGGCCATGATGAAGAGGCCTGATCTGGGCTGCACCATCACAAAACTCCACTGCTGGACCCTCACACATTACTCCAAATGTGTTTTCATGGACGCAGACACACTGGTGAGACTAACTGAGCGTTTTTCTTTAGCAGGAGAACTTCAAGATGTTTTACCCTTTTTATTGCTGTACTCTAACCATAGACGGTGTGAAAATTACCTGCATCCTAGGTCCTTTCAAATATAGATGAGCTGTTTGACAGAGAAGAATTGTCAGCTGCCCCTGACCCTGGATGGCCTGACTGCTTCAACTCCGGTGTGTTTGTCTTTCGACCCTCCATGGAGACTTATGACAAACTGCTTCAGTACTGTACAGAACAGGGCAGCTTTGACGGTAAGCCAGGAGGGACATACTTATCCATTTTCCTATTCAGTGTTATTGTGTGTATGTGCTCTGGTTTTGTGCTGAAATGCTATTAGTTGTCATTTACCAACCAAAATGTTGAACAGTATTTATACAAGCTTCTCAAATGTGAGATTTCTTGCTTTTCTATTTTATTTTATTTTATTTTATTACACTTTTAAATCAAGTACCTTTTTGGCTTTTGGATTGCTAGTTACATACAACAAACAATTTTTATGTCACCTTAGGTTTTTTTTTTTTTTTTTTTTTTTTTTTGTTGTAAATTTTACAGACCAAACTATAAATTGAGAGCGCTCGTTATATATGGTGTTTGACATTTTGGGAAATTTGATTATTTGCTTTTGCGGCCCTCAGTACAACCAAAACCTGTTTATATTCTTAGGGTTTTGAATGAAGGAGATGAGCTGTAATGTGTTAATTAGTAAGATTTAGGTGTGTTGGTTGGTGGACACCCTCCCACCCCCAATCAAAGTCTTTATGCTAAGCTAAGATAGATTCCAAACTATTCCTTTAAGTCAACATACTTATTATTAGTTATCCTTTTGAACTTATTTATACATGTTATTGGATAAAATTTATTGATGTCTTTTACAAGTTCCCCTCAAAATACACTTTTCACACATCATTGCCAAATGCATCACAAGACAGAATTTGATATGTCAAAAATTTCTGGTTTACCACTTAGTTGAGTTTTGATGTCATTCGTCTTTTTTCAGTCATACGCAAACATTCAGGCTTTGAGTAACATTAAATTCCTGGTAACATGATGTTAAACTGAGCTTGTTTATCTTTTGCTCTAAGTAAGGCCTTTATTGAGCCCTGTGCCCGGACACAAGGCCCTCCTGTCACAGAGAGTCTAACTCTGCTGAGTTATTCTCAGGGGCTCACTGGGGTGGGGTGAAGGTTAAATTTGAGAGGCCCTATTTTGCACAGAGCACCGGTTGACATTCAGCAACTCTTCTCCATGGGGCACACTGTACTGTAACTGAATTGTGGTTGTCATTTTGGCTCCATATCAGGTTTACTGAGCAGCTCTTCTCAAATCAGAGGCTGAAAAGACCATTGGTCTACATTTGTTGGGGATGTGGTCTCATATGCTGCAGGTTTACCACCTTTGCTTCCAAGAAAAAAATGACAGCTGTTTATGAACATTACATAAAACGGCATTTGAATCAGCCATTGATGGTTTTTTTTAATTCCAAAGGTATTCAGTAAACATTTTACCATGAAACAGCATTTATTCCTGCCAAGCTTTATTAATATCCTTTTAAACACTTGAACCTGCTGAAGTATACAATTACATCACCTCAGTCGAGCTTCACATAGTTTTTGAGAGAGCTAAGAACTCTTGTACAATGCAATGTTGAGCTAGCATTCAGCTAGCAGCTTTTACCTATTAGCAAATGTAAAACCTGAATCTGGGACTTGATAACTCACACACACAATGCAGTTAATTAGTATATATTCTAATGTATAATACATGCCTTAATAGGTCACTTTTGGTTAGTGTCCTGCTTTCAGTCCTTTATTGTAGAGCTGTAGTGCGTAGAAGCTCCTATAATTGCCTATTAGCAAAATTAGAACCTGACTGATACTAGCTTGTTTTTATACTGATGCCAATATCAGTATTAAAGTTCAAAAAATTAAATATCCAGTATGTCAGTTGAATTTAATTGTAATTAATTACTTTATTTTATTTTTTTAAACTTATTTGAAAGGGATTACCTGAACTTGGTTATGATTTGGTGAAGAATTGTAACTAAGACAATGTGAACTGATTTGGACATTTTACACTAAATGAAATAAACTTGACAGTGCTCTCTGGTGGACAAACTATATAATGTAGACACAGTTACTCAATTACTGCATATTTGGTATTTCTGTACCACAACTTGCTGCTACTCATAGAACAACATCAACGATATATCTTTGTTTTGACAAAATCATCTTTATGCAAAGTCCACTTACTAGCTTTTTTGAGTTTTCAACCAGATCTTATGGTCTTCATCTCCAAATGGAGTCCTTAGTTGTTTTCAGTCGTCTTACCTGACCTAGGACCATATATGACACACCTGTTACCACATGACTAAACATAGGTCACGTGATGATGCCTCCATGACCAACAAGATGAGTCAATTCAGTAATGAAGGCCATGAGATGCGGTGGAAAGTCCTGAATAAGACAAATCTCCTTGAATAAGACTAAGAAATACTGTATTTTCAAAGTCAAAAATAACCTACAGGTATCACACTCATTATGTATCTTTTGATAAGCTAAAATCAGCCTTGAATTAGCCCTAAAACCCAACGTGTTGGTCGGGTTGTAAAACAAACAAAAAGTGTCAAGACCTCAGAAATGAGACAAAAAAGAAACCGTAGTGGAATCAACAAAACTGGTTGAAACGTATAATAAAGCTTGGAAAAGCTGGGGCTTGTCCTCAGTCCTTTTTGTAGCAGTGAAACTTTTTAACATTCAATGACAAGCTGTTTCCCTTGTGATAATGTGAAAGAGATTCCATCAGGGAGAGTTCATTGGAAAAACCAATTAGTTTGTTTAACAGTGGCCAATGCTTTCAAGTGCCGACTCATCCTGTCTGCCACAAGTGTTTGTTGGCAAGAATTTTTCCATCACAGTTACAACCCCAGACAAAAGACATTGTCCTAATTTTTCCGGGAAAGACTTCTCTTGGACAGTAAAATTCCTCTCATTTTCATTATCATTTTATTAATGTTCTTATATCCAATATTCCAATGTGATGCCAGTGTCTCTATGCCTGATGGTATGCTAATGAGTAAAGCTGTCTTATTTATAGACGTGGATGGTCTTTTCATGTGTACTGGGGCATGAGTTGAAGCTGCTTTGACCTTTCGCATTTCAGTTCTGCTCTATTATAAGGAATACATGATGTACACGTGCAGGTCTCCGTCTCCCTGCAGGGCATGGACGATACTGAAATATTTCTGAGGAAAGACAACAAGAAAATATTTTCTGTGTTTGAGCCCAGAGGCTCTATCTCTGCATCTGTGCTTGCAGTGTTGTCTGCTGCCAAGACAAACTGGCAGAGTTGGATGCACATTCTTGCTGAGCTCTGCTCATCCCCTCAAAATGAAGATACTCAGCCCCATATTAAGTTTTGAAATCCCCAGTTAAGGTTGTGGGTTTGGACAAACACATGCTATGAATTATTATTTTTTTTTTTTTTATTTTTTTATTTTTTTTATTTTAAACTGTAGCACTCTGTGGTTTCACAGACTGTATAGTCCTGTGCTTCTTCAGGAGCTACATGTGAAAGTAGCAACATCTAACCTTGTGCCATTGTTAATCCAAAGACTAACTATATGGCCAGTATTTGAAGCAATTAAGCATGGATAGTCAATGAGCTTTTGTAATGTTTTTGCCTGGCCTCAAAAATGATGTAACTGAGGAGTTGTCCATTTGGATTTTTTTTTTTTTTTTTTTTTTTTTGTAAAGGTTCACTTCTGATCAGGTTCTGTACTTGAAGTGAAACTGACCTACTTCATCAAATGTATCCCTGCATCCCAAACTGTCCTGAGTGCTGTGTTTACCATGACAAGGCCTGCCCCAGTTCTAAATTAGCCTAATTGAGCGAGGGCAAGTGGCTGTCCAGCCCTCCAGTCGTGCATCTAGGACAGGAGGCAACTCAACTGCTTAACTTTAAAACAAGTTAATCCAGAGGGCAATGTTAATTCACATCACTGGCACAAAGAGAGAGACAAAACGTTTTAAATGCTTGTGTCTAGTTGTGTTACTTACAGCTGAGTAGTCATGAATAGGGCTGGGTTTGGTTTGAAAATGTTCTGTGCTAGTGCAGATACAATACCTGAGTTTCAGTACCGATAGCGACATGATACATATTTGAGAAATATAAAAATGTTAATTATAAACAAACTTTTTAAATGTAATAAAAGAAAACAATTTCTTGAATGATAAATGTTGTCAAAACACGAGCAACGTAACTTAACTTAAAAACTTTAAAAATTGATGAAATAATGATTTTTAATCAGTGACTGATCAAAAAATATGTTCCACTGAATGTGTAAATGGAAAATGTTTGAGTATCATAATATTTGGTGATAATATGATACTCATTTGTTTAATGCATGTCCCTAAGTGGTTGGGCAAAATCTAATATTTGCTTTAAGTCTGAGGGGGTGCTTCATCTTCCTGCATGATATAAATTATAAGTTATGGTTGCTCACTCTCCCACACTTCTAAATGCTTCTTTCCCTGTCCACATTCAATGAAAAGTTAGAGTAACTTTTACAGTCATTTTCACTTCCTGTGAAATTCAGTTGTTTCTCTTCAGTATTGCATTGATGTAGAAGTTACAAGACATGATGTGCAGTCTTGCATTTGATCGGCAACTCTACTGTATCTCTTACACTGAAAGACCTTTATTACATTTATTAATCATTATCGGTTAGTTCCTTTGAGTGACAACAGTATGAAGGGTGTAAGTGACAGGCTTCAAGTGTTGCTGAGCAGATTTTGAACTGAGCAGAGTAAGAGGACGAAATCAACCTTTGTCAAATATCAGTCGAATAATTCCTCAGCACTGGCGGATAAGCTGCAAGAATCATAGATTCAGAAATTCATCCTGCCTTCCTATATACAGTTTATACCCCTGGGCCTTTCTCCCACACTCTGATATTTTGTCATCAGTGGAAACTAGGGTGTCTCCCTGCTTGTCTGGACTGATCTCAGTGGTCTGTTGATCAGTGTAGACCAACGCAAGTGGAAAGACTAATTAATCTGGCTGTCACAGGTGTGCGGATCATTTGACTGCACTCTCTCTCAGCTTTTCCTCCTCCGCAGAAGCCATCCAGTCATCCACTAAACCTGTCAAAGCATTTCGTAAGATGCATTTTGTAAGCTCAGTTGGCTGTTTGGCTGTTGGCTGTTCTCACATCATGTCCACACTGCTAATGCAAATGAATTGGAGATTTAAAAAAAGCACTTCTTCGCTCTAATTTAAACTTTATATTAACACATAAAGTCACCCAAAGCTTTCATTCCTGAAAACCTTTTTACAAATGTTTTGAAAATGCCCTTCAGAGTGAATTTTAAAACACAGATCTTGTACTGATCACTGGGACTCCTGCATCAGTACAGCCTTCATCCGCTGTCCTATCTCTGGTTTAATCGATTAAATATTTGTGAAACAAATCAAGGCCAATGTGCTTTTTGTGATCAAAAAACTTTGCATAAATTGTGAGAGATTTTCCAGTTTTATTGGTTTCAGATTAATGGTTGATTTTTCTTAAACTTCAGATAGTGTACAGATTGTTCATGATAATGACAGTATATTTTTAAATAATCTGAATTAGCTATAGTTTTCCTCTAGATTATGAAATCATAATGAGCTTTTTTTTTTTTTTTTTTTTTTTTTTTTTTTTCCCCCCTCCCTCCCACCATCTCTGTTGCAGGAGGAGACCAAGGTGTTCTGAATGGCTTCTTCAGCAACTGGGCCACAGCTGACATATCGAAACACCTCCCCTTCATCTACAACCTCAGCAGCATAGCCATCTACACTTACCTTCCAGCATTCAAACAGTAAGTGTCTGTCTGGCAAGGTCATGTTTCTGAAAAACACTCACATTGTAGTTCGGGCTGTGATTTCTAACATTTCATTTTAATCGTCCACAAGACAGCAGTATTATATTATAGCAGAGAGTCTATCAGTGTTACCGAAATCTTGCGTATGGGATGCAAAGCCAAGGTGTAAGCAGACACTCGATCACATGAATGTGTAGTCACATCGTGACATGACATTAGGTTACGAGTGAGACGAGCAGTAAGATTCCAGCGGCTTGCAGCAGGCCTCTGGGTTGAATATCCACCCTGAGCTCCCAACAGCTGATACCAAATCCTAAAATAGAGCAGTTTATTTAAAGACCTTTTATGTTTGCCTCTAGGACTGGTCATTGTGCACTGCCTCTTAAGCTCCCCCTCCCATCTGTCTGCGTATTAACCTCTCTCCTCACAGAAACAAACCTCATCAACAAGCTTTCAGGTTTGACATTTCCTGGCAACCAATCAAAATGGCGAGGTTGGTAAACATGTGTTTAGTTGTCAGCAATAGTACTTAGAGGTCTGGCAAACACAACAAAACAAACCTCACAGGGCCAGATTCAGCTTTATTTATGTACACATGCAGTTAGCCAATATCTGAGGGGGATTTCCTAATAGAAACCAGTTGATATAATATATAATATAATGCCACACTAACAACAACAACATAAAGTACACCCTCAGACATGTTGCAATACAAATGTCACAAAATGACTTGTGTATATATTTTATTCTATTCATACTAAGCCAGTTTCAGGCACTAACAAATACATAAACATGGTCATTTTACTTCTTCATTGTACTTCTACTTGTCAGCAACATGTAGACACCCATGTCCTGTTGTTGATCGCTAATTTTGAGTAACTACATCAATCCACGACACAAAGGTTTCAGACAAACTGACAATTCCAAAGTACTGGCCAGATAAAGGGTTATTGTGCTGACAAACTATAATTAGAAGACAAATTGTTCATAAAAACTTAATTTGTGAAATTGAACTGTTATGAAACGTCTACAAGTAAAATGTTTAAGTGTCTACATTCTAATTCTCATTTACTATATTACTCATTTCAGATATGGTGGCAATGCCAAGGTGGTCCATTTCCTAGGGAAGACCAAGCCATGGAGTTACACATTTGACCCCAAAGCCAAACAGATCACCGGGAGTGTGCACGAGGCCACTACACATCCCACCTTCCTCTTGGACTGGTGGAACCTGTACTCCAGTGCTGTGGTGCCCATGCTGCATGAGCAATATGGAGACCAGCCGTTCCACTCCGGATGCGTGGAGGTGAATGAACACATGCTTTGTTGGACATATAGCCCTGCATTTACACTGATGACTAATTTTTATTCATTTTATGATTTTACTCAATCAGATAAAAGGCAGAATTGGATATTACAAATGTATAAAACAGTCAAATTATATTTTGTTGAATTTGCCAGTAAAATACCATCACTTTACAGTATGTTGCTGCATTACATGGCCAGCTTTGGGGGAAAAAAAGATAATAGGATTACTTCACTATAGCTTAAACATGTTCTCAAATTCATAGTCAAGTATACAAGCCAATTCCAAAAGTGTAACTAACTTTTTACAGATTACAACTTTGTTGACCATCAGCACACTCACCAAGGTTTCCTGGTAGCCCTCTTTCACGAGAAAGTATGTTTGAAAATGGGTTGTTCAGTATTTATGTAAGAACATGTATTTTGCTGTCACATGTTATTTTCTTCACCTTTTAATTTATTTTACTTTTTTACCATTTTATTTCATTTTGCTCCGATTCTGGATGATATACCTTTTTTCTGTCTTCCTGTTTATCTCAAAAAGTTCCAGCATAATGAAACGGTCACTTTTGAGAGTGAACAGGTATGGAGAAAATGGTTTGTTTTTTTTGTTTTTTTTATAGCTTAGCAAGGCCTGGTTTTATGCTATTGCTACTGTTCTAAAACCAAAAGCTTCCGCGTGTGTTTGCCTTGGGCCATTAATTTGGAAAGGCTGTGTATGGCGAGTTCAGTGCATCAAAAAGCAATGAGCACAAAGGATGAGTTCTCTGCCGTCTGTCATTTTCTGTTTTGTTTTTTTGTTTCATCGTTCATCTGTATCATTTCAGGTTGTTGCTCAGGTTGAAAGCTTCTCCTCACATGAACAAGTACCCCAACCCGAGCTGTCCTCAGAACAACGGAAAGAGAAATGGGAGCAAGGTCAGGCAGACTACATGGGAATGGACTCATTTGACAATATCCAGAAAAAGCTTGATACTTTTCTCAAATAAAGACAAAATGATGTGTGATATCAGCAGAGCACTTGCAGTTTAACAAATTCACCACAGGTCTTTCAAGAAAATACCGTATAACAGGTTGCATTTTTATTTCCTACTTGTTTCTCAACTAGAAATGTTGAGACTCTCCCTCCACCAGCAATACCCTCTTCACACTCCAAAGACAGGGCCATTAAAATGTAATATTAAAATTAAATATTACCGTTGGCTTTAATTGTCTATGCAAGACTGTTATTATTCAGTTTACCCTGCCACCCTATCTGTTCTGCTACACTGTGAGGAAAGTCAGGAAAATTACATGGATTAAATCTCTGCATTTTTTTTTTTTATGTTAGTGCTCTTTTTGAAAAAGGAAATGGCAACAATTGGGCCTTGCGTGTCTGTTACTAAGCATTGGAGTCACATATGTACATTCTCAATTTTTTCCTTTTTTTTTTTTACGATGCAGTCTTCTGTGCATTAACATTTTTCTTTTCTCAGAAGTTTATTTCTCTTGCTCTTGAACTGAACAGCCACTGTTTTTAACATAGTTCTAAAAACATGTTTACAGCACCTCTAAAGGACATAGATGGTCATTTAGTTGCCAGACATATAGATCCTCAGTGCCTTGATGTCTTGCTCTCTCTACTGCCACCATCCTCTCTGTTCCTGACTAGCAGCTTTTCAGTAGGCCATTAGGTTTTTAACTGTCTTGCGTTTTACTTGACCAGGATGTTGGCTGTACCACAAACTCTTTCATCTGGAAACATTAAAAACATAAAACGATTTGGATTTGCTCAGGTGGTTTTTCTTCAACATACGTGAGGTCATGGTGGAACTGATACCACTGATATGCAGTATGCTCATTTATTTTTGTGTGTAAAATTAGGTTTTAATGAGGTTAGAGGCATATATTAATTGTACATACTGTCAGGTGGGAAACATCTATAAACTAACGTTGGCAGTATTTGTAAATGTCTTTTTAAAATGACGCCAGCTCAGTCTATGAAATGGCAAATCATGTGTGTGCTATAAAAAGTGTGTGTATTCTAATAATAAGTACTTCAGCATGACTGAGCTGCCTCGTTGTAGTTATTTTCAGATACAAAGTTACCAAAGTTATGAAATGTGTTCAAAACCACGGGGATTTCGGCGAGAGGTTTCACTCCTCGTCATTTCCGGTTTCGCTTCAGTCCCATTCACAGTCAGGCCGGAGTCAGGTCTCAGAGACCTGTGGCTGTAAGAAATGACACCGTCTCTTCATGTCTAATAAATCACGAACCATAAAGTCAGATACACCTTATTTTGCCGTTGAATCTAACCCATTAAACTTGATACTGTTAGTTTAAGTTGTGCTTTTTTTTATGGACTTGTCTTCGGTATTAATTACACAAGAACGATCATAACAGCTAACTATCTTCACTGTTTTTTTTTTTTTTTTTTTTTTTGTTTTTTTTTTTTAGTTTTTAGCAAAAAAAAAAACAAAAAAAAAACAATATATATAATGCAGTGTGTTAGCTGCCAGAGGTAGCAATGGCATTTTTGCGGGTACGTTTTGTTTTTAAATAACGTACTTTCCCAGCCGAGTTTTCTGTTTTTCCCTTAATTTTGTCGACGTGGTACAGGGGGCGTGCCGTGACCCCTGTGGGAGATGTACACGGCTTCGCCAGGAAAGTAAACACACCATTCCGTCAAGATGGCCCCGCTCTCCGTGCTCCGAGTGGCGCTGCTGGTGTCATTTTCGGTGTTCCTGACGGTGGTGTTGGGCTTCGGACTGCCGGCTCTACTCAACGCGGCGATGAGGATGCTGGGTTTACCAGAGACCAGCGTTACCGAGTGCATAGTTGTGCTGTATTCACTTTTTGTGCTGTGTGTTGCGACGCCCCGAATTCCAAGAGGATTGGAGGAGGTAATGGTTCAGCATGGGCTGTTATTTCCAACGCGAAAGTGCATTGTTGTCCTGTTTCTAATGTTATGACAACAGAAATATCATAGCGTCATTTCAGCTTGAGGTGAAAATGTAATGGGACTAATTAACTTAGGGTGAATCCTATTGTAAGACTAAAGGATATACGATACTTTACATTGAATAAGGCTATTCATGTGCATTATAAATGTATTACTTTAACCTTTATGCACTGTCTATTCAGACAATGCATACACTTTATCTTTAATATATCATCCTATAATCTATTACATCATGCAAGCTTTTCCATTCTTCTCTCTGTATAAACTGTATTTCTGTGTTGCTCCCTTGGAAATGACAAAGCCTCACTGTATTTCAGGTGAAGGGGAAAGCTGTGCTCATTACAGGTTGTGACACTGGATTTGGCCATGCAATCGCCAAACATCTGCACAAGCTGGGCTTCATAGTGTTTGCTGGATGTCTTCTGAAGGTATGGACTAACCATACTGTCTGCATTTCTGTGTGTAATATATATGTCCCAGATAAAACAAGTGCAATCAAACAACAGCACTGTAATTAAGTCCTACCAGGAAGATTATAAAGGTTCGTTTTCGCTTCAGAGGTGTTTTTTTTTTTTTTTGTTAATGTTAACATGAGTTAGTGTAACTGAGAAGACCTGTCATCCTTTGCAGGATAAAGGTGGAGAGGGTGCAAAGGAGCTGGAGGAGTTTCATTCAGATCGCATGAAGGTAGTCCAGCTGGATGTCTGCAGTGAGGAGCAGGTGAACCAGGCTGTGGAATATATCAAAGACAACCTGGAGGACTCTGAGCGAGGTAAAGAGCAATACCGCATTAGTACCTGTCCTTACTTACTTAGATAAAGGAAGCTCATTCCCAGACTTAATCCTCTGTTCCTTTTTGTCACTGTCCATGACCTAGGTCTGTGGGCTGTGGTGAACAATGCCGGTGTGTCAACGTTTGGAGAAGTGGAGTTTACCTCCATGGACACCTACAAACAGGTGTCAGAGGTCAACCTGTGGGGAACTATCAGGGTCACCAAAGCAGTTCTGCCATTAATCCGCAGGGCCAAAGGTAAACCACCCTGTTCATTAAACATTATCAATTTGTGACCTTTAACTGTTAAGTTAAAAAGTGTCCAGAATGATAATGCCAAACTACAAAAATCCTAAAGGGACAAACACCTTGGATTTTACTTAGTAGATTTTTTCCCCCAAGTTTGTTATGATGGATTATAAACATTGTTAGAATTCCTATATGATAGAAAACAGTGCAACCAGCCAGTAAGTTGTGTCCCATGATTTTTGTGAGGAAATCCGAATGAGCCTGTAATTGAAAGAAAAAATTAAAGCCTTCCACCATAATATGACATAAAACTTTATTTGTGTAGCGCTGTTCCTAACATAATAACAAAGCACCTAAACAAGAAACTTAATATTCAGTAAATGAATTATGCAATGAAAAGTGAAATAAGACTGACATCATATAAACCAGGAGATATACATTAATGCAAAAGCCAGTTTAAAAAAAATGTGTTTTTATCTGACATCTGTTTGAAGGCGGTGCAGAAAGCAAATAGAAAACTTGAATGCTTTAGCTGTAGCCAACAAAACTGCAGTGTGATGCAATGCTTTTAATAAGCAAGTAAAAAAATGACTCATCAAGAAGCAGCGATGTAGTTAAATTATT
The DNA here is from genome assembly GCF_046630095.1 of Trachinotus anak. Classification (NCBI taxonomy): domain Eukaryota; kingdom Metazoa; phylum Chordata; class Actinopteri; order Carangiformes; family Carangidae; genus Trachinotus; species Trachinotus anak. Next base: position 9,224,045 of record NW_027273860.1, read on the forward strand.
TGCTCAGCAGAGCAAAGCTCCAGGCCATTTTGTTGAGAATGTCTCTTAAGCCTGTTGAACTATGGACCTGAAGGCTACCAGGCTTAACAAGCTGCACTTAAGGCCCTTTTTTTCCTCCATTTTACTTCTTTTTATTACCGGTGCTTCACCAAATGTATAGGAATCATCATATCCAATGTACATGACACATTTGTTGTAAAAAGTGTTATTGTAGGTTGGTTGTAGGACGGTATAAAATCTGGAGCACATTTCTGATGCCTTATACCTCTGACTGCAGGCCGTGTGGTGAACCTGGCCAGCATGTATGGGAGGATGGGAAATGTCATGCGGTCCCCTTACTGTATATCTAAATATGGCGTGGAAGCTTTTTCTGACTGCCTGCGCTATGAGATGAAGGGCTGGGGCGTGAAAGTGTCCATAATCGAACCAGGGAACTTCATCGTGGCCACCGGCATCCTGACCCGTGACATCGTGGCCAGCACGGCCAACAAGCTGTGGAATGAGGCACCCTCGAATGTGAAGGAGGATTATGGGAAAGCTCACTTTGAGCACCACATGGCTCTGATGCGCTCTTACTGCAACAGCGGACACAAGGATGTGTCCCCTGTTCTGGATGACATCACCGACGCCATCGTGTCCAAGCGTCCTTACTCGCGATACAACCCCATGGAGCCACACTGGTGGATCAGACTGCAGGTGATGAGCCACCTGCCTGGCGCCATATCCGACTTACTCTATTTCTAAAAGAGAAGCTGTTCCTGTGTTAGCTCCCTCTGTTTCCTACTCAGATCACAGATAGCAGCATATCTTGTAACTGTTTTAGCACTACGCAGATCTACAGACTCACCCTGAAGAGGTTCTCTGCTATGTATTCCTCAGCACTTGAAATCATTCACTGATCAAGCCTTAAAACTTAATGGTTTTTTTTAAACTGTAAGTAAATTATTGCACTTTGCTTTTTTGTACATCTTACGAAATCACAACTTTATCTATACAGATATATTCCGTGATAAGTAGTAACTACTTTGTGTTGGATATCAGCAGGGCTATGACATACTCATACCTATAAACACTGCATCTTTATTGCTTGCTGTGGTATTATCTTTTTTTTAAAAAAAAAAGTTTGTGTTAGTCTCTTCTATCTTGTGTTTTTTCCTCATACTTTTTTTTGACTTATGGGAATCTTCTGGGGCCCCACTGGCATGAGGACCAAAGCTGGTAGAGCTCAAGAGAAGGCTCCTACTGTTCTGTTGTGGCTGCCGCCGGAACAAACCAAGGTCAGCTACTGTAAGACCGTGGTGAGATTTGGCTCGACTCTCCCCCAGAGTTACGTAACAACAACACAAGCCCACTTTGTCTGACATGCTCCATTAGACCCTGCGTGCTACTTCGACAGTGGGGTTGATTGATGTGATTAATGGGCATGCTTGAACAAAAAGGATGTTCCCCCGTCCTTAGTGGATAAATATTCTGTATATGAAACAAATACAGCTTTTTGTTTTGACAATATTTGAATCACAGTATCTTTTTTTCAAGAACAATGTGAAATAAAGTGACCAAAATGTGATCATGTTTTGTTGAGGGTCTCATTTGAGATTGCCCTGGGTGGTGCCGATAAATGTAATGATACAAGGGACCACTAGGTGGCGCACAAGCATCATCCAAACCTACCACTGCTGTCTGCCTGCACAGATCATCTGCAGATCATCTGCTGTCTATTTGAATTTGAATGTGAATTTTAATGTCCCAACTTAAGCTGCATTATAATCACATTAGAGTAAAGCTGAGGTGCAGTGATGACAAAAATCTGCCCAGTTTTCCTATAGTTAGGTCCTGCAGATGTCCAAACACGAGGCCTAGTCTATAAAACCTTTTGTCAGTTGCTATATTATGTAATAATATTTAGCATTAAAAAGAAAAAGGAAATGAAAGTGGAAGTACCAACATTAAAAAATTCATTTTGAAAGTATTCAAGCATTGTGACAGAAAAAAAAAACCCCAACTACGACATGATCATTTTGATGTTGTTTATTATGTCTTTTGAACACTCTAATAAACTCTTCTAAATTATTACACCTGAAGACAATCTCCCCTCCATAAGAACAGTATTAAGAGCATGACATTAAATTTTCACAGCACTGCCTTTATCATTCCGCAGCATGGATCTGTTTTCTTCACTCTCTCTCATACAGAACAAAGCTTTGTGAGACAAAGAACACCATAGAAATGGAAGCAGCACAAAAGCACCAAAGTTAAACATGGGCCATTTGTTCTGAATATTATCAAAAAATTAATCTTAAGAGTCAAGATTATCTCAGGCTTGTTTGGCAGTTGAGAACTAAAGAGCTCCAGCTGCGCTGTAGTTCTTGATCATGAAAAATAGTTTGATAAACAATCTCTTGATAATATCTGTCACAACTGACTTCGATGTCTTTTTAAGCAGATTCAAAACCATATCTGTACAGCTACAAGGCTCTGCTCATGCGGCCTTCATTGTTGTAAAATGAATAAGGATCCCAGTTTATAACAATATCTATGCAGGGAGATACTGTAGTTCTGTATTTGTATATCAAGTAACACATTTAAGTATCGAGGATGCTGTTTTTTTTTTTGTTTTTTTTTAAAACATATTAAGTGGCTAAACTGCAAAAGTGAATGTCTTACACTAGTCTCATATGAAATACATACAGACATAAAAAACTATTTCCTTGGAAACCATGACAGTTTCTTCACAACCAACAATATGTGATACCGTTACTTGAGGTGCTCATACATGAGATTCAGGTCATGATTACATCACACCTGGGCTTATGTTTCTGAATGAACATCAGCACGTTTTTATACTGTACATGAAGAAGTTATACTTAATGAGATCAGCTATGGTAAGGTCACTTGAAACTACACACAATATCAACTAATGGGCATTTTATGCAATGATGTAAAACGTTAGACAATGACATTTTCAGCCTACATCAACAAAGTGAGCGCTACATGAGGAAATACCCTTCTCGATAAGGATGTTTTCAGAAACCCCCAACATGTCGCTCACTAATCAGACTCAACTGATGCACATGCAAAGCTTTAACCAAATAGCACACGGTGGTGACAAGTGGGAAGAACAGGATAAAGAAAAAAAAAAAAAAAAAAAAGGGACACTAAACCTTTGGTTGACAGAAAGCTGTGAAGGCACATTAAAATCTCCTCCTAGATCCTTCAAACTGGGGCACGTTGCGTTGGCGTTTGTCACTTTAATTCTGCGCAATATTGCAGATTCTGTAGAAATGGAAGGGAGGAAATTTCACAAAAAAAAAAAAAAAAAGGTTGCTGACAACAGTTGGTAACTACTGCAGACAAACACTATCTCTCACAAAGTGTCAGCAACATGGCACCAATACAACAGCCAGGGATTGGATGTAATAAATGACATGTAACAGGAATCCTGTAACCCAAATTCTTATCTGGTGACCAGTAACAGTCAGATACACAAACTAAAGTGGGAAAACAGGCACAAATATCCTGCACGTGTAACATGCAAGATTGAAATAAATCTTTACAGATTCAGGACCTAAAATGATCAAAGATCACCTAGTCATATAAACAATCCTGTGATTTACACTTACAGGCATGAGGTCAAATCTGTTCAGTCCTGACACAGGCTTTCATGTTGGAATGTTGATTATTCTAATATATAAACTGTTTCACTTGTATAATGTGTAATTACAATTAAGTTAATATTTTCACCAGTGCTGTGGATATAAAATGAACATTTCTGAGCCACCATAAATTTAGTTGAAAGGTAATTGTTTCTCTGTTTATAATGAATCTTTTACAGCTCCAGTACACACTGTTGTTACACAGCTCTTTGTATGTATAGTTCTGTCAATCACCTGGGGAACGGAGAGAAAAGAAGGTTCACACCCATGTTTTGTGTTATGTGTGGCAGGACTGGCTGTTTTTTTTCATGCCAGGACTGACTAGACCTTAAAAGCCTTTCCAAAATACTCCCATCTAAAATCTTTTATTCTCTACTGTGATACATCAGCGTTGGCCTGCGTTCATTTTCCCCGCCCAAATATGACTGGGAGCGGTATTCCAGATACTCTCATCCAGTGGAACAGATTCTCCAAGTCTCCTCCCTAGATCCTCATTCACTGCTTTTTTTTTTTTTTTTTTTTTTTTTTAGGGTTCATTTTTCCATTCCTGTGAAATCCCTCTTCCACTCTCACTCTCTTTCTCTCCCTACACTCGGGTCCAATTGGCCACAGCTGGAGAAGCCATCATCACAGCCATCGAGATCACCGTCATCATCGTCGCCGTCGTCTCCCTGAGCCCACTGCTGGAGCGGCTCCCCGCCAACGCCGCTGCAGCTTTGATTGCAGGCACTAATACTAGCTGCCCTTCAACATTCAAATGCTACTTTTTTTTCCACTCGACAAACACCCATTCACTAGAGACCTTTACTGTAAATAAAAGCCATGTGTTGTGCTGAAAACATCTACTCTAACTTGACTCTGACCATACATTGGGAAAAAAACAAGCCCCAAACTAGGACACTTTAACTTGCTCTTACACGTTAGTCATGGAAATAAATGCCCAGATACAAAAGAAAACCAGTTTTCTTTTCTTCCAGCAGTACTTAGTCATAAGGAATTGTTTTGTGAAAATCCTTTGTGCCTGCTTAAGGAAGAGGGCGTCTCCTAGCTTGATGTATACGCTCTGCAACCACACAAACACGACCCCCGGGTGACCTTTTACTCCTCCATTCCCTCCAGTGATCACTAATTCAGGAGCAGTGACATCATCCTCTGTACTGGCAGGACTGGCCCTCGTTTTGTTATTTCCCCTCCCAGCTCAACAGAACTGGTCAGTGTACTCCAGCAGAGCGAGGTGGTGGTGGGGGGGGGGTCTGCGCTGCAGCACGGAAGTCTCCTACTATGAAGGAAAATACTTTTTGACTCTTCACATGACCTTCAGACATGTGCATCTATCTCTCTCTTCCAAGGGAAGGTGTGAGGACACTATTCTGTCTGCATGCAAAGTTATGAGATTCTGAGCCTCCCACTGTCTCTGGTAACATTCACATGATATGGATACAGCAATATGTGAGACAAGCAGTTCTGTAGTACAAAGAGAAAGTTGAATACCTAGAAGAGGAGGAATCTCCACATCACACACAGATGCAAAGTGTGATATTCCAACCTCTACAACCATGATCCTAATAGAATTGTATCAATAAATATATTTTGGTCACTTAATTTTTATTCATGATTAGCATTTAGCAGAAGTTGTAGATCAATGCGTCCACAACCATAAAGAATGAGTTAAGACAGACAACACAAAAATGAGTTGAAATGCAGACTCTAGGATAGATTCTGAATTTGCTAACATTTGAAAAAATGCCTCATATGGTTCTATGTTGTGTGTTGGATATAGTTTAAAAAAAAAATCATCACATTTTAAAAAGAAACTGTTAAAAGATTATATATTATCAACAAAAACAACAAAAAAAAGGAAACTAAATGCAACTCTAATAGGTATCAAGGTGGAAATACATGGCATTGCCTATGAACTAACACATCTGGATAATTTAAAATAGGCGACCAAGAGGTCTGTAGTCAACTCTCAGGAGTCCATTGTCTTTTTGTCTCCCCCCCTCCATTCCTCTGAGTCTCTCCCATGCTGTTGCTTCCATACCTCCTCTTGGAATGCTCACAAACTGGGCATTGAAGTCCTGATGATGTGTTAAGTCCTCAGGCTTGGAGTTTAAATGTTAGTGTATGTTCTGGCGTAAGTATCTGTATGTCTATATATGGATGCAGTTAACAATGTGTGGGTGTGTTTGTGTCTGTGTGAACGTGCATGTGTGTGTAACAGAGGGGGATCAGGAGGCGGCCAAGGCCTTGATCAGGTACAGTTTGTCTCCCTGCTCACTGGTGAAGATGGGGGCTTTTTTGTAGTGTTCAACAAGCTCTTCCATAGAGTTGAACTTGCGCTGTCCAATGCAGTAAAGGTTTTCCTTCAGCTGCACTTTGAAATGCTTGTTCTTGCTCTGCGCCTTCAGGGAGATGGAGAAGTCGTTTGGCTGTGAAAAGAAAAGGAAACGCGGGGTTACTATCAGTGTTCAGAGTTTCAAAGCAACTACAGGCTACACATCGAATCAATGGCTGCGTCATAAGCAGGTGTGCGCTACTGACCGATGACTCGCTGTCTCGGATGAGGAAGTCTCCCTCTGCGCCCCTCTGGTTGAGGGCCACCTCCGCCTGGTGGCGCGTCACCTTTCCGTAGTACCACTCCTTTCCTGCGAAGCGCCCGCTGCCTGAGGGTGAGATGTAGTCACAGTCAGGTGTAGGCGGCCCAGCGAGCCCTGCTGTGGGTTTATGGGACGTGGAGTCCAGCACAGTGACGTAGTTCTTAGGCACCAAGCCCAGCTGTCCGTCCGCTTTGCGGCACTTCCACCACTCCGGGTCGTTCTCTGGCTTCTCCACGACCTCCATCACCTCGCCCTTCTCAAAGTTCAGCTCCTCATCGTTGCCTGAGCTGAAAGGGTAGAGTGCCTGAACCGTGTGCAGCACCCTGTTCCCATTCGTGGTGCTGTTCACCACGGCCGCTAGCTTCTCTGTTAGCGATCCAACCGGGTCACTGAGCCCACCCATTCCCCCTCCCCCCGCCGTCCCATCCACATCCTCCGTCACGTAGTTGGACGGGAACCAGCCCGATCGTCCGTTGTAGCTGCCGCGCCACCAGCCGTCACTGCACTTCTCCATCACCACCACCCGGGTGCCTTTCACCAGAGACAGCTCATCCTCACGCTCAGCTGAGTAGCTGAACTTGACCAGGGCAGGCAGGTTGAGGTCGTACAGCCGCTCGCCGTTATCTGCATACATGTCTGTGTCAGAGTTGGACGCTGTGTCTCTCATCCCCCCCTTTCTGCTTTTCACCTTCCCAATTCCTAGACAAAAAAAAAAGAATATATATATTAGGGAAAAGTATAACAGAAATAACATAATTGTCATCTACACTGAATTTAAATGCAGTGAATAAGGTCAGAAACTCAATTACAACACACCTGACATTTTGGATTAGCATACAGACAGACCTTTAGGACTTGAAAGTCATCATTTTACAAAAACAAGAGTCCCTGGAATTCTAATTTTCACACCCCTTCCACTGATGGTACAAGCCTCGACAGACAAACAAAAACCACACCATTGTGAAAGAAAAAAGAAAAAAAAACACACACACACACACACACACACACACACACACACACACACACACACACACACACACACACACACACACACACGAAAATTTAAGGGAGGAGGAAAAAAACTTAGACAAATACCAGGCAGCGATAATAAGTATTAGGGGTTGTGCTGAAGTACAGGGAGGGTGGGTAAGCAGGGCTAAATATCATTCTTTTTCCACATTACAGTGCCCTAACCCCCCACACTCCAAATCCAAATACATTCTTGAGGATTAGGCCTAGGTGCTGAGGAAACAAAAAATAATGGCTGAAAAAAAAAAAAAAAAAAAAAAATGAGTGGGATGAAAACTTGTTTTGGCACAGGCCTATAAATGCTGTTGAAACTCAAAGAAAGAAAAAGTTTATTCAACATCAAAATTAATTACCAACTACACTTGCCTTGAAATCTAAGGGCAAAAAGGTTCAGTCACATTTCATTGTGGCTAATCACATTGCACTAATCACCTTGGCTGCCCTGACACCTGCGGCCCTGTTTGCACTGCAGCTGGATACTGTGCACTCGGTGGCACCATCTCTAAACTGAAGGGGGATTACCAGGCCCTTTGGCCTTTTCCTGGGTTATGGAGCCTGAGGCAGAGCTTTGGCAGGCCTGTGGTCATCGTCTTACTGGACAAGAATTTCCACTTGGCAGCCTGGCATGCTAACAGTTGTATGAAACACATGTGTGGCTACCAGAGGACGCAGTGGTGAGATCACGCCTTCTTCCTATTTTCCAAGAGTCCCGAATGCAGTTCTAACACTCACAGTCCGATCTATCCATACATTACTTTCTTCTGTGGAAACACGGAAAGCAACAGTCGACCATTTTGATGGTTCTTGCAAAGGCAATATGACATTACCGTTATCATCGCAAGCCTATGGTCTTACTGATGATGTAGGCAAACCAGACAGACACTGATACCAGACACAGTGAGCAGAGCAACGTAGTTATTCTATTTCTGATTACGTTTGCAAGGCTGTTGCTTCAACAATCAAAAGTCAGCGGGGTGAAATTATACATGAAGGCAGGGTGTAGTCCTCAGGGCAGCACTGGGAGGATTGTGTTTGTGTTTGTGTGTGTGTGTGTGTGTGTGTGTGTGTGTGTGTGTGTGTGTGTGTGTGTGTGTGTGTGTGTGTGTGTGTGTGTGTGTGTGTGTGTGTGTGTGTGTGTGTGTGTGTGTGTGTGTGTGTGTGTGTGTGTGTGTGTGTGCTTGTTTTCTGGCGCGGAACATGACTAATGTGTCACAACACCATACTGAATCTGTTTTACCACAGATAAATTATTACTGAAAGGTGTCCGTGACTCAAGGAGTGCAGACAAATTTCATGGTAGTGCAGAGAGTCCATCGTCAAATTGCTTCCAGGTAGACTCTGTTATTAGTCACACCACCGTACATAACTACAGACTCCAGACAGGGTGTTAAGAGCTGATGTCTGTAGGTGGAGGTTAGGTGTAGTTATGCCTCTGTGGAGCCTTAATAACTCAAAGGGAGAACTGCCAAAAGACACAAGAAAAACACATCTATGTCTGTAAATCTTAACATAAATTTTAAATGAAGATGAAACCGTTGAATCAGAAAAGACAGAAAACCTGGGTTTTAAGTTTCTGTTGTTGTCATAAAAGCACATACACCAACACAAACACAAATAATACAAAAGTTACACAGACAGAATCTAGATCCACACCAGCTAAAATATCACATGTGCATGTTGGAAAAAAAACAAGTTCATGCAGGTGCAAGCCCCAGGATATGTCTTATGCACAGTTGGAAATGACCTAGTTAGCTCCAAACAAAGGTTAGAGGTCACCGCTACATAAATAAACTTTTAGCTCCAGCTGAGAATGAACACAACAGAGATTATATTTTATGGCACTGGCCAGGTAATGCAGCCCTTATCAGTGTCCCTGTCAGGGATTTTATTTGCTGCTTCCTGCTACAGTCACACGAACACTTTGCATTAAAAAAGCCAGTCCAAGACCACTGCGTTTGATTAAACGCTCAATCTAAATTAATCTAAGGTAATAAAGGCAAGTTGAGATTTGCCTGTACAGCTATAGGAAGTTGAAGCGAGGAGAAGATAAGGGATTGTTACTGAGGGCATCTGCTTCTCTGAGGCAACCCTAACCCTGACCCATCTGTCATGCTGTTGTAGGTTAAATTGCTGAGAATTCACTTGTGTGGCCAAGTTGAAGAACTGTGAGTTTGTGCTTCCTTTTAAAATTTAGCAGAGGCTCTTATCAATCATGGTGCTGCTTGGAGCAAGGCCAATGTTTGCTGTGTTAGACACTCAAAACACTGACTCTCAACGGATGGTAACTGACTTTAGCAAGCACTTCCTTGATATTCTGCCACATTTTTCTGCCAGGTTTGTGAGTTCAGTGATGCTGAATTTAGGGTACAATCTTTGAACCTTTAAATATGCTGACCTCTAACAAGGTATGGCCAGAGGCATTCTGGTACTGACAAGAGGCTGAATGTTTGACTGTAAACGAGAAAAAAAGGGGATGTGGGTTAAAAGCACCAACACAATGACTGAGCAGTCTGAGGTCATGCACTTCAGACAGAACATAGCTGTTGCAAGAGAGACGTCACTGCTTTTTATAAGAACTGAGAATCTCTAATTATGGGACAGTCAATCTTACCAACAGCACACGGTAGCATCCAGACCACAACACAACCAGGTGAGGACGGGAAGAAGTGGATTAAACAGCAGATAAGTAGTCAGTAACTAGAGGAATGTGCCAATTTTGTGCCCAAATACTGGATGAAAACAAGGTAATAGTAATTGGTAGAAGAGAAAAAACTAAAAACACCATTTTGCCTCCTCCCCCAACGGCTCCCCCAAGCCCCCCCTTCCTGGGGGAAGCACAGTCTTCATCTCATATGCGCTCTATCCACCTGAAGGTAATCCTAAATACTACTAACTGCATGAAGATTACATGAGAAAATGCACATGTGGCAGCTCAGCGCTTCCTCTGAAACCCACAAACCATGCCACTACTCGGCTGTAAGGGTAACGAGACAGGAAGAGAATTTAAAAAGTGCGGTGCACTGGAAATTTTTCTCTCTATCGACGTCACATGCTTTTTCCTGTGCATTTCCTCAGAGAAGGATGCCAGAGTAGGAAATAATGTCGCTTCAGATGGCAGTAAATCACTGTGAACAATGATGAAGACCTAAGACACATGTGTTAAACCCCTCCGAAGGAAAAATCTTCACTTTTTGTTTACAGATGAGGCGCAGCAGCAGGAGGAGGAGAAGAAAGTGCTGGGGAGTTGTTCAGCTACCAGTGACAGACAGGAACTGGTTTTGTTTTTTAACTCTGGCCTCCCCACACTGGCTGGCTGTCCATTGTCTGCCAGGGCCCTTTCGACCCCTCGGCTTCCCTCCATTCCACGGCTCTTCCTCTGTGGACGACAACACCCCGCGTCAGGCTGTCTGATAGTGCCTGAACATCCCCCCTACTTGAACAGAACATGATCACTTGAACAAATTGAGCAGCAGTGACATAGCCTGCTAGCGGACAAAGGAAAACCCCAATAACTCAGAGCCAAGTACAACACGTCACCATCACATCCTAACTGCAGTTATAACCAAGTTGCCTAAATGATGTGACACTGGAGAGAGAGTAACCTCAAGTCTGACAACAATGTGCCACTCGCGTTTACCAGACATGTGGCGCCGTGCAGCAACCCTCAGCCATATGGTCTAGTATGAGACTTACACATTAAATGTAATGGCACCACATGTCATCAGAAAGAATGAGTCAAACAAACTAAAGGGAACGTACACAAACGTGAGCTGGCGTATTCTCCGGTGGGGATGGGTTGAGACTAAAGCTTCAACATCAAGCTGCTAACATGGCTGACTGATGGCTGCACAGGAAACATGCAGAACTCTTTCAACTTCAGCCATGTGAGTCTTCCAAAGCAGCCATCAGTCTCTGTGAAGCAGCTCCATTTGGTTTTTACTGCTCTGGACAGTACAGGGTTACTATCAGGGGCTACGCAAAGCAGAACCTGTCCTCATAGTAAAACAAACAGGTGGTTGTCTCAGTTCCAGCAGGCTATCGATACGTGTGCATCTGTCACTGCAGCAACACTGGAGTGATAAGCTCACTCTCAAAGTCCTGCTCCAGAATTTCCAACCAATAAAAGTGTTTTTGCTGACAGTAATTTTACTTTTTTTTTTTAAGTTGACCCATTTTTTCTTAACCGCTATTCTGGTGACCTAAATTTAAAAGTACATTTTTTCTACTTACAAGTGTGTACAGCTGGGATCCCCTTCAAATCAATACCAGAAGATTTCCATGACTTTGTTTTTACGGCTGTACTTTTGTGATAAAGCATTGAAGCGACACGTGTCATAATGCTGATATTTTTCATTCTCCAGTACTGCAGAGCATACTCTTAAAGTAATAATTATTTGTGGAAGCAGGTGCAAAAGTTATACTGAGAAGTTATTTAAATTTTCAATAGTAGTGCCAATACCACAGCGGAGTTTCAGGTATCAGAACTAAAATGAAACTTAACTATAAGGAATATTAACATTTTTTCCTCCAAAACCATTTTTCATGAACAAAAGTCGTCAATGTTCTTAGTTCAAACAAAAACTGCTATATATTAACTTTTTCTAAATTAACAGTGAGGGGACTAACTGATCAAGAAGAAGTACAAGCTTTCAGTAGTTGGCACTATGGACAGATTACATTCACTGCCAAAAACATATTGAGGTTTGATACCTAGCCCTACACGACAAGAAAAAAAAAAACAAAAAAAAACCCCAAAAAAAACACGAACACATTTTGATTTTAAAATAAAGTTTCACTTTCAGAAATATACCAAAACCATTCATATCTGATCACAAGACTATAAGGTTATTCAGTTAATTAATAAGTAATGATTTTGATGATCCTGGCAAACATGACTGTTTCCAGCTCGTCAAATGGGAATATTTTTTCTGGTTTTCTTATTAGTTCTATGACAGTAAACTGAATATTTCTGGATTGTTGTGACTGTGGGACTCTGGTATTCTGTGATGACCTCTTGTGATTTGCTGATATTTTGTAAACTGAATAATTTATCTGTTAATTCAGAAAACAACTTGTAAATTAATCAATAACGAAAACAATCATTTGCAGCCCCAAAGAACATTCAATTCAACAGACAAGGGGAGCTGTGCTGTAGATGTTTCCACTGTTCTCCTCTACAAACGTGTTTACAGCGCTGGCTACAATTCACCAAGCCCAGACCACTGCTCACTTCCTCTTAAGCAATTCTTAATGGCAGACGACGCAGGAAAACAAGGATGAGTGGACAGCAAAGAGGAAAACACCGTAGGCCTACGAGATGGTGACAGCTCTCCTCCCAATCTCTTAATTATGATTTCGTCTTTTGCTTTTCTGGTCGGGGAACAGTAAGCAGTGGGCTGGAGTAAAAGAAACAGGAGATGGAAAAGAGGGAGCAAGGGACAGAGACTGCCAGAAAGTCCAACAGACAGACCCCGCACAATGATTCAGCTTCCTCCCAACTTCTCACTTCCTCTCTGGCCTGCACTCCTCCAAAGTTCGGGGAGAAATGTGGCTCAAATTAGAGTTTCCGCTCACTGGGGAGGCTGAGAAACAGGAAAACAGAGGGAGGAGATAGGAGACTAACAGCTCTCAGTTTACACAAGCAAAAGCTTTATTAGCTCATCTCTGTGTTCTTCTCACTCTCTGGATCCTTTAGACTGCAAACAGACCAGTCAGTGGATACACACACACACACACACACACACAAGTAGGGAAGATAGAGAGAGACAGGAGATAACACTCAACAGTTACAAGGTGAGATTACAGCATGGGTGTGTGCCAGGGCCTTTAAAAAAAAGTGTCAGTGTGGCTGTAAAGTATCCACAGCCCACAGAGCTGCCTGGATAATGACATTCCTCTGATAACCGAGCGAGGTGCAGGAGATGGGAGCCCAGGTCCCATCAATCAGCAGAGACCCCTTCCACCTCTCAGCACAATGACTACAGTGTTCTACACGAGCACCCCGCGTCCCTTCAACTGTAGCTCATGACTGACGGTGGGGGGACCCTCCCTGAATGAGCGAGCTCGCCCTGAGGGTAGCATAAAGGAAAACAGACTTTGGCTATGTCTTGAGATATTCCTACACAGGGTGGAGAGGGGGTCTTCAAGCATGATAATGTAATCCACTGAGTTGCAGCCCACTCACTTGGACAAAATGCTAGAAAGAAGTGAAGCAGGATTACTGTGTGTGTGTATGTGTGTTTAAAAGAAAGAGACAGAAGGATTGCTGAGTCAATTACAGGCTTCAGCTCAGCAGAAGGCTTTTCAAAAGCATATCCACCCAGTCTTTGCAGCCGCTCACACAGACACAGCCTCAAAAGCTGTTAAGACACCTTCTCCCTGTCCCTGCCAACACAACATGTTAGCACAAAAATCAGTTTCCGCCTGCTCTAAATATGACACATCATTTGGCTAACCTGAAGCTGAAACCAACTAAGAACCAAAGCGAAAAATCAGAAAAGGAAGATGAGGAAAAAAAAAAAAGAAAAAAAACCCTGACAGCCGCTCCAGCACAGACAGAGAGAGAAAAAAGAACCGCTCAAACTTCAAACAAAAGCTCTTTTCACCACTTGTAAAACAACACACAAGTCTGAACAACTTAAAGCTGCTACTGAAGACTAGGAAAGTGAAAAACTCACGAAAGAAATGTTTGAATAGGTTAGCCATGTCCATTTTGGGCTTGCTGTCTCTCCCTCTCTCTGTCTCTTTCCCGGCCCCTGCTCTCTTCCCACTGCAGCTGTAGAGTTATTCCATTGGAACACCCAGAGAGCTGGGCGGACAGTGGAGCAGGGCAGCCCACTCCTTGACCATGTGGTCAGGCTTAGCCAATAAGAGTGCAGGACTGAGAGGCCTCCAGTCCAGCTCTTGAAGGCAGAATACAGAGGCCTCATGGAGAGGGAAAGAAGAAGGGAGGGGGGCTGAAGCTTAGAGAGAGAAAGAAAGAAAAGAGATGAAAGAAAAGAGAAACAGGGAAAGCGTAGGGGCTATTTTAACAGAAATAAGTGTCAGATTGATAGTTGCAAGAGTTTAAAAAAAAAAAAACACTCTATAGACATCTGTTCGGGCCACTGCAAAGGCTGAGTGAGTCAGTCAGAGAGTGCTCAGTGTCACATGACTGCAGTTGTTTGTAGAGACACACTCATAACTTTACAACAAACCCAGGAAACATGAGTCCTCAAACACACAAGCACTCGCACAGCAAAGCACAGCCATCTGCACACTGATCATACGCTCACACATTCTTTCAAGCGATGACACCACTCCACACCCAGCAACGGGCTTGTTTAAAAAAGAGAGAGCGAGAGAGAGAGACTTTTCCTCCCACATAACATATGTCAGTGTGGTCCTCAGGCTGCTCCTCTTATTAATCTCCTTCATGCTGTATATGTACAAGAAAAACATAACCACCCACAATCTCCCCTGTTAAAATGCCCTGAATCTACTGACAGATCATAAACTACGACACGTGAAGGTGAAGTATTTACAAGCGTTCTATGATTGTATTAGTGTTTAACAAGGCTTGGTTTCGCCTTAACTCGTGTTTTACATTAGTCTGTGTTTTACTGGATATGTGTGAGTGAGACCTGAGCCTGTGTGCCATTCATGCAGCTGCTCACCTCAGGTTATTTGATCAATGGATGTAGTGGCAGGTGGGAAGCTGTTGGGAGGCTCATGGCTGTGGTGCATGACCACACATGCTCCCACCCAACCACAAACACATACTTGTACATGCATACACGCTACATATAACGGACAGACACAAAGTCACACACTTGAGGGCTAAACAGCGGTAAAATACCTCATATGCTTGAGTTGATAAATATGATAAGTCTCGTATAAATTAATCTCAGTTTTCTCAGAGACGTGTCTGAAAGTGTAAAACATTCATGAGCTGTGTATAAAAACCACTAAGAGACCTCCCCCTGTTCTACATCATTTTTCACCGGAGTATTTCAGCACTGAGCTGTCTGAATGTCACCAGACTCTGCTAACCACAACACTAGCATACATGTAAAAAAAAAAAACACTGCGCAGCTAACAGGAAGACACAGTTCCCGTGACCAACAGATAAGTGGTTTGCAAACACTGCAGTGTGTGATACAGTCATAAATTCATGAAACATTTCTGGTGAGCCATAGCCAGGCCATACCCTCCCCCTTCTTCTTTCAGACCTTTGTTCAAGGAAAAGCCACTTCTTTGGGGCTCAGGGCTTCCTCGCAGAGGTCACCCTATGCAGGAGCGTGTTGGCATCACCACATCAAAGATGAGCAAAACAGATAAGGCCACCTCTTTTGTCAGTCTCACAAGTGTGGTTTAATGTTATGTTGCTCTGAAATGAGCCCATAAACAGCAGCTGCTGGCCTTGGCTTTATAGTTCAGCTTCAAAATAAATTAGATAAAACTACAATGACAATTACTCAAAGAACTAGATTCATATCGCAACCACAACAAACACTTAGACTTTATAAAAACAGGTCAACATGATTTACTGTCAATATCATGGAGGCCTGTTTTAGTCTCCACAGCGGCAAATACTGGTGTAGAACCTTTAACCTAATCTAATGAGTGTATACAAGCAAACGTATCTATCCCATCATGCTCTTGACTGAGGCAATGATGCCCCGCAGAACAGGGCAGGTTGGGGATTGCAGTATGAAAGGCATGAAAAACTAAAAACATCTTCACATTTTATACAAAAACATAAGAGAAATGATCAAACAGTGAAATCATAGGCAAAATGAATGCCAAGCTCCCTGGCTGTGATCCAGGCTGGATGCCAGTGGTCAGATAGTGTATCCAAGATTATCATGAATGTCTGTCATCAAGAAGAATTAAGCGAAGACAAATGGTAACCTTGGCTTACATACACAGTTACGTTTGCCTTGCTCCTGGCAGCACAAAGCCCTTGGCAAATGGCAGTTCCCAGAAATATTACTGTTGTGTTGACAGGGGAGACAACACCTGCGCCGCATCAATTCCGGTTGTGATAAAAGAGCAGGAGGAAATGCTCTGCTGCAATTGCTTACACACAAATTGAAAGTGGCGATATTTAGATTTGTTAACACAAATCAGATTAGCTAGTTTGCTTAAGTGGCACAGCTGCGAAACAACAATCCCCACTGAATTTCACCTTTAAATAAACACTTTTGAAATCAAGAAAACATAATACTGTCTTACCTGAGCAAAGGGAAAAACGTCACCTTGCATAAGACACTACACTATAGACTTCTGTCAGACACTAAATCTTCAATTCAAGTGTGCCGTGTGAAAAGCAGCATTTTACAGCATTTTAACCAATCAGACATCAGCCTGAGACCATCTTCCTGTCTAGGCTGTTATACAGTACATTATATACCACAACAATGTGGTTAAAAACAAATGGAGGTAGAGCTGGCCTAGATATAAGGTGCTCTCTCACACTTGTTTGTTTCCGTTAACAAATAACCAACTGTGCATGAAACTCAAAGTAAGTCAGCCTACAGTCAAGAAGACATTATGAGTGACTGAAATGTTTTAAGCGCAAATACATTTAACTGGAAGTTCATTGGACTCATTTGAGCTTCTAAAATAAATAAACAGGGATGTAGGAGAGTGTTAACATGAACATTGTTTCTGGCAAACGATTATTAAACTATCAAAAGTAGAATTCAACACAGACAAGTAAACTCAAAGAAACCATAACTGATTGTTTTACCAAGTGTGTCTTTGAGATTCTTGACAATAGAAGCTTTCCTGGCACTGTTTTTCCTCTCCACATAGTTGGACGGCACAAAGCCTGTTTTGTTGGTGGCATTTCGAACCCTCCACCAGGACTTGGAGTCGTCAAGGAGCCAGAGGCGCTCGTTTTTCTTGATGTCCAGCTCCTGGTCCTGCTGGGCCATGTAGTCAAACTTGGCGATGACAATCACCTCTTCCGTCATCTTGAACTAGGTACACTGATGGAGAGAGAGAGAGAGAGAGAGAGAGAGAGAGAGAGAAAAATCAGAGAGGCCTGAATGAATATTTTGCATTCCAGATATGTCAAATGATTGAGCAGCATGAAGTTCCCACTACACAACGAAATCTGGGCCATTGCCAATGTGCAGCAGTAGCAGTGGTGATAAGATTAGCCTCAATTACTATCACCTAGAATGATGAAGACATCACAATGGCACACTTTCTACTGTGGTGAAACTCTGCAGGGTTTCCCCCAAGAAACTAGTTAGTGTAGGTGGTGTGTTTCCATGTTCTTTTGCATTAATGACAAGTCAGTTAGCATTTTGTTGCATAAAGAAAGATAAGATATTAACTAAACTATGGATTAAGACTAACTGGATCCTCTGTCTGCACAGCCTTCATACACATTTTATTCTTCAGCTGTGCTGTTTGCTCCAGGCCCAGTGATTAGGTAAGAGACGCACCAAAAGCAAATTTAGAAACTGTGTTTGGAAATAGATATCTGTACCTGTACTGCATCAAAGCTGAGAACTTCAAGGGCTGTAATACGTCTCTGTTGACCTAGAAACAGAACACAGACAATGCAAAGGAATTAAGAAGATTTCTTAATAACAGAATATATAATAAAAATGAATCTTGTATCTGTATCATTTTTGTGTCTTCACTGTTAAACACAACCAAGCCACTTTCCATGTAGTTATGTCCTAATATTATGCTCACGCCAAGATATGGACAGTATTATCCAAATATAATATGACTAGGCCAGAACTTTGACGAAATGCCAGCTTCTATTTCCACAGTTTAGTCTGTCCAGATATAATTCCCCCTCACCACCAATTGTATTCTTGAAATAACAGATATAAATGACTATTCTTTTCAGTCTTCAACACTGACAGCTGCCAAAGAGTATAGCGCTAATCTCTCAGTATCCACATTCTTCATAAATTTACAGAGGGGATGATTTCCTCTCAGCAGCAGACCGACGATTGTCTATTGTGTTAGGCATCATGCATGAACCTGGGAGCCAGGAAGATGGCAAAGATTACTGTAACAGGGAAGTAAAGAAACAGGGCACTGTGCGTCAGCAGCATGGCTACGTCAGGGAGTGAAGCTCTCACTGAGCATTAATGATGTAGGGTATTATTTCAAATTTAGCAATGACCTATAAATACATCCTAAGTGTGCAGCCTATGCAAAAGCTCCAATTATGTGAACTGCATTACAAGCACGACTCCACTGCTGCAGTGTTGCTTTTCACAAGGCTTTCTAAAATTATGACTTGGGGGTACTGCGATCCAAAAGCAAAAATTGCTTTTGTTCAACAATGAGCACATTCACAAAACTGGTCTTATGACCCATCTAGTCATCAGCACTGTCAGGCTACGCTTAGGCTTATTCTGCAGATACTAAGGGAGTGAGGCACTACGGAAGCGGCTGCTTCGCTGCTCTGATGTCATGGGAGTGGATGGAGTTTCACCTTTCCCCTCCTGACTGACTTCAGGGACCAGACACTGACCTCATTGATTGAGAGCTCTCGGTTTTTATTTGAAGCCGTGGTGTCTAGGTTTCAGCTGCAGCTGGCCTTGAGATAGGCCCAGAACCTGATCTTAGGCAAACATAAGGAGGATAGGGGGGCTAAGCTAACTTTTCAGAAGCACCAAGAGGAGTAAAATAAACAACAAATAAGTATAAGTTGAGAGCAGGAATGAGTGTTTTTCTAGGGAAAAGTCAAGATGTTGATGAGCTGGTTCATCCTTTCATAAAACAAATGTAGTGGATGATAGTGCCACATCTCATATCCCCCTATAGTGTACAGCCTGAAGCTAAAATGTGTAATGAAAAGACCCACTGCATTTCATACAATAAGTCTCAGGAGGGGACACCTGTGGTCTGGGCTGTAATTCCCCATGTAGGGTGTTGACTTAATTTACAAAAAACATTAGGGTGTATACTGGGGTTTTATCTCTTGGCATGGTACTACCTGCTCCTTTTTCAACTCTAATTAAATTAATGAACACTAGGGGACATGCTAGGGAGCGGCACACAAAAACAAAGAGCTGATTTACTCTCCTCGAAGCTGCTTCTTTCACCAAGACAAAGGCAACAATCTCTCTACTCCCTGGGCTGGACTGAATAACTGTCTGCCAAAGAGGCTGGGAAGTGTATATGCGCTCCGTCTCCATTTACAACATCCCTCCCTGACTATCTTTTCCCCCACTCTCTACTCTCCCTAACAGTGCATGATAGAGTCATCGGTGTAGGACTGTCCCTTTCCCAAGTATCTCCCATTTTCAGAAAACACACAACATCCCAGCCTCTCTCCTTTTAGCTGCCATAACCCCCCATGTCTAAGGTGGCTGCACACCAAGTACACATTAACACCGCAGTGACTTACGACAGTGCAGATGTGAAGGAGGATCAAAAAGTTAGGCGACAGATGCTCTGAGCTAATCGCGCAGCTGCAGACTGAGCCACTTGCCACTCCAAAGCACTAAACACGAGGTCAGACAGGTCAAACTGTTCAAATGGTGTCACATTCAGGTCCACTGGGGATCTCTGTTCACCCTGCTGCCTGGCAGAATTAAAAGGTAGCCCAATTCAACATCGTTTCCACATCACACTACGGTGGGGGCCTCCAGAATTGACACAGTTGATGCTTAGGAAATATTACGTAGAATATGTTGCCACATATGTAATGATGTCATGAATCACTGGTAAACAGCCTATTACATTTATAATGACCGTCTGCTCATATAGATGTTTTGAAGAAGTGACTCTAAAAATAACATGGGTTCCAGACATAAAGCAAAAACAGGATCTGTATGCACGAGCTTTGTGGTTGTCAACAAAGGCGACCAGACTGCATGGAATGATAGACAGCTGGTCAAATCTGGTGGCCAGTGGTAACAGCAGGGTTTTCCCAGCTCACTGTGGCTAGTACTATCCCTCGAAATATTTAAAACTGATCTGCTGACAGAACAGCAACAAAAGACCATCCATTCTTGATATTTTATTTTCAACTGAAAGAAATTTAGGCAAATGAAGGCAGCGGCTCCTGTCGCTGCTTCACAATAAGAGCTTTCCAGTGGTGCACCAGCAGCAGAGGATACCATTTTAGCAGCAGCTGACGTCATTACAGGTCCTAAAGCAAATGAGTGGCCCACCCACTGATCACTATGGTAGGGGGACTTAATAGCAGTATATTTGATAAGGGCTGCAACTAATGTTTATTTTCATTATCAATTTAATTCTGAATTATACTTTAATCCATCAGTTGTTAGGTCTACATCATATACACCATAACAATTTAACAAAGCCCAATGTGATATCTTCAAAATTCTTGTTTTGTGTGATCATCAGTTCAAAACCCAAAAATATTTAATTTACAATGTTATAAATCAGAGAAAAGCAGCACATCCTTAAACTTGAGAAGCTGGAACCTGAAAATGTTTGGTATTTTTTGGGGAAAAAAAAAAAATTTAAACAATGAATTGATAAAATAATCTGATTTGGTGGCGACTAAATTTCTGCTGATCGAGTCATTTGAGCCTAATATGTTATGTTCTACCTGCAAAAATATTTACCTGTTCTACCTGATAAAAAGCCTTTAATTTGCTGGTAACACAAGAGTGAGGTCTGTGTGTGGTGATGATAATATCATAAGAAAAAAAATAGGTTCACAAATTCCAGGTCAGACTCTTTGTGTCATGCAAATATACAACACTGTAAACTATTAAATACCAAACAGATAAAGTGGGTCCATCTTATCTACTGCCAAAGCAGCAGTTCTGGGTGAGTGACAGGTCAACCACTGTTACAATCAGTTACCCACTCATGTTCTCAAGAGTGTCAACACTGGTCACAACTGTTCCCCTTCAGTAGAAACACACTAATCCAAATCTGGCACTACTCTCTAAAAGGTTAGTGGTTTTCTAGTTAGATTTTCAGAAAATACATTTCTACTCCTCGTCAATCAAGAGAGAGAGAGAGAGGCAACACTGCAACACTGTAGCCCAGAAACCACAACAACTGCACATCAGACATGCAGAGTGCAACTTTGCGAGTTCTTATGTTACAATAAAACAACAGTGACATAAATTCACCACATCCTGCAAACTACAGCTGCTATAGAAAAAAAACACACACAAGTAGAGATCTGGTCAAAGAGCACACCCAGTGGCCTATCTGGTAATGCATTATACAGGGACACTACACCAGAGATATGCAGGAGAAGGAAAGATTTGTGACAACATGAGTGTTGAGAAAGGATTCTAGTGAATGGCTGTGACTTAAATTACCAGACTGACATGAGAGGTTGATAAGTATGAAGTCACAACACCTGGATTCTGTATAATCTAAACAAGCCTAAGAGAACAAACGTGGATCCTTGTCTCTTTTCACTGTGGGAGCAAATAATGTAGCACTGCTCGACAGGATTGCTGAGGCACTGAGACAGCAACAGCATGAGCTCACAGAGGCAGACAGAGTAACCTAATCCCTGTGACAGCCTTCTAAAATCACAGGGCTCTGCTGCCTTCTGGAATGTGCTCTGTATGCTCACTGCTCACTCAGCCCCTCTGGCACTGCTGCACTTCCTACAACTTACACCAAAACTTACATTTAAGCCACAGGGCAGGTCTACTTCACAAACGGACGGTGCAGGATGGCAACGGACTGATGAATGCATGCTTGTGCTTTTTTTTTTCTTCTCTCTCTCCACATCAAACCACTGCAACTAAAACCCATGAGACTGCATCTCATCCCAGCTGTCCTACATTCTCTCAAAACAAAACAGCAGCATAGCAGCAAAGGGTCATGGGAGACTTGGCAGGCCAGCTGTGAGACAGGAAGTGTGGACACAAGGGTGACCGGATGATGGGAAAGTGATGCAATCTGACAGAGTGCAGGCCTGACCCCTGCGTTCAGATGAGTTCAGATAACTTATCTTTGCGTTGATGCATGTAATGTATCTCATTTAAGAGATGAGAGATGAAGTCCAGGAGCAAACTTTAACACAGGCTTTTTAACAGGCTTTTCTACATAACTATATTGTTCCTGTATCATGTTAAAACTTCATTAAGGACAATGGGGCCTCCAGTGTTTTGGGCTAACCATATAGTCTCATGACTGTGTGAAAGCAGTCGGTTATCCACCCCTCGGGATCACCCTCAGCAGTTGGGAATGGCCTAAAATAGATCGTGGCTCATGTCCTTTGAGAACTGCCAGAGATTTTCTCTCATAGCAACAACCAACACCAAAAAGTTTCAAGGTTTCTTTAAGGCCAACTTCACATCAAAAGCCTCACTCTGACAAATCTGTGAGAAGTGTACACAAATGTCACTTTTTGAAATATGTTGTATAGCAATTTAGACACAAAATGCAAAGTCTCTAGGCAGGCCACTCTAACATACTCTACTGATAAATTATTTTAAAAAGTCAAGAGCAATATTTATGAAGCAAATGGGAATTTCATCCCAAAAAAATATGTATGACCTATTTCCTCCTTTTTGTTCTAGAATTAAGTGTACTCAACTTTGATCACAGACTATACCTTATACAAATCTGTGGGATCAAGCTTTTATCAAATTTAGTATTCTGATAGACTGAGCACCCACACATGTCAGAGGATGCTCATTAAAACCAAATAAACTAACATCACTCAAAAGGGGTTTCACTTCCCCATTTTCACTTCCCACTTTATTACAGTTGCATATTAAGCACTTCACAAGCCTCAGGCTGTATATTACTGTCGAGCCCACAGAGAGATGACATTGGTGAGCTGACTTGTCATTTTCAAAATCTAATTTTAGCAAAATGTCTGTGGATTTATAAAGTAGTCATTCATTCAAAAGTCCTTTTCTCTGTAGAGAAAAAAAAAAGTTTTGAGTTTATAACATGCTAAAGCAGGCCCCCTGCACTCGTTATGCAGTCCCACATGAAACATTAATCGTAAGTAATGCTGTAGGGGGACATACTAATATTTCAGAATGGTGATATCAATTCAATGTAAGAAGGGATGACAAACGATTCAGACATGAGACAAAAGTAGTGGCTTTCACAGGGTCTGTCATGTGGGTGCTTGATGAAAAAAAAAGACCCAAGATTATCACAGCAAAATAAATGAGTGATCTGTATCAGCCCTGAAAAGCCTGATCAAAGCGTCCTTATCATATACCACAGCAAATTATACTACCAGAGTGTTGTAGGAAGCCTACAATGCTGTAGAACAGCATAAACACAGAAAAAGAAAATCACTGCATAACTATTTCCAAGAATAAACTTAATGTAAGCCAGACTAACAAAATAACTAATTATTACGGTACCTTTAATTATTTACTGTAAATTAACACCCTACCACTGGCCTGAGCAGGCCTTCCAGAATGAAAATACTGACATCCTCTCCGTAAGCAGATACCCACCAGAACCTAATACCTCTGTCTAAGAAAGGATCTATTTCCTCAGACCCCACCTACATGAGTAGAGCCTACACATCCGCATCCACACCCTGCTGTTGCCAGTTGTTGTTCTGGGTGGCCTATTTGCTGATAGCTACCAGGTCCTACGATGGCCACATCCAAGCAATCTGGGATCAAGGCAACAGCAAATAAACCTTCAGGTTACATCACCAAGTCTAAGAGCCGCAGGGGCTTTCCAAATGACTAATCCAAGTTTACAAAGCAGAAGGATTCCTAAAATCAAGTATCACAGTATGATAAAGCTGTTTGTGGTTTGGACTTGTGTGCTGTCAGGCTACTTAAAACTATTAGTAGCATTAAAAGGGCAGTAAAACACGATGCGCAGTGTAATGTAGCTCTATACCTCGTTGCAACTGCAGCCTTCTGGAAAAAGCTATTGTTAGCGTCAAAATAGCAGATCATTTGTAAACCATGAGATAATAATCCCAGACAGCCTGTTTCAGAGAGATGAAATGGATACACTGGCTTCCTCTTCGTCTTCACACATCCTGGCAAATATGAGCCCTAGGGTGCTGTCACAATAGGACTAAACAAGCCACTTGGGACATTAGTCTGGGAGAGCCACGTGTTGGAACTTGTGTATGAGCATCTTGAGAGCAGGACGCATTCCAGATTGCATGGTGATGCCACAAAAATCTGGGGTGTGCAAGATGTTTGATAGGAGCGAGACAAGAAAGAAAACATTTTCCACAGAAACCCTCACCTCTGTGAGTGAGACAGCCTACACACATTTCAAACACTGGGAGGGCTGTTCCTCGTGACCGTGGCAGCTCTTTTACAATATTGTATTGAGAGTAAAATGTTTTTTTCTCATGCTATTTTACTGAAAGCCCCAGCTAGAAAGATTTCAATTTTGGCACCCCTCAAATGATGGTGTCAAACAAGACCCTAATGCATATTGTTAACCCCTCCAAAGGACACAACCCGGGACAATTTTTGCCAATATGGTTGCAGTTTTATAAAAAAAAGATGTGCTATAAAAGTAATTTTAAAGATGCTATAATCAGATTAAAAAATCTACACGTTGGTTTTAAGATTCAATTTGATATCAACTTTGAATCAAACAGCTAGCTAGTTGTATCGGGCAGACAGTGTACGGATTAAGGCACATTATTAGCACCAAGCTGTTCTATCCTGACTAAATTTAGAAACACGCTGAATTTTTCTCAGATTGGATGTAATTTGAGGCACAGTTTGAGGGCTGTCACAACACCTGATAAACTACCTTAACAATCAGCAATCTGGCTTTCAGATGACTGACTGGATTTCTGGGGTGTCAAAAATTTTGGTCAGCTGTCTTGAAGTTCGAGTAGTTACACAGACCAATTTTCCACACGGGTACTATCGAAAAAAATGTTATAAACTGTGGTGAGCTTGTTTTTACATGTTGTGGCTAAAACTGTAGTCTTCACTGAGAATGCTGTCATATAAAACTTAACTTCGCTGAATAACAGACACCATATCGTCTGCATCTCCCCGTCTGCGGCTTCATTTTTCTTTTTTTCTTCCTACTTTCCAATCCAAGAAGAACTGTACAAAGTTATACTGCCTTTCTCTCTTTTGTCAACATTGTTGGGGACACAACTTTCTTAAACTTTATTGGGACCATCAATGGACACACCCAACTAGTTTTATATTCAGCGTGAGCAGCCACGTTACTGCTGATCAAGTGATCAATACAGTGTATGCAGGCTCTGGGTATACAGAAAGGCCAATTAAAACATGCGGTGTGTGTTAACACGACATACAAGACTAATAAAAAAACAAAATGTCTGTCCAGCTTCAGAGTTCTGGGATTGGGTTTCCCAAATGGAAGGTTCAGATTATGTAAACCCATAAATGTACTATATAACTAAGATCATCTTCGTTTTTAAATGCATTTGGTAAACAGGACCCAGGTCCTAGCGTAGCATCTAGAATATTTAACATGTATTGTTATATTAGGCAGTCCAAATTATTTACCAAAAATGGTTCTTTAGATGTTTTGATTGGAATATTTCCTCGTAACAGAGCTACATGAAGGTTTGAATGGTTTTTCACATGTGACCCCCACATGTTGATGACAGCGTCACAGACTCAAAGCCTTGTTTTGATGTTTTTCCTTGTAGCACTGCTTATCATGCACTTTCCACTAAAATCATTAAAAGGAAAGCAGACAGGGATCATTAATGTGACAAGAAGAAAAGCATAGCAGCCAAAAGCCATTAATGGACCACCAATTTCATGATGCCATTTCAGCTACTGAAAGAACATTCCTTTGTTTTCACTTGGTGTGATTGGGGCCAACAAAGTGGTAATGCAGTGCGTGATGACTTTGCTTTTGCATACATTAACAACTGAAAGGAGCTTTTTTTTTTACGTTTTATGGTCTGCTTGATTCTGATGACAGTAAAGTAAAAAAATAAACAAGCACTTGTCGTTCTTACCCTTGCTAAGTTTCTTTTCCAACAGGTGATATAAGTTAACATTTATTTATATGTAAGTACCACTGCTGTTTAAATATGCCTAACATGCATGGGCAGTCAAAAGAAAACGTGTTGGACAGAAAAAGAAAATACTTGTGAAAGAAAATGAGGAAATGGAAAAGTGCTTGAGTAATAATTGAGATTGAGGGAGATAAAAAGAGAGAAGAGACGCGAGTGCAGAAAAAAATTCCCCCCCTCATTTCTCAATTTCATTAGAAACCTAAAGCCACTTAACAGACTAGATTCCTGAGCTTGTCATTTGAACAGGAAAATTTTCAGCCACATTAGTTTTTTGGCTATCATGAAAATGCACAGTTGGTATTTTCCTCTCGGCTGTGGGGACAGATTTGGCTGCTGGAGGCAACTGGTAGCTGTAGCCAGGCACTGTCTTCTACAAAAAGAGCCCATTACTGCATATTCATAAGACTATACTGTCATAACAAGGTTGCTGTTAAAGGCTGTGAGTCAACAGGAGCTATGAATAGGACACAGATGAGGCAAATAGGGCCACATCACTTCAATATCAACATGCATAGCTGAATAATGAAAGCTTTACATCAGGGGGAGTCCTCAATCCTGAATGTGAGCTTGTGACCTGGAAGCTGATATTACCATGCTGAATTTTCTCCAGAGGTCTCCTAATGGCGTGTTTCACACATCATGTATTGGCCTCAATGCTCAAAAGAAATATCAGCCCTCAAGGAAATCATGATGATAAGCAGGTTTCCACAATTTCTCTCCTTGCAAACTGTGGCCACCCTGCCTCTGACTCCCACCGAGAAAAGAGCCACAGCAAACCAAATGTCTATCTCCCCTCTCACCTCCCTGAAACCTTAATGAGAGGCTGTGAAGAGGTCTGTCAGTATGACAATAATTACAGAAACTGTACTATTCAGCAACTGTAAAAGACCCCCTTTTGCCATCTGGGAAGACACACGTGGTACCCTCTTAAAATCATTCAATTCTAACTGACCACATAATTTAATAACAGATAAGCTAACATACTCGAGTCATATTAATCTGCTAAATGTTTCAAGTTTTGTAACAGGCCACACGTACATAAGCCACAAGAACTAGCCAACAATTATACAGCTTTATCGCCCATTGTGCTACTGAAGCGTGACATTTAGTCTGGGTTTGGTTGTGTAAGGTAGAAACAATGTTAGCAGATAAACAGAGGGAGCAATTATCTAAAACCTCTCCCAAAAAACAGAAATGACTTCACTTGCACAGTACATGTGCCTACCTATTACTGGTTTACCTAGGTAGGTCAAAGTACATAGACTTTCCTACTTGTATGCAGTTGTTTGTTTCTCTACAAGTAAAAAAAAAAAAAAACACCAATCATTCCCTGGTGCCAGCTTAGCTCTTCTTGGTGTTTCATACCATCATAAAAGGAATATCTTTGGATTTGTTATTTGTTGATCGGGCAAAATAAGATATATGAAGACGTCACCATTTCATAGACTAAACGATTACTCAAATTAATTGGAAAAATATATCTCATAGATAGATCAATAATGAAAATGCCCCCTACTGCCGATTCATCAACAAAAGGCCACATTAGTGGGCAAAACAAGAGATGATAGCCTGACTACAAATACCACTGATGGCTTTTTAACACAAGTACAGATAATCATAAGTTAATGTAAGGGGCTGCCTACAATTCTCAACACCCAGTCACTTAAACTCGAGCTTTAGTAACATAAAAAAAACACACACACAAATATCAAAATTCAATAAGACATTGAATGCTGTGAATTAGAAGATGCTCCCGTTGTAAACCATTGACTGTAGATGCCGTTAAGGCGTCCTCTCCATTTTCAACCTCAGAAATAAAAGCGTTAACGTGGTGCCCTGTGCGAAATGAAGTGTAACCACATTAAAGGCTGTGCAGCAGTTTAATTCCAGCTTTTCTCTTGTAACTTAAGGCTGACAGCGTGTCCCGCTACCTAACTCGGCTAACGTTAACCTGGCAAAGAAAATGGGACAAAAATGCTCTTAGCGGTTACAAATATCTCGGTTAAAGCCGCAACAACGGCAAAGCCAGCTGGGCAACGGCACGTTGGCCATGTCGGCAAGGAGACAAGACTGGTTTTGTCTGGGTTCACAGTTAGCTGTTAGCCGACGTGAGTTTTAACGTTACTCGGTGAATTCAACGATAGCAGACGCTAGCCTGTAGCTTTCGTGAGAGACGTTGGTGCGGTAGCCTGGATCAGATAGCCTCACCGTCTGTGGCAGCTCAGATTCATACCCCGTTCAGTCATACCACGTCTTACCTGATTGCTGATGGCCACCTTTTCTTATTTCCTTTGGGAAATGTTTAATGTGTAGAAGCGTCACACAAACTGAGACTTCATGCACACAGATGATATCTAGACTCCTAGCTAAGCAGAGAGTTATTTTTTTTTTTTTCCCACTCCAACAAGCTAGCCTAGCTGATGAGACGCTGTGCCCCGTTGGAATAGCATTTCTATATCAAAGCATGTCATTGCTCAGCGCACAGCTAGGCTAAGCTAGCAGCAGCTACACAAGCTGTTCCGACACCAGGCCCCGCCTACTCGCATTCAATTGGCTACAGATGAACCGACTCTCTTTTGATTGGTCAGTGGGGCTGCCAGTCAATCACACTGCAGCTGCTGATGTTTTGCATTCCCATAAGCATCCATCATGTTTTTCGCCTTGAGAGGATACAGAGTAAACCAAAAGAAACATGTCTGTGAAGACAGAGATAAGAGAGATATGTATTATGATTTACTGTGTATTTTATACTTCTGTATTACTTCATTGATTGAAATGTAAAGTTGCACTCGAAGCCCTTTAACCATTGAGTGGGACAGCACAGGCCTCACCCTGTATCATTTTGTAAAACTGATATTTTTGCATTATAAATAACTTTGTTTTTAATGGAAAAACATATAAAGGAAAGCTTTAACATATAACCGATAAAACACATCACTTAAGAAGGTACGTTAAAAAAAAAAAATCCTAATATCACGAGTATGGCCTTAAATTGTGAAGAGGTGAAAGTAGAATACATGAAAAGTCTTGTTATTCTGGTGTTTATGAGCATTTCATGAAACTGCTCTGTCATCTGCACCATGTAAAACACACACCGAGGCACACACAAACATGCATACAATAACTCATCATCAAATTCCATTCAGGCCCCTCCTGGGAAATGATGACACTTCTAATAAACATGTCAGTGGTGAAGAGAGTGGCAGAGTAATTTGGATAGTTGTGCAGCTCTCTGCAGGATGCAGTCTGTTTCCTGCTCAAACAGATGGGCCTCTACATGTACTACTCTGCTTTCTGCACCCAAAACCCCGTCTCAAAGCAAAATAATACAACATGTACAGTGTAAGGTAAACCTACATTATCTCAGTTTATTCACCTTTTTAGTTTGACAAATAAACTTTGGCTACCGACCGCAGTGTTTTAAAAGAAAATGTCACAAAACAGACAGAATCTTTTTTTTTTTTTAATGTAAACAACAATTTCACGTTGTTATTGGTTTATGATGGTGGTTGTTCACCTTTTGGTTGTGAATAAATGGAGCTTGTAGCTTACCCACCATTTATCACTGTGACTGTCACTGATATTGACACTCAATATTATTTAATTTCAGACACCTCTGTTAAGGGTGTGGTTATAACCACAAGACTGATTACTTCCTGTTTCTGTGTAATAATATTACACATTCAACACAGAGTCATAGATTTATCATATATTAGATAATATACTGTGTACAATCAGCCATAAAATTTCAAACAGTATTTTGTCATTATTTTGTGAAATAACTTGGCTTCTTCTTACTAAATGAGAAGTGTTTTGAGGAAGGTGTTCAAATTGTTTTGATGCAAAAAAAATATCTTCAGCTAAATATTGCTAACCACTAATTATCACCATTATTTACTGTGAGAAAGTCTGCTTGCTCTGGCTGTCAAAGTAATGAAGTGGTTTGTGAATGCCACCTGCTGGGCTGTTAGTGAAACATACATGCTGTTTCAGTTTTGAACATGCAACATGTCCTCTTCCTTCCACTCTGCATCATCATCATGTCCTTATTTCATTCCATCACTGTTGCTTTGCCCCGGGGGAATCCCAGAGACTGACTGCATTGGCCACAGAGAAAGGAAATGTCCACCACAGAAAAAAGCAGATGGTCTCATGTTGTTAAGGGGGACTTTAATTCAATACAGT
Organism: Trachinotus anak; assembly: GCF_046630095.1. Lineage (NCBI taxonomy): Eukaryota > Metazoa > Chordata > Actinopteri > Carangiformes > Carangidae > Trachinotus > Trachinotus anak. Next base: position 9,254,446 of record NW_027273860.1, read on the forward strand.
GCACCTGCCTCTGGGCATTAGTTTGATGTGCGTCTGAAAGTAAACAGAAGCAGCATCTAGGGATGTAATCACTGGCATTAAGTATAAACCAGCTGCTGGGAGCCAGAACATACGTGAAAGGCAGTGAGAAAAAACACTGAAAGGAGAATGTTGATGGGAGAAAATAGTATATGTGATAACAGAGACTGCTTGCTGTCCTGTGCGCAATGTAAGATTTGATCTCCAGAGACTTGAAGAGTCTACTTGCAAATTGTAATAAAGACAATCTCAGTTACAATGTATTTGACAGGCCTCAATCCCAGCACATAAAGGCTTCCATGTTTTTCCATGAACAGTGACAGATCTTGGCAAGCAACAGTTTAAGGCTAAGAAAATCAATACCAGTTATTTTATGAAAGGTGGGTGGTATTTATTTTTATTCTTTCATTCCTTGTATGTAGTATGAATGATTTCTGGGCTGACATTTACACAGAGTGACAAGTGTGGCAGTGTGACAAGAGAGGGATACGACAAGCCTTGCTGATGTCATGATTATGAAAGGTGCGTATCATTAAAATGATCTTCTTACACTGCCACTCACATGACCAGGTTCAATATGATATAAAATGTTGGAGCAAAAAAAAAAAATCACAAAAGTTAAATGGATTCTTATTTTTTTGCTGAAAGTTTGGTCTGTGATACAATTTGACATTAAAGTAGTTATTTTCATGGGGAAACAGTCACCACATTACATTTGTCTTTTATTTCACACACCAATATTAAGACTTTAGTTACACAACTGGCACTCTTCCAACAACACAACGATACAAAATCATCAGACATTCTTTAAATTGCACAACCAAGCAACATTGTAAACAAATAGACCGACATTTCTAAACTCATTTGATGGGTGAGTCTAGGATCTCTTGATAATCCTGCCGAATGGCCCTGCTCACCCTGTACAGCTTGACTCCTGTTAGGGTGAACACACTGATCATGATGACCAGGCCTCCGATGACGTCGTAGACGGACGGGATCATCCTCAGAACAATGAGCTGGAGGAACATGGCAACCACTATCTCTAGGTGTTGCACGGTGCTAACTAAGGCTGGATGAAACTTGTTTAGAGCATAGTATACTCCGAGGAATGCCACGGTAGAGCAGATACAGATCCCAATTAAATAGCCCCAGGTCTCCCCATCTAGAGGAATGATAGGCTCCTGCATGATAAACATGGTGGAGGCACCCCACACTGTGCCCGTCCAGCCAAAGGTAAAGAGCGCCGTCCACATGCTGACGCGCTCCTTAATGGCTCTGTAGACGATCATGGAGAGGGCAGCTGTCAAACCGGCCATCACTGTCATTGTGTAGCCAAAGGCCTCCTTCCAAAAGCCCAGCCTGGACTTCTCCTCGTCTGCTACGTTTGGCACCATGACCAGGCACAGACCAAACACGCTTCCCACCACTGTGACCACATCTGTGTAGCCCAGCCTCTCATCCAGGAGCAGGAAGGCCAGTATTGCACTGAAGACTGTGGTAGAGGCACGCCACATGATGGTGCCATTACTGGGCGGTACTATGGCAAAGGAGGTGTAGGCGCAGGTGATGGAGATTACGTTGCAGACACCGTAGAAGAAGAGACGCAGGCGGTAGCCCTTAGGACCAAAGGGGGCCTCGTGGTAGTAGAAGACTACCAGGATGGACAGCACTTGGATCACAGACCGGATGAAGAGCAGCTCGAGGGAGGGCACCTTAGAGCGGTCAGCTGCTAAACGAGTAATCAGTGCCACACAACCATGAGCCACCGCAGCCCCAAACAAGGCCATCCAGGTCACCCTGGAGGCCAACACATTCGCCTCACCAAAGCTAGCCAGCTGGCCCCCGACCCCCTTGTCTTTTTGCACACTTGGCTGCTTAGGCTGGGTCTCCATGGTTCCAAAGAAAGTCCTGCCACCTTTACTGTCTGACACCAGTCTCTTTCCCGTATTAGCTTCTGCGAAGGCGCCAAAGTCCTCAAAAGAGGGTGCATCATCATACCCTTCATCGCCAGGCTGGGGAAAGTGGGTGGCATATTTCACTGTCACTGTGTTTGGGTGAATCTTAACCCGCTTTTTTGATCCATACTGGAGAGAGGATGAAGATACATCCATGTTTCTTTAGGCTTCAGGAGGGGTAATCTGAAAAATGAAATGAAAATCATTACAGCGTAATTATGCTGAAACAACATTCATCTATTCTTTTTTTACTAATTAGTCAAAATAGACTTTTTTTTCTGCATAACTGATCACTTGTTTTCTCGGTATCCACCCTCCACATCTAAACACACACAAATTCACACATGCATGCTCACAGACAAAGCACACTCTTATCACCCCTACCTCAGCCCTTGTTGCACCTCCTAGCCTCACTCCTGTTGAGTTTCTTCTATATATATATAGATATATAGATATATATCTATATATCTATATATATCCCATGCAAGCTCATATAAGCCAAGCAGCAAACATTCTGAGGCTGATGCAGTCTGATGGGGATGAAATTACATAACAGGAAACCACAGAGGGGATGATACATGAATGTGGGCCACTTAAGAGATGAATGGAGTTGCCCACCATAAAATACCAAACCCTGGGAAAAGGACTATGTGAAAGGGTTAAATGGTGCTGAGTAGCTTGAATGGCTCTAACAACCATGAGATATTTCTGATGCTTCCCTCATAAAAGCAATGGGATTTGTCTTAAACTCGAGATTACAGACTGTCCATAAAACTGAGTAAATAATATATATGTATTTTTTAAAAACCTGAAAAATATATAAAATAATAACAACACTGTTGTTATTACGAAATATTTTCAAGATTATTTCTACAATCATTCATTTTGTAAATCCCATAGGACATACAGTAGCATGAATCAAAACCACAAGGGGGCAGATAGATACTCTCATTCGCCTGCTCTCCTCTTGCATGCGGTCGCTCCTCGTTTTTGAAATATAAGATACATTAATGTAACTTCATAATAATCCATGACAAACAATATTGGTGTAAAAGAGCGTAAAGCAAATGTTGCGTGTATTTGAGACTGAAAAGAAAGCTTACAACCAATTTAACAAAGGCTTCATATTTTTATGTGACAAAACCAGACAAAATGATTATTTTCAGGGATGCACGAAATATTTGAGCCCCACAACGAAAAACACAACGAACAGCTTTTCCTTTAGATACACTAATTATTGTGGATTTTATTTTTTGTTTAATTTAAGGTAAAACTGGTATAGAAACTGGCATATTTTTTTAGAATGGTCCTGTAGCCCATAAGGCGTTTGCATTGTAGTATTAACCGAGTGATATAACGTCGTTAACTGTCTTACCTTGTTTTCTTTAAAAAGTTCCTATAGATGCATAAACCCGGGTTTGTGTCATAAGTGATGGTCTCGTCTGATTTCTTGATCCTTACATTTGGTCAAGTGCCATTTCCCCATCTTCCCCCTGGCACGGAGCGCCCCTCGCCTCTTCAAGATGCGTGCTGCTTATTTGTTCTCCAGGCTGTCGATAGACGCTGCTCCCGCTCCCGCTCCTGCTCCTGCTCCTGCCTCTGTTTCTGCTTCTGCTGCTGATGATGAGGGTGATGATGATGATGATGATGATGATGAAGCGGGGGGGGGGACAACTGTCACTGTCACAGCCAGTGGTTTCTCCTCCTGCTCCTCCACCTCAAGACTGCTTCCCAACTAGACCCCGCTCATTTTCGTCATCTCTCAGAAGGGAAAAGGGATGTGCGTCGGTCGGTCAGTCATCATCATCATCATCATCATCATCGTCGTCGTCGTCGTGTTTAAAACATTACAACCCGGTCACTTTAGGAGGAAGATTTGATTTTCCTGTCTATGTTAACTATGCTGAAATGAAGGAAACAGAAGATCACAATCATGTTCAACATATGTCAGTTTGATTTCATTTCATATGTCATAGAAGTCATGTTTAAAGGTTGGGGTATATTTCTGATATGCATGGTTGCACCGCACACTAATAAATACACGATGAACTTGACTACTTCTTTAATTTGGTGTCACAGCTTGAAGTGATTGAAATTCCCATAATCCTCTCTGGAATCGTCTCATTTGCACCAAGAGGACGCTCTTGAGGGTTGTTCCTGCCAGTCTCTTTTCCCGAGAACAATAGGCTACATTTCTGTCTTTCTTTAAATCACTTTAATACAATGATCTATTTTGCATAAAGGTGGTCAAATGTACCAGTCAGACTACTAATGTAAAACTACCTTGTACAGAAGCAAAAGGTGGGTGGCGCATGCTGAATGCAGGTTGGTGAAAGACAGACATACATTTATAACCATTTCAAGATGGGGGGAGTTGAAAGCACTAAAATGAGATTGTTCAGTTTACCCCCCAGGCAATGCAACAGGGACCCCAGTTGGTAATATAGATCATACTGCCACTAGCTGCCACTGCCTCACATGACTGTGATTTTGATTGGTACATAGCGCCATGGATGGTGATTTGTGATGCTGTGGCAATTAACTCTGTGTCAACACTTACATTTAGCTATTTACAGTCAACATAAATCTGACAGCGGGTGATATTAACTGCTAGGCATATAATTGACCTATAAAAATTATATGACTCTTTTATTATCTTATGAACAAATGAATAGTATGGAATAGTATGGAGCTTTACAGGACACAAAGAGATTATGGGTCTCTATAGTAAAATAATGCAGTGATGAGTATGCACTGGCTGTCCAAAATACGCTTGAGAAGAAGAATTGTCAGATCATTTAGATAAAGTGAATGCTGAGGTATATTTGACTAAGATGAAGGATGGATATTTTACAATTATTGGTATATAATGAACTACCTGGGCTTGTCATACTTTTGTGTTATGCAGTTATAGCTATATATTCATCTTTACGTTGCTGTGACAGAGATATTGCAGAATGAGTGCAAAGCTCTTCCTTTAAAGGAATAGTGCAACATTTTGGGAAATACTTGGTGAGAGTTTGGCGGTAAGATCGCTACAGCCAGGAGACAGTTAGCTTTAGCTTAGCATAAAGACTGTAAAAGGGATAAAACTGCAAGCCTGGCTCTGTCCAAATGTTAAGGCTATAAGGCTTACTAATATGGACAGATAGAAGCTATCTGTTTTCCCTGCTTTCAATCTTTATGCTAAGCTCAGCTAACCCAGCTTTCACTTGGCTGTAGCTTCACATTTAATGAGCATGCATGAGATTGGTCTTGATCTTCTGATTTAACTGTTGAAAAACTTGTGTTTTCCAAAGATTTTTTGAACAATTCCTTTTAAATCTATATAATTGCTTGTGACCTTCAGTATTACTTTCTTTGATTTTAGCTGGTTGTATCTTGCCATTTCATTCTTATTTTATTTTATTTCCAAGCTAATAAGGGAACATTTCAATTTTCCACATGTGACGTTCAAAATTGATTACTGGGGTGTGTATGAAGCTGTAACTGCCTAAGCGTGCACTGTCTGTGCTACAGGAAAAAGCTGAAGGATGAAAACTAAAAAACACTGTAAACTCCAAACTGCCTCACAGCTCACTGAACCACAATGAAAACTGGGGAGCAATAGCGCAGTGTCTTCTCATTTTGCCATCCAGGGTGCATAATTGCGCCATAAGACATTCATGGAGGGTTTTCATGATTTTCTTGAAGAAAAATTCAGACTGATGAAGGAGTTGAGTTCAAGGAGGCGAAATGCTGGAGGTTTTTCATAATCTCACTTAACAGGGGAATTAATCCGCTCTACTAAATATATCTAGGGAGATGACAACAAGTTAAATTACCACAATCCTGAATACACTAATTTTTATGTCAGGCAGCTTTAGCAGAGGCTGCACTGGCATATACTTAAAATAAAAACGTATTGGTTGTATTGTATTGTCAACTATAGAAACTAGAATTACAATCTTCTATGAGAAGCTTGTATACCTCATGTTGTCTGATCTTAGAGGATGTTGTATATTAGCATGATTCATTCAAATTCAGCAAGATGTGACAATTTAAAACAGACTTGAACACATAGTGACGGCTATTTATTGGCTATAGTAGCTCAGACTTGTCCTGTGATGCAACAAGTTTCAGTGCATAATCTTTGCATCACAGCCAATTTTCAGACAATAAAAATCCAGCATTCATAAATGATAATTTGTGACAAGTATTCACAGTAACAAGGCTCCAGTTGTACTTTCAACATGCTGTTAATCAGCGGAACAATCTCAAGTCATGTGTAAACTTTGTTCTATTTCTGTGAGGAATCACATGCAAAGATGTACACTGATTGACAAAAGCACCCGCACTATATTACTGTAATATCACCACGGAAAAGAAAAGGCAGAGGCCAGTAGTTGAGCTCAGTGGGTTATCGAATTAATTCTGTTTCAAAGCCAACAGTGTTTGAAAACATAAATTAGAAAGGGCATCAGACTAATTTCATGATCTCTGGGATTTTGAACAGAAGCTCAGACTTTGCACTTTTGCTTGGTTGACATTTCAAGCTCTTTCTTTTCTGTACCTGCAAGCTCTTTCTTTCACATAATTCAGTGGTGGCTAAACCTTTGCAGCCCACTTGCTCAAAGGAGCACAAACTGTAATTGCTTACCTGGCCCTGCAACCATTATAGCCTACCTCATATGTCTCTTACTCTTTTCTTTATTTTCTTGTTTCCTGTTTTCTACTGAAAATGAGATTCTGTGATACCCCTGCTGGTTTTTTGATGAGCACATTGGAGAATTTATGAAAGCCTTGAGGTGTGTTTTGTATCGATCACTTTTGTTTTTTACCTCTACTTGTCTGGTCCCTCTAAAAAGCTGTCACAATGGGCACGCGGCTCATTTATCTTCTGTCTGGGGCTTAGGCCATCTGTCATTGATTAAACAGTTATATCTCCCTTTTATTGGTTGGAGAGCAGAAGACAACAAACTACTATCCCCTCTATTGGTAGACTGACTGACGCGCTTACACAGCAATTGAAGGATTTGGAGAGGAAGCCAAGACCAGGCTTGTCACTGACATAGAGCAAATAAAGTGGAATAAATGGAAGATGGTGCCTTAAACAGGCAATTTGTGTGTGGGTGGGGGGAGAATAGATGGGGATTCTTGTTTTTTTCACCTTAAGGGCTGAGAGTACCACAGTGAATATGATCAAGCATGCCTGACATTTTTCCTATTGATCAGCAAGACCAGTGTGCATGTGCATACATAATATAACACAAAATATTTGAATTTTTTAAACACATTGTAGTGTATCTATTGTTTAAAAGTATGCTTTACAGGTAAATTCTTATGGATTAATACTGAATGACTCAAGGATCATTCTGCAGTCTGTTAGATTTTAAATGTATCACTGAGCACACACAGTTACTGTTTAGCCAGCTGTCAGAGACCAAGCCAAACTGTTTCAAGCAGGATGCTACCTGCGACTATTGCTCTGACAGTAGCTCATCCCCACTGGCAGGCTACCGGCACTTTGTTTTCTGTATTTGCTGAATCCAAAATCAAATAGTGCCTCACACTTCCATGAATCATAAATGGGCCAACTCAGAAGTTTGTTCTATATCAAGACTTTTTAATTATGTATGAGCAGAAGAGGGTTCCTGCTTTCCTAAAGGGGAGCTTCCTTTTTTGTTTTGATATTCTCTCTTGTTTCGACCTAAAAAGAAAACAAGGATACGAAATAATTGTTTCCCTCTATCATCACAAAAGTTGTTAAGATGTATCTCGTCACATTAGCTATGAACATGTGTAATCATAGATCAGACAATATGATGTATGTCATAACTTTGTTTCTTTTTAGTTTCAATACATACACACATTTTAACAAGATAAACCTATATTACCTATATGCTAATGTCAGCATGCTAATATGCTCACAATGAAACAGGCTAATGTTTAGTCGGTATAATGTTTACCATGGTCACCAGCTTAGTTTAGCAAATTAGTACGATAACATTTGTGAATTATCTCTAAACACAAAGTATTCAGTCATAAACCATCCAATAGGCTTTGAGATATTTCAGTCTGTCCGTATCAAAGTGGTGCACCGTCTGATATTGTGAATATTGTGAAGAAAAACAAATGCATGTATTACTTCACTAAGTAACTCTATAATTGTTAGTAAACCATTAAAAATGCTTTCAAAATGTATCCCACCATACACTATGAGCGCTGCACTGCGGCACCTGCAGTATTAGAGGCAGGTACCCACTGAATCCAAATAACACTCAGTAGAAAACAATGAGGAATAGTGAACCAATGAACTGTCATAAGTCCTTACTATAGTTATGGTATGACGAAGACTCAAAGTGTGGCTCAAAACAGACTCTTATCTCACACAAGTATCACCTCAACTAGAACACAAATATACACAGGAAGAAAACAGCACATGGAGGAGTTCATCGACAATATGTCTCATCCATTAGAATCTGAAAAGACAATGATGAAGGAGCGTCTACTGTACCTCTGAAGATTATTGCTGTAATTTCTTCCAAATCAGTGAGCCCTTGTGTAATCAAAGTGCACTAAAATTAATTGAAGGATCAAAAGATGTACTTATGAATTAAATATAATTTTCATGCTCACATATCTGAGCAATTGTCTATCCTACACCTACCCAAAAATCAATCCAGTTAGACTGTGCCAAGATTATTATTCGGAGAAAGCAAAAAAAAAAATCCTTTCCTCACTTCTGATCAAACTTACACCCACTGTGGCAGATGAGAAGTTTCAACACATTATTTTTTTTTTTTACTGTGATATTATCAGTTCATCAAGCAGCCAAGGCCGAGCATAATTGGATTCTGAAGCTCCAGCAGCTGTTAATTTACTTTCCAGCAGCTGTTAATGTTCTTTCTTTCTTTCTTTCTTTCTTTCTTTTAGCTGGTTTGCTGTGAGACTTCAGAGGGCCTGTGAGAATACCTCATAACTCAGTAGTCAGTAAAGCTTATCGTTTCTTTCTGAGGGAATTTTGAATCACGGCACCATTTGGGAGGAATTTCTTGTGGACTGTCATTACTTTCAGTAAGCTCGAGGCTGTACCTTATGACTTTGATTAGCATGATTGAGTGGGAGAAGCAGATGGGTCACTTTAAAATTTGTCTCATTTATTTTCTGTGAGTTGCCTGAGGAAAGTTGTCATTTATGTGTGTTTGTCTGTTTCTTAAGGATATGGGTTGTAATGTGTGTGTGTGTGTGTGTCTGTGTGTGTGTGTGTGTGTGTGTGTGTAATGTATGCACTCTTAATCACCAATTATAGCTGGTGTCAAAGTGTGAAATATGCACTCTGACTGGCACGCTTACTGAGCCATTATGTAGGAGAAAATGTTACGGAACATTGTTTTTTCATAGAACAAAAATAAATTGTAACAAATCATACATAGAGTGCATTTGCTAAGCAAAATTAAGTAGTCAATAACATTACTTCAAGCGATTTACTGTTTCACTTTAATTAACCATGTTCCCAGAGCAGCTGTTCTGAACTCAAGTCACACTCATTTAGAAGAACGATTTCAAACTAAGGCCACTTCAAAACCACATGAGACAATGAGGGACGACTTCACACAGCAATCTCAGACTGTTTAATTTCAGTTGTGACATTAGCTAATTCACTAAGTAGCTAGCAAGTTAACACTCTGGCTGCAAGATGGTGGACTTTTAATGTGTGTACATCTTACAAATTCTCTAAGAAACGTTTTTTGTTTTTCAGTACCTGTTCTGAGGAATTCTCTGTTCACTTCCTAATACATGTGTTGTGTTTCTTTAGTTTAGCAATTAGCTTCCCATATTGTGGCCGCAAGTTAGACTACCCCTAAAAATTAACATTACAGTTTACACCTTCAGAGAAACTCTTTTTGTTGTTGATGTTGTGGTTTATTCAATGTGGCACTTGTTTTGGGTGATTTCCTGTTTATAATTCCCAATGAACTGTATTTGAGTGGGGTAGTTTTTGGGAATTTCTAGTTTAGGGGTACGTAGACAGGCATTGTCTATTTAAATCTTCCATTTTCCCTCTATACTGTGCGTGCATGCTATAAGGCTTGTGAAAATAGACCATGTAATATATTTAGCTCGGCATTAGCTGGTTAAGCAGCTAGCTACCAGGGGACATGTAGACCCCTTGTGCTTTCAGTGCACTAAACTGATATCAGTAAACTGCCTAGCATACACCTGGATGCTTAACAAGTTTCATCCGTCAAAAATTATTTTACTTTAGTAGGCAAGAATGGCCCTTAACAGCAGCCTGGGGAAATACTTTCAACAAACTAGATTGCTATTAATATATTGTCCACCTGTTACCCTTATTATATTCTTTTCATCCTGTGGGAAGCCTTAGGGATGACTTAACTGTCATACTGGAAAATTGGTTGTACACCTACAAGTGGCTTTAAGTCACACGGTGCCTAAGGTAGATATATGTATGGGATCCAATCTATTGTGCCCAGGGGAAGTAGAAACGAAGACATACTTTGACATGTGGATATGAGATAAATGTATTACCTTCCCACCACTATGTGGAAATCAATCTGATAGGTGACACTTGAGCAGATGTAGCACATTGCCTTCAACAAGTTTTTTTTTTTTTTTTTCTGAGATTCGAGTTGCTTAGATGTATGACTCAGTGACACTCTGAGGTGAGGTAGAGAGGGTTGGAATGACACAAAGCTCTGTCGTCTGCTGTTTGAAAAGCTTCATATGCAAAGTGGTTGAGACATCTTCAGTTTTCACCATGGATGGACAGTTAAGTCGAGTCAAGCATATGAGTGAGTAACTGTGGGTACCTCTATGCTTGTTTAACAGGATGTATATTTCTTCCCTGTTATACTGGAGACCCTTATTAGGAAATCAGATCTATCACAAAAAACTACCACATTTGAGAGAAAATGTGTCCTTACATAAACTTCTTTTCTATCTTAAAATATCATCAGAAAGACCATCTGGAACAGAAACATCCAGTTTTGCCCCAGGTGGCCAACCTTATGGCACTCTGTGATTAAGACATGGCCATTTCTGGTTTTGATTAGCCTGTGCCTCAACGCCTTCTGATTTCTGCTGCAGACTGGCCCACAAGGCCTGATACAGCAGCCTTTGTGTGAGTGCTGATCCATAATGCATGCGATGCTTTAGACTAGACACTTCCTCTCAGGAGAATGCCCTTTTCTTTGCATCTGTCTGCCCATTAAAATGTAACACCTCGTCTGATCCCAATTCATAAATAAATATTCTGCTCAATTTATTACAGTTACAATTATGCAAATGTGTTAATGGATCATTATGTTGCCACGGTCACTGTTTTATTGAATGTCCTGTCTGTTTTCTTGTGTAGTTTAAAGCTACATGGAGGGATATAAAGATCGTAGACCGTATGAAGAGGTAGCTGTGCTGTGTTTACTGTCATCACAGTGCAGCAGCACATGCAATAGCATGTCTTAAAGTTGAAATGCATTCATCATGCTGTTATGGAGAGCACGAAGGAGGCTTCAGTGAAATTATGAGGTGCAAAATGAATCAAACTGTGACTGAATAACTCACACTCACTGTGTGAGAGAGCACTACATGCTGTAGTTGCTGTAGAAACACAGAACAATAACAACACTGATCAAAGTGTTTTCTGACAGTAGGTGCTGCGAAGGCTGCGGTGTGATGGTGTAAATCAGCCACTCACACCTGCAGTTAAAACTAGATGCATCTACATCAATAGTGGTATTGATCAGGAGGTCAGCAGTTAGCTCAAGAAAGGGTATCTGAATCCAATACACAAATCTGACGCCCATAGAAACATCTACACTGTTCAAAATCAAACATCAGTTTGAGATCTAATCCTAAAAAAAAATGCATTTTCTGAGAACTAAACCCAGAAGCATATCAGATCTTTATTATGATTATATTTCAATCCATTTTGCCCCTGAACACTCTCTGATTCTAAATGTTCCATTAGAAAGTTGCATTCATATTCAATTAATTTCTTGGAAAAAAAACACTGTGAAATTGATGTGAATGATATGCAAACACATTTGACAAGAACACTTCACACACCAGGCAACAGCCAGCTCTTTAGTCACAGACATTGTGATAAGTAGTTTTAACTGAAATATTTCCGCCTGACCAATTTATCTAAAGGTGAGGGATAGCAGGATAATGCTGACAGAATTTGTTTGAAACTTACTGATGCTTGGTATCAGAAATGAAACAGTAGTATCACTATACTACAGTGCCTGTACAGAGCCATTAAAGAGTGAAATGGATCAATAGGATATTCTGTTTTACACTTCATCGGTCTCACAGAAATTCCACTGAGGCGTGCACCTCTACCACCGAGTGCCTGAATAAAATCAATCTCAAACAAAAGCAAATGGAAATCAGATTGACTGCAGCTCCTGCGACTAAATGTGTCCTTCAAAGTCCTTCGTAGAGCCACTAGTCTGCTACAAAACAAGCTGTCCATGTATCGGATGCATTTATCATATTCAGTACTTGATGTGGGTTCTACTTGGATAGCAGAGAGAGGAGGTGGAGAGATGGAGGACGTTATGACCAGTCATGACTCTTCTCCCAGACTGGCCCATCACTGCTGTGGCAGCACTGTGATACACACCAGTAATTACAATGTAATTTGGGGCCAGATTATCAGAGGAGCATGATCCATTATTTGATAGAGAAATAATCATCATTTGCATCATAACAGTGTTGTCTAAAGATAGAGTAGTGGGAGTGAGGAAGGTCAGGGCACATGGTGATTTATTAGGGGGATTATGGATTCGCCGGAGCCCCCAAGTGAAACAGAGACTCTAATACATCATTGCATGCACTCTCACTTGTATTGCCACTCCATAACATGAGAATATATGGTGATGTAGCTCAGACTTTAAAGACAAGTTGTTTTATGAGGAGTGAAAAGCCAGGCTTGGATTGCCAGTGAAGCCTGTTGTCAGTACATGATTTTGTTTACGAGCAATTGCTTGATTTAGAGGAAAAGCCTGGTGATATTCTATATTTCTATTATTATGAACAGATCCAGTGAAAAAAACCAAACCAACAATGAAGTGATCCTATGAAACTGTATATGTGAAATATTTTTTAAAGATTTAGTAGGAATGAATGAGCTTGGGATGGTTTTTGCTGGTAACATAACAAACAGTATAGAGCCAGACCTATCCTTTAAATGTGTCAATCGGACCGACTCCAACTTCTTCTCTATTAGCTCCCATTTCACAGGCTATTTGTCTTTCAGGAAACAACAGAGAGATAGAGCTGTATAATGCCATTTCTTCATTACCCTGACTACACACAGATTCAGCTTTTAAATTCAGCAAGACTATCTGCAGTTTCCATTATGCACCCAGAGTTCCTCCTTGCAATGCCCATCATCATGCTCTCTCAGTATATTAGACCATGAGTCGAGGCAGTTTGTTTTGATTCTGGCTGAAGGGAACATTTTCTTCAAACACTTATTGTTGCTAGATACCACAGAATATTGATTTGAGCAGCCAGGTCACCCCATTACATTTATCTTTGCAAACACAGTTGCCATGACATAAAACCTGTCACCAAGATAATTTTGCATTTGTGCTGAAAAGGTTGACATGAATCAGATAATGAGAATGAGAAGAGGAGGTAAAGGATGTGAGATAATAGAGCCAGAATAAACAGCCATGTTTCAATCATGCGTGGCAGGAACATGTAACATCTGTTTTGTCTGGGATGTTGACAGCTTAACACAGTTCAATAACATGAAACCAAATGTCACAACTAAGTCAAGCTGAAAAAGATTATAATAGCTCTGTGCACTAATGCATTTCAATCAGTGTATAATGTCATGAGAGGAAGGACATAAATCATACTGAGCTACTGGGCTAATAAAGAACCAGATAATAGCAGAGGTTTCATGAAAATTTAGTTTGAGAAAATGTCAACATATATGTCAGCATGTTTTAATGGGACTAAAAATAGGTTTTGAGAGTCTCAACACCTTCCCCATGTGTAATTGATTCCCTCCTGCTTGTCTTGGGAGTTTGTCAAATGAATTCAGTTTGACCTAAAGGTGTAATCTGAAAGACCTAACCAATACCTGTACATTACATGAGCCTGAATAAATTGACACTATAGCTGCCCGGTAATGCATTTTTTTCCTCACAGGCTTACTAACTGTCATTGAAGAGCCACCACGAGCATACTATAGTTTGTCACTGTTCCCACACCACTTCCTCAGTGCCAGCAGAAAACCTCATCAAGCTGCAGAACAAGTTACAGCCCTTATTGACTGGCTACCTCTCCCAGTGGCTATTATCTTTACTGCCTTGTTACCAGATGGAGCTGGTCAGCATTGGCACACACAACAACCTCATACACCTCCTTTGCCTGAACAGATGGACCATGAGGAGATGGGTGATATCACATGGAGTGAAGATGCACAGATTACAGGGGGAGGCTTGCTGACCATGCAAGGCAGTAGAGTGACAAAAGGAGAAAACAGACATTGGGCCACTACATGTTTAGAAAAGGACTGATATGGTTAGGTCACATCCTGAGGAGGTGCAAAATAACATTCATCATCATTATTTATATTTATATCAAGAGTCTAATTATAGCAGAATTCCAACATTTTTAATTTCTAACACCCATTACCCCCTCCACACATCCCTGTCTCCATTTAACAATAGATAATAATAATAAATGATGCAAAATACTATTTTATGCTATTATAGACCCACTGAGAGACCTTTAATATTAAGGTTTTCACATTGTATAATAGCCACAGGCTTTAGGGGAATCACAAAAAATAAATGGGGAGAACGGATGCCCTTTTCTTATGTCTTTGTATAATTGAAATAGAGAAGTTATGATGCCATGAATCATTATTGAAAGGTATGGGGTCTGTGTATAATAACTTCATCTATGCTAAAAGTGATGGCCCTAAACCAGACTTCATCAAAATGTAGAAGTCTCATATAACCCAGTTAAAGCCCTTCCCCTCATCCAGTGAGGAGGCCAGGGTCCAAACTATCTATATTTCTCCATATTATATATAGAAGTTTTCTCAAATTATGTGAAGATGACAGGCCATCTACAAAGCACTCCTGATGTATTATTGTGGGGAGTAGGATGTTTTTTATCTGTGTGACCGAAGCTTAGGAAGCATCCACATTACAGAGGTATATAGGGATCGATGGGGATCTTTCCATTTTCTGAATTAACATGATTAAACATTTACTCAGGCTGGGAGTGAACGCTTTTTAATGAATAACAAAATGCAGCTATCACCCTACGAGATAATATATTGCAGAATGTTCAGCTATTCTAGCATAGTAGCTACATGGATGGTAGGTTGTTCAGTTGGTGAGTCAGTTCACCACTTTGCAACAACAAATATTGGATGCACTGCCATGTAATTGGTACATGCCCATGGCACCCAGAAGATGTGGTCTAGTTATTTTAGTGATCCCCTGTCATTTCCTCCACTTCTCTGACAATGAATCTTAATGACTTTGGTGATCACCTAGCTAAGTGCTAAACTATGAGAAGAGTGTCTGTGAATGTGAAAATAGACGTGTAAGAAACAAATGTAATCAAATTTAGATTTACTCTTGGAGCAAGACTTAGAAGTCTTACTGTTAAGACTGACATCTTCCTTATTTCAGGGGTTTCTCGCCACAGGATACTCTGAGGTCCTTAAAGTGTGGTCCTGAAACTTTCCCACTCACTCGCAAAAAATCTGCCACTGATCACAAACACTGCTAACAGAGAACCGTGGCTGGTGACTGTTATCACTGGGAAAGTGATTTTTAAATATGCATGAGTGCATAAAAAGAACCTCCACACTGACGGAGGGAAAACCCAGGAAGAAACATTGTTTCTGAAGTTAGAGCCAGCATAGCAGCGTCTACTGTTTGTGAGAGGATTTGTTGATTTATCCGCCACTTCATCCCAAAATGGCCTCATTAGAGAGGATTCTTCCTTGGCAGAGATATTTCTCCTCATACTGACTCATAACACAGAGAAGTGTTGGGTTTCACTAAAGAAATTTTTGAAGTACTGCCTGCCCTCATTTCTGGCAGACCTCCTTTTGGTATCACGAAGCGACCTGAGAACATGTTATACAGAGACAGATCTACACCCCGCCAACTGTTATCATCCTGTTTCTCTGTCTCGTATTCTTACTGTTTTTCCTCTCAGTGGGTCTGGCCTGGGGGATCCTATTTTATGCGACCAGGCAGCTGTCAACAGGACAGCCTGGCAGCCCGCAATGTGGAACGCTATTTGTAGGACTCCACAGAATACAAAAATGAAGCTCGGGAGAGAATAAGTCATGCCACATACTGAACAGCATAGACGCACACTGGATGCGAAATCAGGTCATACTGCTGTATTTTGCTATCACAAACCTGTCCCCCCAAAAATGTCAGTTATCATTTTTCATTTCAGTTCGTCTAATTTCTAAAATCTTCTCTTGTGCACTATAGCTTTCTGTTTGGCTTATATCAAAGATGTATAATGAGAAAGAAATGGGAGGAGAGAGAGAGTGTGTGTGTGTGTGTGTGTGTGTGTGTGTGTGTGTGTGTTTGTTGATGTGTGCAGTAATGTGCCTAATGTGCTCATGAGAGAGACACGGACAGCGAGAAAAGCAAGGGAGGGAGAGTGAGAAAGGGAGCAAAAGGAGGAGCATGAGAGAGGGAGAACTGATAGCTAGTCACGACAAAATGAGGCATGAGTCATGTTGAGATGTGACGTAGATGGATGGGTCAGGTAAGCTGCACCCATGTCATATAATCACAGACCCAGAGGCTGCGGGAAGAGAATGTGCAACATAATCTGAACAATAAAAAGAAGCAAGAGTCCTGGATCGATAACCCCAGTAAATTTCAGTGTTATGTCATTTTTATGGAACATTTTACTGGGTGTTTGATGTGGTGTTATCTCCCCTGAGAAGAATTTATCTGAAGCCTTTAAAGGTATTCACTCATTGAAGACTTACTTTGTGCAAGAGACACTGTTTGGAGGACAGTGGTTTTTCATTGCAGGTCTATTGAAAAGAGTTGTATGAAAAATTATGGTTTGTAGACAAAATGACATCATAACTTCAAAATGTTGCTTCCTGTTATTGCAAAATTTTACAGTGAGTATATCTTACACTATATGGCCAAAAGTATGTGGACATGCCTCGCTGGGCCATTTAGTTCCAATTACAGAAAATCTTAAAGCTGCTCTTATTCATATTTTTATGGGAACAATGAGCCAAGTTACTGTTTGTATTGTTAAAAGAGTCATTTGTAGCGATGAACCAACAGCGAATTACTCTGACTCTGTCGTTCCTCTCAGCTTTACGAAGCATTTTAGCATCTTTCAATTTATTGTTTTGGTTTCACAGCCCATAACTTTACTGTTTTGGTTCATTCTCACCACTCTCATCAACCTTAATTTCCAGCAGCTGCAGCACTTGTTTTCAGAGAAAAGGGTTTGATATACCCACTATACCCTACATAAATTCTACTAGCACCAAATGGCAGACACACAAAGTTAGTAGCTAACTAATAAACGTAATGGAGCATTTAGAAGCTAAAGAGAACAAAAATGTCTCCAGAGCCAAAATCTTGTGGAAAACCTTCCCAAAAGAGTGGATGCTGTTATTGAACCCTGTGGTTTTAGAATGAGATGTGCAACACATGAGTGTAATTTTAATGAGGTGTCCACACTGTTTTGGCCACGTAGTGTATATATATATATATATATATATAGCTAATATATCGTCTGAAATGTTTCTATAACCTTTTCTTCCTACCAAGAATACCAAGTGTTCTGTAAACCCAAGCGTGTCGCCTCCACTCAGTCAAGATCATTTTTCTAAATTTCAATACATTTTCTTTGATCCCTGCCTCAGATCAACAAGGATTAGGGAGAAAAAGCAAAGAGGTAGAATAAGTGAAAATGAACTAAGAAATGAGATTTTGAATTTAGCTGACTCATGCATTGGGTTCAATGTACTGGATCACAGGCAAAAAACTAAGCCACTTAAAACTCTGTGTTCCTCGGTGGAGGAATAGTTGTTGCGTTTAAATTCTCAGCAGGATGTTCTCCAGTGGATCAAACACTGATGGAGTCTTTAGAACCACATATACTCACATTCACACTTTGGTTTGGATGTTTTTATTTTTTTTGCAGTGACCCATATAAATATCTAAATGTAAAGAGAGTGAGTGTGGTCAATTTCTTAACTAGGCTGTAATGCGGACCTCCTACAGTGTCCACATAGTCACAATTTCTGCTGATTTTTGCTGTGGAGTGCAGATGGCTAGTGACTGGATCTGGAAACATGCTGCTGGATATTCCTGCACCTTTGAATAGAAATATAACTGCTCAGTGATTGCAAAAATGTGATTTAAAATGCCAGGGTCTGTGGAAAATGGATCACCTGTCACAGCATCTCTGAAACAACAAAACATCTTCATATAGTTTATCTTTTGATGCATCAGATAAAAAAGCTGGTCCTATCTGAGAGGAAGATGAGTAGGAAGTGATAGTCATGAAATAAAATATCATTAAATGAGAATAAATGATAATAAATGTCAATAAAATAATTTGGCTTTACTATCATACTATATTTTTGTGTTTCATACATTTCTTTACTGTTTAAGCCACTCATAGGGATTATCTGCTGTCCACGTCCGAGTTTGCATGTGTGTGGTGGTGAGCGGACATTATAGTCATTATAATTAAATCAACAGAAAAGATAAAAGGCTCCTTTGCCCACATTGAATAGCAAATTGAGATAAAAGCCCCTGACAGCAGTCTGAGAGCAAACAAATCCAATCACAGGTCCAATTAACAAGAGGTACCTATTTTACTGATCATAACCTTCAGATATTAGAACGTAATGTCTGTTTGGTTGCTCTGTGTAAAGATGGAATATCAAAAACAGACTAAATAGATCAGTCGTATTACATTTGTAATACAACTGATCTATTTAAACTTTAATACTTTCTCTGCTCTAGCTTTGAATGGATCACAGTACGTCTATAAAAAAACCACAACATATTTGCATCATCAGGGAAATAAAAGCCAATTATTTTGAATGAGTCTCAGAAATGTCGTTTTCCATCTCATAAAGGAAAGTGACTGTGTGTCTCTTTGTGTATGTAGAATAATTTGTCAACTCATTTCACTGGAATGCAAATCTGAAAGCATTTGTTTCAAAGGAATAGTTCCACATTGTGAGAGACACACTTAGGCCTCGATAGCACCCTCAATAAAAAAGCAGTTTACAAAGCTTAGCATGAAGAGACAGGGTGAACCTGAGTCTGGCTCATCCAAAAGTAACTAAATCCACCTACTGGCACCTTTAAAACTCACGAAGCAGTTTATATCTGGTTTGTTTAATTCATTATAAAGTATAAAATTACAAGTTGTAATTACAAGTTGTAATTTTATGGAGTAAAAAAAAAGACAGTGTGTTAATGAATGAGCTTTCTGTAAGGCAGATTGTGTTACCTCCAGTCACACTCTGATGCAGCTTCATGCTGTTCACTTGTTCAAATGGATCTCACCACTGAGGAACATGCAGAAGCAAAACCACTACAATCTGCCAGAAGCCATTACTTTGATGCAAATGGCTCTCACTTAGCCTTTTTGATCAATTGATTATTTCTGACTGGAGCACAGGCAGTTCTTAGAGGTTATCAATGGGTCAGCAGAGAAGGGGAGGAGAGGTAACCACAGTGCAATGGCAAATGTGGTCAAAAATGGGATTAGAAATGTAAAACTATGTATTTTTAATAAAGCTATACAAAGAGTTTGGTCCTGCAATAGAAGTTATATACTAGATGTCACATTTTTCTGTGTTTTTGGAGGGTTAAGCTTGAAAACATGCAGCATTTTGAAGACATAATGCCTTACATTTGATTTTTGAATTTTAAAGGGGGGATAGAAAGTGAAGCAGAGGTGTTATTCTTGAGGGAAGAGGGAAATGATCTGCTGTTATTTTGCCAGCTCCCATTGTGGACAGAGGAAAGCTGATTTGTGTTAATCCACTCTGTTGTCAGGCTTGTGTGAATGCACTCCGCTATCTGAATTTAAATATAACAGATGTTGTCTGACAGGGGTATGGACATATTCTGGCATTGTAACTGCAACAGAAGGTTATATTAACAAAGATGTAAATATGAGTGCAGATTTTCTTTTCACGTCTCTAACTGGAATTGCATGCTGTTTGAAATGTCAGGATGGGCCGGGGAAATGACAGAGGAAAGGAAGAGAATAATCAGCAGCTGCCAGCTGGCTAACTTCAGGGCACACTGCTGTAGTCACGCCTACATGATGAGCAACATTATGGTGTTACTAGGAAAAGGGTTTGATCATAGGTCCCTGCACACCAGGAACGCCTATAGGTTCAGCCCTGCCCTGCTGCCAGTGTTGGTATTGAAGAATACTGTGCACTGTGCAGCTATAGCTTCATATAGCAGGCCCCTCAAAAATCAATTGATAAATCAATCCAAGCCTTGCAGGATTAGAAAATAAGTGGAGGAGGTGCATAAAATGGGAAATTCAAATAAAAGAGGCAATTTCAGTAAATTTCAGGCATCTTGTTGCACCCTGTAATTATCTCCTTCATGGTAATTTCCAGTTGCCATAGGGACAGAGAGAATATAATCAATTAAACCACACAGGTTGGAGCCAAAATGTTTAAGTAATAATTTAACAGATTAAAGGCAGACCACATTGTTTCTTTGACAAAAAAGACATTATTATAGTGTTTTTGCTCTTATTCGAAATGGTATCAAACACTTAAAAGACTCTTTTTTACATTGAAGTTTTACATAATCAATATGAGCTTGTCCAAGTTTTCTGCCTGAAAGTATGACAGGCAGAAAGACTAATTTAGATGACAGATAATGATTCAGTTAATGCAAATGCATTAATTAACCTCTCCATCCTTATTACAACTGCAAAGCCTCCCATATGTGATGGAGCTTTGTCCACGGAGGTGAAGTGCATGCAGGGAACACGATGTACTGAGGAGAAATTAACATCTAAATCAGTGAAGTGCTTCTCCCCGCGCTTTGTGTCTTCATCTACACGGTTGTGTGACACATTGTGTCTGCAGGCAGGGCTGGAAAACTGAACAGACCGCAGTCACATTGTCAGAGGACACTAGATGACCACAGTGGAAACTTGCCATCAGCGCTTTGAAAGCCTCCCACACACATGCAGATGCACTCACACGAGCACAAATCCACACACACACACACACACACACACACACACACACACACACACACACACACATCCAGATGCATGCATATACGCAATGCTCCCTCCAACTCTTGCGTCTGATTGACCAGTGTTGACAGTAGAAGCCACTGATGACTCACCACCAGATAAGTGATCAGCCGGCCTCCTCTGAGTCACCTGAGTGTTTGATCTCCATTTATCACAGTAATTGCAGTCAAAGGTGGAGGCAGTGGACCGGACCCACCTGTCTTTCTGTTTACCTCTCTCTATGTAAATAAAGTCTTCATTTCATGTGTTGCCTTTGCACTAAAAAACAGACATTGCAACCTCTGTTTGTCTCCATTGACAAAGAAAGCCTGAATTACATTATCTGCCAATGCAAAGTCTGCCCATTCATACAATCACTATAATTATGATAGATGATTAATGCCATCAACTGATAGCTGTTCACGTAAACTCTAATAGCAATTTAATGACTTGCATAACAAATGGCCCCTGATTTTATGCCACATTTAAGGGCGCATTAGTAACAGCGATAAAGCCTGAATTGGAAAGCTCTTGACAAGAGCCAGACCATTTAAAAGCAGGAGGAAGAGGAACATAAGGCTTTCGCACAGCAGAAGAATGTTATGTGCCCCCTCTCAATTTTCAGCCCCTCCCCACTCTGTTTGAATATTATTACATTTTCCTTGTCTGAGGGGCTCAGGTTTTGTTAAAATAATGTGTACACACAGCCACAGTGCTGAGGCACAGGGGCATAAGCAACCTCTGTCAGCCCTCAGATATTTACACAGGCATCACTGACTCTGAAATGAGGTTTTTGATATGTTCTGCTTTTTGATTCTGTGTGACTGACTGGAAATCACCACAAATTCACAATCATATACAGTCTATTTGCAGCCATAATACCTCAGATTATGCTGAATATACATGCGGACCAGATTAAGAGTATTGGCCATCTGTTATACAATAAGATAACACATATTGAATGCGTGTGAAGTGAATTAGTTAAACATGTTTATTTCAGCTCTACAAACATGAAAGATTCACACAAAAAGAGGCAGACAAACCATTTTTCACATCCTCTCTCCCCCCACCCATCTGCACACCTCTCTGGCTGCTCCACTGAATAATTTTTCTACATTTTATATCTGTCTGCGCCACCATTCCCTCTAATCCCCTCTCTCCCCGGCGCCATGAAATGGTGCCTCCATTTTGCTCTGAAAAGCTGACACAGTTCATTCCCCTCCACCACAGTGGCCATTGCCGTCCTGCAGAAGCACACCTCTTCAGGCTATCAGGTAGATCACTGGCTTTTTCTGGATTGACACAGGCGGGAGCTGAGTGACGCACATGCTGTGTTGTCAAACTCAGGCTGTCGTGAACACACACACACAGTCGCGCAGAGCAGAGCCAAAGCTGATTGAAGGAGCTACAATTGGAAATAAGTGCCGGAGCTGTTTGTGTAAGTGGATGATAAATCATGTGATGGAGGATTTTACTCATCGACAGAGGAAAAATAAAACAATGCACTGTATTCAGTTTTCTTTCTGGGCCAGCACGCCTTGTGAATGTGATGTGGCCAATATATACATTTCAAGATTTTTTAGGAGGGGGGGCGGTGTAGATGTGCTGTGGGACACTGCCATCAAAGCTAGGATTTATGCAAATAAGACAGCATAATCATATGTCTGTAGCACTGCAGCTGCAATATTTGGTAACTGCAGACTACCTACATGAACACTGCCTGCCGCTGTTTCACAGCCATTACAGACATTACAGAAACATTACACCAGCGTTCCTGACATTCAATCCTGCAAAATTCAGTGTTTCATGCTTTATTGGTCCTTTAGTGAGTAGCATGCTATATCATGTGCATGTTTATATATGTTGACTGAGGAGGCCCAAAGCCAGGCATGCATTGCTCTGTGGGGCGATGGTTAACTGTAAATGAGGTTAACTCTAAGAGACAGCTCCCTGTCGGGTCAAAACCAAGCCTGGGAAGTGGTGGGGATGTCACAGCAAATATGTCACAGACACAGGAAAACAGCAGGGAACGTGCTGAGTCGTGTTTCTCCATCTACTCATATTCACAGGGAGAGGCTGAGCCAAACCTTTATCCCTCTGTCTCATCTGCTGCTCCTCACCAGAACAAAAAGTTCAATTCTATTCAATTGAATTTGATCTGTATAGCACCAAATCATAATTCTCTCAAGACTGAATATAGAGAGAGAGACAGAGAGTGCTCAATGCATCATGGGAGCTCGCCAGCAGTCTAGGCTTATAGTGGCATAACTAAGGGGTGGTTCAGGGCTCACCTGAGCCACCCCTAACGATAAGCTTTAACAAAGAGGACAGTTTTAAGCCTGATCTTAAATGTAGAGAGGATGTCTGTCTCCTGAACCCACACTGGGAGCTGGTTCCACAGGAGAGGAGCCTGATATCTGACGGCTCTGCCTCCCATTCTGCTCTTACAAACTCTAGGAATCACAAGTAGACCTGCATTTTGAGAGCGGAGTGCTCTGTTGGGATAATAGGGAACTATGAGTGTGATTCATTTAAGGGCCTCCTGATCAAACACAGTGAGAAAACTTAGAGCAAAAACACACTGCAGACTGTATGAAGTTGTAGCATTTTTACATTTTCTAAGCAATCTGTATATAATATATAGAGGAGGCTGCTGAACCAAACCCTTTTTGTCTTGTCTTTGTTCTACAAAGATGAAAGCAGCAGCCTTGCGACAGTAATGCTGCAGCAATTCTTCCTTTTAATATTAAGATATTATTTCTAAGAGATGCCTCCAGGACACAGAAAAATGCTACTTCCTCACTATTTGGAGAAGAAATGTAATGAGCATCCACCAAAAAAACAGCTCATGGCTAAACATCAAATTGATTCTCCTATATTAAAAAATATCTGCCATTCCAGAGGAAATGGAAGATAGTGGATGGTAATTAAAAAAGCTGTCTGATTTTAACAACTTGCATGCCTTGGCTGTATAAAAGCGAAGTCATCTTTTTCAGGTTAAGAGACGAGGAGCCACAGTAGCAGATGGGTGCAGTCTTGACATCAGCAGGGTCATCTTGACAGCGGGACAATGTGTGCTGTCTTGTGTGGCCAGCCCCTCACCCCTGCTGAATGCCAATTAGTAATGGAAATAAAGCAGGGCAACCACATTTAACCCCCTTATTGGCTGCTGCATCCTATTTGCCTTATCTCTTGCTCTGTTGTCACAAGGAATCCGCTAGATTAGAGAGTATTAGAGCATGAGAAATGAGACAGATCCCAGATAGGGGCGTAACTAAGAACTCTGGCAACAGACACTTTTTATATAAATGATTCACACTGGACATTTTTGGCCACACGAGCGACATGGCTCTGATTGTGGCAGCGTAGGTTGGTCAGTCCTCCACTTTCCAGACTAGCAACTAATAGATGGATTGCAATAAAATTTCGTGCAAACATTCATGCTGCACAGAGGATGAAACCTAACGACTTTGGTGATCCCCTGACCTCTTGCAAATTAGAAAGTTTCTCTGGGAATTGTTACTGTTGCATGCTAATATGCAAAACTGAGGTGGCGAACATGCCCTTGGACCTGCTACACTTCAGCATGTCAGCATGCTGTTGTTAACATTTAGCTCATAGTACCATTGCACTTAATTATAACCCCACAGAGCTGCTGGCATAGCTCTAGTCTCTTTGCCTTTCAAGTGTGGGTGCCTAGAATCATTATCATCCTCATTTTGTCTTGGAGTCTGTCCTTACCAGAAGAAGAACAGAATTAATTAAGATTTGTTCAAATGTTAAAAAAATATTTCCCTTTCTAAAAAACAGGAAGGAAGTTATTTGGACATAAAACCTCTGAGGGAATAAGTTGTGGTGGATGGTTGAGCTCAGAGAGTTTCTTATTTTGATAGTTTTGACCACAGTTTGCTTCCCTTTTCATACCAACAGTCAATGTTAGTTTCTCTTGACCATGAATGATCTTTCTCTAGCTATGTAGTTTTATAGGTGTTTGAATTTAACCAGATCTCCATAGAAGTGGGAAAACAAAAATCCTCATATGAACTGTTTTTGAAGTGGTTTTTGGAAAATACTGACACTTTCTTATGGCATTGATGTATCAGGTCTTTATTTTTTCACTTTCCCACAGTATAAACAGTAGTTTTCTAACAGGTGCGGGAAATGCACTGTATAGGCTGTACAATATGCCGCTTGTGTACTGAAGACTGCTTCATATTCCAAACAGCTCCAGCAAGTATTGAACTGTTTTTAAAGATCAAATCAATAATAAATTGTAATATTTACTGGGAGTAAAATGACTGACTCCCATACAAATCGATGCAAACATATATCCAGCTGGTAATTACTGCAGGAGATGAAACAAACTTTCTATTGAATCCAGGCCCCTCAGAGTGACAGTCCTCTTGCATGAATTACGCAAGAGGAGGTCTGTACATTGGTGGTCTAACACAGACGGGCACTTACTGAGATTATTCCCAGGCACTGGTGGTGCACACTGTGAGGAACACTGCATGTTGCTTGTATGCAAATACAGGCCCCAGCACTTCCAAAGATAGACCAACTGGTGCCAAGATATCTGTGATTAGGGTGGGAAGGTGACAAGAACAAAAAATAGAATAATGGGAGTGTGCTGGGGATTTGTGCCCACACCTATGAACAAAAAAGTGGATGTTTATAGCATTTTATCTCTCTCCTACATTCCATAAACGTCAGTGACTTGCTATATTTAATGTTATATTCACTTCAGCATCCACATATGCCACATATTTTTTCCAGTGACATAGAGTCAACCCAGCACGTTCACACCAGCCAAAGGCTAAAAGGCAAGACTCAGTTTTATGTGGAAATGTGTGGCCACAGTGGTTGAAGCAATTACTTGCTCATTTTTCAATGCTCTCCACAGCAGCCTTATCTCTATACCTCTTTCATCCTTCCCCTTCATCCATGATGCCCCCCCCCCTTTCTCTGTAGTTATTCTATTTCACAATTTGTCATGCTGCAACGACAGGCTGAAGCAATGGGCACTATGCTAGTGCCTGTGAGCCGAGCCTCTCAGGGGTTGAGATAAAGCTAAGCTGACAAGTGGGTTCAGTTGCGTCACAGTGTCCTTTGAAACATTCTCAGAAAAGGGAGAAAATGAAGGCAAAGCATGTTCCTCCAGAGGTGGCTCCCTTTACACTTCACCCCTTGGCTCCTCCTGGTTCACAGCTGCTGGCTTTTGCCTCGGGCTGCTTCTTAAAACAAACGCTACCTTCATGTTGCAAACCTTACATGGAGGCAAAAGAAACAACATATTCAACCTGAGGTCATGAGTAGAAAACCATCCACCCAACACTACTGAGTAGCTATAGATTGAACAAGCGGTAGGTTTTTATTTTTCTGAAATTTCCACATTTCTACTAATAAACTTTAGTGTGTAGGCAGAGCCAAAGCTCCTGAGCTAGTGCTACATATTCATCTTAAATATAATCCTCATTTAACACACACACACACACACACACACACACACACACACACACACACACACACACACACACACTCACAGGTGTGCCAGAGGAAAGCTTCCTTAAGAACACCACTGACTCTGGTGGATAAAGACAAATCCATCTCCCTCTCGTCTTTCTTCCCCCACACAGTCTTTTCTTTCCCTCAGTGCCCATCCCCCCCTTCAACTGAAGAGTGCCCTGGTAAATAATTGAGGCATATTCCCCCTCTGCTCCTGTAGCTTTCATGCTTTTTTTTTTTTTTTTTTTGCATTTTGCATTTTCTAGGTCTCACCAATATTTGGTTATTCTGATCTAGAATTAAGTGACAGAGATTGAGAATATATTGTACATGTGTAAGTATCAACGGTTGATGCTGCATATTGCCTATATATTTGAATACAAAAATCCTCAGAGGTTGAATTAAAGAGAAAAACAAATGCAAATATAGGTCTCTACATAATCAGCTAAAGAACCATCATTTTAAATCAGCATGTATCTGCTACCTGCTTGCTCCTGATTTCGTTATGGAGACAGCTTTTTCAGTCATGCGGGTTGGTCAACCAAGCCAGGTATAATACATACAGCCAACTCTGGACATATGGTGCCTGTTCCAGATACAAAATATGCAGCACTGAATTTTTATAAATGATACAAATGATGCCTCAGTGTTGTCAAGTTTCCTCTAATAATGTCTGTACTGCTAGATCAAATGCCCTAATTATACTGAAGAGTCCACAGAGGAGATGTGATTTCTGAACAAACATTGTGCAGAAACAAGTCTCCACTAATTACTGAAAATATAATACAAGAGACTAATCTGACACAATTTTTAAAGCTGCAGTGGCAGAAAACCGTTGAGATTTATAATGAGGTGTTTGCTGACACCTGCTGTCTCAAAGTATGAACTCTCTATGAATAACTGGCACTGACATCAACAGGAAACACTTATTACCTCCGCCAAAAAGGTTATGTTTTGACCCCCGTCGGTTTGTTTGTTTGCTTGTCAGCAGGATTACACAAGAAGTACTTGAACGATTTGCACCGAACTTGTTGGAGGGATGGGGCATGGGCCAGGGAAGAGAAGTCTGGTGTATGTTGTTTGACATGTTTTGATTCATAACTGGTTTGAGCTGTCACAATAGTGGCAGTGTGTCTCTTCAGTGGCCACAATACAGAAGATACTGACACTCTGCGCTATAATTCTGCAAACACAGTAGATTCAAAAAAAAGACAAGTAAACTACTGCAGATTTATCTTGAGCATCTTTTTTATAAATATTTGAATATTTACATCCATCCATAAAAATCATAAACATAATATAATTTAAATCTATATAAAGAGAAGAAACAGAAGTAAGTCAGAGAGCTGCATCACATGTGACTCACTCATTTACACCAATTAAAAGTCAAACCTATACATAAGAAAGGAGGAGAGTTAAAACAAGACATAAGGTAAAAAGGCTTAAATGGTAAATGCCTGAGGTTAAAAAATCTTTTTACATGTGTACTCATCTCAAACTCAACCCAAGAAAAAATAAAAACATGAACCCCAAAACATGAATTCCAAAATGATAAAAAAAATAAAACTACATGATGGATCTGTGTGAACTCCAGCTCAGACTTTCTTTTTCTCTCTTTTGTTTTCTGACTATATCGCAGGTGATAACAGTAAGAGCGACAAAACCGAATATTATTCACCTTTGGCTTTTTAGTGCAACCTAGGATGATTTTTTACAGCAACTAAGGCTTCGGTCTGTTTGATGTTAAGACATACAGTGTGCCTAAATTATAGAATACATTCATAGAGTTATAACTATCTGACCAGCTTCCCACTCAAAATACCATCTCTCTTAAATGTGCAATTCAGCATGCAGTAGTGGCACTTGTATATAAATAAAACTCTTCAAATTAAAAATAGTTCCAGTGAAGCAACTTACAATCAGATAGGGAAGCTTTTCTGTATCATGGTGTGCTCTTAATCTTTTATGTAAGTCATCTTGAGAGTTAAACAAGTTACTTATTCTGTGGTACAGTAGTTCTCTTAATTGTCTGTTGCAGCAGGCTCCGACATCTCCTCCTTCACAATACTGGCTAAAAGTGAGGGCACAGAACTAGTACCTTGCATCTCTGGGATACTTGTATCACACAGGTTTTCTGTGGTGACTTCAAGGCCAACAGGGTCATCTACAGTATCTGTACTTGGAGGGGTTGCAGTGATCAGGTCAACAGCACACTCCCGCTCAGTTTTCTGGATGTCCAATTCTTCTTCGCTCCCTAGAGATGAAGGTCTTTGGAAAACAGATGAGTTATCTGTTAAAAAAGAAAAAACGGAATTTAGTAAAAAAGGAAAATCCTCCTTAGGATACAAATTTATAAACTATTTATAAACTACTACTGTTGCTACTTTAGCAGTGTTGCAAACATCTCATCAAAGACATTGTTTCCTTCATTTGGTTAAACTGTTTTTATCCTGGAGGAATAGAAAATAATGCACTAACTAAGAGATTAAATTAACCCAGAAAATGTGAGGCGTGCCAGCAAAAGCTGGTTTCATTCATGGTTGGTTTTCTTTTCAACCCAGGTGGCACTGAAAACATTTAGTAGCTCTAAGCTACTAAGCTGTACATTTCAGTCTCTTGTAGAGGGTGTAAAGGTACTTACCCAAGCTACACTGATCACCAGAATCATCTCCATAATTAGCAAGCATGGACGTCTGGTCCATGTCATTGCTGGAAACCATGTCTGATAAGTCTGGAGTCCTTGCTTCAGGTATGTTGGAAATGTCTGCAATTTGTACAGAACAAATGCCTAATGTTTTGTGTGAAAACATCTAGATCAGACACTGGAAAGGAATTCATGCTTCTCAAAATTAGATTTGGTTACCCAAGTCTACAGCTGGCTGTGTGGGTGAGGTTACAAACAGGTCCTGCACAGCTCCTTTGATTTGATTCAAGTCTGGTTCACTGACACTGGAAGGACTACATTCACTCACAGAAGGCACCTGAAGAAAGAAAACTTGTGTTTCAGACTAGATTCATTAAAAGTCTCTACCAACAACATTAATAAATGAAACAAAGAAAGATGTGATAACTTGTACCTCAGTGTGGTCACTTGCAACCAGCTCTTCACTGCTGCCAGCCACTGTGGCCTCCAGAGCACTTTTATTCTGGTTGTTTGGCTGAATTGGACGAGTTGGGATCCTGTGCAAGTAGCCATAGCCGATACCACAGCCTAAGCTAAAATGTAAGACAAAGAAGACAAAAGTGGCGCAATGAGAAATGGCAATATTTTATTAATATGCACTTTAATATAAAGACAAATTAAATGCCTACCTCCCTTCTCCTCCCCATGCTCCATTGGGAGTAACCACTACCTCTCTGCATTGATCAGAATGTATGTTGTACACCAGTAGCTTCAGAGGTTTCCCCTCATTGGCTTCAATCAATGAAAAGAAATCTTCTGACTGCAGGGGTTAGAAGAAATTATTAATAATTTAAAGTAAAATTTGTTCAGTATGCCTGTCTTTAAATATCCATTTATAATGAATAATAACAAGAAGAACAGGAAAGCTTACATCTTGTAACACCTGGTCAGCTCCCACAATGAAGTCGTCATGTGCAATAAGGCCAGCCAACGCTGCAGGAGAATTAGCTTCTACGTCCTAAAAAGGGTAAAGAACGTTATGAAGACAGTTTTATTTGAAGTACTTGAAAATGTTCTGAATGTGGGAATTTCTATTTGAGAATAACACCCAGTTTGTCCAAGAATAAGGTGGTGCCATCCTACAAGAGTATGATACAACTTTTTCTAATAGGTAGACTTCCTTGCAAATTTGGCACAAAATTAAGTAGATTTGGGCTTGAAATCAACAACTGTCTTCTATCTCTTCTAACTAACAACAAAAATACTAACTATCACCTCACATTTGGTGGTAAACTGTTTTATAACTAAGCCAGCAAGAGGTTTTCAGACACAGCTTAAACAAAGAAAGATCAAGTTGACTTACCAAGACGTGCCACACGTTCTCATTGGCTCCTTCAAAGCTGCAGAAGCGGACACTAGCCCCCAGCAGACCCTGACCACCCCACATGTTACTGGGTGTCACCTCCAGCTCCCTCACCCGCTGGGTTTTAGAGTTGTACACTTCAAGTTTGACCGCTTTTTCTACATTGGCTTTTAGGAGGTCTTTCAGCAAGTCACTCTCTTTATTCTGGCGAGACAGAGACATTTTGAACAATCCAGAGATTGTTCCCAGATGAGATGACGAACCAATGTTCAGGTACAAGAACATGAAATGAGATTACAGCAGCAGAGCATGCCATGTTTTCTCCCAAGGCTATAATACAGCCTTGTTTGAATTTTATTGTAAGGAAGGAAAAATTGGCCGTCATAAAACACAGGACAGAAGCACACACATCGCAATAAATAATAGATATATATTTTTTAAAACATCTGAAATCATCACACCAAGTCAAAACCAAGAAGTTTATCTTTGCTGTTTCATGTATGACTTAAGGAAGTTGACAAAAATCTATCTCTACTGAGCTAAAGGTAAGAGCTCAACATTCTTCTGCAGGGACGGGACTTACAAGAAAAGTGACCATTATGCAAACACCTTGGGAATAATAGGTACTTGGCAGCATGTTCCCAAAGGCTCATGCCTTCAGCAGCTGAACCGGATAAACACATAAAGCCAAAACTGATCACAGGGATCATGGGTCCCTGTCATGTAGGTAGTTGACAACATTTTTTACATCAGTATCTACTGTTCAAATTTCACCTCATGATCATTTTTGTCATGCAACCAACTCACTTCTCATGCTACCCATGAAATACAACCTAGTGTTTATCATTTGGTAATATTTTTGGCATTTAGCCTGGGGACATGTCAAATGTGCTCTTTACTTTAGCATCACAGGTGTTTTACTCACAAGGCGGGTATTTCCTATAGAGAGGATGAAGTCAAAGAAGGGCTCCAGACCAGCCTTCAGGGCAGGCGAGTCCTCTTGAACCTGAAACATTTCAGATTTATTTGATTTAATTTCACACACGGTACGGTTGTCACAGTCGCCCCCGTGTGTCGACTTAAGACACTGCAGTGGGCAGAATATGGGGCTCCTCAGTGCCAGATATCACACAGCAGGTCCTCCTCATATTTTGAATATATCTTGGTAGTGGCACAAGAATCAGTTTCTGCAGTGAGACTACACAGTTACAGTCGCTGGCAAACTTGGGTGTGCGCCAAATGCCACCTCATCATGGGCGGACACCATTAACAAAGCCGACCACGGTTTTACAAGTTGTCGGAGTTACAGAATAACCTGCCAGTTACAAAAAAAAAAAATACCCACTGCGTCTCCTCATACAAAACACGGCAGCGGCACCTGTTCAGGGCTAGCACAGTTAGCATGAGATGTCAAAAAGCGAGTGAGCCGAGGGCTTTGTGTAACCTTGTGCTACGCTACGACGTACCCCGTGGACATGATAGCCACTGTTAGTTCCACCGTCCGATAAAAACGAGCTCTGCGGAAGCCCCATTGCCTCCAATAGTTTCGTTTGACCAGCGCCGACTAAATGTCACTGAGGTAGAGTAATGTTAGAAGGCATTACTGAGTGCTACACGGCTGCTCCCCAGCTAGCTAGCGCCAACAGCTGAGGCAGGTTGACAGCGAGCGCCGGAGGGCTAGGCAAAGCTAATAAATAAAGATGCCAGAGAAATCGATCCTCCACCGGGCTTGATCGGTCGCGATCTCCACGGTGTTATCACGCAGACTGCGTTTGATTAGTTGTCCTGCGCAGTTGTCCTGCGCGGTTGCCTAACAACAGGCAACACCGGTGTAAAAAGAAAAATACATAATCTCATTCATGAAAAAAGAAGATTATTCAAGTTGAATTTTGATGTTTAAATAAAAATAAAAATGTTTTACATACAGTTTGTGGCGTCACATGGAAACTTAAGCATATTTGTTTAAAAAAGAAAAAAAATCTTATTTCTCGTAGAGCATATAGCTTTGATCTGAATTTAGCTGATAGCTAACAGGGGTTTACGATGAAAAAGATAATACAAATAAAAGTAATACATGCAAACTGCAGATGTACTTGAAATCTGTTTTGGTCAGCTAGTTGCCACTTTCGCAGTGAGTTTCACATAGAGATAACTTTTGAGTTACACAGTTATGTTCCAAAAGAGAGAACATACTACATTACTTAGCCTAAATTGTTAACTGTTACTGTTTTAACATGATCTGCAAAGCAAATTGTTTCCCAAGATCTGTAAAAAAAAAAAATTTTTTTTAAATAAAAAAATAACAAGTTCTGGACTGCCCCCCTCACCTGCACACAGGTCTTATGTGTTCTGGCAAAGCTTAATCTCCAGGGTTAAGTTTTAGGATAGTCACACACCCAGCACTGAAAACACTCACCATATTCTCACAAAACATAACAAAACAGTAACTTTGTTTGTACAGCACCTTTCATGTACAGATGCAAAGTGTCACATAAGAGGATTAAATACAATCTTAATCAGATAACTGGAAATACTTTACATTTAAATTGATTATATTTTTAGATATTTATATTTATTTGATTTTATAAACTGCTACCTCCAGATATTTCTATATGTAGGCCTAACTGGGTATGCATATAGTTATTTATGCTCGTGCTACGTAATTACACATCTGTATCTTTGACTAAAAGAAAAATATTTCTGTTCTTCACAACATGGAGTCAAATAAGGTCAAACTCTATCAGTAGGTTGTGGAATATGACCCTCTATTCACTGGCTGTTGATCAGTTTAGACAGTTATCTATAGGAAACTTTCCAGCCTCACTCTTTACAGATGGTTTAGCTGAACTGCCTTCACATGAATGCACCTGTAATTTTCTCACTATGATAAGACACATGAGCTCTGAAGACACTTTTTACAATTTGTTCTATTATGAGCTGACATAGTGCGCATTTGAGCTGGAATGATCCACGTCCGTTGGCAGGAAGCTTAACGATTGCCTAATACTTGCTGAATGTCTTCCAGTCTCAAAGGATATAAATAATTGGAAGCAAACTGCATTCAGCACTGACAGTTCCAACATGATTTGGCTTGTGGCTTTTGTGTCCTGCATTGGTAAGCTTTTCAACATATTCATCAACACTTGATTTTTTAAGTGCTGTTTTTTTTGTTGTTTTGTTTTTTTCTGTTTTTTTTTTAATAAAACAATGTTTCCACTGTACTCTCTGTTAATGTTCTCATGTCCACCAAAGGGCTGATTAGTGCTGAGGCACCCTTCAACCATAATGTGCACAATGAGAGGGTCATAGGAGGCAGCGATGCTAAGCCCAACACCTGGAAATGGCAGGTAAAACCTACATGCACATTTCTTTCCATTTTTGCTTTTTTTAACAGTGATTCTCTATAAATGAGGTACTTTTGCTTAAATGGAAAATGTGCGACTGTAATAAACAATAATGTAATGACAACTGCTTGATCAAAATTATGTTCTGCATTTGATGTACTTCTGCTCAAGATGACCCCTTCAGGCTAACATTAGGGCTTTTGTTTATAATGTTCAATTGTTTGTCTGCTGTGGAATTTTCTTATTTCCTATTGAGCAAATAGGTTGAATATCACTGATCCTCTATTCCTAATCATACTGAATGATCTCTGAAATAACATTTAATCCTCCACCTTACATGTGTGTATTTGGTCTCTGTTTTTTCTTAGGTCTCTCTCCAGTTGGACTCATACAATGACGGATCATACTACCACCTCTGCGGAGGCTCTATTATTGACGGCTTCCACATCATGACTGCAGCTCACTGTATTCTCAGGTAGGGGTCCAGTCCTTGTTGGCATCAGTATTCACCTATCACTTGTACATTTGAACATGCAACATTAGAAAGTCCACCTTAATGTATGCTGAATAGATTATTGTAAGTAAAAATGTGTTTCTGTTTCATATGTCCCTGCCAGCATGGATGCTAGTCAGTACCGTGTGGTGGTGGGTGAGTACAACCTGTATGAGTATGACGGCAGCGAGCAGTTCATCCGTGTGGAGACCATTACTGTTCATCCTCTCTGGAATGGACAGCTTGGCAACGGGTAAAAAGACAGCAATTGCATTTGCCCCTTGGGAATAGTTTCAGGGGTGGGGACATCACATGCATTCACGTTAACAGCTGGGAGCAAATCCTATATTACCACTCTCCACTGTATCAGTAACCACTGTATCTTTTCACCTCTAAGTCAATTTTAATAGTGCTTCATCAGTCACATGGCTGCCACATATTAATTACAGAAAACAAATTGCACTTAAGCTTTTTTTACACTCAGGTTTTTGCTTCTATGTGAGACAATTATTTTAACTAAGTCATTTTTGTGTAACTTTTAGGAATGACATTGCTATCATGAGGCTGGCTGATCCTGTGTATGACAATGGCTTTGTGGCTATCGCTAGCCTTCCTGGCCATTTCCAGACGCTACCTCATGATTTCACCTGTTACATCACCGGCTGGGGGCTTATGGACTGTGAGTGGACACACACACACACACACACACACACACACACACACACACACACACACACACACACACACACACAGACACTTTTAATAAAGATATTCCTACGCTCTCTCATCACAGACGGAGGGAGCATCCCTGCCATCCTACAGGTGGCTCCCATCAAAGTGGTGGAACATTCAGTCTGCTCCCAGCCCAACTGGTGGGGCAGCATTGCTCTGGAAAACATGGTGTGTGCTGGTGGAGATGGAATCATTTCAGGCTGCCAGGTACAGAAAACAAACATGTGCATCTATCTCATGCAAGACAGTTTTGTCATGAAACTAGTTTGTCTCAACCCCAAACTACAAAGCACATATATTTATACTTATCAGAGATTATCATTCTGCAATAATACCAGCTTTACCAGGAATTGTCCTTGCCACCCAGCAGATAACTGGCTAAGGAAAACTTCAAACTCTCTTCTTGTATCTGTTCTTATTGCTACCTGTCTCAGGGTGACTCCGGAGGTCCCCTGAACTGCTTCACTGATGGAGCTTGGAGAGTCCATGGTGTTGTCAGTTATGGTCCAGCTGGCATGTGCAACCAAGTGACTAAACCCACCGTCTTCACCAGGGTCTCCTACTTCATGGACTGGATCCTTTCAGTAAGCCTCATGTAGCCTCTACGATGAGATTCTGGATATGTCATCATATTTCAGTGGCCTGACTCTTCTTTCTTTGTATGTTTCCCTCAGGTTACACGAGGTTAGATGACCCAGTGTTTTTCCCAAACCGTGAAATGGAACCCATGAAATAAAATTCATTTGCCTTTCAGTCATGTGTGTTTAATATGCTGTGGGTGTTTGGTTGTAGTTCCTAAGTCAGCCAAAGGGTGGCAGAAGTGCCTCATGTTTATACTTTGGCTCTCAGGCTTTGATGCATTTCTTGGAACCTCTACTTCCTCACAGTCTCACAGTCCGTATTTCTAATTGGATGCGTTCTCTATTGTACAACCAGCTTACAACCAGCATATCTGCAAACAGGGCCACAGTTAAGGGGTCACCAGGTGAATTACAACAAAAGTAGGAAGGGTTACAATCCTGATGTCTGACCCTCTGACCTTACAAGTTTCAACTCCAGGCGATGGAAAATTCCCAAGGGTGTTATTATGGAAGTTTTAAGCCAAACACCAAAGGGATTGGAACTCAATTAGCTGAAAAGGCTGAGGTAAATCTTTTTTTGATGTTTCAAAGAAAGCTGACAAAATTCTAGAGACATCCACTGAAAGACTTCTCTGTGACAAGAACCAATTTTTCTTAATTGTGGCCAAATGTGAGCTATGTGCAGTCAGAGGCCCAACATTTCCTCCTTGTCTGGAATTGCTGCCCATATGTTTGTGGTGGTATTCAGGAGGCTACAGCATGACATCACATGAAGTGGGTGTTTTTCTCTTAACCATGGAGACCAGAAACCACAGATGAATTCCAGTGGTTTACACTAAAAAAAAAAAAACACACAAAAAGAATGTAATTTCAGTGCATATAGTGTGAACTGTATATTGTCTTTAATAGTATAGGAAATATAATGGTTTTGATATTTTAGAGCAGGAAACCTCTTCTTACCTTTTCTCAGGAAGCTAAGATGACAATAAAATATACATAAAAAAATGAAAGAAGGCAAATGCACGGGAACATTTGCTTATCCTCTGCCTCTCAACCTGAATGCCATTAATGAAGCAGAGGTTTATTATACAGCATAAAGTCAGCAGTGGAATCTAACTATGCATATTTAATTTTGTAGTATGTGTCCTCTTACAAAAACCACTGACTGGCTGGTTTCACATGTCAGTGAGTTGTTAGCAGTTCAATCAAATAAAAAATTAAAAAAATAGAAAAGTCAAAGAATGAAGACAGATTCGTGTAATGGAATGTTTTCTTTCTTCTCCCAGTGATAATTTTATGACCTCTAAGATGTATCTTTTGAGGCTTTGGAGGGGCCTGACCCCTAGGTTAGGAATCACTACACTGAACAACAGACTATACAAAGCAGCTAAAACTGGCTCCACCTCAATCAGCTACAAAGCAATCGGTAACGCTCTAATAATATCACGTATAATAAAACAGTCTCAGGGTATATTTTAATGCAAAACGAATAGTTTTGATACTTGAATCTAAGTATATTTAGTCTTTAATACTGGAGTATCAGAGTATTTGTACTCTGCTGTATTGGTGCTTTAATTTAATTAAAGAATCTGAATACGTCTTCCACCACTGCATATGACAAATCAACATATGACAAACAACAAAGTCAAGCATTTAGAAAATGTTTTTTTTTTTTATTATTATTTGGAGGGACAGGCTGTCAAAATGGCTTAGATGAAAGAAACTGTTTTTGAACAGCAGGTTAAAGTGTGAATATGTAAAAAATAAAGCAGCTTTGTTTGCTCTGCAGGACCATTCAAGCAGAAATATGTACAACACAAAAGGCAAAAAGTAAGACACGTTCTTTGAAAATAAAATTAAAAAAGCTGTACTGTAATACATTACATTGATAAACACTCACTGTTGCCGTTTCTTCATGAGAATTGATGTTTTATACAAGAGAAACAAATGTTTGCTTGCAAAAAATCAGTGCCCTCTTCATGGCGTAAGAACATATATTGGATGGATTTCAAAGTAATCAAAAAGGCAAAAAGCGAATAATACATTTCCGATGTGCACTATGCACTTTTCAAAGTATACAATTAATTAGAACAAGTTTTAACAAACAGGACCTGCATGCATAATTTCTAAAGGGTCCAGAAAGGCTGTTGAAACAGTTGTAGAAAGGGTGAGATATGTACATCAACTCTCTAGTGTCCCTCAACACAGGTAACAGCACAATCACCTTTGAAAGGTCTTGTCCTGTAATTAATGAGGCAACTCTTCGATTTTCAGGGTTTGTGTGTGTGATAAAAAATGTATAATATATGCAGTTTTTATCCACAAATCCCTTTACATGTGTACTTTATAACATGTTGTAACCCAAGTCACAGACTTCCAAAAAAATTCAGAGTACAATCAAATTGATCTTTTTCAATTTACTCAGTTTTAGTGGCATTTCGCTTAGATATCTCACCATAAGACTGCCTATGAAAAATACTTCAGAATGCTAGAGAGCAATAACCTTCACAAGTATACATTTCTCTATAATTCATATATTACAAAGGTTGTCCCAGATTGAAAATTACTCATTTTGCTTTCTTAATAAAATATTCAATTTGTCAGTGATTAGAATTCTTTTGTCAACCTACATAAATTAGTTACAAAATATTAGTGTAATTTTCTATGGTTACATTATAGGCAACAATACAATAGACCCATAATTTAGTTTCAGTGATTAGGGAGATTCCACAGTTTTCAGTCCCAAAGCTTTAATGGAAGCACTGTGCACACACCATTGGCAGGCATGGCTCCCCTGATAAGCAGGCACATCCAGTAAACTTCACAACAGCCCATTTTATTGCCAAAATGTCTTAAATTAAATAACTAATGAAATAATGAAATAATAACTTACTAAAAAAATGTTAAATGTATAAGAGAATAGATATTAAATACTTTCTGATGGACTTGTGGCCCCATTTCCCATAACAATGCCTAAATGTGATATGGAAAAAAGGAAGGAAGATTGCACTTTCTGGTGAGAATATCAAACCACAGTGCTTCTTGAGTGAAAGTAGGCTTTATCTGAAATAAATAAAATTAAATCATAAAGGAAATAATTTAAAACAAAAGTAATAAAGATAAAACAGCTACAGATTTTAATGGTATGAGCCATTATTTCTAGATACCCAGCTCATAAATAAGAAACTCCATAATTTAGCGTTGAACTGTTGAATCAACCCCATACAACCAAAACAATGCCTATTCATACATAACTATTTTCACAGATAAAGTGCTGATCGAGGAGCTTTTAGAGGGATTTTTTTTGTACCATATAAGACCCTTTGGAGAGATCTTGAGGAGAAAGAGTCCACTAGCTTCAGGATACAACACAGGGAGGACCCCACCTACTCAAGCCATCTGGGTGTAAAGCCCAAAGGGAGGACATGAACAGAACTATGTTGTGATTTGACTCGGGTTTCATATGAAGGCCATCACAGCAATGGTCACCATACATTGCCTCCAAAAGCTAGAAAGCTAGAAAAAATCCCTGAGGTGCACATTCAGCTGTGTTGAGATACCCAACCTGGCCCCATTAATAGTCGATTTCCTGTTTAGCATATGGTTGGTGATCTTGGTTTGGTTAAAAGAGCTTTCTTAGGAATTGAGAGCCATCATTGGTTTCTATGGGCCTGGTCAAATTGATCTCTTTTGAGTATCTTTTCACTTTAAACACTAGCTGCCATCTCACACAGCATTAATCCCAAACTGCTTTGCTAACGTTTTGAAGGCAAGTCTGGAATTTAAACATTTATTAGGCAAGAGGGAAATCACAGCTTCCTCTAACATCAAACATGTTGACATTGACATCTTATGTGCATGTTCAGTCCCCTCCCAAACCCCTTTTTTTCTTGCACTGTCCAAAGATTTTCACGTTTTGTCAAACTTTCACAGACTCCATCACAGACAATTTCATGGCTTCCTCCAACAGCTGATTGTCTGTAAATGTGGCAGGGGGCTCTGGGACGGACTCTGAAAGGCCAATCAGTGACTCCAGGAGGCAGGTCCCAGGGTCATTAGCCGCAGGGAAACTGGGGTAGCTAGGCAACTGAAATTGAAAAAAGTTGTCCATGTGTTCGTACTCCTTGAGGGAGTTGTAGAGTGAGCTGGACCCCAAGCAGGGGAAACCGTCAAAGAACTCCAGGTCTGACTCCGAGGAGAGGCTCAGGTCCATGTTATAGCTCGCCGAGCGATCAACGGTGGGGGAGGGCGTGTGTGGCACACTACTGCTATGGAATAGGGCGTTTCCCTGGTTGGCGTTCTCATCCAAAAGTTCTGAAATGGCTGTTGCTCGATTGTCTGTGTGATCGTCTGCAGAGTCCAACAGTGCAGCGTCTATATTGTCATTCTCGTCAGCGAAGTCCACCATGCTAAAGCTCCTGAATGTCTCTGCAGACGGCTGCTGTTGCTCTTGCCGCTGATCTGGGCAGCAGGTGTCTTTACTGTTCTTATCGCTGCCGTCCCTGCTGCTTCTTGAGCAGTTCTCTGTGTCGCTGAAACTGAGGATACGGCTCAGGCCTTTCTCATCGACATCCAGCTGGGTTCGATGCTCACACGGGCTCTCGCCTGCCTCAGAGTCCTCACTCTGACCTGAAGAGTCTGATAAGTCCGTCATGTCGCTGCTGCAACTGTTCTCTCCAGCTGTCGCCAGCTCTGAGCTAAAGGGGAAGGAGGGCACTGCTGGTACAGAGGTGGCCGCTGTTGTGTTCTCCTCCTCCTCCTCTGTGCTCGACTGCTCCTCCAGCTTCTTCTCCAGCTCCAGCTTCATGATAGTGTGGATGTAATGCGTCTGTACCCTGGTGGAGTTGAACTCAATGCGACCCTCTGTGTTTCCGCAGCCGTCCTTGGTACAGCCACATGGAAAAGAGGAATGATCCATCTGAAAGAAGCAGAATAGCCAAATTAATTGTGAAATGTATATGTAACATAAACCTCCAGCAGTGTTGTGTTTGGGTGTTGTTATTATTGAATCTCTAAGTATCTGAACATATAGTTTTAAGGGATTTTCAGCTCTTACCTGACATTTGATGCCTGCAAGGCTACAGCTACATGTCTCAGGCTCACAAAAGCCCTGGCAGTCGCAACCGCAGTTCTCCCTGGAGATCCTCAGCTCATGCAGCTGCCTCTTCTCCTCCTTGTCGATCTTCTTCACACCTGCTGCTTTGAGCAGTGCATAGCGGCGTTTCGACGGGTAAGGCTGGAGGAAAGAGCCTTCGTCGAGGTTGGCTCCACTGATGTCAATGTCCTGCTCAGGGATGTCGTCCACCGTCAGCTGCTCTGCCTCCTCACTCTCCTGGGTTCCATTCTTGGTCAGCTGGAGACAACAAAGAGACCATGTTTAATTTTTACACTGGATCACAGAATGACTTGAGAACATCACAGGTGTCTGTGCAAGTTTGCTTACCTTCAGTTTGAGAGCTTCCAGCTTCTCCTCCCTGAGTCTGTTGAGGAGTTTCTCCCGGCGTAGAAGCCGCTGCTCCACAGCAAACTCCGCGAGCGTGTATCTGCGGAGTGCACTGTGGCGCTGCATCATGCCTAGAGTGCATCCTCCACGACTGGGAACACTGGTGAAACCTTGGCACCGAGGGAAGAAGAACACTGTCACCTGGTCAAAGGTCACATTGCCCCGTCGTGGTCTCTTAGCTTTCTTAAGGATTGATGTTGCTGTGGATGGAGAAAGCACAGATTTAGAATATTTTTTTAAGAGAATGGAGTAGTACATTTTTTTGAACCATAATAACTGCTGTTAAGTGCCACTAGATGGCATAATGCCCCATCGCTTGAACTCCTCTCATGTGTGCAAACACTGCTGAACAGACTGTAAAAGGACACCCCTCTGATTCATTGCCCTAGTCCTCAACCAAGCCTTATCATGTACCCAATTAAACAACACTGCTAACAGGAGTCCAGCACACTTACATCCTGTAAAGTGAAACCTAAACTCCCAAGAATCCTTTCAGCTTTGTTTCTTGTGCTACTGTGCAACAAAAAAAAAAAACACCCAGCCCAGGAATTTCCCTTTGGTGGCCAGCACAGTGGAGGAAACAGAACTGCCAGGATCACAAACTAGGGAGAGTAAAGGTTTGAGGCTTCCGGATGGGGTGGAGGGTGGAGGGTGGAGGGTGGAAGCATAGCTCTCAGGACAGGAATAAAAGTGGCCCACCCTGGTCTCCCTGACCAGCTGACAATCCCCACAAAAGGCCCAGTAACTGACAGAAGTCAAAGGTTATTTCTCTGTTAAAAACATTCAGGACCAACAACAACCAGCCATCTTTCTATACCTAGACAAATACAATAAAACCATATGGGAATCAAAGTGGAACCATATGTGGGAACAAGCCCAACAATTATTTAAGCTTTATTATAAATTCCACTTCCTCAGCCCAGGAATATTCACCACGACTTTTGAGCCTCACTTACAGAAAAGCAACTTTTTCCTCTGCTTAAGCCGCCAGAGCCAGTGTTTTTTTTTTTTTTTCTTGTAGTGTGTGTGTGAGCAGAAAAGGATGATAATACTCAACATGTGTTGAACATTACCTTTATTATGCGGTGAGAAACTGCTTGTAGGTTCCTATTTTCTCAGCCAAGTCGATTTCTTTGTGACCCACCCCGAACAACTGCCCTCTAAAGTCACTGAAGTCAAATGGGAAAATGTGTGTACTTGGTGTGATAATGGAAGGAGGAAGGAAAACACACAACAGCTTCACTATGTCTCTAATCTGCCGCTAGGGGTGATGCAGATGAAATAAACTGCCAGGTTCAGCTTCACATCCATCAAATCCAGTCAGGGTTATGACACCTGCAGAAGACAAATGACACCTTCTCCACCGCCTCTAAATGGGATAGCTTTGCTGGCTTTTTTCCCCCCTAAGTTTACAATGGCAAACAACTTTCCGTCCAACACAAACACTGGATTATAATAGTCCACCCAATCTGCTCTTCTAGATGTGTCTGCATGCCTCCTTTTCTCAATTGTCCTACCTCCCCTTTTTTTATCCCTTCACTCAGCCTTTTTCAGCACCTGTGCTGGGTGTATGCCCGGGCTTCAGACAAGGCTCTGTGTGTTCCCAGCCTTGGCAACCTGCCACGCTTCTCTTCCTGGCGCCCTGCCCCACCATCCTGGAAACCTCACAACTGTTTGCCCTTCTCCCCTACACTACAATACCTCTCCCGACCCTGACCGGTCCCCTAAAGGCCAGCAGAAGCACCCAGGTCCAGACAGAAACACCCTGAAGCTGCTCAACCCCCACCTCTCAAGGAAAGGTGAGG
Organism: Trachinotus anak; assembly: GCF_046630095.1. NCBI lineage: Eukaryota > Metazoa > Chordata > Actinopteri > Carangiformes > Carangidae > Trachinotus > Trachinotus anak. Next base: position 9,297,649 of record NW_027273860.1, read on the forward strand.
CTCTGTCTGTCTGCACGTCTCTGGGAAGAAGGTGGAGATGGAGCCAAGGTGAGCAGCCACTGCATAATGCGATTAGCCATTTTGCAGCTTTAGGGCATGAAATCAAAAGGGGTATTCATTGCAGAAGTCTGAAATCATTTCTGTGAAGTGTTTCATGGGATGCCAGCTGTCTAAATTCCTTAATCCTCCCCCCTTGCCCAATTTTTATGGGTTTGTTATCAGAGCCTCCGTGGAGCAGTAAAGACAAGGCGAGAGAACACATTAAGTACGTACCATCAGCTCTTTCTATGATTTATTGCTGTTGGAAGAGACTTACTGTTGAAATTTGTTGCTGGGGAGCTGGGGTTGCTGGGAGTGGAATCCAGGGTGTCCGAGTAGCAGCTCTCCCCCTCCGAGTCCCAGCCCGAGCAGGCAGAGGAGAGGGAGGAGGGTGAGGGTGAGGAGTAGCATGGGTCCTCATCCACCTCCTCAAACTTCCTCTTGAGAAGCCCACTCATGGCGATAGTGTGAACAATCTGCAGGAGGGAGCAGAGGGAGGGGTTGTTAGCAAATTATTCATACTTAATTTAACATCTTTGATCACTGAGGAACCTGATTTTATCTTCTGAGCAAAATAAATTAACATTATCTGCAGGTTGCATGGAAGCTATTGTGCACACACAGGCCTTTTTCAGCGTTATTGGCACAAGCGAGTCCTGTGCTTGGCCATGTGAGACTGCATGCATCCCAACCTCTTGCTGCACTCAGCTGAGAGTGGGAGTTCGCCATGGCACAGGAAGCAATCAATCAGGCCTATTCACATAAGTCAACAATTACTGGACCCTACACCCTCTTCCAAATCCCATCAGCTCAGCAAATGCATTGATCAGATAAACAACCGAACAAGGGTGACCCGATCATCTAGCCATAGACATTTAATTTCAACCCTTCCCTTTGGACTGCCATCAGCAGGCCAAAGCCTGTGCAATTTGCCACTTGTCCTGTTTAATGTGTTCACATGCCCCTCATCGTAAATATGTACAGCTATGCATAGTCAAGATGTTTTGTAATGCAACTCCTGAATGCACTCTTTCAGAGCACCCGTGAGAGGGGCTGCTGGTTCAGCGGTAAAAACAATCAATCCCTTGAGAGAGACAGACAGGAAGACAGACAGAGACAGACGAAAAAGATGATCATCAGTTAAAGCTCCTGAGGGGAGGGAATGCCAGTTACCCTCTAATATTCAAAAACATTGTGAAATATCTGTGAAACCTTCTCCATGTATGAGCTTTGTTTATATCTTTAAATCGTATTTTAGATGAAGAATAACACCCTCAAAGCGCAACTAAATCAGCCTCCTGTCTCCTCTGTTTGTTCCAGGAAAAAAGAAAGAACAGAAACCACTGACATGAAAAATTAACATGTTGGATGGGAAGGAAGGTTTACTGGTGGTGTGTTTTATGGTTATGGGACATAAATGTGTCACGTAGCTCTGACAAATAACAGACAATACTCTTTGCGACTTCTGGGAAGCACAAGGCGATGGCGACAACAAGACAAGACAGGTCATCATCGCAGCCTGTGGCCGAGCCCCTGCTAACTTAAACAAGGAGGGACCAAGGGGTGGAGGGAGGAAGGAAGTGAGGGGAGAGGGAAGACACGACTGGGCTCTGCTCCAGCTTAGACACTCCCTACAATGATGTGGAATGGGAAAGGAGGTTTTTACTTCACCCGTAAAGAGATCATTTCACCATCAAACTGTTTACTGTCTTCAGAATCACAGCCAAATCACTTACAGCTGCTGCAGCTTGATGGGGTTATGTATGCACTTCAATTTTCGGTTCTTTTTAGCTGCGTTTGTTCAAATATTTGCATAGTAATACCTATGATTTTGTTAAAATTGTGTCCTCTCAATGGTCAATATTGCACATTTTTTTGAATGATGTTTTTGAATTACTCCAAGTTTAATTTAAGCCTTACACATGTCAATTATTAGACTAAACAGGTAAAGCTAAACTGTCACCACCACTCCATAGCAGGCTTCTAAATTCACCACAGGCAAAATATTGTCAGAGATCCTCCAATGAATAGAGAGAGGAACTATCACTTAATGTGTGACAGGCATGCTTCGTATGCTTTATCGGGATGTTATGGAAGTCTCAGCACTCACAAAAGAGAGAGAGAGAGAAAAAAAGCAAGTATGCAAGGAGGGGGTCATTTTCTACATGCAACAGGGAACAATTATGCAAAAGAAGTCCTCCCTTTGACAAGGATAAAGGAGAAGTCAGAATCAAGGGCAGGAGGCTGACACCTTTGTACAGGCAGTGGGGGCAGCTTTGCAGCTGGATGGGGAGTTATTATTATTGCTGCGGTCAGATATTGTTGTCCCCAGTGCACATATGATGAATGAATCACCTTGCAATAGGTCAAGCTGGCTCATACTGTCTCTGCAACAAACAAAAAGGCTTCCACCGCACTGTGACCACCTCGGTGCCGTCCGTGTGTTTTACATTACCCAACCGATGAGAAAAGCAGTCGCTTAATTCCCATCCATCAGCTTACTCGAGCAGGAAATAATCTCCAAATGCCTTTTACAGCTACTAATATTATCACATCATGGGATTTGCCTTGAAACAGTTTAGAAACACCTGGGTGCAGCATCTGTTGCTTTTGTATTCACTTGTCAGACAACATGTGTGCTCCAAACACCACAGCACAGCACAGCACATATATCTGTGTGCGGGAACAGATGAGCACACATGGGTTCACCTTACATTTTTTGCCATTACTCCCACCCCCAATTCCTTGCAAAAAAAAATGAAAACAAAGCTGTGAGGCATCCTCAAGGGAGTGCATAGCGCCAGCTAAGCAAAGTCTTTTTAATTAAAAGCTGCAGTGAGGCAGAAGGGGGAGGAGAGGGAGAGAGGTGGGGGGCAGTGGTGTCAGAACTGGGTCATTGTCTCTTGACTGCAGTCTACCTGACACATTGATTTGTTAATCCTGTTCAACGGGCAGAAACAATGGCGAGAGGTTAATCCTGGCAAGGGGACGGCTTGTAGTCAATCTGGAGCTTCTCAGCCTGCTCAGCCGCTTCACCCACAGAACAAGGCCAAGAGAGCAGGGAGAGCGGATGGAACAAGGGACTGAGGGTAAAAAGACAACAATCGTGCAATGACTCATTTGCAGAAGGGTGGAGGGGAGGGAGAGAGAGAGAGAGAGAGGAAAAATAAGGAACAAAGATAAAAAGAAGAATTCAGAGCTGGCTCCTCAAGAAAGCGCTGCCTGTGAATGTCTGCTCTAGACGGAGAATGGATGTGATCGGACAGCCGAGCCAGAGATGGAGCACAGCATGTTTTCAACGCGCTCTAAATTATGCATCACTGTCATTCCATCAACCACACACAGGCAGCAGATAAGGAACGCATCCACTGAGGTGCTCCCCAGCCAGTTGTCACAGAGTTGGGAAGATAAATCTGGAGTGAGGAGATTTGTCACCAGGAGCACTACACAGCTCAAGTCAGATGCATAACTATGTCAGTCGAATAACATTATCTTGATACATGCAGCTACAGGCTGTTAATATGGCTTCAGTTTCCCAATTCATTTCTATTTTATCTGCAGACAGCTCCTCGGGTCCTTATTAAGGAATCTTAAATTATTTGAAGAGGATGTAAAAAAAAGGCAGGTTTAATCAATCACTCATTAGGAATATGTTACAAAATAAAATTTATTCTGTGACATCACTCAACTGCTTCACTTAATGTAACTGCAAAAAAAAAAAAAAAAAGGATTTTAATCCCTAACTTTATCTCTAGGTCTGTTTAACAAAAGGCACAAAAAACTGAAAAATAATATTTGTTGACAATAAAATGTTTAAACGCATCCCTGAACATGCAGGGAAATCAACTATTAGCCAGTTTGAACTGCCCCCATCTGCCCAATCTGCCCCCTCAGCCCAACAGGACAAGTCACAGTTGACTTTGCCCCCTGCTCTGCCTGTGCAGCCCCTTTGCAGCTGATAACAGTGAGGGTGGGAGTGACAAGTTGCACTAATCTCAGCCAGCCGAGAGCATTTACATGGCACACTGACAACCCTGTGCAGTGTCTGAATGACTGACTGAGTTGAGTGCTCATAAAATGTGATAATGATGAGCCTGGGAGTCTGTTTGTGTGTGTGTGGGAGCGTGTCTGGGCAGGCTGCCCCCCCTCCAGGCTTCAAGGTTTTGCACCTCTCACTTCCAGCTCTGTCACTGAGAAGACGGAGGTAATTGATCGGAGCCATCAAGGTGACAGTGAGCTGGATTCCAGCTCCTGCACAGCTGGGGAAACACTGGCTCATTTCTTAAACTCAGCTGTTACTCAGAAGCGCTCCACCTGCTGGAACAAAGCAGGGAGAGCTCCTGTTTTCTCCTCTATGAGCCTGTTGTTCTCACTGAAGCCCAAAGCTGGCTGAGACTGTGCCACAGAAACATTCTGTTCCTCTGCCTCGACCCGTGCACACACTGATTCCAAAAAGGAGAGGTAGTGGGAAGACGGAGGGAGAATCGTACAAAACAAATAAATAATGTCATGTCTCCAAGCCACAGGAATTCCATTCTGGCAGCGCTGCTCTTGCTGTAATAGCGGGAGAAGAACACAGGCTCTATCTAACCCAGATGTGTTTTCTACTGCTAACCACTGGAAAGTCCTGCTCCCATTAGGCAGCAGAGCGAGCTACCTTTCCTTGCCCCACCTGACACGGTATTAGCTTGCACGTGGACCTCACATGCCCTCAGCTGTCATTAATCTGTTATGCAGGCCAAACTTGAATGGCCAGCTGGTGTCTGCAGGCGTCAGATTGTGGTCCTTCTGATTTAGGTTACTTTACTTCTACTGTAAAACAAAAAACGGCTTAAAACTAAATAGTCGCTATGAACAAATATTTGCATGGATCAGAAAATTAAGTGTGTAAAAACCACAAAGTTGAGAAAACCTTAAAAAAAAAATCCAATCCATTACAATGTGCTAGCAGTAAACATGCAGCTTTGTGTGTGTATGTGTGTGTGTGTGTGGAGGAAGGGAGGAGGTGGTTTTAGGTTCAGGGGTCACGCTCCAGTCTGGGACACTTGCAGTATGGAATGCTGGGAGAGGACAAAGCAGATGGAAGCTCTCCACTGCTGAGTGGGACACCATCAGCAGAGTCCCTGCAACACCTCCCCCTTCCCCGTCTCCGAGCACAAAAGTGTGGGGGCCATCCTGCGTGACCAAAATGAGGCAGACAACCTTGTCTGAACCCAGCACTACTACTACTGCTGCTGCTGCCTCTCCCAGCTGGGGAGACAGATACTAAAAGTGTGTGTGTGAGCTTCCTGAGGTTGTGAAATATACACTGCAGTGCACAGGAAGTGGCCATCCAGATTATCTATGCTGTGTCTAACAGCTGCAGGCACCACAAGGTTAGCTGAGTGCAGGATCATATGATGGAGAGGAGGGAGTCAGGGGGTATGGATGGTGTTTGTCATGGTTGAAATGGCTCCAAATATTGCACAGAGCTTTCGGTGCCTTGACATCATTTAAGTTAGTTTCATGCAGAAGCAACAAACTGGGTAATCATTATTATTGCTGTTGTTGTTCTGTGGGAACTGAGGTGTAAAATGGAAAATGATGTTATATAAGCAGAGATAAAGAGTTATTTAACATCAATGCACCTTCTTTGGAAATGCACGCTATATGAAACACATAGCATCAAGTGCTATATTCGTTTCCTGTAAACAAAGGATCATTCAGCTCCCTGTAGCCTAATTCCAGAAAACATGATTCCAAAAATGATCCGGGTGAGGTCGCACTAGAGACGATTAAATTGATTCAGTCGCTTTATCAAAAGCAGATACGGTCTGGCTCCATAAAAATTAAAGCCCCACACTACAGTGTCACACCTGAAAAACACACTGATGACATCTATCACATTACCACAAACTTTGGCCATTTATGCGTCACGAAGACCGATTTTGATAAGTGAATATACACATGTGCTGTTAAGGGAAACGGTTTAAACAATGAAGGAGCTCACCTGGCTCGCAGCCTAAAGTGTGAACGATGATAGATTTTTCTGAACCAATCAAAAATCAATGATTAAATCTGGCCGAAGGTGCGCGTCCCGGGGGCAGCCGGCGCTCTCTCCCCGCTGACCCGATCACTCCTTGTGATTAATGCTAATTGCAATGACAGCAGCCCTGTCAGCTGCGCGCTCGGATGTAGTGCCTTCAGGAGTCGCTCTAGTTACAAGAGGCGCACCAGCACCGCCGAGGTGAACAAGAACAACTCCACACGGGCTGAATACACAAAGCCGACCTCATCAACAGTTCACAGAAACGAATCCACAGCCGCAAACACGCCGAGATGCGAAGCGCAAGGCTCCCGACGTCGGCTGCGAAGTTACCACAGACCTGAACAATCAGCGATCGATAGATAAATCAATAAGTGAATGGAGCGGATTGCTGGAATCTCGCCTAAATCAACAAATTATCTCAATTCCTCCCCGTTATCGGATCGCGATCACCTGTGAAGCCAGTTGGTCCAAAGTCACTTAAGCGAGCAGCCGACCGTGTCAATATTAAAACAATAAAGCGTCAAGTTAAAGGAACGCGACTAAATGCAAAGTGTGTTTCCAAAGAAATCCCGACACTAAACCATGAGAATTCACCTCTAACGGGATTTTCTCACACAGCTCCACGAATAGTACATTTAAATGACTCCGACCCAGAGGAAAGAACATTCAAACTATTTGGTTTCCCCTCCTCCGCTGAGGTTATTAAACACACAAATTACGGCGTCCGATAACCCAACAGCGAAGTCCCGATTGTGTTTGTACTCACCACCAATTCAAGTATCCGATCACCATCAGTGACAAAATAGCGCTGGATTAAACAGCCGATGTGTGGAGGGGGGGGGGCAATGGTGGAAGTAATCCAAACGGCACAAATAAACACAGCGCTTATCCCCGCATATACACACACACACGGCTCTCGGTGCTATTGTCTGTGCGTCTCGCTGCCGTACGGGGCTCCGCAGCGGCTGAAGCGCTTCCCTTGTCTGTAGCAGACTGCCGAGAAGCGCAGCCTTTTTCGTCAGTGGAAAACTCCCTCCTGGCGTCTGGTCTGACGCAGGCGGTGACACAGGGAGGCTGCCCACGCCGCTTCCTGCCCGTCCTCCTATGTTACTGTACCCGTACTACCTGCATCAGATAATACATATGCTCACCTATTGCGTTAATAGCCCGCAAGAATTAAATGCAACGTAAAAAAATTAAAAAACAAAAAAAAAAACGTCATGTAGCCAACGTTGAGCTATTAAAGGGTGAGCCTCTGGTGGTGAGTTTGTGGAAAAAAAAAATGTTGTTGCGATAGATGGATGGATAGATTACTATAGCTATTATATCTCCAATATTCACGAGATTCAAGTTTTCTATAAAGGTTTGAGAGAAATGTCCTCCTTCTACAGCTGAATGAACTATTAAAAAAATAATAACTGGCTGACAGAAATGCTGGCATTTTGGAGATTCGTGGTTTTCAGAGAAAGACAAAAATCTTGTCTTGTAGCTTGTACTGGACTGACTATAAGAGGCAGCAGTGAAATCTCAGATCACCATCATCCCTGGAAAAAAAAAAATCTCCAATCTTCACATAAAATTACACTTGAATTCAACTTGTTTCCTAACCTCCATGAACCACATGCATAACCAAGTTCTTCTCTATATGAAGTAAGTGAGCTATGATAAGCTGTGTCACCACTGGACTAACAACATCATCTCTAATGGTGACGTGGGAGGTGCTGTAATGTTGTGTGGTGTGGCTTATTTCCAGTCAAAGGAATACACTGACTAAACTCTATGAAATTATGACTCACTTTCTTTTTCATGGAACACAAAAGTGAAGCATGGTTTCAGAGGAAACAACAGCGATTACTCTAACGAATCAATCATAAATACTTAATTCTTAAGAGAAATGTCTAACTCCAACCACAGAAGTGGTGTTTGCTGAGTTTGCTGGGAAAACTCCCACCGAGGAAGACCATGAGATATGGCCGAAAGGTCTAGAAAAGCCAGTATATGCACATTCAGTCATAATTTCTCCTCTTAGCTGCCATTCAGGACACTGAGGTTATGTCCTCTGGATTTTTAAGGGTTTAGCAACCTCATGGGAATGAATTTTAAATATTTACAAATAGTGGATTTTTTTTCTTGTATTTTTAGAGTCAGTGTTCTTAAAGGAATAGTTCAAGGCAACACCTCTAAAGCTCACTATTAGATAAAAAAGTGTAAAATTGACATCTGATATTTTCTGAGGGTGTGAGACTGTTTCTGGTCTTGGAGCAGCTGCCAGGTAACCACCGAAGACTCTGCTCCAAAATATGGAACCACTGCTGCAACAGAAACAACTAAATAAATGATTGCTGACAGCATAAAGAGGGCTTTGAAACAACCTTTTTACCTTTATTTTGAAAATAAAAATCTTTATTTTACAATTATTTCCTGTTAATTTCCAAGGAAGTTTCTGTGCGATTTGATAATTTAAATATGAGGAAGTTGGGTTTTTAAGCAGTTGAATTTCCATTAACAAACAGTACCATCCATATAAAACTAGTGGAAATAACTAAGCAGTTAACTGATTAAATAAAATATGAAAAATCTTAATAATGAAAATTTCTTTTGGCACGAGGGGTTGAGTCAGACTTTGACAGACTTTGACCTTAACATCTGTCAAAGTCCTGAAATGACTGTTCCAAAGGTCAAGAATGATCTTGCACACTGAAGTACATTAGTGATTTCTCATCAGCGCTCTAATGACGAAATACCAAAGTGTTGTAATCACCTATCAGTCTGCGACACCTCTTATCCAGAAGCAGCTTCACCACACACGTACACACCCTTCCCTCCTCCACTGAATTCCTCTCAGGTATTTACAAGTGTAGCTGCCCACAGCGCACGCACTGTGATGCCTTGCTTTCACTCTCAGCTGGACCTGAACACTGAGGCAAAGTGTTCTGCCAATGTCAATACAGGTGCTTGACTAACATATTTGGGGAGAGGTCTCTTAAAGCTGTGTACATAGGGCTATGCTAATTGTCTCCTGCTAATAGAGGGCCTTTTCTCACTGGCCTGTTGAGCCTGAGGGCCCCATTTAGGGCGTCAGCCACAGAGGCAAAACAAGACCATCAAGCTGAATGACAGCAGCACTAGTCCCATTATTGCTCTTACTGGGCCCACAGTGTGTCTGTCTTCAAATGAAGACATGCTTTCCAAGTTCATAATACATCATGAAAATAACACAACTGGCTTTGGAGGTGGTAGTTTCACTAGAACCATAAATTAACATTTAAACAACAGTGGATGGCATTGTGATAATGATGATGTTAGATGACAGAGATTATGGCCTTAGCATTTTTGTTTTTGAAACTGGTAGAAATGGAAGAATTTGAAGAGCAGTGAATCAGCCTGAGGGTTCACAAGATGATTAAAGAGAAGGGAAGCTTTCTCTAATTTCAGTGCTTTTATTGTAAAACACTAGACACTTTTATTACTTCAAGTATCAAAAATCCTTCAAAATAAAACAACTTGAGAAGGAAAGCCCACCTTGGTTAAACTGCTCACAAATAATCAATTAGCTTAAAGCTGGGGCAAGGCAGCAAAATAAAAGATTAAGTAAATAAATAAGTGAGCAAGTAAATAAACTTTCAATGGTGCTATCGGCAGGAGGAATCTTATCTCTGATCAGACGACACACGTTGTAATCACGATGCTCTCTTGGGTTTCATTTTTGTTTTCTTGTGTCCTAGGTGTTTAACAGAGTAGGTGAGGGTGTGTGAAACCATAATGCTCCAGTGTGAGCCTGGGAGTCTGTGTGTCCAGACAGACTCCACCCAATTAGCTTCCCTGTCGCCCTGGAACTCTTCAAGACACAACAATGAACCATCCACTGCCCCGAGGAAGAAACCAACAGTCACATGAGCAGCAGCAGCAGTCACAGCCATTACTGAAGAATTCTGCTCTTCTCAAAAAAAAAAAAAAAAAACACCTAAAAATCACCAACATTAACAATTAGCCCTCTGTTTGACAAGTCGCAGAGAGCCTGGAGACATTCTTGCTCTGCCACTTCTGTGATATGGTTCAGAGTAAAGCCTAATTATAGCAGCAGCATTAGCAAACATCGGATCACTGACACAGGTTCCACAATGTCGTTTTGACTGGCACATATTATGTAACATTCTGGGTAACTTAAAAACTTGCTGCAAGCTCTTGTGTTGTGTTGTTTTTTTTTTTTTTTTGGTCTTTGAAGAAGTGTCCTTCATGAAGTTCTCTTGAGATAAACAGGAAATGTCTTTGTGGTGGAACTCATAGTTTTTAGGCTGCCCTTTGAAGTCCCATGTCAGACTCATCAGTTCCCTTTTTGATAAACAAGGAAAAAGTTCCAGGGAACAGTGCGACTCACACATGTTAACCTCTCTTCTAAGAAAAAGAGCTGTGTGTGTGTGTTTGTGCGTGTGTGTAGGATGGGGGGATGGTAGCCCTGGTGCCAAAGCCACTGTGAATCAGGCCTGAATACATTAAGGCCACTCTCTTTAAAAGTGTGCCAAAGAGTTCATGGTGGAAGACGCCCCTCCAAGAGCACAATAATGGGCTTCAATGCTTTCCATCTGCGGAGGGAGAAAGGCCTGTGACTGCACGTGCTGTGTGGAGTGGGCTCAACAATGTATCAATTTATGGCTAAACTACTCCTGAGGTGAAGACCCAAATGCCAAAGTCATCGATACGTATATATGATTCAGAAAAGCATGAGCTGCATGAGAACGTCGGCTGAGATTTAAGCTTGTCTTGAAAGCCCTGGAAATAAGGAAAGTATAAACTCACAACAATAATTCATGTTAGCAGAAGTCAAGAAGTGTCCCCCCGGAGGAGCGACAGACCAGATGAGACAGTCGGTGGAGGTGGCGGTGGCGGTGGTCAGAGCGGAGCAGACGGACACAACGGGGCTCAGGGGGAGCTGATTGATGGCTCCAGCTGTCCCAGAGGAGAGGAACACAGGCAGACAGCTGGTCACCTGTAGCCCCAGACATGACTGTGATAGAGGCTCATGGCATTGTGTTTCACTGCTGAGGGCAGCCAGTGCAATGCAGAGTTCAGGCCCCTGCTCATCACGACTGAGAAAACAAGAGGCAGAGCTACAGGGGATGAGACTTGAGGAATAAAAGAGCACTTGAGGAAATAGATTTAACCGCGGAAAGCGTGCATTAGGCTCATTTATTGGATTTTGAGCAGAAAGAGCAATTCACCAACAAGTGTTTTGTTAATAAGATTACTTAAAACCTAAGCAGAAAACACCTCAGTAATATTTTACACCTCATCATCTTCTATTGACAACACGGTCCACTAGATCATCCCATTTGCAATTCTGTATGAGATTACTCGGACATGACTACATCGAGCATAATTGTTGTTTTGACACAAGTTACATGAGAGAGAGAGCAAAAGAAGAGATGAGCTCACTCAGGCACAGGGATTAATCCAGAAACAAGAGGGAAAGAGAAAAAAACACCCTCCCCCTCTCGCAGCTGGTCAGCCAATCAGCACGCAGAGGAGCTGGTTTACTTGGAGACCAAAGAATCTGTGTGTAGTGATATGACATCATCAGCTGCCCATTAAAGGAGAGGTCACCTTTTTTCTTGTCTTCTTTTTTCGCCTCCACCTTTGAGGATGAGTGTTGCAATGCGATGCAGTTCACCAAGAATCTCCGAGGAACAAAGATCTTTCTAAGTGTCTACCTTTCCTGTTTGTCCTTATGCAGATTGTTTACATAAAATGTTGTAATAGTCGCTCTCATTTCACCATTGTCTGACCTGACTGCTTACGTGATATTTAAAGAGTTCCAGTTGCTCAGCTCTGAGACAGGCACAATTCATAAATTCAGCAACTTGCCTCTGCTGTTCTCCTTTGTCGCCGCAACACTGAGACAAGAAATGTTCAGTTTTCAATGCTCCCATTCATTCACTAACAAACAAGCACTATGTTTGGGTTGCCCTCACTGCATACAGTATGCGTGTTTGCTCTTACTGGTTCTCTGTACTATGTGTCTTTAGCTTTAGGGGAAGAAAAGCTGCCAGTTTGTGTTTTGTTTACTTGGCAACGTCACAGGGCTGTCTGACTAATGCATTCTGGATTGTCTCTCCCAGGACGTTTGTTCTATGTTTTATTCATTGGTGTGATGTGCTATAGACTCCCCCTGACATAATATTATTGATTGCCTAATAGACTATCAAAAGAATGGCCTCACTTAAGGCATCAAGAGGTTAGGGTACATTTATTTTTTATAGATAATCAGATTTAGAAAAAAAAAAGAAAAAAGGTCAGGCTTCAAGTAACAGCTTCACTATCAATTAAACTGATGATTTTTTTTCTCTATTTACTAACAAATGGTTTTGTCAGAAAATCGTGAAAAAAGTCTAAGTAATGATCTATAAAACAAGGAACGGAATTTACTATCACATCACGCACAGAGAAGTAGTGCTGAAATGATCTGATTATTGAAAATTAATCTACAGTTATTTTGATAATTGACTGATCATACAATACTTTAAGCAAAAACACTAAATGTGACTGTTTGTTGACAAAACAAGGCATTTAAATATCTAAACTTGAAAATATAGTGTGTGTGTGTGTGTGTGTGTGTGTATATATATATATATATATATGTATATATATAGTATATAGTATATGTCCATTTTCTGACATGTTATATTTACATTTTAAATATATAGCTGCAATTAATGTTCTATTGAGTGACATTATTAACATTAACATTAATACTGTCCTGTACTATTTGTTCTTTTTTAAATTTCTTCCTTTTTATTAAAGTACTTATTTTTGGACAACATGAGGTAAATTTGGTGAATCCAGGTAATCCTCCAGTTTCCAGACCCTGACAGGAGACAGATGGTACTGGCACCTCAGAATATTAATAGGCTGAATCTGTTATTGCAGTGTTTTGCTCTGCGAGGCAAATGGGTTGAGATATCACTGAACAGCATCTCTCACTTCACAAAAAATAATGCTCACAGGAAGCTGTTTTACAAGACAGAAAGTGAGTGGAAAAAAAAAAAAGAGGTGCGTAAATCCGGCGCTGAAAGGGTTAATGTTGAGTGACACGGGTATTAGTGAAGGGGTCCCCTGCTGGGAGCATATTGGCCATCCAATCACATCACTCACCAATACTCAGGCCCATTTTTCACATGACTGAGCTAAACCTTACTTCCACACCGGACACCGCAATTGGCCTGCAGCTCGGCCACTTCATCACAAAGACGCCATGATCATTGTAGACCCCTAAGCTGCCATCACACTCTCCTCAATTGCTGTGAAACTACTGTCGGTGCTCAGGCAGCAGTGTTGTGGGACACATGTCTTCCAGAATTTACAGCTCTTGATGGCTCCCTGCATTGCCCTGAAATCAATACGTGGCAACCGGTGCTTTATGGCTACATAACAGTTCGAAAAGATGTAGTGTAGGAGTGCACACAGACAACAAAAGCGAAACCCCTCGTCAGCTTATTTTCGTTTCAGAGCAGTACTTCCTCACTGAAATGTTTACATGCAGCACATGTGCTTTCAGAGAAAAACAGAGGCTTCTGAAGCAAAGGAAGCGCTCTGCTGCAAGTGACTCCTCTGATACTGCTGATTCATAATCAAATCACGCACATGCTATCATTTGACAAGCACACATGTAGCATTTAAATCTCGTAAAATTGTTAGACTCGTTTAGGAGTAAGTTTTTGCCATTATTAGTATATCTCACCAGTAATATTTCCTCATACTTTCACAGTGTTACAGTGTTACTTATCAGTGCCATGCTTCACAGAAACAGACTGACTTTGACCAAAAATTGCAAAGCTGTTTCTCTGCAACAGAAGGTGAGAATCCGCCTATAATGGAAGTCCCTCGCCACGTCACACTCTCACTGACACAAGGAGAAGGAAACCGCACGCTGCCATGTTTCCCGTAACAAACCGAGCACTTCCTCCTTTTCTCGTACAATTTCAAAGCGCACTGCATATCACAGTGTCAAAACAGGCGCTGCTGGGAAAAAGCAAGCCGGCCCGGTGCTGTTTTGAGGAATCAAGAGGAAATATTTGTGAGTCAAGTGTGAACAGCTCTCACGTTTTCTGACTGAAACAGAAACTTGAGAGGGTAACAACACAGTAACCATTATTTAATCGACCGAGCTGAGGCACTCACTTAAGGTCAAAAACAAATTGGAGGCAAAGTAGCTGTTTGAGGGTCTATTGAGGGGACTCGGGTGTTGCAGCTTTCATATGACAGCTAACTGAGATTGTGTTAAAGAAACAGTCTGACATTTAGGGAAATACATTTATTCATTTTATTGCCACATATTAGATGAGGAGGTCACTGCGTTTTAGCATAGGTAGATTTTGTCCCTCCAGCAGAGCCAGGCTAACGGTTTCAACCAATTTTCAATCTTTTTGCTAAACTATGCCAATTTCTGAACTTCCCTACTTTCCTATTGACTTTAAACATACACGTCTACACATTAATATGCTCAAACAACTAAATGTAAAGGCAGAACAAAGTCAGCGTTGCCCCTGCAAATGCAATAGTTTGACTTATCATGTAATTATTTGTTTTCATGTGCACATATAGTCTAACTCCTGCGTGCACCCTGTCCATCAAAACAGTTCTGTACTGTAGTTAGTTAACTAAATCCCATCTTTCGGCGCTGGAGTAGTTGGTTGTCGTCAAACAAAATCACCACGTAACGTCTAATGAGTGGCATTTTTTCACTTGGGGGGATGGAGGACAATACGGCACTGGTAACGGGGGAACAGCAGGGGAGGAGCAGGTGGGGGGTGGCTGAGGGGACGTGCAGTCACTGAGGCTCGGGGAATCAGCACCACAGCATGCTGCTGTTACCACGGCTACAGTGACATGCGGGCCAACTGCAGGTGCCAGGCCGACAACAGCGAGGCCCAATTAGAGACCCTGGGAGAGGGAGGATAATGAAATCCAGCCCCGGACTGACGTGGGTTAACTAAATAAGTCCATCGTCGTTTAGTGTTAACAAAAAAGACAACTGGGTGGATGTCAAGGCAAGAGAGGTGGTCACAGACCCCTGGAGGTAGTCGTTCAAATTTATTGACTGACAGGCTGAGAAGTCTCTTGGTCTCGGTGCGGTGTTACATAAGAATTTAAGACTAAATTAAATCAGTTGTATGTCCTTGTTTTGCTTTCTTTACAACTCTTTCCCCTCATATAACCCTGTCAATTTCTGCTTTTCTGCCTCTGTCTCTCACAGTTTGACAGACGCACACTTCCCCCAATACACACACACACACACACACACACATACAAGCACATAAACTACAGCTTCAACCTCTGGGCTGGCCAGTGCAGCATGGCCTCAGAATGTGAGAAAGGGACAAGTAGCAGTGTTTACCGAGCACTACTGTCCACACATCCGTTCCCACAATGGCCCCATTGAGGGTGGGCCCAGGTTAAAGCCTATTTAAAAGGCTTGTTTAACACTGAGAAGAGGGGCCGCATACCCGAACCACAGGGAAGAGGAGGCTGGGGGGAGGGTGAGGGATTCACAGCGGGCTCCTCACCCTCCACCCCAGCTTCTTCTTCAAAGCTGTGCTGGTGTTGTGCCGACACTTCACTTTATCTTTTTCTCTGACCGCACTTCTGCTTTTTCAGTTTTCCTGTGTGTTTTTTTTTTTTTAAATGTTCTTCATATCGTGTCTGTGTGCACGTGTGAGAGTACATGTGGACGTGCCACAGTTTGAGTTGAACAGAGGACATGGGCCAACGGAAAGGGAGAGGAGGGAGAAAAGGGTGGGAGTCGTTGTAAAAGTAGGTAGTTTTAGGAGGGAAAAGCAGGATGGATGGGCAGAGGGGAGGAAAGAGAGAGTAAAGGACAGGGAGGGAATATTTTCCCCTCCCTCCGTCCCGCCTTTCTCTTCTCCTCATGTGAAGGACAAGCCTGGCGGGACTGCGGTCTGGCCCAGTGATTGTGTACGGCGCCTTGCAGCGCCTCACACAGGAACCCCATTAATCACTGGAGCAGGTCTCTCACTCCTGGACACAAAGACCCCACACGCTGACTGCACTGCATACACTTGCACATACAAACACACAAACACCATGAATACTTGCATATCTGCTTGTGCACGTGTTAGAAGGAGGAAACGAGAGAAAGACTCCTCAGCGTATTCACAGAGGTACACGTAATTGTTTCTAAAATGTTTTTGGTAGCGCTCAGCAGAGAGAGCTCAGAAAGGAATGCCACATAGTTTGGACTCGCACCAAGAGAGCTGTCTCGAATTGTTTTAGCATTTAGTCACAGAGTGAATTTGTTAGGCTACTACAACACAACACAGAATGCTTATTTCATATTCTCCCTCATGGTGCAAAATAATAATTATAATAAAAAATCATACCTCATTTAATTAAGCAAGCAAGCAAATAGCTAAAGATGACTGTTGCCGTCCTGAGAAATTAGATATCAGTGCAATGACGTGCAGGAGATACACATATTATCCCACAAGTCAAGCAAGCAATGTTTTCCAGGTCATTTGTTGGAGAAATCCCTGCAGCAATTCTATTTCTATCGGCTGCCTTGAGCGTGAGTCCATGTGTGCACAGTCCGTCTACAGTAGGGGCTGAGGAAAGGACACTGCTGAGGTCATCTCCTATATTAAGACTACAGGCTCCTCTTACCCCCAACATGCACTGCAAAAAAAAAAAAATATCAACCTTAATGCTCTCACATGCAATTTTAAAGAGGGAAAAATGTGCAAATGATGACAATGGGTAAGGTGATTACACTTATTTCTAAAATGTGCATGTGGGAAGAAATTATTTTAAATAGACTTTAATCTGGAAAAATCTAAAAGCTAAAAAGTTTATTTTCACTGGAAATAAATGTAAATCTCCCACCTACTGGCAGGTTCTTTCATTAAGGAAAATAAGCATCAACCAGAAACCTCTGTTGAACTTTTGTTTTTTTTTACACGTTTACTATGAAGAAAAAATATGAATCACACAGTCATCAACAACAGCCTGAGGTAGAGAGATGCAGAAATGATTCTTTTCAGCATTAACATGTGTTGTACGCTGGATGTGTTTTCAAACCTGTGCATCTGCAAACATCAAAAAGTAAAAACAGGAAATTGAATTGATTGATAGCACAATCTGCAGGGAGAGGAGGGAGAGGAGCAGTAAAATGTGGAGTTGTCTGGCATACGAAGAGACAATCATCTGTGAGGGTGTGTGTGTGTGTGTGTGTGTGTGTGTGTGTGCGTCCCCCTCTACTCTGCCTCTCAGACATCCCCCTCTCACACCTAATCCCACCCTAGCCATTATAATTTACTACCCCATCGGTAACTAGCCATCGACAGGGAGGAGATGAGGAAGAGGGAGGGAGAGGCAGGAGCCAGAGGCGGGCTGAGGGTCAATGGCTATATCGAGCACATAAACCCCCATGTAATGAGCAATATTTGTGTACCAGGAAGAAGGTTGTGCGGGTGAAATGGAGAGGGAGTTGCAGACACAGGGCTCCATTAGTCAAGAGCTATAGAGCCCGTGTATAATGTGTTTATGTTTATGGATGTGCAAGTAAATAAACTGAAACTAAGAGACGACAGATGCAAAGAAGTTTTTTCTTATTTTTATTGTGTATCATCTATTGTGTTATGCTTTTTAATGTTTTCTGACTGATGCCAAATGTGCTACTGCTCTGCTGCTTGTAATAGAGATCTCTGATCTTATTAGGACTAATCTAGATAAGCAAAGATGAAACTGGAAACAAAAGCCATTTGTTTCCTTTTTGAACGCAGGCGTTAACTGTCACAAGCGACGGAGTGAATCATTATTCTAATTATGTGTTATTGCATAACCAATGTGTTTATGTGATAAAGCAGATTAGTTCTTATCTAAAATCCTGCACACGCTGAGGTAAAAATGCAAATGAAGGCCGACACTAACTGCCCATCAATGTTGTAAATACTTCTGTCTGAGTTCGAATGCTACTAGATTAAAAACACACAACAAAGTGAATCCAATCAGTACTTAGCAGCTGACCTCTGCCTGTGTAAACACATTTTATGTTTTTAGAAGTCTGAGGGCTTCTTTTTTTTTTTGTTCATGGAAAAGCTGAGCCTTTGTGGAGAGATTAAGGCAGCAGATCCCATGATGTGTTTCAGATTTGATGCATATTGTGGCTACTTTAATCATCTCAGTCCTAACAGGTCTTCACAGTGTACCGGCACACTGTATACAGAGCCTTCAGGCCCTGTTTTACCCTACACACTCATCCCCTGGTGGTGAAAGCCCTGCTGGGATTGGCCCAACATAAACCCCTTTCTAACTGATGGGGGTCGGGGACATGGAGTGACAGCATGTGTTTCATGATGATTAAATGCTGAGTGAGGAGCCCATCACACCTCCAGGTGCTGTTAATCATCCAAACAATATACTCCTCCATCTCACACACAGTGGATCCATATGCACGGGCAATCAGCCACGAATCTATCAGCCGTGGTATCAGCAGCGCTGGGTCATTTATGGTAACGACTGTGATACCGCTGATGACAAGAATTTGTTTGGTGAGAATAGGTTTAATGGCAGGCGATCGAGAGCTGCCTGATATCCATCAATGTGCTAATGGGGCCCTGATACTCTGATTAACTAAACTAGTAAAAAGGAACAGTTTCTATTTATTTATAGCCTCCTGGAGTGAATTCTGCAGTAGATCAGGACTGTGATTGCAGGTGTGATTAGAAAACAACACACAATGTTGATGGAATCTGACACCTCGACTCTGTCAAACCCTCATGAGCAAATACGTGTCAATTTAACCTACATAAGCAAATAAGCAGGGTCTAGTGGTAGCAGCATGGCAGATGTAGAGAATTAAATAAAAGAACACAAGCATGAAATATGCAGCCTGTAAATGTTTTATAATGTAATTACAAGCAGTTTGGAAATACTTTACAAACCATCTATACATGTAGCTTTAACTCACAGTGTAGCTATAATCACAATCAGCAAAATACTCTCATCTCATTTGATCGATAAAAATCCAGCTAGAAGAGGTCAAATTGTTTGATAAGGAAGGTCATTTTTGGTGTTTCTAGAAGAAGGAGACTTCGTCCACGTCCACTCTGCAAAATTCAACAACAAAGGCTTTAGATAAGAGGAGGCATTACAGAATAACATGTTTCCTTTCTGTCTGATTAATGCATCAGTGACAGATGCTGAGGGGATTAGGTCTAGATTAGTATCCTTTCCACCGACTCTGTCTTCCTGTTTGCCACATTGCCTTTCCAATGGTCCTTTTTAAGAAACAAACAGGATCAGCTTTCCCTATTTTTCTTGTTACTCAGCTGTTATTGTTTTGTCATTTTTTATTTTTGTGTCAAGTGTGCCTTGTGGACAAGATTTTTTTTTTTTTTTTTTTTTCACTTTCACAAATTGACCACTGGACCTCAGTTACATATTGAAATGTCAAACCGCTCGGCCAGGTACTGTCTAACAAAAGACTTTCCTGCATGGTGTGATTGGTTTCACTTCACTGCTCTGGCACTCTCTGTGCCCTTGTTTTCAAGCATGACTCATTATTTCACCTTTATTAACCTGACTCATCAGTCTTGCCGACCATATCACAGCAGGATACAGGATGTTACCTTTTTTTCTGCTGCTGTTGGCAATGCGATGGACTGCTTCTGGGTGGATTCTGGCGCCTGTTTAGCCACCCAGAGATAAAGCTATCAGCAACAGGCTCTGTTCTCCATTGTTGAGAAGAACACCCAGATTCTAATGAAGTGCATGTAAGCAGCATAAAGGGACCAGGGTGTGTCTCTTCCCTTCTAACCCAAGTAACCGCCGGTTTTCTCAGTGTTCCCTGAAACTGCATTCACAAGCAGATGTCTGCTGGCAGGCCCTGCCAGATAATGACAAAGGATTAAATCGCCTGATTCCCACACCACCAGCCCACTGTGTTTGTCTACCCTCTTTAGCCACAATTTATGGGCTCTGCAGAGCTGAGATAGATCGACTACAGGAGTATAAGCCTCAGAGGAATAAAGAGGGCTGCTAATCGGCGAGGAATAATTCCAATTCAGGGCAGTGATTTGGGATTAATAAAAATCCAAATTTACTGAGATGTGATGGAATGATTCGTCTGTTGGTGACGCTGATGATGACGCTGATGTTGTGGCAAAGAGATGACACATTCAGCTGATATGTACATTTATATACCAGTTGTTTTATCATTGATTATTACAGATTTAGATTTTGTGTAAGAAAGAAAACATTTCATGGAATAATTTGACAACTTGGGCAATATGGTTTTTCACTTTCTCCCCAAATACTAGATGAGGAGATTCTTACCACATTGATAGAGGATACATATATAGCTATAGTCAGAAGCCCATTAGCTTAGCTTAGCATGAGGATTGGAAGCAGATGGAAACAGCTAACCTGGCTCTGTACAAAGGTAAAAAAAAATCAGTCTTTAAAGTGGCGATGAAGCACTGAATGATATGAGTGTTGTTTGTTTGCTTTTTACTTTGGGTAAGATATAGTTCTGTAAATAAACCTAAAATTCAACTAGTTTTGCTAAAAAACGAAACATTATTTTGCTTTTTTTTTAGGGCGCAACCATTCTTGAACAAGCCAGATGCCGATTTCACGGGAATGTTTTGCCGTTCGTCTCTGTGTGTTGTTGCTCACATGAGTACCACCACACAAAAGAGAGCGGTAAATGAATAACTGACTTAATATAGAAATCTGCACTCTTTGGGTTATAGGCTAATTAGGACCATAATAGAAATAAGTGATCTTTTAACTTTTTTTGTGTGATTCTCAACACTTTAAGTGAACTGGCTACGTGTTTGTCACAGTGAATGACATTTTACACATGTTTCAATATGTCAGACAAATCCAATCCAATCCATGCTGACAGTAGCTGTGACACGACAGGCACTGCAGCGCTCGAGCAAGCTAACATTATAAGCAGTAGAGGTGATGAGACAGTGCTATAGCAGATGTTGGTATGTAGATATGTTTTGTGTGGTATGCCAGTTATCTTTGATCTTTTCAATTCATCAGAACTTTCACATTCCATTGTACCGACGTGTAACTAGTCTGAAGCACAGTGCTGTACTCAGGCTTTCTGGTAAACATCCACTTTTGTGACCTCAGCCGCGATGAGAACAAAGATTGCTACGCGCTAGTTTACAAATACAACATATACAATGTTTTTTCTCAGAAAAGGCTTACTCTTGTAATGTTGTTTTTAGTGTAGTATATCTAAATAATTCCTTGATGGTATAGACAGGTATTTATTCCACTATGTCATCCCCTCTCTAAAGTTATATCTGTAAAAACCCCAGTGCAAGAATGAGGCTAGCAGGCTAGCTGTCTCCCCCAGCCTCCAGTCTTTGTGCTAATTTAAGCTAATTGCCCCTTGTCTGTTGCTTCATATGTTATAGATTGTTAAGAGACAGTATAAATCATCTCACCTAACTCTTAGAAAGAAAATGAAAAAAGCAAATTTCCCAAATAAGTCTTTCACTTTTTCACCATGCAGGAAAGTCTTTCTCTTCTTTTATTTCTAATAACCAGATTAATGCCATGTGTTTTTGTTTTTGTTTATATCTGATTTAAGCTGTGTTTTGGCACAGGTTCAGCAAGTGTAGGTCATAAGAGCAACCTGATATTTTGGCTGGGATCATTTGTCAGTCAAATGAAGAAAGAGTAAACAATTGATCTAACATTTTGTAAAGAGGAATCTCCCTTTTTCCATTAACCCACTGTCAGTGTTTTTCCTGGTCCTTGAGAAATGGAAATAGAGCATTTAGAGTTTTTTAGTTTATTATGTGTGTGATGAAACTGGCTACACATCTCAGTTTTCACAGGGTTTATTTCGGGGCCTACTTGGTTTAACAGTCGGAGTTTTCCTTTGCTCCACTGGATGATATTAGTGAGCAACAATTCCTGCAAACTCAACCTAACTCGCAAACATTTGATTAGTGTGGACCACAATGATGCTAAAAATGAGTTAAAAATAAATTAGCTCTTTTAAAAACAAACATAAAAGAGACTAAAATAAACAGAACAAAACCGGTCACTCATGATAACCTGCAATTTCAAATCAAAACATAGATTTTTCTGTTTCATTTGTAAAATACAGAGGCAATTTTGTCTGAACACAAGGACATTTTGGATACACACTGCTTATTTCTAGTGGATGATTTGTGTACCAAACCTGGCAGACTATCATTTGTGTGTGTTTTAATGCGGACTCCTACTGACTCCTGCAGTTTTGCGGATCACCCAAAATAACACCGTGTGTTTGTCATTTAGGGATAATGTAGCTGGCTAGCAAAGGAGAGCAGAGCAGCAAAGCAACAATTAGAGAACTGTTCTCTCCGGCTCATGAACAGGAGATGAGGGGAGGTCACTATTTTCATTTGGTCAGGTTTGCTCGGCCGCAGCATAATAATCAGCTGGCAAATTGTCTTGCTGTAAAAGCACCAGCCAGGGAGTTGAAAGCAGGGCACGTGTTCTTACTTCACCTCGGCCTCTTTATTCAGTGATGGGAAATGTAGTGTGAAATGAAAGATTCGCATTTTCTTTCAGCTGTTTACAGCCTTGACTTTGTTGATATACATTTCTATTCATAACCTCCAAATGTATGAATTTTCCCTTGTGCTCACACACACACACAGAGACACACACACACACACAAGAGGCAACACTTTCCACCACAGTGTACGTGATGAGGAAAGTATCCCGACAATCCCTTTCTTTGTTTGCTGTTAACTACAGCGCTCACCTGTGACTGCAGCGGCATTGGCAGCTATCCAGAGGTGTGTGTGTGTGTGTGTCCGTGCATGCGCGACTAAGTGTACAAAAGACAGAGAGAGGGCCAGTCAGGCGCCTGTGCGTTGGTTTGCCTGTTTCCACACAGTCTGGGCCCCAGAGGAGGATTTGCAGGCCAGATAGGATTAGGCTCCCTCTCTTTACACAACAGTGATGGGGATAAGGAGTCCGCAGAGCTCAGGAGCACTCCAAAGCCCCATTAATACACAGCAGCAGAACATGCACAGATGAGTACCTTAAACAGCTGAGCCCACTCTGTCCATGTTTGGTTATCAATGCTCCGCTGGTGTGCCACTGGTCAATTACACCCACAACCAGCAATACCCAATGGAAAATTCACTGAATGTACCAATTATCAGGGACATCATCTTGTTTCTATGCTGCAGCCTCTTTTCATCAGTCACATTTTAGTTCCAAAAAATCCCTCTTTAACTCTGTAATCGAGGTTGTCATATCGTCATTGCACTAAATAAAAGTTGGAAGGACTTTTAATATTAGGAACAATCGGTTTATTTGTAATCAGTATGTGGCAACCTGCAATGCACACAATAAAAACACGCCACAGTATCATCTGTTATGCTGTCTCATCATACAAACTTTCCTCACACATTTAACATACTAGAAATAATACCTGTATCACAAAAATACACAACCTCTTAGTAACAAATGACCATCTTATTATCACTGATTAACAAAAACTGTAAGCTACACCAGCCCCAGTGGATAGAATGAAATCAGTTTCACTTCATCATTGGTACCTTACCAGAGAAGGTTACATAAGTGAGGGGTCCTCCTTGCCCTTCTAGGCTTCAAAGAGCCCCAATCACATTAAGACAAGCCACTTGTGGCTGAGTTCAGTCTCACTCCAAACTCTCCTTGAGCTGAGATCAGACCTCCCGAGCCATTGGGACAAGAGAGAATCAGCAGTCCCTCATCAGAGAGTCTGTTTGCTTCACTTCCCCTGTATCACTTCTATCAAGTCTTTCTGGTAGGTCATAAGTAGTAGTAGGTCTGTGGACAAGGTGTGCTTTCAACTGAAATTCCTTTCCACTTCCTCCTTATTCCTGTCTTCAGACCTTCGACATCATCTTTATCATCTCATCCTAAAGTCTCTTCTTATCTCCGTCATTTGCAACCTCCTGCAGAGCATATTGATCTCCCCACAATCTGCCAGTCCCACAGTCCCACAGAGGCTGCTGGGCGTACGGTACAGTACTGGAAGTTAAAAGAGGACAAGTATTACCCCCAACAGTGGCCTATTTTCTGCACATGGCTTCTTTAATTTTAAAATCTGATTATTTTGATTTTGGAGTTTGGTGTGAAGATCATTACTCTGTCCGCTACAGTTATAATTTTCTGTTCTTGTCTGTACTAAACAAACACATTTTCAAAGTCAGTAGATAGATACTAAAATCATCTGCTATCATGTTATAGATACCTGATCGCATCTCTAGACAAGAATGTCAGTATTGGAAGATTCTGCAAAAGCTAGGATTATGTTCAACTGCAACAATTTATTTTTGAATCCAGTTCCAACGTTACTTTAAATATCACAAGTGCATGAAAAGTATGGTACAATACCTGCTATAATCAATATTTCTTTATCGACAACTGATCAAATGACTATGAGTAACGTGAAGGGAGTCACTCAGTGAGATTTATCACCCAACTCTGCAGTTCCACTCAGTTCTTTTAGCATCTTTCAGCTCATTGTTTTGATTTTTTGGCTCACAGCTTTACTGTACTGATTCACTCTCACACAAATCACAAAGTTAGCTACTAGCAAGTATGAGCATTTAGCTTCTAAAGAGCCAGATATTGTACTCAAAAGATGATGGTGACAAAAGCTAACAGACAGCACAGCTAAAAGGAGAGTGAATATTGCACGTGCATTCACCATCTAGCTGGAAACTTGACTCCAAAACTGACAGGTTGCCATATCGGTGCTGTGCTTGTTTCTGCTGCCCCCAAAAAATCAGTTACTGCAAGTTTATAGTTGGCAAAAGATTGTGTTTATGGGAAACAAACTACGGTATGATTAGGATCAGGTGGATAAAGCATTTGGTTGAGTCTAGGAAATAGTTGTAGTGGATTGATAAAAGGCTGAACAGTAATAGCACTTGTGGAACAGGTTGCAAATGCATGACAGAGCTATATGCCCATCTGGCTCTCAGACCTCCTCAGTCTAACATTGTGTCATGCTACTTAAAAGGTAAACTGCTTCCTTCACTGGCACTGATCTGTGGCATCAAATATAAATCGTGAATGTGAGATTTTCCAGTATAGTATGGAAATAATTCCAAGGGATACTGAGCTGGGATTGAACTAATCATTTTACAGTGTGGTTTCAGTGTAAATGACTTGAATGATGTGCAGTTATTGCTAACAGGTCTGTCGACTGCCTGGAATCAGCCAAAAAAGGTTCCATTTGTCCGACGCTAAATCCAAAATTTCATGCCACCAAATTACTTGGTGGTTGCAGAGTGCTGATGCACAGTATTCTCATTGATTCAAAGGAGAGGAGATTGACATGCAGCCAGTTAGACAGGACTCTGCTGAGATTACTGTTGCTTTCCCCAGTCTCTTCTGGTTTTGGGATTAGAAAAATAACCAACTGTGGAAAGTGAAGACATTATTAACCAAGGTGTTGGTACAGAGATGTGCTCAGGGCTTAATTTTACCAAGCCTCGCTCAGGATCCCAATAGGCAAAGAAAGGGTGTAACTACGATGGCAGCCCATGAAAGAAGAGAGAAGTCGTAAAGAATCCTGTTTCCGACACCGCAGACCATGTCTCGCCTTTTACAGGGCCTCTGCCACAGAGGGTCAGGGGGTTTTGAGTGAAGCTGAGTGTCTGTGTGATTATAGAGAGGGGTCAGATCACGGTCATGGACGTTTACAGATTGAAATATATGATCTGAAAACAATGAGATAGAACAAAGGTGAAAATTGAGAGCTCATTAAAACTCACAGCTGTGGAGGGATGGAGGGATGGTGAATTAGCAGAAGGGACGAAACGGAGGCTACTTTCACTGTCTGTTCTCTGTTCAGCTCTCAGTGTGCAGCAGACCTGTAGATGGAGGAGGGGAGGGGCGGGAGAGACGGAGGGAGAGAGGGGGGGTCAGCTGTATTTAGCAGGAGAAGCTTCCTGTGCGTGGGCCTCATGGCGCCGCGCGGGGTACGGGATCCACAATCCAAGTTGCTGTCTCCGCAAAACACACACACACCCTCTGGCACCAATTCTGCTCTCAATTTCCTGCCTGTAATTCTGGCTGCTGGTCAGAGAAACAGCAACTTCCCAACAGTGAAAGAGCCCAGACAATCATTTGCTGCTTAGATCACGTGTAAATAATCATGCTTAAAAGCAGAGGAAAGGGATGGAGAGGAAATCTGATTGAAACAATTAGTGTAACTGACTGATGGGGATGAGAAATACCCAGGAACTAATTATTACTCTAAAAGTAAGACTAATAAATTGAAGCTTAAGGACTTATCACGACTCAGTCTCAACTACTTTTATGCTACCCATAAATAGCACAAATACAAAAACCATTTAAGTTTACACTGTCATTTCTCTGTGCAGCCATGATGATTGATTTCCCCTGCATTATGTGATCCATATGCAATCAATAAAAGCAATTCCCTAAAGGTGCACAAAGCATTTGACTACCAGATTCTGTCAGAGCTCAGAGAGCGAAAAGGTCTGTGCGAGGTTTTTGCAAATGAGATGTAATAGTTGCTACTTTTAACTACAATTTAAACACATTCATATAGCCTCTCATTTATGTTTCAATTTGTCATACCAGAAAACAGGAGTAACCACTCCCATCTTTATTCATTTACTACTCCCTCTATACCAGACACCAAATGGTTTACTCTACACAGATGAATAAATCATGATTTTGGACACTCATCAATCATTGTCATTTTGCATTTTCACAAACTAGTTTTGAATCACATGACCGCAAATTTGCATCTGTAAAATGTGATGCATTGCATTGTGGGATTATTATTTGTGTTAGCACAAAGTAGCACACATCCCATGGGCTATACCTTTTCTCTCCACTGCAAATTTTTGATGGCACCACACTGTATAGTGCATAAAATTCACTCTCAGAATTGAGACTCTCAAGTAAAATGGCAACAGGAGATGCAGAGCACTATACAGTAAACAGGAAGTGAGATCAGACGCAGCTCAAGAGTCCACTGCCATGTTAGCAGCTCTGTGAGGCTATACTGCTACAGTGGCACTTTGATCTACAATAAATGCTAACCATAGCATGCTAACATCACCACAATGACAATGCTAACATGCTGATGTTAAACAAGTATAATGTTGACCATATGTGTTCATCACCTTACTTTAATGTGTTGAGAGCCTTTGCTAAAACAGAGGTGCAGCTGAGGCTGATGGCAGGTACTTGATCTTAAGACACAATACTAAAGTAGGACACTTCAAATTCAGACCTGATGATGACATAAGAGGAAACGTCGCAGGATCACAACAGTTACTACAATTCATCCTGAGAGGAACATGAATGTGCGGACCAAATTTCATGGAACTCCATTCACTAGTTGTCAAAACATTTCACCCAACACTACAAATGTGAACCTCACTGTGGTGCAAGGGGAGAAGTCAGCAGGATTCATCCTCTGGAGACAAACCAACTGTTAGAGTGACACACCTGCTGCTAGCAAACAAACAAAACAAAACTAACAAATACAGGAAAATGACTAAAACAGAACTTACAGATATACTTTTAGTTACTTTTTAAGTGCTTCATTGAGAGAGTTGATACCACTGACACAGATGTGATAATCAACACTCTAATGCTCTTGAGACGTAGAACAACAGTGCTCTCCAAAATGTGTTTACATCAGTAATGTATAGTCAAATCTCATACCACACATCGAACCAACTACTGCTTAAAGACAGCCGCAAGGTGCCAAACCTCTAATTAGCCCGACCTTTAGTTCTCACCCATGATAAACAGTCTTCGTGAAGACAGCCTTGTAATTAAAAACCTGAGAAACCCTGTGTCCACATGCCGTAAAACAAACATTTATTCCTACAGTGTCTCTAACTTTGTGTGACGGTGCCTGGCTATCTCCTCACAAAACAATTCCTAATTCATGGACATTACAAGACCCAGAGGATGTTCCTAATTACAGGGCACGTGTACACCAAACCAAGCCTGGTTACCCCTGGAGGGGTAAGAACACAGGAACATCAGGCTGGAGCCAGTTTTATTGTTGTTGCCAAGGCTGAGGAGAAGAGCGTGGAGGAAGTCCTAAATCAATCCCACTCACTGAGGGGCTCACAGTAGGAAAGAGGCTGTCATCAACAGGAGGTGGATCTGTCACGATCAATTACAAAACCACAGGGAATAGCCCTAATGAATTTTGAAACCAGCCTTTGTCTCTCTTTGTTTTAATTTTAGGCCTTTTCTGTGCTGATAAAGTCTGAACAGTCAATGTCTACATTTAAAACAGACCTAAATCTCTTCTTTTTCTTTTCCAAAATAAAGCATATTCAGGACTTTTTTTTTTAAATATGCTGTCAAAAGTCTGATGCCTATTTGAATATAGAGACATTTTTAGCCACTTCATTACTATGTAAATATGTTGATAAAATTTTAATTTCGCAATTCATCTCTTATTGTGCTGATAAATAATAATAATTATAAATGCGTTATGCTAAAGTTGAACTACCATTTGTTTTTTCATTCATTATCAAAAGCTAAATACTTACTAAAGCTCACAAAAAAATGTTTTGTAGATGCAGCTGTTCCATCTGTCAACATTTCTGTTGTTAGTCATGAATGCTATCTGCAGGCACATGCGATACTATCTCTGACTGTGTGTGATGTAATCTGTGCAGAGTCATCTCCATTCTACTCCATGCACGGCTCAAAAGAAGGGCAGGGAGACAAACATGGGATAAAACCACAAAGGTGTGGAGCACACACCAACTGCAGTCAATGGAACTGAAACAATTAGTGAGAAAAGCCTAAATAGGTCAAAAGTAAACTTGAGAGGTTTGCTGTAGCCTTTTCTGAAACACACTGTCTGTTCTTTGAATAGTAACAGCCACTCAAAGAGCACAAACTGGAAGTGGTAACTAAAGTTCAGTGAGCAGAGCCGTGAACATAAACAAATCTGAAAATCTAACTTCAATAACTGCAATAATCTGCTAAACTTTGCAGCTAGCCAACAGGTTGATAGCAAACCCCAAACGTCCTGTGTTTAACACTGTACAGTAACAATCTGAATCTAAATTCTTAATCTCACCAATCACAACAAAATGTATCCCATTCTAAAGGACAACCCCGGTGCTAAGTGCAAGGACACTGTGGTGTATTGATTCCTGCAAAGCTTTACCAATGTTCTCCTCATATGTAGGTCAATGAGGCTGCAGACTCGCTCAAGTGCAGCTTCAGATATTTAGGTCACACCCCAATTACAGCGAGGCAGAGAGATGAGCTCTGCAGGGGAAATATCTTTATGGAATACAGCCATTTCTTTGAATATTATTTTGTAGTTATTTTGAGACTGAGCCCTGGCAGGGGCTCCGTGCAACAAGCAGCGGCGGCAGAAAGATGACGGCTCGGGTGATTGGGTTTGGAAGTGGACCTGTCTAGCCTCTATGCTAATGCTCTGGCTCCTAGACAGTCTTGTGTTGGCGACGCTCTCCGGCGAGCTCCGGCCCTTTTCTTTCAGATGACATCACCATTCATACAGGCATGTCCACATCACTGGGAGAGTATGTTTGGGAATCACAACAGCAGCATTAAAGCAGAGCTGGCAATTTATTCCCTGTGCTGGTTTGCGTGCACTTTTGTTCTCTTAAACTAGACCGGTTCTCCATCAAATGTGCACATTGTCAACACCGCTAAAACCTGTTTCACATCCCCAAAACAGATCCATAAATCCTTACTGCATGCCGAAACTCACTGTGAGGTTTTA
This sequence comes from Trachinotus anak, assembly GCF_046630095.1. Classification (NCBI taxonomy): domain Eukaryota; kingdom Metazoa; phylum Chordata; class Actinopteri; order Carangiformes; family Carangidae; genus Trachinotus; species Trachinotus anak. The sequence goes on from NW_027273860.1 coordinate 9,327,522, forward strand.
CAAGAGGCAAAAGACTGTTGCCAACCCTATTTCACCTCTCCAAGGGAAGCCCTGTGAGAAAAAGCACACTGAATGTAAAGTCAATACCATCATACACAAGCTCTGCATGTGGTCTGCATCAGATCAGCCCTGGGAGCGACTTTCAGCGAGGGGGGTGGATGGGAGACTCATTTAAAATCCTCTGAATACACGAAAGAATTGAAGCAGATACACTGAGGTCTGTAGTGAAAATGATAAACATGCTACTGCAGGTGCTGGTAATAAGACACACTTCAGTTTTTGTTTTTTTTTTAAAAAGGAGAAAAGAACAAATGATAAAGACAGACAGTTGTCAGGGGGAGGGAGGCAGGAGAACAAGTGTTCCTAATTCACAAGATTGTGATTAGTGTGACAGATTTAATGCATGGTGACAAGAGGGCCTTGCACTCTAATTGGGGGTTTTCAAATCTGTATGTTATTTTAAACGAGCTTATGATGATTATGGCACAAACGACACGAACTCAACTCCCACATATGCTCCTGGCAAGATTCTGATGGATGAAGAAACACTTACTTTAAGTTTAAAATAAAATCACGCTTGCATCATGTGCTCTGAATAACAAAAAGTAATTTCATGCAACCTTGGATGCATATTATAACAATCACAATATTAAGAGTATTAGACCAAACCTAATAAAGACTGAATCTAGTGTCCTTAACTGAGCACAAATGTGGACATGTCAAAACTACTCCCATAGAGAACTTCAAGCATCTACCAGGAGTGAGCGTTTGTGGGTTAACTGTGGGTTTTCCAGTTGCTTCATTACCACCTGGCAGTCTACATCACATAAACTGGCCCAGCTGCAGGGTCAGGCCCTTCAACTGAAATCCCCTGTGAGGCATTGTGCATAAATGTACTCCTAAATAAAACAAATAACATCCTACAACAAGAAGACACAACAACCTCATTTTCATAGATCAGGGAATTCAACCATCAAACTTTTAAAAAATGTTCATAGAAAGTTGATGCATCATTTATTTGTTTCAAAAACAAGCCTGAGGAAAGTCCCTGTTATTTGATAACCACAGAGGAGTTTTTCTCTCAGCTGCTGCTGCCACAACTGGAGTTTTTAAAACACCAAACTGGGCAGTCCAGTCACAACTAGGATCTTTTTTTAAGTTATTTGTGTTGGCCTTTATTGTGCAATAGAATGGTAAAGAGTGACAGGAAATGGGACAGAGAAGGGGAATGACACACAGCAGTCTGTGCAGGGGACTCCCCTGCTCAGAGCATTTGCGTCTACATGGTTTGCACCATCACCATTTGGCTATTGGGTCACCCACATCTAGCATTTCTTAAGCCATGCTAGCAGCATGGCTCTACGGACAGTGATGTTGGTCTGTCAGTCGGTTCACACTGAAATCTCTGAACAACTACTGGACGGATTCCTATTGAATTTTATGCTGATTCATGGTCCCCAGATAATGAAGCCCGATGACTCCGACTCTTCCTCTAGCGCCACCACACGGCTGACGTATGCGGTAAAGAGTGAAATATCTTGATAGCTACTGGATGGACTGCATTACAGCTTGACACAGGTACTGGAGGTCCCTTGAGGACAAACTAACTTTGGTAACCAACTTTTCTTCCAGCGCCACCAACAGGTCAAATTTTCAACTTGTCCATTACTGTGGTTTAAAACTAATGAAATTTCCATTTCTGTGTAGTGCTATTTAGCAAATATTAGCATGCTAACACGCTAAACCAATATGGTGAATATGGTAAAAATTAGAACTGCTAATATCAGCTAATATCATTTGGTCATTCAGTTTAAAGCAGAGCTGCTAGCATGGCTCTAGGCTCTTTGTCTTGTTTGGCTGGGAAATAAAGAATAATACCGTGTTTTTCAGTTGTTCGTCTCAAACATCTGAGGGACCAGATATACTTCTACTTTAGGCTGCACAACAGCACACATCTTGCTCACGCATATCAACGTGACCAGAAGTGCATTTTTACAGTTCTAGTGCTACTAAAACACAGGTGGCCAACACTCAGTACCATGCCTGAATGCATCCTGTGAAGGCACAGACAGATCACTAAAGCTGCTGCTGCTCTGCTAACATGGTGCTTTTGTTATGTGGGCTGTGTAGACGTGGTGTAAAATGCAAAGGAGGAGAAAGTTGAATCTTTAGGGATGAATTTAGGATGGGCTTTTTAAAACGCAGACATACTTATAGTGCAAAAAGGGCAGGGATACTAAAAACATTATTTAATGATAGGTGTGACTGACACACCTATCTGGAATGCAGCCTTCATTAGGTTTTGAATTCCAACTGTGCTTTACATGCTAAGACATTTTGAAATTCCCAGATCTGTTCTACTGAAGAACAGAAAGTTCCCTGTTTTTCTCCCTCAGTCAAAAAAAAAAAGATCATCTTACAATCTGGAAAGGCTTCGCTGTCACTCAGCTTTTTTCTAAATCTTTTCCCTGTTACCCATCACCATCGGCCACATTGAATATTTTGACTTCTTTCCCACTGAAAAATTCTTGTGAGCTGTACTAACAGTGAGCGAAAGCAGAAAATATTTCCTCCTTAATCTTAAGCCTGTTATTCTAAGGCTCTTTCCCTCTGGCAGAAAAGACACACTGGATGGCTTTCCCAATGTTAGCCCTTAAATCTTCCCCAAGTTATTGCTGGCATTAGTCTGGCTATTTCAGCTGTGATATCAAAGCAACACAACGGACGCGTCAGAACACAATGTCCTATGAAAATGCATGAAGGAAACCATCAAATCTCTAACTGATACATGATCAATTCCTTCAGAAGAGGGAGGCCAGGAAAGGTCTTTAAAAAGCTGAATTACATCATCCGGGGCTAACGAGTGATGACTCTCAGGATTTCTAACAACCAGACCTGTGTCTCATCTGCAGTGAAGTATGTGTCGATAGCAGATAATTACATGGTTTACATCACAGACACATGCACACACACTGAAGCAAGCGTGTCTGCTTCAGGCGGTGATTTTCACAAATGGAATGTATGATGTCAGTGTGTAAAACCATAGACTGGAAAATACGAGACCAAGCCCTTAAAATTAGCGAGAAGTCAACAACATGGCAAGGGGGAAGGTGGGGTTTCCTGATGAACACTCCCATGTGTTTTTTTTTTTTTTTTCTTTTTCCCAATTCTGCTGATGCCGTGGAAACTTCAAAGAAGTCAGAAAGCGAGGAGAGGGAAAAAGGATCTGTTTTGTTTTCCCTCTGCCTGCTACTAGGTAACTTGGCAGACAGCCAGGGAAAGGAAACCAGAAGTCTGCAGAGCAGGAGGCAGAACCTCATCATCAACAACTGATGTCCTGATCTTATCTACTGACACCTGGTCAGTCAGCGGCAGCAGTATGACTGTAGGCAATCAGTATTTAAGATCAAATGTCTAAGCAGTGTTACCAGGCTGCTGTATAAATAACATTAGTCATGTGTCTGCAATGTATGCTCAAGTAAATTAGAACAATGTGTGCTCACTGTAAGCATAAGCAACTCCCCCTTTCTCTGTCTCCCCTAATTCCCTCTCAAAAAAACTGCATTAAATTCATATGAATATTACGCTTCACATGTGCCTAACAATATTTTAGAATTACTGCTGTCACAAGTACAGATTCCCTCACTACAATGTCACCTCCGTAAAAAAAATAAAATAAATAAATAAAAAGATTATTTCTGTAAAATGTTCTCAATATTTTTTAAAACTTTCCACAACATTTTACATTCTGTTCTCCTAAATTATGGTCTAAATGTAATTATAATGAAGAATACAATATCCTTAACCTAAACAGTTAATATACTATACAAGTGACTTTTATAGCTGCTCTTATCGGTCACGGTGGCCACTAAAACAATTTATAGTCTGTTTTTATTAAATTTGAAACAAATCTGTTGACACATGCTGTTGCCAAACTCTTTTTTTAGTATCCCACTTTATAACACAACTGTCATGATCTGCCCCTAAATTTATGTTTGAGCTTTTGTTTATTTTTCATTTTATTTTGATATAACTTACATTGTGTGTCCACTGCTTGTTTTACTTCCTTCTTCCGTCTTTGTCCATTTTCCCCACCATCCCACATAGACTTCCTGCCCTGATGTGTTTCACCTGTGTCGATCACCCTTACGCCCTTGTGTATTTAAACCTGTGCCTCAAATCGGACACTTAAGTACAAGTTGGAAAATACATTGGTGGTCCCTCCCCTTCTGCTACACAGCCAAGATAGCGAAGGTGAGGTGAGGAGTGTCCATCGTATCACGCTCAACTTTTTCCCCTTTTTGCAGTGCACTGTGTGTTGCCATATGTGTCAATGCAAATGCACTTATGCACTCGTGAGTATGGAAGTACGTGAATTGAGACACAGCATCTGTAGACCTGAGTGGATTTCTGTGTTTTTATTTGTAAATAAAGCTCTTATCTGTATCTGCTGGTTTTGTTGTCTGCGCTTGGATCCTCGATCCTGATTCCCTACAACCCTGACAACAACCAGGTGTGTACACTGAAATGCACAGCCAAGCTGGAGGTATCATTACTGGGGAAAGAATCCCTGCCTCTGCAACGGTGGGTGCCAACTGTGCCTCGATGTTCCCCCTGTGTGCTCACAGAGCTGACATTTGCCAAATGAATGTAATGTAACATTTTCAAGACACTATGTGCTGTAATTGCCCTCAGATGAGATTTTCTGTAGGTCTATGAAGTACCATACCACAGAGTGAAGGTAACACTACTTATCATTATAAATGTAAATATGACACGGACAGCACTTTCAATTAGAGTGAGGGAAATGGGAATGTCTTGGCTCCAACATTCACATTGTGCAGAGAAAACACAGCCAGCACAAACACAGGCAGCCTTGCTCAATCATGTCCTATTTCAGCACACTGCCAATGCAGCACTGAAATAGTGTGACATTCGAGGTAAGACGTAATGACTACCTTAACGGTAGTAACTGGTGATTATTAAAACGTTAGAGTGGCAATTCATGCAGAGGGTGGCACATCCATCAGGCTGCAGAGCTACTGTATGTTAAACAATTTCCTTACGACAAGATTACTCCCCATTCATTACTCTCTCTCTCTCTCTCTCACACACACACACACACACACACACACACACACACACAAAGCCAGAGAGCACCCCCTGCTTCCTTTGATGCTTCTCTATTCACACAGATCAAAAGGAGGAGACTCCTGAACATCCATACATTAGGACAAAATAAGCTCCTCCACAGACTGTGTCCAGAGTAAATGCATTACTGGGTTAGTTATTTTAATGAGCCCTTTAGCACCATCACCTTTCACCTGCTCTCAAAATCCCACTCAATCAAAAGTGGTTATGATCTACTGAGCTTCTCTGCACTGTGATTTATCAAGATATGATCCTGCTAGCTCTCAACACTTACACAAAACTAGACACACAACCAGCAAAAAATCTGAGCAAAGAGATTATTTGCTCTGTCTCTCTCTGTGCTATCTATATCAGTCCTCTTATCTGTCTGTCCGTCACGACAGCTGATTGCTCCTGCAGAGTAACAGCAGTCTGTCACAGACCACAGGGAAGGCATGCCTTAAATGGTGAGTCGGCAGCTTGCAGCCAGGTGCTCCGGGTGTCCAAAGGACACAGTCGGCCAAAGGTCACTGGAGTGCAGAGATTAGGTTACATAATCAAAGTTTGTCTTAGGCCATAAATACATTTTCAAAGTGACTCTCCAGAATGTGCTACAGGCTTGAAGTTGCCATGTGAGGAAATTCTATGTGACTGAAGCGTCTTTTAAATTATTCTGAGGGCATAAGAAAAATGAGACAATCCCAGAGAAAATTGGTGCAGTTGTGTTGCTTTCATTCATTCATCTCACTGTCCCTGCTCAGATTCGTGAGCGAGGGTGGAGAGTTATCAGTGAACATTGCTATCTGCCACAGTGTCTCTTCTTTCGATACCATGGCTGCAAGTTTCCAAAGACAGAAATATTGAATAAATAAAATATTGATCACTATATAGCCTACTGGCTTTGAAAATGAAATTATGCCTTCAGTAAAAACTATCAACCATACTAAAATCTGAAATTATAACATGTACAATTTTTTTTTTCTATCTATTCCTAGGAGCTTATTCCATCATACAACATACTAACTAAAAATGCGAGAAAGCACCGCGGACAGGTGGCTACTCTGTCACATGGATAAGGTCATTTTCAGACAGACAAAAGCACTGTGAGAAAAAAGAGAAGCTCCTTTATTCATATGAATTAGGGCCCTTCATTGATGCAGCTGTGTGTGCCAATGCAGCCCTGGCAAAAAAATAAAAAACCTAATGCAACCCCATCCTGCAAGGTGCTGCGTTCAGCAATCAAATACATGCAAGTGATGGTGTGTTGTCCTGTCAAGAATGACAGTCTATTAGTAAATGATAAAATGTTTGCACTGCAGAATGGAAACATTCTTGTCACAGTTACAGACTCACACTACTCCAGGTTACACTTGTGTTAAACAGACACAAGCAGAGCCACTTCCCTTCCCACAGCTGCACTTCTGAGATTTTGCTTGGGAAGGCAGAGGGACGGCCAGGCGTCTTTGGTCCTGTCCTGTTCCATCTCCTCACACAGTGTCTGACACTGGTGTGACATTCCTCACTGAGGTTACCACAGGGTCTGTGCTTTCTCATTGATGTTTGGGAAATTTTAAGAATTTTTATTGTGCTTTGTTGGTCCTCCCGCTCTTTGGACAATGGGGAGGCATGGAAAGGAATGCATGGATCATTAAAGGGTCAGTTCACTCAAATTAAAAGAAAACATATTTTCTCACTTACCCCTACAATAGCTAGATATATCTTGGCATGGGGATTTTCAGAGACAGGTTTTATTTGCTCAAGTTGAGAGACGTCCACAGAGACTACCGACTGCTTAGAGCACCACAATCTATATTTTATTCACCTTGATTGTATTAGTGTGGCAGCAGAAGTCTCAACGTCAACAACAGGACTTGTTGAGGTTAGTGTGCTCATATTCCCTGTGTAGAAATACGACACACTATTCATTAATATTACTGATTTTTAAAATAATCCTCCAAATGCTTTGTCATTTACACAAAAAACAATTTCGAAATGAGAAACCACCTCCACAGGAAAAGTGAAGTAGATATTGTCAAAATACTCCAGCTTAGTCTCGGTCTGCTTTTTTTGAAATTTTTATTTTTTACCTCTGAAAACAGGAACTTCAGCACATAATAAATGTCCACTGACGTTTGTGGAAACTTCTGAACTTTCTTGACGTTTTATAGTTTTCATATTCTTACCAGAGCAGATGTAGCTGTTTGTCTGCTTGGCAAAGACGTGTGTGCTCAGCTTCAGCTCATAGGATTTCACTCAAGGAGAACAAGCATTTTTCCAAAAATTATTATAGTTAGACTCCAGATTTCTAAAAACTCCTGATGCCTCTAATATCAGATGGGAGCAATTTTTATTTTCCTTAGAAGACAGATGCTCACTGGTATTCCCGACCATCTTCCTTTTGTCTTTCTGCCTCTGCGGGCTTTTGGCGCTCACTGCGAGACGCGAGGGCAGGAGGAGCCCCACTTGGCACGAGGGAAGGATGATTCCCGAGCAGCCTGTCGACTTCACTCCCTAATGCTCTTTCGCCTGCCCCACTGACTGAGTTTTTAATAAATGATGAGATGTGGTATAAATAAACCACAAGGCAGTGCAACTGCCAAAAGGCAGAGAGAGATACCAAGGTAACACACAAGAGGTGATAAATAAGTCAGCAAAGACTCATTTGCACTACTTGGTTTCTATCACTCTCATTGTAGCACTACGATAGATTGGATTTGAGAGGCTGCAAATGTGTCGCTGCACATACATAAAATCCTTTTGGAACAAAAACAGCCAAGTTCATCATGACTATAGGATTTCTACTATAACAGAAAGAGGAAGAGCTGAACTCTTTGTTCCTTCTCTTGTTTCTTTTACTACACTGCCCATTAACAAGTTAAGCAATTTAGTGATATCAATCATATTCCTAAATATGAGACATCTTTATATCAGTTTATTTGAAAAGTTACTGTATGTGATTAGACTACAACAACCTGTTGGATACCAACCATACAGGGTCCTTCCTGTTATAATTACCGATCCATATCACAATATACTAGTTTTCCTACACTTGCTTGTACTTCATCATTATTATATTAATGCAACAAGTAGAACACAAAAATGTTTTCTAATCATGTTACAACAAACACTGCTTACTATACTTTGGCAAATGGGATATTTGTTAAAAATTTACAGTAAACTTTCAATACAAAGGCGTATAATGCAAATTGGACACCCATCAGAAGGATGTATGAATAATAACAATATATTTCTATTAGCCCTAGTTTGAAAAAAAAAAAGTCTGCATGTTATTTACACAAATAAATGAACTAACCTCACTGAACAGTCTCTCACACACACACACACACACACACACACACACACACACACACACACACACACACACACACACACAGCCTTAAAACTAAAAATGGAGACTCCAAGAGTTGACAAATCTAGCTTCAAGAACAACAGGTCATTGATTCATATGTTTGGATGTGGGGAAATCAAAACAACAGCACTGACTTCTTTATCTTTTGCCAACCACTGGGAAAACAACGGTATTTTGCAAGAGAACATGAGCCCATTCCAACTCAGTCACTGCCACTTTTGCTCCAGTTCTGGTCTGCAGATAAAGACAAACCTTGTCCTAGATTCTGCAAGAGCTCAAGCTGGTACAGCGTGAACTCTGAAAGTAGGTGAATTCAGACTTTGTTGACTGCTACTTTTTCATGGGACAGTTCACTGGACAACAGCTAATGCTATAAGTATTAAGTATTAAGAGAGGCACGGCCTTTGAAGGCACTGAATAAACTTAAAACTGCATCAAGTGATTTTTGAACAGCACAGAGGAAAAAGACTCCTAAACAGACTCTGAAATATAAACAGCTCTATCAACTTTTTAAAGCGAGTGTGTTGCCAAACAATTTCCTCCTTCACTTTCAACAGACACAGAGCAACACGAGCATCCCAGCGGACCGAACAAATGCAAATCCAATATTTATTCATTCTGTTCATTCATTTTTGTTGAATCGTCATTAACAAAGAGTCTTTCTAAGCACCACACGAAAAAAAAAATGTCCAGGAAAAAAAGAATTAAGCCCATTAAGCTAAAATTTACCAGATTGGTCACTTTGATTTGAAAAAGGTAGACAAAGCCAGAGAGAGAGATGAATGGAGATGGAGTTAGGAAAGGCTGAAAGGTTGTAAATTACATGGCATATCAGGATCTAGCATTAGTCAATGGAGCTGGAATGATGAAAAGACTGATGAAAGGCAGGGGTGAAAAGCTGAACTGCGACGGGGGGGGGGCTGTTTAAAATGTCCTCCATTTCATCAAAGTGATTATTTGGGGTACTTAGCAGCTTTCATATTAAAATGATTAAGGTCTCTTTGAAAAACTAAGAGCTGGTGTGGCTGGAGTCGGTGGGAGGCCTGGAATAAAAGGTTCTTGTGGGAAGAGAAGAATGAGGCTTAAATACCTTACAGGGGACGGACTACGTGGCAGGTTTTGGTCTCCTGGTGCTCTTCCTGTTCACTTCCAGGTAGCCTCTGCTGTCAAGCTGCTGCATCGAAGAGAAGCAAGTGTAATGAAATGGGCAAGCTAATAAAGATGTTAGCATGTTAGCATAGTTTATTCTTTTTTTCTGTGTTTGTCCCAGTGTGTATCTGTCTCTGCCATTCACTTTATGGCTGTAAGCAACGGATTCACAACACTAATCCTGCTATCACAAGTATTGTAAAGCTCGTCCTTTTAACAGATGGTCAACACAAAGCAAACAGGTGAGGACTGTCTGTCCTGGCCTGCTCTCTTGACATCCTCAGGGACACACACACACACACACACACACACACAGCTCACATAATCTGTGCTGGGAACCTGTTCTACATCTCACAGGGCTGCAACTTAAAAACGCACGTCAAATGAAAAACATTACTCATTTCTGCGTCACCGTCAGACCTTTGAGGACAAACTGTGCATATTAGCAAACACAGCAGTCGGCTAAATTATAAATTGTTCGACTCACTTTGCAGTAAATGCAACAGAGGAGCAAATATTGATCAATTGATTAGCGTCTGAATGTGACTTTGCTTGGTTGAATGTTAATGGCAGTGAACAGATGCCTGGAGAAGAGCTGGCTACAAAAAAAAAAAACAACAGCTCTCCATTTTGTCTGGATTAAAGGCCTGTGTTTCAAAATTACTGACTTAAGTGAACGGGGGGGGGGGGGGGGGGGGGGGGGGGGGGGGGGGGGGGTTCGTGACCTTTGTGGGGAGGGCAGTCCAGGTTGGACCTGAGATTGGAACTGGACACCAGTTTTGTAAAAAGGTCAGCCTGTTCTCCAGAAATATAAAAAGATCACACAGTCTTAAATTGCAAATGTTGGATTCAAATGTAGAGGTCGCTCCACCAAACATGACAGAATGTTCTTTTCTGGCTGCAGAGGGATTATAGAGACGACTAGAGAGACACAAGGTTAATATTAAGATATAGCATGGTGGGAAGTAAAAGCATTGTGGTTGGAGTATTAGGTGGGCAAACGCAAATTTGATTTCAATTCAATAACCTGAATCCAACTGACAAGTCACGCTGAGAGGCGGTCAAAAGGCTTTTCTGTCTTCCATTCAATTCAATTTAGGGCTATTAATCTATATCACGCGCTGCACTTTAACTGTGCTGTATTTTTTTTAATCTGGTGAAGTCAGTATAAGGTTATTTCTATCTTTCTATTTTACAATCTCCTCTGCACATCTTCCATACGAACAACTGTCTTCCTGTAAATGAGGTTGAAAACTTTTTCCCTTTTAAACTCAATCTTTAACCAAAGATGTTTTATTTGTTTAATGACATTATTCATGTTTACAGCACGTTATCTGCATTTTGAGTTTGGCTCTGTAGAAGGTCACTGGCACCACTTGATTACATTTTAATGGAAACTTGTGACCACTGGTTACAGCTGAGCAAAGTTCAGACAGGGTGAATCCTCCTACAGCTTTCCTTGATATCTCACTTTATTTAATATCTTACACAACAGACCTTTCCCCCTGTTTTTAATTCAGTGACTTTCCACTGAAATCAAAACAACAATGTCTAGAGATAATACTGTCCCAAGATTTCCCATGAACCACCCACATACACATAACTGAGAGATATGATGTTGCTAACAGGGAGGCTACACATTTGCCACCCAGTTGCCAGATGACAGGAAGCCGGACTGTGGCAGCTTCAGCTCGAGGGACAATACGCTGGATGTCATAAAGCTCACACACACACACACACACACACAGACACACACTCTGCCAGGGGAGACAGAGACAGTCAATCACTCCTAGCAACTAGGGCATCTTATCCTCGGCTCACCCTCCCTGGTTGGACGTTGGCTCATCTGACTTAGCATCACAGGAGTGGAAACATGGGGAGGGGTCCTGTCCTCAAATCGCACTGACTGAAGGTAACACTGGGACAGAGAGAAAATATTGTCTCTACTTTTGATACAACTTGAAGCTGCTAAACAGCTGTCTCCACTCCATCCTTTCACAAATTCCTGATTCCGATCATATTCGTACAACTAATTAATTCATTATTTGCCTCCTTTTCTTCTGTATTTGGAAACAATACTAAGTTGAAAGTTGTCATCTTTGTTGCTCCTGTTTGGCTCTGCTTTACTGGGTCATTATTATTCTCTTCTGCTGATGGCAATACAACCTTATCCTTAATTTAACTCTGTAACCCTTTTCATCATAATGTGACCCATGCTACACTGCTCCCCAGACTCATCAATAAATCAGACATTCGCTTCAGAATTTTGAGACGGGTCTGAAACAGAAATTAATTTTCCAACTAAAATGGAACCATTTGTGCCTCCACCAGAAATCAATTCATTTTCAGCTTTCAGTGGAAAAGCAGAAAAAGAAATAAGGGGGGAAAAAAAGTCTCTTAACATCTCATCTCTGCTGCTTTTCCACAGAGAGCCCCGGCATTGTCTAGAGACGGTGCAGAGATCTTCTACTAAGGCTTATTAATTCACTACTCTCATCTCCCCGAGCTGGCTATCATTACAGCCCTATATATAGAGACGCGCGGGGAATAGTGAGGGATGCACACACACATTAACATTAATGACTTTAGGCTCTGCTCAAGAGCCGCGTGTGCTCACAGACACACTCTCACATGCAACTGTGAAAAAAATGAACTGACTGTGCTCGCACCCCATGAAATAAACATTCCTTTGTTTACAAACAAAAGAAAGACTGGTTCCTCTTACACCACCATATCTCAGCATCAAGTTGATGTTGCATCTCCGGTTTCACTACCGAATGTACGTCAGCTTCGGCTGCAGGAAAGAACAGAATCTAATCCGGGATGTTCAGTAGGTTGGTAGAGTGCAAGCTCCTACTGAGTTTGCTAATGAACAATCATCAGTCCCTCCCCCGGTGGCTGTTGTAAGGGACCAGTGCACGCCTGTATTGTGAAAGCAGGATTACATTGTGTTGCCCCTTCCTTAGTAATTCTATCCCGATCTCAGCAGGAGTCTACACAGCCCATTACATTTTCCACATTGTGTTAATCAGGCTCTAATGTCCAATATTGCAACTGCACGCTCTGGGTTTTGTGCACAGGTCTGAGCACATCTTGTTGAACAGAATCCTGCAGGATACATTTGAAGGAGACAGCCAGTGCTGAGGCTACTTTAAGTCCTTCCTCCCCTGCAGCACCCCCAGCTGCCCCTCCTCAGGCCCCATCCTGGGTGGCTCAGTAGTGGGGTAGCAGATGGTGCTGGAAGGGGCGGGGGGGGGTGTGTGGATAGGACATGCACACATACTCCTGTCCCCGTGCCTGAGCCTTGGGGGTGTTTGCAGCACGGCAGGGGCAATCCAGTGGGCTTCCACCCAGCAGCGGCAGAATGTGACCCCACTCTCTCTCTTGAACTGGCCTTAGGCCTGAGCGCAGTCAGCCACGCAGAAACCAAAGACAAGGCCAATGCCACTCTCCTCCGCAAACACTCTCACACACGCAAACACACCCCTCCCCGCACATACACACACACAAGGGCTGCAAGGATGGGTCGATTCCCAGCTATTTCCCTCCATCGAGGATCCATTAAGTGTCTTGTGCATGCATGTTGTTCGCACGTTACATTAACTGACAGCAGGATGAATGATTTATTTGGGAGGCTTTTCAATTGTCAGAGATGGATGGCATCAATAGGGGTTTTGTCCTTGCTGATGAATCAGGCGATTTGCCACTTTAAACAAATCTATTCTCATGCTGTTGTACAAGCACATCCTCAGAAAGGTCTCCAGGGACCTCGTCTGTTTAGAAACTGGACTAAAAAAGAGGAAAGAAACAGGTGAGAAGAGGGAAAGTGTTAAGAAGACAGAGACGAGAAGCATATTGCAGTGTATGTACCCTAAGCCCTGCACTGCTCCCCTTCAGTCTCTTTGATATCTTTATGCAAATATGAGCTGGCTGATTTGGGAGTATGGAGAGGATTAATAGCTTTCTCTGTGGACTCAGTGTAACGCAGTAGTCGAGGATTGTGGGTCAGAGCACTGAGACCCCTGGGCATAGCGAGCATCAGCTGCCAGTTTCCAGGTATAAAGGGACAAGGAAAGCTGAGAGTAGTCTAACACCTGGATACAAAACATTCATTGTTTGAACATTTTATGTAAATTTACATTTATGGGAAATATATGTTTACCAATCCAAAATTCATCTATCCATTCATAACTTATTTATTCTCTCATCCTTTGGTCTCACAGATACCAGTTCAGCATGTGTGTCTCCCTCTGGAATTTGCTGATAAATGAGCCTGGAAGCATTATATGCATTTGAATAAGCACCCATTTAGATTATTTAGCCATGGGAATACTAAAATAACACACAATGGTAAACAATTAATGAGGAGATAAAGCACCAATTAATCAAATTTAATCAGAGAGGATGAAAGTGGCATATCACTTGAGGAGTAATATGATTTAGACATGCAGGTTTTGATTTAATCTGCATTATTCTACAGTGAGCCCGCTGCATATTAGACAGTGGGATATTGCAGTGGGGAATGAGTGCTGTGAAATAGGCACAATAGGCTGAGCTTGTGTTTTCCTGGAGGCATACTGCATGCTCTCGTGTCAGTCTCGCTCACTGCTGGCAATGACCAAATCCATCATGACATGTGGACAACAAAGAGCTACGAGAATGCCTGCCTTAGTGTGCACACACTACACTGCGTCTTAGAAGGCAGCACACAGTGCACTATCTCCCCAGAACACAAGCCTATCCCCATGCACAGGGAGCATTACATGTCACAGAACACAGTGAAATCTTTAAGCACCGTATCCAAAAGAAAAAGCCCTGTCAAATAGCTCTACTCGACATGAAATACAGTAGAGCGGTTGATGGTGGAACTAGTCAGCGCAGGGAATTTTCCAGATAAAGCTTTCTGGTAGAAAACTGGGAGAGTCCAGTCATCAGTATGTTCCAGGCAATTCTTTAAATTAGCACGAGATTAGGGAGTGCATGGTGATTAAGCTCATTTGAAGTATTGAGGATCCGTCTGGGCATTGGCAAGAGCCACACGTTAATTAATCTGGTAATGGATGAGAAAAATAAGCACTCTTACGCACATATCAGCATTTTGCTGAACAGGAGGAAGTATAGGAGATGGGGGGGGTTATGTGTGGGGGTGGGGGGGTGGGGGTTGGCTCTTTAAAGGCAGACACAGAGAGTGAAATGGAGCATGTTGCCTACAGGGAAATTAGCACTGAGTGTAGCCTGATGAATGTACCATTGTATCTATGTTATAATGGAAAAATGTACAATGTATGAAGTTTTTTTTTTTTTTTTTTTTTTAAATCACTCCCTTGCCCTTGTCCGGGAGTTCTCCCTGGAAACAAGGATTTCAGATCATGCAAAGAAGGGCTGCAGCGCCACATTAACAGTCAGAAGTGTACAATAGGTGAGACAGCAGTGAGAGTATAAATCTTTTCCCTCTTTGTTCTGTTCACTATAAATGACCTGAGTCAGAGTGACGCAGTGACTGACCCACACGTGACAGACTTGGACTCATTTGCTCATTTCACCCTGTTCCACCAGTCTGAAGCAGTGATACTTTGGTGACAAATGTCTGCACTTGCTAGTTGAGTCATGTATTTCTTAGGGTTTGACTAAATAGTCGTGCGCTGCAGCAAACAGCAGCAAAAGTAACATTTAGTCGCACAGTCCCCGAACTAAGCTGATGCCTGTTAAATAATTGAACCCTGGGAAAAGAGCCCTGGAAGAGGTTAAATGAGGCTGAGTTACACAGGAGCCGCTGCGTTCTTGCATGGTGGTTGGGGATCTGCAGGAAGGCTTCTCACCCAGGAATGTCCCAGGAGTGGACTTCTTCGCCTAATTAGGCTTACGCCCCTTTAACATTTAATAATGGCCAGCTGGATACTAAGTTGAATATTTAATGCAAGTTGATACTGAGGGATTTCACAAAGATTATCAGGATTAAGAGACAAAAGACTGTCCATTCCTGTTTGAAAGTCCCCTTAATATTTTACAAATATTTGAATGACAAATTTAATTTCACAGGTCCCACTGCATGGTCAGTTGATACACAAATCACAAAGAATCACAGATTACAGACATGTTTTTCAGTGATCCTTTGTTATGCTATAGCGGCTATCGAACACGCTGCAATGGGAGGAATCTGTGCCAATCACTCTAATACACTGAGCCGTGGATAGTATAATAGGCAGTAAATGAGAGATCTTCTGAAAGCCTCTACTAAAAAGCCTGATCACATATGGGGAGGTCAGTGGACCATCTGCTGACTGATTGTTATCTTGGACAGCTCTCACCATACCTGAACATCAGCATACTGAAGACGTTCCCCGGCTGCACTAATTCAAAAATAAACCCCCTCCAAAACAAACAAAAAAAAAAAAAAAAAAAGGGAAAATTAGGAAGTACATGAAGAGGAAAATGCCTGTCAGGATTTCAAAAAAAACACTGACAAATAGTAACACTTTGTGTTAAATAAGGAATATCTCAACAAATCAGCTCCTTGCAGCCCTCATACTTGTGCACGGCAGGAGTTTTAATACAAAGTGTCATTCCTCAGCTCAGTATACATTAAGACATGTCAGTGTCTATTTACCACCTCTGACATCCCCCACCGGACATGAAGGCCTTGTCGGCTTTGCTCCGAAGCAACTTCACGGCATGAAAAACAGATAATGCTAGCGTGGCCTACTTATTTTCCCCTGCCTCTCCCCGTGTGTGTAATAAGTAGTGATGGCATGTCCTCTTAAGGGAATGTAACTCTGAATGTGCGGAGGCCGTGTAGAGGAAGGGTCAGTTTGAGGGGGGAGAGAAGGACTTTGCTCTCATCAGAGAAGCAAAGAATCCTGCTTCCAAAACAGATGGCTAACAGGATTGGGCGATATGACCATACAATAAAAATTTGTCAGCTGTCAAAAAATTTTCTACACTGTTTATGCCAAGGTTGCAATCCCTTTAATATCTCTGGCTGTATTAGGCCACTGTTGGCAATGCTGCAAATCAATAATCAGGACTGCTTTACAGCTATATTGGATTTACAGGACTGTTGCATCAGTGTGATGTGAAATACCATGGTTTTCATGTGAATAATTTATTGCATTGGTGGACATTCCCATCTGGTTATTTTTTCTATACTTTTGCATTTTCAACAAATATACAAAACTCAGATATATGAGATATATATCAGATAACATATTATGGGAGCTGTATTTACAGTTGCATTTGACAGCTCTGGATGCTGAATATATATATAATATATTGTGACATAAAATTAAATATACTCTGATTGTATCCATATCTTACACCCCGTGGGCTTACTGTCAATCAATAAAACAAGTACAAGGACTTGCTTTAGTATTTAGGACAATCATTTAAATACACTAAGAAACTTCCGAAACAAGTAACACACTCTTCAAGTTAAATTCACAAGCTATGAAATACATCCTTCTTTAGTTCAGTACGCTCCAAGGTTTTGCTGCTACAGGCCAGTATTAGATAACGTTAGCAAAGTTTAGATAGATAGTTATGTAACTCACATCACTGAGCCAGTTTGGTGACTTTGTGAGTCAGAGACTTTAACTGCTTAACGTTTGTTAAATAGTAGCCACTGTGACCATGAGTGACTATTATGCAGTAAATACCACAGTAAACAAGTATAAAAGGATGAAAAATTCAGCAACAAAGTAATATCACTCTAAAGGTCAGCTAACATTGACTAACAGGAGCTACCAGACAAAGTGAAGGTAAAACGGCAAAAACTTTGAGCAACACTGCATTTTATAGCATATAAGTTCGATTTTTCATCTGGAAGATGAAAAATGTAATTTCATCTTTTTTTTTTTTTTTTTCAAAGGCTACATCTTCTTAAAGTGACAGTAAAAAGTAAGAGTTGTTATTAAAGCCATCTGTAAGCTCATACAATAGAAAGTAAGTCACATCTGATCTACTTCATGGGTCACCTCAGTGGATGACCTGTGTTAAGTCAATCAAATGGCTCTGGATAAGACAGCCACTCTCAACACACACAGGATTAGGTCTAATGACCCACACTGCCTGGGCCACTTACATAAACACACCATAACAAGTCTGCTGTATGCAACATGCACACATAACCTAGATGCTGTGAATGATCTTTCTGTTATGTTGTGCATCTGAGCTGTCTCTGCTGTACTGTATGACCCTGAATTACAAGCTGCATTTTGATCTCGCTGAGGAGATGCATGTCTTAACCGTTGCATTTAATAGCTCTGGATGCTATCCCTCTCCTGCTGGGACCAAAGCATCTTAATTCAGGATGTAGATCTCAGTCAGCAGGTGAATGCTGGTCTAATCAGGCAGCCATATGTCCTCCTATCCCCTGGCTGATTCCTCTCTCCCCCACACTGATTGCTGTATGGTTTGATAAATCATATCCCCTGTGAAAAATGCTAATGATATGGTAATGCAGGTTCCAAACTGCTGTCCACCCAGATAAAGGCTTCCAGCTCATATGACCCTCATACCAAATACCTGCCTATGTTCGAGAAAAGGAAACAGAAGTTACTGTCAATTCTGAGCAAAGCCAATCTCTGCTTCTGTTTTTATTTTTCTGAAATCTGGTGACCTTGTCCTCCCACATAGCCCATCTGTGTAGCCGGGTTAGTCACAGGAACTCCATACGGCTCCCTCAATCCCCCTCAATCTCTTTGTGGGTCACATAAGCACTTTTACTCTACTCGTCGAGAGCAGGAGGAGAATCAGTTACCAGATCTCGTTCAAATCACAGATACATTAAAAACAGTAGCCTGGTGCTAATACCCCTGATGCACACATATCCTGTTTTAGATTTTGCGTCTTATGTTACAAACCCATCTCCCCTGCTGTGGAACCAGGCATTGAATTTAGGTCACGACCGTTTACCTTGTTATCATGTGATTTTATACCGCAGCAAGCGAATAAACTGCGGCGACGCCTTAATGCAGCTAAAGCCCCAATGAAACCAGCCACCGTGCGGCAAGAGTTCATCCCATTTCAGCAGCTGATGAACATCTGTTCAGCATTAGTGGTTACTGCTTTGTGGTCCGTGGTCCTGTGGGTGCAGAGCAGGGCTCAGCTGATAATGTTGAATTCTCAGGTGCGGCCGGCTTCTGCTCAGATAAAAACAGAGAGGGGGGAAAAAAATATATGTAAGAACAAATTTCCTGTTTGCCTTAAATGTAATCCAAAACCAATAAATGAAAGCCTGCAACAAGTTTTAAACATTTAGACGTTAAATATTTGTGTCGCTGAGCACACGACAAGATTACATCAACATCAACCAGTCACCACAAACACCACAGATACAGTTCGTCGTGGCAGTTGCAGTCGCAGTTTCAAAGGTCACGAATGAAATTTAATGAATTTTAAGCAATTATGTACAAAAACTGAAAATAGCTCAAGAGCAGCTACCGAGTAGATTTTGTGGTGAAATTCTTTTCGTCAATCTTCTTTCTTTTTTGGGTTGTTGCTGTCACCATGCAGAGTACTTTTTGTTGTGTGTGGGTGTGTGTCCAGGGGTATAGGTGCGCATTCTTGTGTGTGTTTGTATGATACACACATTCCACAGACTTAAGGAGAGGTCACGATGAACATATTTCTCCAGTCTTGTGGCACCTCTGTGTTTACATACCAGACGTGCTCCAGGGAGACAGAGTGACTGACACAATAAGCTTGCCTGGGCTGTCTGTACATCGCAGCAGGCCTCTAGCACATCTTGATTTATCAACTAGCTCCCAAATAAACAGAGGCTGGTGCTCTGAATGTGGAAATGGATGTTGGTCCAAAGCAATGTGACTGGTGCTATCTAGACTAAACAAGCTATTTGATGACTGCAACCTGTATTCCAGGATACTGCACTGGGCATTTTTTAACCATTTCACCATTTGATTTGTTAATTGGTTGAACTGATAGTTTACATGTTGTGAATGTTTTGCTTTTAATTCAGTGTCCTTACGGTCTGTAAATCTCATAGAAGCCAGTTGTCCCTCATCAAATAATCAACTTAGGAAACCAACCTCTTTCCCACATGATAGGGGTTACTGAAAAGGTGCAATGGTCCCTGGTGGAGACGGGGGACCTTTCCCCCAGAGCCTGACCCCTGACCTGCATCTCTGTGATCAGCTAATTGGGAAAGAGCGAGTTAGAGGAGCCTAAAAGCTCTCTGTGAGGAGCCGAGGGGTGGGACCAGGACAAGCCCGCTGGGGAAATAGCTCGTCTACTTGAAGAGAAGGGATTGAATAATACCTTTGTGTAGAGGCCAGTCTATGTGTGTGTGTGTGTGTGTGTGTGTGTGTGTGTGTGTGTGTGTGTGTGTGTGTGTGTGTGTGTGTGTCTGTGGGGATAGCAAGTCATATGAACATTACAGACACATAAACTGAGGGAATACATAGGGGAATACTCCAGACAGGTGCGTTGCCACAGACTGCACATGATGAGTCAATAAAACAAACAGTTGATAGAGTTTTAATCAGGACAGTCATCAGCATTCAGACAGTCTGTGCAGATTTATGAACCACGAGATTGCAAAAGCCTGGCTTTCACAAGCAGTTATTTTATGAATAATGCACGTAGACCATATTTGATGAGCCCATCCACATGTGACCATAAACTTAGTTTATTTGCGATGCCGGGGTTGGTCTGTAGTACCTGCTCTTCATAAAAATGGGATTTTCTCAGGGTAATAGCACCATTTGGGTAATGGCACACTAATATTTTACATCACCTCTGGGAGACCTGATATACTGCCGCGATGCGCGGAGAAATTTCATGCAATCAAAGCATTGTTTCACCTCCCACGGTGTTACTTGAAAGATGATTATGAAATCAGGAACCTTAGCACTTGATATAGACACAACCTCTAAGTATAATATGAAGTAGAATCATATAAATGTCCCTAAATTATTTCCACTGCTTATTCTATTTGTGTTTGTTTGTTTGCTTACAGTTGTACTACAGGTTTTGATTTTACTATGTATGGAAGTGTTATTACTATAAGTTGACTTAAGACAAGTTAGATAAGATAAGTTGACAAAACAAGACCTTGATCCTCAGTTGATTTTTATCGCAATCTTATTTTGTTTTAGTATAATAGGGAAAAAATTATTAAACTATAATATTTGGGCTGTAGATGCTATTTATTAAAATAAAAATGTAACATAAACTCATAGATTATGTTTTTTTTCCATCAGATTTCCATCAGCTTTTGACATATTTAAAATAAACACCACCAAATACCTTTTTTTTTCGAAACCCCCTCCCACTAAAATGTGCCCTGTCGACACAAAACCAGCCTGGCATTGGTTCAAATAGTTATAGATGTTACTCTGCTGACAGAGGCTCTTTACATAGCACAAATCAAATTCTTTAGTCTTTGGTAGCGACTTGTTTTCAGTAACTGACATACATATATATTTGATGTGAGAAAGAGTGAAAGTCAGTTTTCAGTGGAAAAACAATCTTTCTTCTCCTCTGTTGCGTCATATTCAGCAACATGCAAATGTGCCAGGTCTGTCCTTTTTGCTTTCATCAGCAAACACAGCAATCTGAGTAGTGGGGCCTTGACATCATGTGCAGACACACACACACACACACACACACACACATACACACAAACGCGCTGCTGATCATCGACTGTGTGTGTATTTAAGATAAACTGGCCAAAAAGGCTCTGAATCACTTGTAAGTAAAACAAGTGAGCAGGCTGTTACAGGTCTGGTTTTGACATTCATTAACTAGACAACCCTGATCTTAGTGTACGTAGTGTAGTAAAGTGTACAAGTGTGCAGATGCAGGGAAAATTGTGTGTGTGTGTGTGTGTGTGTGTGTGCTTTATATATCACACCCAGCTGCAGCCTGATACCACTGGCCTACCAAGCTCTGACCTCTGAGCTCCAGCCACGTAACAATCTGCCCGGCCTGCCACCTGCATGGAGCACCAGCCGGCCTCAACGTCTCACACACACACACACACACACACACACACACACACACACACACACACACACACACACACACACACACACACACACACAATACACTGGTCACTGCTGGTGTCAGAATCTGCTTTAATGTGTGTTTATGTTGCCTGATCCTGAAGAGTTGTGACTGCTCGTATGTTACAAGGCGCTGTGGTGAGGGTGAATCATTAAGTTATTCTGGTTTTATCTAGTTGTGTGAAATACAAATTGTGCAGTCATAAAACAGACCACTCTCTATCCTCCTTTAGACGTTTCAGGTGTTTTCTTTGTTGCTCAGCAGTTCTTACAAAAACATCATATTTCAAGTTAGTCTGAGGAACATCTGACTCAACCATCAAACACCCACTAGGAAAAAATCTGAATGCCGATTGGTTGAACAATTGGTCAAAAACTTTCCGTCTCTTTTTCTTGCCTGTTCACCCAAACAGAGACACGTGGCTGAAGACTACACCACAATAACACAGTATATACTGCACATCCACATACAGTACATTCACACCTACATCCTGCACACACAGAGGGACACAAAGCACCCAATATAAAAAAAAAAAACTAATGTAATTCAAAATCGATTCAGATTCATTTGCTGACAATTCATCTTCAACTACTTCTGGGTGCCATGTCATTTCATTTTGTCATCATGTAACCTCTCCCTCATACCATATATTCATCATATTCCTTTGTTCCAGTCTACTTTTTCCATTTTTTTCCTGCTGTTTTGTTGCTCTACTTATTTTAAGGTCTCCATGTGTGACATTTGCTGTCCTCTACCAAGCACTTTGTGCAGCCTGAATGAAAATTGCTCTCTAAATAAAATTACTGTCATTATTGTTATTACCATGTGCATTATGTGTCCCACGTGGTTTGCTTATATATTTGCATGTATGTACCTCACGGAAAGAACATTATGCCCATAATAGATTAAGACGGGAAAAGTGGCTATAATTATGTGAGACAAAACAAACAAAATAATATTGTTCCTATACAAAGTTAAAAAAAAATTTTTTAAATATACTTATGGGTCTTTTTTTTTCTTTTTTTTTCTTTCAATTGAGTCTGCAGTAAAGTACATTCAGGCACCAACACTTGCTGAGCCCACACCACTACGGAGGAGGCATGTGCTGAGGCTGACTCACGGCATAGCCAGAAATCATCAAGTCATGAATCTGTCTGTGTTTGGGCGTACAGAGGCACATATGAGTCATGACAGAGAGAGAGAGAGAGAGCGAGAGCGAGAGAGAGCGAGAGAGAGAGACAGAGACAGAGAGAGAGAGAGAGAGACAGAGACAGAGACAGAGAGAGCTGCACAGACAAAGACAGGGGACAAGAAGTCTAGGGTCAGGCATACATTAGTTCCACATAGTCAGTCGTGGCGACAGTCGGATTGTCAGCGACTCTGAAGTTACCCTGAACTTGAAATAAACCCTGAGCTGAGCTGAGCAGCAGCAGCAGCAGCAGCAGGGTGACACAGTTTTACTGCCTTTGTAGTGAAACACACAAATTCCTCCCACCCTCATTCTCTGTGCCCTCATACACTCCTGCACTCTCTTTCTCATCCAAAATATATCTTAAGATCCTGTGGATAATGTCAAACTATAGGCAGAAACCCTCGCTCTGCTCAGACATCAGCCGTTGACTTTTGATCTTAAAAAAAAATAAAAAATAAAAAAAATTCCTTCTTGATCCGTGTCCTATATTTGGCAAGACTTGGAGGCTCTCTGGTCAATCTGTGTCAAGGCTTTTCTCTAGACTAAGCCACTAGCAGTGTACAAAAACCTTGAACAATCCCACCGAACAATATTTGTCAGTGCATATTCTATCACCATGGTGACTGTCACTCTCGCCAGGCGGTGTTGCGCAACTCTCTGCTGATAGGGTGAAGGGGGAGGCTACTCTAGGTGAGGTAAGGAGAGGTTGCAACAGTCGGTCAGGAGCAGCTGAGCCTTTTGTGTGTTATTATAGGTTAAAGCCCTCCGCCTTATGGTCCCTCCTGGTGCCTTTCAGAGTAAAAGGGAATGTTGGTGCCTTTTTCAAAACAAATTATATCCTTTAAGGAAGCTTGAAAATACATAGTGTTTTGTTTAGATTAATATTTACAGTTAATTTGGCTCAACTTGATTTTCCAATGTCCTGTGCCCCAAATGTGGTCGAGGGATTATTTTTGAGTTGGGGCGATGTTTTGGTTACAGGAGTTTTCCCCACGCTGTCATGGCAACCAGCAGAAAGGGCAGTTGGCGGGATGGTAGTAAGGCAACAAGGCCGACATGCTGTTTGTTCTGCAGATGTAGCCCTCTGTTCCCGAGAAGTCCCTAGGTGGTGAAGGCTGAGTGGTGTGTCCCATGGGGCTATCGCGTTTCAGAGCGAAAACAAGCCAGCCAGGCTCTGGCAAACAGCATCACTCATTGCAAAACCTTTCATTTGCAAAGGGCTCTGTAGCTGGAGGCTTGTTTGTTTTTCTGAGAAGTCACAGGAAACTGAACTAAATTTTGAAGAATAGTTTTAGGAAATGTGATTCCTGTTTCTAGCTTCTGGTGTTAAAAAAAAAAAAAAATAGGATCAAAATCCTGATTTTAGCTGCCACAAACCATGAAAATCAGACAAGACAAAATCAACACAGATTTAATATTTGAGGATACTCTTCATTAATTGCAGTGGTTGAAAAACTGTGCACAGGAGCCCTGACTGTGTTCACATCTATTTTGGGGTCATGTTTTTGTGGTCATCCATGTGAGTCATTAAGTTCCAGCCACATCAACAAGCAATAACTAATGCTGTGCTGTCTGTGGAGGATAAAAGGCCACTGTTGCTGGCATTGATATAAAAGGCAACAATTCCTATAAATAGGCTCACCCGAGGCCAAAGAGATGACCTAAGTACCTCAGTCCACCACAGTGGCTTGGTTCCTTTTTTAACTTCTCTCTATTTACCCATTACCACATATGGGGAGAAGCATGTGTTGTCATGTGCCAATTTCGTACCAATACAAATAGCTCAGATCCCGATATTGCAGCTCAAGGTCGGGATGATGAGTAACTTGTGTACGATGTCATTGTATTAGTATCAAGATTTTGACATCAGAAAGTGAAGATGATGCATGTTTTCAGTAACAGCCTTGGGACTGAATTGGTTTTCAGATCAGCTCGTACTGAAGCACCTGCCTCCACCACTTTTCTCCTGTTCTCGTCAGAGCTCACCAGATGTCTCTTGATTACTATGACTAACACGTTCATCATTACAAAACCACCACAAACTTTGTGAATGTGTGAATGAATCCCTTTTCTAATTAGCTTGATAATATCGAGGGCGTCTGACAGGCTTCATTCACAATGGCACAGATTTCCTGTAGCGTATGACTCATGTGCTCTACCTGAGGGAGAGGGGGAGAGAGAGGAGCACCTCATCATCCATCTTCCATTGTGATGGTGATCTCATCCTGAGTCATAATATTAGTGCCTTGACACGTTGAAGCTCATCTGCAGATCATAAATCCTACTCTCTCTGCCTCCTTGCTCCCCTAGCTTGTCACAGGTCTTCTGCAAGTCATAAATGAGTCAATTACACTGACACTGTTCTCTCAAACTGGGAACGTAGCAACATTGCTAAAAAGAAATCAGCCAGAGCAAGAAGCACAAGCATTTAGGTTTTAAACAAACCCCTGGGTTAGCCAAATGTACTTGGAAGAGATAAGAAAGGCTAATGTTGCACTGATTACCCAGAGTGTTATTAACTTGCTGTAGTTGCGTGCACACAGAATTTTTCTTTATAATGATGGATTATTAGCACCACTTCAGGTGCACTCATTCTCAGCTTGACCTCCAAATAAAGCACTTCAGATAATTTGGAAAACTGGATTGTTTACAACCCAGTTGATTGTTTGATTTTGTGCCCAGGCGACAATGCCACCTTCACAAATCTCAGCAATTAACTTGATGAGTAGAATATTATGATAATTGACAGAAGTGATGGCAAAATCTACAAAAATTGGAGCAAAAGTGTAATAAACCATTACACTTCATTTTTAATTTGACATTTTTTATTTTCTTTATTCCTTACCACAGTGCTTCTTGTTAGAGCCCACTCTGTTATTTTTTCCTTTTATACTTTAACAACTCATTCTCCCTCACACACAAACAGAAACTCTGTGTGTGAGTATAACCATTACTACAACTGCAACAATGTGGAACACCACAGCGTTACAAAACTGAAAATGCAGCGAACTTAAAAAAAAGAAGTGAAAGAGAAAGAGTGAGAGAGAAGGCGGTGTGATTATTCAATAGAAGATGGATGTGCTTTCACAGAAATGACCTACTTTTCCAGTCACATCTGACCTGTTAAGGGCTTACTGAGTTCATGTTAGCAACTTGGCGCTGAGCTTTCGCTGTAGCCTCAACGTACTGTTTTATGTTGAATGTAGCATTGGTATCCAAATCATCTCTGGCATCATCCTTCATCTATCTGCTCTGTAGTAGTAAATGAATCATTATATCTAGGAAACTGAAGGGCTGTTTGGCTGGAAACTTTTTACCAACACAATATCAAACTGTCACACAGGTTAATTATATAAAAGATTCAAGTCCAAGTGAAATGTCACTGGTGCAAGTCTTATTTGATTCTGTACAACTGAGCATGAAGCCATCACATGACCTGAGGCTTACATGAAGTCATGTGACTTACATTCTCAGCTAACGTGGCTTTGCATGTGTCAGTATCAAAATCTTCTATTACTGTACGTCTATGCAGGGCCATCACCAAGGGGGGGCAGTGGGTTGTGCATGGTGCATCCTGTGACACCCCCCACCCCCCCATAGTGCACCCAGCTATATTTACTAATAAAATGATCACTCAGAGATAAAGTTAGAAGCTACAGAATATCTTTCTTGTTTTGTCTCTCACACAGCTCACAGCCTCTGTCTGGATCCATAACAGCTCCTTTAGCAGTTTGATTTCTCTCTCTCCCTCCCTCTCTCTCTCTATCTCTGCTCGGTGTGTCTTATTCCTCTGTTTCCTTTAGTAACAATGATACAAGTAATGAAAGTAGTTTATTTGCCTTAACGGAGGCAATTGAGGCTTAGTGTATTGGAAGTGCTCCTATGGTTCCCTGCAGTGTCTGGGCAGCTGGGAAGCCAGCGCGACTGCCAGCAACAAGAGTGGTAGCCCTACACCCACAGTTGGCATCTGTACATGGCCCAGCCATATAGGTTCAGTCTTGTTTGGAAAAAAAAGTCTCTAAATCTAGCAACTATGCACTAAGTTGGCAACAAAACATGCTGTGAACACCCCTCTAATAGAACCTGCTTGCACCAAAAATGGCTGACCACTGGTGGAAATATGATCACTCAGTCAGTCAGTCAGAGACGAGTAATTAATGACGTGTAAGGAATGAGAAGTTTTCACAAAAAGTAAATAAAAAAAAAACAAACAAAAAAACATGAATATATCCCTGAATTCTTGAATTTTGAATTCCAATATTGTTGAAATAAAATGGAAATATTGATAGTGCTTCCATGATTTTGTAATGACTTAAACAAAGAAGAGAAAAAAGAAAAAGAGAAGAAGAAAAGGGGAAGTTTTCTTTGGCTATGGGCCTGAAATACTGTGAAATGTTACATAACATTCAACATAAAATGTGAAATGTTAACTAATTAACTGGTGTGAAATTATGGCAACCAACTCTATTGTGAGATTTGTTTATTTATTTCTACTTGTTTAAAAGATTTGAAATTCATGGACAAAACCTGTAGGCGGACAGAGTGTGGTACAGCTCTGCAGCTCCAGCACGAGCACTTAATACTTGTGGGGGTTGAAAGGGTCAGGAGGCGGCTTTGAAACAGAAATCTAGACACACTGGATATATTCAATGACTGGAAATAAATTACAGTTAAATTACAGATCAAATTAAGTCTGTTGTTCAGCAAAAATAGCAAAAACACAAAATCATGCATTTGTCCTGATATCACACTGTCAGTAGCTCTTACAGTCTTGGTTTTCTCAGGACTTGCACTCATATTATGTTGTTTACCTACATAAAAAGCTGTGATTGCATGCCGTGTTGAACGTGTAGGTTTCAGTGTGACTTCCAGTGTGAGTTGAGTGTTTTCTCACAGATCAGAATCACAGAGCTGCACATTGAAGTCAGAGGGGGGAAATAATCCCACCGTTCCTCTGCTGAGCCCCCAGTTCACAAGACTTTGGCCGTCTGCCCCATGACTTCTCTGAGTTCAGGTCGCCTAGCAACCGGTCCCCTGCTATTAGAGTTTTCATGCATCACTATGTCTGCATTGATGTCATGGTTGCCGTGGCAACCATATGACCAATACACCCTGACTCTTTGCCACTGTTAACTATCTATAAGCCTGTTTTTCACTAACAAGCAGAGGGGGTGATGCTATGCGATGCCACTTTACTGTCTTTCTTCTCACCATTAAACTCACCTTTACATGTTGAAATACAACAGCAGCAACATCACAGTTTAAGTTGATCAAAAAAAAAAAAGTATTAAATATGTGTCCAGTTGGCAACGATAATAAGGATGCATGCCTGTAATTCTTTTAAAATAGGACTTGCCTCTGAACAGCCACAACGCAGTTGAAAATCCACAGCTGAAAATGATTAATACCCGTGACATAAATCTACTGTAGATTGCAACTGCCAAAACCCAAGAATTGTGGTAATCTCGACCACTCATTGCCTCTAGCGTATCAACCACAAAAGCTCTTGGATAGTGCTTTATTTAGATTAGGTCAGAGTCAATACAGCAGGCTTCAATTCCAAAGGGTGTCATTCATTTAAATTATACTGAGAGTCACAATGTAGTCCCATGTTTTCTTTCTTTTATCATTAAACTCCCCAAATTACCACAACCTATCATTAAAAGGCATGAGGAGCAGGTCACGAATGTGAAAGAACACAAAAAAGGCACAAACATGATCATGAGACAACCCCTACACTTCCTGTCACCACTACTCTCACACTGAGCCCACAGGGGTCATGACCTCTCATCTAAACCAACCCAAGTCAGTAGCCTGCCTTCTTCTGAAGAGCAAACTCATGCCAATAATCACTGCCACAATGGAAGTGTGTTTTCCCTCTGAGAGGGATGTGACAATAAGCAGCAAAAAAAAAAAAAAAATGCTCCACAACAAAGCCAACAGTGCTGAGATTAGAAAGTCTGCACAAACACAGATTGTTTTCAGAGTCATAGAGAATGTTGATGCTTTAATTCACACTTACTCATTAACTATTCATGGTTTTGTCCCGTTCCACCAATTTATGTCTGACAACCAGAAATTAGATTATCAGGGTGATATGTCTAGAATTTGTCAGAGACAGATCAGAGGCTGATATTTGGCGTATAACATCTAAATAGGATGCTTGGGATAAACCCTTTTGTTGAAGCTCTTTCCTGAGAGCATCCAAATGAGCTAACCACCGTATTCTGCCGATAATAATCTGTATAAGTCAGAGACTTTTGTTGGGTTCCCTGGAGGGAGTGAAATACTGATGGTGAGGACTGTTATGTGATAATCTGTCTCGATCTCTTCCCTCGACAAAGATAATCCGTCTAGTTCAATGTGTACTGTGCCTGTTTGCCTGGGAGCCTCAGTCTGCAGGCCGCCGCCGGCACACTGGAGCGGAGCTGCAGGGGAAGTAGGTAAAGGACAGGGAGGAATCAGCACTCACTATGTCTGGCGGTGCCAAGGGCGATCTGCCGACTGGGAAGCTCGCCCAGAATATGTGTACAGATAGAAAACAATCTGAGGGATCTTTTCCCCACACAGTAAGCAGGAAATGAGGGTGATAGTGTGGCGTCTCTACAGGTGACAGGAGGCAACGCAGCTGCTTTTGTCAGAGAGCACAGGATTAATTCAGTCTGGATGTGCTATTAATGCTGCTACTGGAGGTTCCTCCTATAGAAAGCAACACTGAGGTGCCAAGTCATGGCGTGGAAAGCTGCCAAAGTCCTTCCAAGAGTAGCATGTGGATGATGTAATGCGGAAATGATTAGTCAATTAGTCAATTAGATTCACAGAATATTCATTGACAACACTTCTGATTATCATGGGGGTTAAAATGTGGAGTGAATGTAAAGTTGAGGATCTGCTTCATAGAGGAACAATAAACAAACAAAGACTGCTCTGATCAAATTAAATATGACAAGTGTATCTTGCACTGTCAATAAAACAGAAGCAGCTAGAGTATAATAATAACAGCGTGGGTAGTTTGGATGACATGCTTTTGATTTTTTTTTTTTTTGTATAGCAGTAACTCATCAGGAACATGCATGAAAAGACACATTCATGTTCCTGTTATTTCAATACATTTTAGCTCTGTCCACTGTAACTCTATCATGCAGATTCATTGTGAATGGGTGATCAAAATCCTGCTTTCAAAAGGAGGCATAATAGGAAATAGAATAGAATAGAATAGAATAGAATAGAATAGAATAGAATAGAATAGAAAAGAAGAAGAATACTTGTTTAGCTGGTTTAGGTAAATTTGTCAAATAATATTTCTTTTGGTTTTTTTCAGATGTTAGAGTTTGCTGCTTTTCTTTTATCACCGTAAACTGAATAACTTAAGGTTGTGAAATGTTTGTGAAATTAAAACTTTAAAGGATCTAGGTTGACACTGAGGCTCAGTTTTTTTGACATTTCACATATAGAAAAAGGATTAAACAATTCATCAGCAAAATGATTAATCAATAATGAAAACAATCATTTGTCGCAGATATTGCTGTATAAGAGAACACAATAATTTATGTAATAATTTGTTTATAATCACTCAAAATCCCTTTCTTTTCTGAACCACTGGGACCTCTACATACAGTTCTGTGTAATGTCTCAAACAGGGCTGGCTTCCAGGCAGCCAGTTTAGTCGTGAATGTTTATCTGAGGCTGTGCTGCTTACAGCACAGAGGCATGGGAGTCTGGCACAGAAACAATGCTGTGAGCTGCAACTGTGACCGTGACGTCATGTGGGTGGCCGTTCCTATGTAGTCAGCACTTTTTACCCCTCCTCCTCCTCCTCCTCTTCTTCTTCGCCCTACAGCTGCACATCACACACTGACCTTTGGCCATCCTCCGTGGGGCCCAGGGGGAGGGGACTCGACCAGGAGCCCTGCACACAGGTCAGTGGAGACAGGCACAAAAAGCAAAGGGGACAGGAGTTGAGGTTTCAGGGCAGGGGGTGGAGGTGGGTGGGTGGGGGGGGGGTGGGGGTCAGTCAACCTCTCTCCTCTGCAGACTGACTGATCAGAGCAAGAGCAGGATAATAGACGCTCGGTGTCGGTCTGGATGTCTGCGCGGTAGCCTCGCGGTGCCGTCCAGATAGAGTGAGAGACAAAGGGGTGGGAAAGCGGCAGCAGCAACACAGAGTGTCTGTCTCACATGCTCCTCCATGTGAGAATGAACCAAGCAAGAACGGGAGCTGCTTTATGTAAGCGTCTCCCGACAGCCCGTGGGACTGCTGGAGAGCCTCACATGTTTGTGTTGTGGTCATCCCACATGGGTGGACGTGGAGGGGGCGGGGGGTGGGCTCGGCCAGACTGGACCACAGAGTGTCCTGTCTCGAACCACTTATCATCGCCCTCTGTCTCCGTCTGACGAATTGCTGGTTTGTTTGTGTCCATTCCCTGTCTGTGCGTCTCTCTGTTGTCTACCCCTCCCATCATCATCTTGTCATCCCCCTTTCCTTTCCTGCTGCTGCTCCCTGGTTCACCCCTGGCTGCGAGGGCTTGCAGCTGGGACAGAGAGGAACAGGCGGGGCCAAAGAAAGGGTGGGTGAGGGGAGGCGGGAAAAGAAGTAGAACAGATCAGTGGTGCCGAATCCGTTTCCCTGCAGACATAGTAGACATCAGAGCCAAGCCCAAAACACAAACAGTGTCTGAAATCGACTCTGTCACACACAAAACTTGCAGTCGAGTGCAGTCAGGGACACCACATACAGTCCCCTGTGTGACACCACAAACACCGAAAATATCTGTGGAAAAAGCTCATCAGTTTAGATACTATAAATAACATTTAGTATACAACATCAACCACATACTGTATACGCACAGACACCACCACACACATTCAGCCTCGCAGCCACCTTTCTCCCCTCACCCCCCCCCCCCCCCCCCCCTTCCCCCTTTCTCTCAGGGGCAGCTGGCAAAACACAAAGGAGAGAAGTGTGCAACTGGTGCGATAAAGCTGGGAACATCTTGCTATTCAAGCGTCAGCATAATAAACTGGAGGCACAATTAAGAAAAAAAAAATCCCCCAACCACAAGAACAAGTGCTCAGTGCTGCAGCAGCGCTCAGCGCCTCAGTCCAGCTGCGGGTTGTCTTTAGGACACAGGAAAAAAGGACAACAGAGCTTTTCTGTTACCCCCCACCCCCCCACCCCCACCCCCTTCTTGGGAATGCAAATGATCAGACAGTGACAAACTGAGAGACTACAAAGCACGTGTGTTTTCACTTCAGATGTGCTGCCATGATACTATAAGGGAGGTCTGATATATCAGTGTGTGCAAACATTACTGCCTTTGTCTAAAATTCCCAAAAGCTTAAATTGCTCAGCAGCTACAACACACAGTGGGATATTCATATGAAGTTAATTGTTAAAAGGTGTTTTAAAACTTTATGGCTTAACAAGAGAGAACAAAGAGTCCTATTAAAACCTAAGATTAAAAAAAAGTTGCTGAAATCTTCACAAAAAAAAAAAAAACAACACACAACTCCTGCAGAATTAACAGCCCTGAAAAGCATGAAGTTTTGAGGTTTTTCCCTGAAGCTTTTTTAAAGACCCGGAGAGATTCCTCGCCCTTAAACCTCCTCTCTGTTCTCACAATCCCCCTGAGGAGGCTGGTGCAAAGTCTGCCGCTGTCTGGCTGTTCCCATGGCAACCACCAGGTGAGCAGACAGGCTTGGAAAGCATGGCGAAGAACATTTGACTCCCTCCACATGCTCAGGCAGAGCACACACTCTCAGATAACAGGAGGCGAACTCCCTCCTTTATTGAAACTTGAAAGTACACAGTGTAGTCACAAAAAGGCGATGTTTAGTAAGTCTGCAAGCAGACAAGCAGATGACCAGTCTGCCAGTCCGTCTGTTTACCGCTCTCTGTGTCTGTCTCTCTCTCTCTCTCTCTCTGTGACACATGCACACACAAACACGCACGCTATACTGTGGAGTGCAGAAGAAGAGGAGGAGGCTACCCCACAGGGGGGCAACTGAGATGTGTCATACCCACTGAACATCAAGTCTGGTTCTGCTACAGCAGCAAAAAGGAGAAGGAGATGGTGGAGCAGCAGGGTGAGCTGAGCATGAAAAGATACAGACGCAAATGACCGGGAGAGGAGAGGAGGATCATCTTCGGAGAAAAATAAACTGAAGAGAAAACAAACATTTAACTGTTTGTCCATTTTTATGTTCACCATCTTAGTTGAGAGTGCATGCTAACATTTGCTAATTAGCACTAAACACAAAGTACCATTGAGTCTCATGGGGATGTCATTAGTTTTGCTAATAAACTACTGCTGGATACATTTAGATTTTGACTTGAAGACGGTGCTGGATTTCCCCAGAAGGGGAAAATTTCACGGCAATCCATCCAATAGTTGCCAAGGCATGTGACTAAACACAACCAGGAAAAGTTAGTGGATCACCAAAATCAGCAGGCTTGATCCTCTGGGGACCATGGATGTCTGTACATCATTTCATCCAGTAGTCGTGGAGATATTTCAGTCTGGGTCAAAGTGGTGACCAGACTGACCAGAAATTACACATAACTGTTTGCTGTGACAGAAAAAAAAACATTATTGTCATTGTTGAGACTAAGAATGAACAACACAAATCACAAATGAAACATAAAGATGACCATGTTTTAGTGTGGGCCAGCATGCTGTGCAAGCTCAGCCACTACAGGACCTCACAGAGAAGAACAGGTGTTATCACCCTCAAGAATTTTTTTTAAACCTGATACCATTGACTCTCATATGTGCATATACTGTTAGTTTTATAGACGAGCCTATAAATACTTGAATTAAGTGACAAGATCAGGATTAAAGCGTGTATTTTTCTGTGTTTTCTGTGATTGTGATTCACACTTACACACAGACAATGCAATTAAGTAATGCAGAGTATTAAGTTTCAATCAACAAAAAAATGGATTAAAAATAAGAGCAAAATGATGTGTTGCTTAGCAGCATGTACATAGAGACGTGCGCAGTTACTGGAAGGAAATATTAGCATGATGTTACAGTGTTTATTATTGACTCTGTTTATCACTAAGATACTGCCTGTGAGTAATTTGCTATCTGCAGTGTTTCCTCTTGCAGTACATGACACACAGGCGGATTACTCGTATACAGAGATGGGGCTTCAGCCTCTGGTTCATATCCAACAATACAAAGTATCATCAGGCTATAAAGCTGCAGGCTGCCAAAGCACAATAAAATGCACGTACTGCCTGGCAGCCACGTGTGATTAGGATGGACATGTTTTGGAATGGAATGATTTCCAATTAGCCAAATCAAACAGTTTTGTTGGGACACAGGAACAAGCTCTGCACTCATCACTAGCACCTCTTATTAAAATGTCACTGGTGATGAATGAGGCTAAATCAGCCCAGTCCAGGTCTCCACTGTAGATCTGAGGAGGGAAGAAAAGGCTGTACTTCTCCTCTGTCCTTGTGTCTTAGCTCTGTCTGGGATTTGCATAATCAGGCAGGTTACAGAGGTCAACATGCAGCCTGCTTGCTTTTCATTATGCATCTCTCCCTGCCTCTCTGTTTGTGTCCACATTCTCAGGATGACACAGGATGCCTAAGCCAAACAAAGGTCAATCCACCCAGCCGACCTGCCCCTGACACTCTGCTATTACACTCTCATGCTGCTGGTGTGTGATTCAGCCTACATTATTCATGTCTGCTTAAAATCTAAATGTGGACTTGATTAAAGGCATGACACACACATACATTCTTTAGACACTTCATCACTGTTTCAACATGTACATACACAGTGAAAACCCCCACTGTGGTTGCATGTGTGTGTATTTAGAAATACTCAGGAGAGTGACACAGAGGTAAGCAGAAGTGCACACCTGCATGAATATTACATAACATATGTTTTTGCTTTAACAACCACATGTATGTGTCTTTCATCTGTACACTCCACAACAGCATTCCCCACCCACAATTGCCACCGGCGTTCTATAAAAAACCTTTTCCCCGCCATGGCCAAGTTGTGCTCCCAGCCCCTGGGCTTTGCTGCTCCTTTCCGCTGAGGCGATTTCTGTGGAACACGACTCCAGAATAGGCTGGATCGTGTTGCTGTGGATTCCGCCTGTCCGCCTACAGGGTCTATAAATAGTGCCTGTCAGATATTTTCACTCCTGTGCTGAGCACACTCAGTGGCAGAGCAGTGTATTAATATCCACGGTGACCAGAGTCGTGCCTCGGGAGGGAGAGTATGGTGCGGAGGTGTCTGTGTGTCTGTGTGTGTGTGGGGAGAGGGGAGGTAGAGGGACGTACAGACACAGCTCAGCGGGACTGCACACAACCAGCAGGCTGTCATCTTCCTTCCAACCTCCCTCTGCAGGCTGAAGCTCCAACAAAAGACCTCTTTATGTCTCACTCTCTGACGTCTCTCCACAATGTGTATGCGCAGTTGACCTCAGCTTAAGGAGGACGGGATCTGAGTCACGTTACTTTTTGCACCCTGATTACTATATGCTGTCTCCTAGAGCCACAGCACCCTACACAGTGTCTCTATTACGCAATGAGATGATAAACCATGTGAGTAAGCGAGGCCTATCAGTGTGATCATAAGAGTAAACCACAGGTCATACTGCAGATTGTGGCTGGATTCTGCAGTGCATGAATTATATTACAGCAGGCTAATATCCCAGGTGCACATTGCTAATCAGCCTTGAGAAAGTGCAGATCTGCAGATATCTCCTGAGAGCTTCAGCTGTGTGAGATTTGAACATGAAAAATAAATCAGGGGAACAACCACAGGGGTTAAGCAAAGGGAACCGAGTATCAAACAAGACATAGAGTATAAATGCAATAATCTAATATAAAGTGAGCTGATTAAAATGTAAAGAGGATTTTCTACCAGTTTGTGCAGCATACACAGATGTGCAAGTACAGTCCATTTTCTATCTGAATGTCTTTTCCAGCCACAGTAATTAATCACT
Source organism: Trachinotus anak (assembly GCF_046630095.1). Classification (NCBI taxonomy): domain Eukaryota; kingdom Metazoa; phylum Chordata; class Actinopteri; order Carangiformes; family Carangidae; genus Trachinotus; species Trachinotus anak. The sequence goes on from NW_027273860.1 coordinate 9,363,356, forward strand.
CCTCTGCTGGTCATGTGCACACTCCCCAGCCCTCACAACGCTCACACACACAGACACATGCACATTTCCAGTGCTCGCCTTGTGTAAGAGGGGAGGACTCTGCATGTGCAGTTGCAAAGCATCACATGTGCGACTGAGGTCAGATGCAATATTCATACCAGCTGATCATCAGATCAGTTGTCAGACTCCCCACATGACATGGTCAGTTGACAAATTATCTTCATTTGGTGCATTTGCATGTATTTTTCTCTTACTGTACCTCTGTGTCAGAAACAAGCACTCTCCTCTCCTGACAGTCATGCATTATTACGGTCTTGATCATTAAAAACATGCACGACGAATGCACATCAAAGGTGTATAAATGCTGCAACAGTGTGACGATATTCAACATGGTTGCATCATGTGTCTACAGTAGCACCCCCCACTTCATGAACAAGGACTGTGTGCTGAGAGCCTGCAGAACACTGCCTCCGGTGAAGAGAGTCGGTATAACCAAAACAGGGCCTTATGACAGCAGAGAACCAGCCACAGGGGGTGGACAAAATAACATGAACACCTTTGACTACAGTCAAATAGACTATAAATTTTTTTTTTTTTTTGTTTCATGAAGCCTTTAATATTCATTATTCATTAAAAACTGTAAATTAAAGGTGTTGATTCAGTTCTATGGTTTCTTGTGAGGCTGTAGTATGTAGTAGTAGTGTTGAATTACGTGATACTGTGAGGTGGTTGTGTTATTTTATCCACTGCTGTATGTGATATGAGTGTAAAGGCAGCTAAGATGTGTTTATACTAATTTAACAAGGCTCTAAAGTGAACAACAATTGTGGATTTGCAAAAATGTAAAAGGTCAAAACATATGCAACAAAAGCCCCCAGTACACTAACAGTCAAGCTGCCAAACACTATCCTACACTTCCCATAATGCAACTTCATATCATCTGTTTGTTAAACCTGTCCTGTCTGGTAAAAGCCTACATGTTCCAAACTCCACACCCTAAGTTTGTAACTACTTTCCAATCCCAACCCAAGACTGAAACTGATGAGGAAACCTCCCTTCAGAGCCACAGAAGACATTATACCACTGTTGATCTTGAATAGGAAAATCAGTGTAGGTCCCCTTTATTTCACTTTATTGCTTTTTTTGTTGTCTGTAGTAAAACTGAGAGCTAGGAGATACAGTTAAAACAGGTGGCAAGTATAAAATTGTTCACATCATCATCCTGCATATTTTTTACATGTGGATAATAAAATGTTCTCCAGCAAGGAAATGTCAATATTGTGGTTTCTCTCAGATAAACGGTGCAGATATGTGCGTAGTTGACGGCATTGCAGTACAAAGTGTCATAGCCGGAGATAAGCGATTACAGTTGGCCTCTGTTTGAGTTTGTGCTGTCTCTGCACAGGACATTCCAGAAGCTGCACTGTATGACGTCTCCCGTAGAGGATCACATTTCAAAAGGCACGGCTCCACTGGCCCACAGTCAAACCACAGACCTCCTTCCTGGTGCAGCTGATTACTTGCAAGCATTAAATAACTTCAGGACTGGCTTATTAGATAAAGGCGAGCATATACACAGGAGCAATTCATTCCTCAGCAATTGCAGAGAATCAAACTCTTTTCCCTCTCTCGTGCTGCATGTGACTACGCTGCAGTATTATGCGCTTGTCATCTTTTTTCCCTGAGCTTCATAAATTTACTCTAATATCCTCATATACTTCACTTCGTGTCCTCCACGCCCTCCTCCCCTTTCCTCCTCCTCCTCTTCCTCCTTTGCAGCGCCCAGCCTCTACTGGCGCCACAGCAGGGTCATCTGGGGTTCCACAGCAGAAGGGAATGTGTAGAAACAACAATCGTACATTTTTACAGAATGAAACGATGAATGAACCACACACAAAGCACCAAAAAAAAAAAAAAAAAAAACTCTGGCCAGCAAAAGAACGGCAGCACTGACCAAGAGACTCTCATTAAACACTTTTAGGATTCATTGTTGCTCATATGCTACCAATTATCCAAATGTATGCAAAGGCTGTTTCAACTCCCTCTGATAATTATCTCCTGGCAACCCGAAATCCACTGGCGACAGAGTTTGCAAGTGGTTTGCTTTGTGTATCCTTAGAGAGCAGCAGAGTGCGCCATGATGCAGTGCTGCTGTGCGCTGACAGAGTAGGAACAAAGGTGAAGCTGTGAGTACAAACTATGCACACAGACAGGAAACCTGATATTCCAGCTCTCGACATGGACTGAACCTGGAGGGAGGGAGTGTGTGTGCTCGTGTGTGTTTGATATCAGCAGCAGTGAACATTAAGTCCTGCATGACACGCTCTCCGCAGACAGGTACGCTGAATGCATGTGCGTTCATGTGTGAGTCAACAGTTCCTCAGTACTACAATTAATCATCCTTGACACAAGTAAGTTGAGAAACTGTGTCAGTGCAGAGTTGAACCTGCTTCCTGATGCACTTGAACTTTATTAGATCTGAGCACCAAATGCAGCAAAGAATATTTAAATATATGTAAATGACTAAAATACATCAAATTAAGTGCACGCACTCACAAAGATATTCCTCATTAATAAAAAGCAGCTCTTTCTTGGTTAATCGGGCAAAGAAAGATTAATACTTTCAGTTTCATTGACTGTTGAACAAGAGCTGTGTTTGTGACCATGTACAGTTCAATGCAGCGCCTCTGTGTGCTGCCCCTGACCCAGCATTGTTATGTGAAACCCTGGGCACCATGCTCCAGTGCTCAGCTATGCCGTCACCCCCTCTAGGCATGTAGCAAACACAGCCCTTTGAGTAGCCAGCGAGCGGCTGCCCTCCTAAGCCTCGCAAAGCAGCTTAGAGCTCCGGCCGCCTCCACGGTGGTCACACGTGTGAAACGTGCACTCTCACTTACACACAAACACATGCAGGCAGGCTCGCCACTGCCTGTGCATGGCCACAATGAGTCAGGCGGGGCTTGTGCGGCTTCATATGAACAAAAAGGGGACGGGTTAGGTCACAGACACTCCCACTCAGCTGTACCAAAGCACGTTCCCCCTCAGGCGCAACACACTGCACACACACCTGCAGAAAAACATGCAGGACACAGGGACAGAGGCTACACTCACAATGTACTGCTTCTCACCACTTCTCATGTTCCTCCTAGGAAAGAGGGAGGGACGAATGTTCCAACAAATCATCCCCATGTGTTGGGAGAAGCTGACAGCGTGTTCCTGAACTTTTCTCTTTTTTCAGCACTGGAAAGAATACACTTTCCTAATGACACATAGATTCCCACTTAGATCCTTCCATCACACACTGAGCACAAATGAAATGAGAAATACTTTGGTAAAACTCAGCTTTAGTTTTGTTCTCGTTCCTTCACAGTTCTACAAAACATGATGCAGCCTGGGTGAGCTGCTACACCTAATTTTAATCAAATATGGGCCAGAAAAAAAGCCAAACCATCTAGTTTCTCTGACAACAGCACAAAAACATATTCTTCTTGTGTTATTTCTCTGTGGACATCGGAATATTAACAGGGTTTGTTTTGATTCCTACTGTTGGTTGCTTGTGATTTGGTGATCAAAGAGCTTAAGCTTTTTATACTCTTTTGTTATCCTCAATGAGAGTTAATTAAATCTAAATGTAAATTGCACTGTAAGCTCAGCAACCATAGATCGGCAATGAATCTTCTTTCTACACAGTGATTTCTTTGGAAGCGGTGGCTTCATTTCAGTTGCGTCTTTGATTTGTGACTCAGCTAAAGTTTAAATTTGTGCACCTTTATCTTGCCATTTTTCATTCTTCCTCCTCTTGGTCCTCCTCCTCCTCCTCCTCCTCCTCCTCCTCCTCACTTTTCTCTGCTAAGCCAGCCAGTAGCGATCAGAAGCAGAGGGATTCACAAAGATGTGCTGAGGATCTGAAACATATCCTCAAATCTGGACTCAAAACATTTGAAACTGTGTTTGCTAAGGTCTAATATAGAGAGCAAACTGCTGTGCAATCCACATGTCCTGCTAATCACCTTAATAGTACTAATATACATGGATCTAAGATTTAAAAAAAAAAGAAAAAAAAACACTATAGGCTAAAAGTAGTTAAAAATAATAATTATTTTCTAATAACTGTCATCAATACCATAAACATAATCACTTTTATTATTACCACCACTGTTACATCAGACATGTAATAGTCTTTTCTTGCTTTTGAAATGATCATTTATGTTTATATTTATGTTACCTTTACTTAAGGCTCAAACACACCTGCTCTATCATGTTTTTTTTTTTTACCCGATTCCTCTGTCGTGGTTTTGAAGTTTCAAACATCAGGTGAGTCAAAAACCAAAGTTGAAACCTCACTGCCAGGTACTGACACTGCTACTACAGTATCTTCTCAATCCGTCACACGTAGAAACAAACAAAATTAACTATGTAGGTAAAGAACTTTTTCAAAAATATAAGAACTGAAACGTGTAAAATTAAATAAAGTACAAAATAAAGTGTAAAATTAGTTGTTTACGTCACAATAGTGAAGACTCACAGGTGTTTTCTTTTCTTGTTTCATTCATGAAAGGCTGTGGTGGCACTGGGTCCTATAAGAAGTGATATGTCATGAGGAAAATAAGTCTTGGAGTGTTGTTTCTTTTCTCAGTCTTCTCATCACTCAATGAATCCTCCAGATTTTGTCATTTGGCACAACACTTCCGCAGCTTTCATCTGTTCTCTGCGCGCTTCTGTTTTGGATTGACACTCTGAACATTTGCTCTTACGTCAAACACGTCATGAGGAACAGATGAACGCACAAGAACACAATATTGAGATAGAGCTGACATGCTCACTAATAACTAACCATGTGTGGAATATGACGTCCAGGATGCTGAAAATCTACAGCACTGTAGCTCATTGGAAATATTAGCATTTATATTTCTATTTAAAGCATTGAAAAAGTGTTGTTTATGTAATGAATATGTATGACATTTAGGCAGTCAGCAGCTGTACATACAGCTGACGGAGGGAGATATGAGTAAGTCTTAATGGCCCGACACTTCTTCTCTAAAATGTAAAAACCATCGAAGTTAAAGAGCATCAAAGTTCAACCAGAGTTCAAATGACTAGTTAGGGCTCATATTGTCGTATTGTCTCAAACTGTAACCTAAGTACAAAGTATGCTACCTCTCCTGCTAGTTGTATGTGTTTGTCTCTTCCGATGTGGTCTGATTATGAAAAGAAGACATAAACTACAGATGGAACATTTCAAACTAATTGATCCTGGCATCAAAGCAAGCTGGCCAGGAGATGACTGATGAATAAATAAGATATTCCTGGATGTGCCAGAAACGATGTGAATAATGACTTAAGCCGAGCTCAGCTAACAGAACCCTATTATTAACAGTGTTTAACAGCTATAGAAAAAAAATGTATTTAATGATTATCTAAACGTTTTGAATCAAATAAATAAATAAATAAATAAACATGTTTTTTTTTTTTTTCTCTCATTCACAAATGACAAGTCTGTTTTTCTCGAAAGGCTCTGAATAAACACCAACTAGATTAACTCAATTACATGTTGGGCAGTATCACTAGTAGCGCCAGCATGAATCATACGCACACACACCACTGCTGAGTCACACACACACACACACACACACACACACACACACTCTGCCTGCCCTGTGAGTTGTGATGCATGCATATTATCCATCTGAGGCAGACTCATGACGGCTGGCCGTGTGAGGCGCATCGTGTCAGCGTGCATGATTGTCATTCACATGCGAAAGCAGGTCATCTAACCAGTATCACAAGCTCAGTAAAGCTCTGTAGACCTCAGACTTTCTGGCTTTCCTGTGATGCAGACAGGATCCTGTGCAAATGAAGATTTAAGAAAAAAATTGACAGCAGCAGGGTTAAGTGAGGTAACAGATGTTCAACACCTTCTGATAAGCAGAATATTTCTCTAATACGTGACGAGTATCAATTGATATCACTATCTGTGGTAAAACACGCTCATGTATCCATCACTGGCCAAATATTACTGAGCACAGAACTGACCTTATCTTGCTCAACTATCTGGTCCCTGCTCTCACTGCTGTACATTCTGGGTTATTTTGGTGCACTGAAATAACCTAGTTTGGCCTTGAATAGCCCCACTGTAAAGTTCCCACATAACCCAAATGTGGGTAAGACAATACAGAGCACTGTGTTTTAGTGGTCTGTACCGCCCCCTACTGGACTCCCTAATAATGTCATGCAAGAACAATGTGAAAGGCCAATCTTATTTTTGCTCATTCAGGAAGGGCATGTTCCTGAATGAGCAGGGAGACAGACAGATGTGTCCATGAGTGAATCTGTGCATTCCTCTTTGCAGAGTGTAATCTGCAGGTATTCGAGTCTCCTTCCACCCAGCCACAGACCCTCCTTGTTAACAGCTGGCTGGTGGAAGCAAGTGTGTTTAAAACGCAGACAAGGCTAGTAAACTTCCCTTAATAACACTGCACAGTTCACAGTCAAAGGCGGCGCATTGCATATTCCCTTTCATCTCTCTAGTGCCTCTGAGACAGAGGCAGGAGTGGGTTTTGAAGGGAGGGATGAGGGTTGTAGTCAAAAGGAGGGGCATAGGAGGGGGAGACAGCCAGGCTGAATCTCTCATTTTTGCCCCAGGGGTGTGTGCTGCTGCTGTTGCTCTTTCTTTGTCTGAAGACTGATTAACAGAAAGCATGACTAAAGTGAGTGAATATGAATTGTGTGCTCTGACAAAAGCCGTCATAGTCTCAAAACTCTACTGCATTTTACAAGTGTGTGAAGTGCAGAGAGACCCAGCTAACAGGCACAACAAAGATGTGTTCAGATTGAGTAAAAACAAATACCACAATGTAAAAGTACTCTATTACAAATAAAAGTCCTGTGTTCCAGATTGTCCAGAAAACAAAAGTATGGAGGCGTCTGCAGTAAAATGAACTAAAGCATCACAAGTAAAATTAGTCATCATGCAGAAAGGCTCCTTTAAATATTGTAGTGCTATTAATGTTTTCGCTGGTTGTGGCTCTGACACTTAATATACTGTTTTGAATGTTTTATGCTCTTTTATAATGTTTGAAAGTAAAATATTCATATCTTAAAATATAAAATAACTAGTCACTGATAACTTGTAACTACAGCCTTTATGTAGCAGAGAAAGAATATATTTCAAAAATAAAATCCAGTGCAATAAAAGAATTATGTTTCACAGAATAGAAATATTAAATAACAAAATTGTAAGGTGAAGTGCCAATTTTGAGCATGTTCCACTGCCCCCAAGTGGCCAAAAAGTTCAAATGCTGCTTTAAGCACAGTAAAACTTCTACAACTGTGCTTAATCTGCAAATTTATTTCATAACAACAATTTCCCATTAAATCTGGATATTAATTATAGTAATAATAATACAAATTTTTATAATCAAAATTGGCCATGATTTTACATAAGAAAACAGCTATGTGTGTATATATGCATTGTGATTATACCATGCAATAATATGTGCAATAATTACTTAATAATTCATGTGATAGTAATTACACTTGCATGTTTTGTGGTACGTGTTAAATACCATGACCAGTGCTGTGTATTTAGACCTAACAGACATTTAAGCTGCATTTCATAGTTTACTCTCAGGAAAAGCTGTGTTCAGCAGCCTGTACATTTCTCAGATGATTGCAGTACGTGTCACGGGAAGTCTGGTTGGGGTCGGTGTTGGTGTCAGTGCTGTCAGCGAGATCATGAGGGAGCAGAGCTTCCTCCTGTTCTTACTTCTTGACCCCTGACAGTCAGGAAGTCTTGGAATTCCTGGGTGGAGACAAACTTCTACAACACTTGTTCCCTGCCTGCTTTCTAGGACTCCTAAACCCCCACCTGTAGAAATCTAATTTAAAAACTAAAAACCATTAAGAGAGCAGTAAAAATTCACAGTTTCATTCACCTGGAGTTTTCAGGTTATATTGATGATAGTTTGTCCAATTAGGGACAAAGACTTAAGAAAGGGCGGCGCTGACCACAACATTTTGTATCTTGAAATTTCTGTAATTACACAGTAAAGTGTGTCAGATTTGCTCTTTGTTTCTGGTCATTTTCATTTTCAGTTTGTTTGTTGTCCGCAATGATTTATTAGTAAAATACTATACAAGTACTAAAGTGCACAAAACTGAAACTGGTGATGTTGTTGCATCCAGCCGTCTGAATTGTCCTTGAACACACTGAATCACTAGGACCTCTATATGGATGCTGTTTTGTATTTAAGAGAGGATGAGCAGCATTTATAATAAACCTCTTCCAGTGTTCCTATTAGTTGCTTAAAATCATTTAAATGAGCCCACATTGCTCTGTCTTCAACAAGCCCATAGTTGGACAGTTAAGTGCTAGTTGGGAATTTTGTAAGACTACAAGCATTATAACCTCATGCATAATGCATCTTTTCAGCAATGCAAAAAAGTTTATACAGTTTTGTGATGCATGTCATTTCTTAAGCATGAACCACAGTGTACAATCTAGTTTCAAACAGGCACAATTCTCTAAAATAATTTAAGCATTTTTCTTATATTGTTTAGAAATGCTGTGGTTAAACTACAACAATGCACACTTTCAACATTTACACTGTGAATTTACTTTAGTGGACAGAAAGTGTTTTGTGCTCATATGTTTTTATACTGCATTGTAAATGTGTAAATGTGTAACCTGACTACCTCTGTTAACCAGTATGTATCAAAGCTCAGCCCACGCAAAACACCCTCAAAGCAACAGATAATTCTTTCATTTCCAATATGTTCTATTTGTTGTTCTATGTCTACGTTCCACTCCCTGCTGCTGTAATGACCCAACTTCCCCTCAGGATCAATAAAGTTAATCTCATTTTATCTTAATGCATGGTCTGTTGCAGCTCAAAGATCAAGTAATTACATCTGAGCTTTGGAGGTTTAACCTGACATCAAACACTGAGGCATCTCCTGAAAACTCATGTAGGGACCAAAACACACAGTAAGTACAAAGGATGTTTGATATCGAGTGAACTGGATAAATGTTTTCTGAACTGACAACATCAGTATAAGTAATTCGGATGAAAGTGTGTACTACCCTTTTGTTTGCTACTCTCGACACTTTCATAGATCACTTACACGGTCTGTGGTAATGAGGAAGAAAAAGGACTTTGCTCACATCGTGTGCAAAGTCTTGTGATGCTGCGGAAGTGCTTCTGATTGTCACAGAGAGCAGACACTGACTGACATCTGTGAGGTAACTATTCAATTTTAAACATGCTTTTTCTCACTTTCTCACTCAAATGATAAATAATCATCTCTAGTTATCAGTCTTTTGCATTGCTGTTAAACTGTATGACCACTTCCAAACCATTGTACATTGCTATATCCCATTGATTCCAGGCTCTGCATTATTGATGTTATAACCTACCATTACTATGGGTTAGTGGGAATATGTTCAGCCTTATGAGAAGATAAAATGCTCAATAGCGGTGTTAAGGTGATGGTTAAAAACAAATTCATAGCTGGACTTAAATAATAAACAGAATATGACATCTGAAGCCTGCAGATCCAATGAGTTGCAATGAGTTGTGGAGATAATGTCAGTGATTATTCATCGTGCGTTCTAGGTCCTTTAGTTATTTGCAAGCTCTGTTCCACTGTGACGTGATTTGCCAATTTGCCATGGAAAGGAAGAGTAACCTGCAGCGCAGCCAGTCACTGAAGAGCGTCCCTTCATCATATGACAAGCCTACCTGGACAGACGCAAGACTGTGGGACAAGAAAGCATCTGTGTCCCTACTAGTTGCAAGGTGAAAGAAACATGTTCTCTTTCTACATCTGTAACATCAGCTAGATACACTGTGTAACCTTCTACATGCTGACCTTGTTAATATATTATTAATATGGCTTTGTGTGCATAACAGGTATCAAACTACAGTGGAAGTAAATGCATCGGTTCAATCAGCTTCACTCAATAATGGTGAAGCAAAGCCAAAGCAAGTGTTGAAAGAGGTGAGCTCATTTTTAGCTGCTTTTTTGTTTTCACAAAAAAAAAAAAAAACAGCTTCAGTGTGGGAAAAATAATCAATGCAGCTGCAGGAAAACATGTTTTTTTCTGTGTGTTTTACTGTCAGATCTCACCATCTCTTCTGGAGAGTAAAGGGACTCATCTGGAGACTCTGATGAGGAGAAATGACGAGAGGGAACGGTCTCGAGCCAAAACCAGTTTAACGCGCAGTAAGTCAATGGGGAGCCTTCAAAACACCGCTGGCTCCATCGAGGCCCTGAAGGCTCTGTTCGAGTCAAAGGCTGCCACACAAAACAATGTGAAGAGCAGCTTCAGAGCTGCTACCTTCACATCACCTTACAAGGCACCAGACATCATGCCAGTGGTGAATGGAGAGGGTGAGGAGGTAAAGAGGTCTGCAGAGGAACAGACAAAACTTCCTGCTGATGCACCGGTAAATGACACTAAAACTGATGCAAAAGAGGATCAAGTGACTCGAAAGGTAAATAAAATGACTGGTTTAAGCTTAAAGATCCAACGTCAGGCCAATTAAATAAGTGTAGACAATTTTTTTGTATTTCTTAGCTGATGAGAACAGAAAACATTTTTTTTTTTTTACAAATATTACTGATGTAAACACACATCAGAAAGCATCAGTAACATATATTTAACTTAATTAAGTTGCCATCTAGTGTTACTCTGTGTATGAAGGTACCAACAGATTCATTTTAAATCACATATTTAACTTGAAACCACGATGTTTTTAATCAAATCCATCATTTTACTTCCAAAATTAGAATCAAGACTGCATATTGTCATATGGAAATATATTCTGTACCGTCTACTTAGCGGCAGTGACAGTTCATTATTTTTCTCTCAAGGCGGTGAATCAGACCCGGAGAGAGAGGAGAAAAACAATAGGGGGTATTGATTTTGAGAAACTTGCAGCCTCTCAAGCTGGTGAGTACAACGTTATTTCCTTCTAGATCAAAAACATTAATCACAGTATACTCTGTGATGACCTGCCAGCGTTTCCCCACCTACTGCCCAGTTAAAGCTTGGGAAAGAATGAAAGGTTGTGTAATTGTAAAAGTGTAATTCCACTTGATAGATGCGCAATTTTAAGCATTTTTTTAAAGGATCTTTCCGTTGAGTAGTTATCAGTAGAACAAACAAACTTTTTTAATGTTGAGTGAGGGAAATCTGATTGGGAGCCATAATTAATAATTTCAAAAACACAACAAAAAGAAATAGTAAAAAGCCCAGTCACAGCCTACATATAGCAATAATAAACACATCTACAAATTAACTCAGCATATGTGCTTCCAGAACCAGTTCATAAGACCAATATCATGTCCTCATCAAGGCTCAAAAAAATTTTGGGTTGAAAAACTTGTGTTTACAAGACACTCTGCATGGATTAATGAGCATGGGATTGGTCAAGTTACACAAATACAACAGAACAAATCTAATTTGGTACAAATTGTACTAATTATAGAAGACAGAAGCCGTGTAAAACTTTCAACTTTCAACTAGTATATTTCCAATTCATTAACAGCTGGTCAGCTAAACTTGCAAAAATGCGAAATTAGTCTATAGGCAAGCATCCAATTCAGCATATATAAAAAATGTTTAGCTTTTCTTTTCAGCCAAACTGAGCATCTGAATCCTCATCCACCTGAAAAACACAAACAAGATACAAGTTCCCTGGTGAATATTCCCAGGAGAGCTATCTCCCAGACAGTGACTCAGGTCAAAGCTGTGGACGGTGTGAATGAAAGATGAAATTGAGATGAATAACAGCACAGTGACTCTGCAAGAAGCCATGATTGACTCAACCTGGTGTGCACATAGCAGGCCACTCCAGAGAGGGACGGAAATAGCCGGCATGCTACAAGTCCTGAATAAGTGTCGGAGGGTGAAAGGGTCAGCTGTCACTGGGGCAGGAATGAGACAGGGAGAGGGAGCGACTGAAAGTGGCAGAGGCTGCATTACCGGACACAAACCTACAGCATCAACAGTTAGACCAAAACACATTCACACACACTTATCGGAAATAAGGACACAGGCAGGACACAAGGAATTGGCGGCTGTTCATTTTCTGTGAGTACGGATTTGTATTTTGACCGAATGGTGCAACTGGAGAATAATCTGTGTGTCAGCTGATTACAAACTATTTCATCCGCATGTCACATGGCTTGCACATGGTCTTAAAAACTTTAATAACCTCCTTTAAAAGCCATAAAGTTTGGTAACTACAGTATACTGATGCAGCTAATTGCACTTATGAATGATGACTGCTATGTGAATCTGGAAATACTAGAGTGTTGAGACTTTAAAATCACTACAGGCTGGCAGAGTTCTTGCTTTATACTTAAACGTTTTGCAATGTTTCCCTGATTGGCGGCTGCTGATGGACTACTGATTAGCTATCTGTGCCTTTATAAGCAATGTTAATATGTGTTTACTTTTGCTTTTCTATGCTTAGTCAACTGTAGCTGCAGAGACTTGTCAGTCCTTTTAACTCTCAGTATGTGTGTCAGTGGCGTCAGGTATCTGTGCTACTCCACCACAAGTGGTACATTTATAACTCAACCACATGGCAGCTGTTAAATATGAGCTTAGAAAGAGTGACCCAAAATCAACAACTATTAACACACTACACTTTGGTGACATTGATGTGAACATAGCAGTCAGCTGTATGCTATTAAAATGACTCACTTGTTTAAATTCTGTTTAAATTGTCTCTCAGTCACATGATGTTGTGACAGTCTCCAGAAACACACAGTGTTTATTTTGACAACTAATGTTAACCAGTAAATAAAACTAAATTCCAACTACTTTTCTCTTTACTCTAAATCCCATGTGATGAATTTGATGACACGTTTATATCACAGCATTTATTTTTTACCACTGTCAACATGGATCTCATATTCAAAACCTCATTTAAGACATTAGTCCTTCTGTGTCTGATTTGCAGATGAAAAGAGGACATCGTGTGCAGACTTCAGAGACAGCTCCTTCATCCAAACCAAGGAGAAACTGTGTGTCTCGGTCAAAGCTATGTCTGCCCTCTATCTGTCAAAGGTGGCGCCTCAGGAACCATCACACAGCCTTGTAAAAGTGGTAAACATCTGTCCTACCCAATTATCTTAGAGACAATCTAAACACTTTAGGGCACGACAGAAGAATAAAGTACAAATGTGTTTGAGCAGTTATATCTTTAACAGTATAATATAGTCTTATGTTTCATACATTTGTTAAATTATGAGATTTCATTACAGCCACACTATTACTACTAACAATTTATTTAGAAAGATACAAGATTATTGGACAAAAAATGCTAAATGTAATAAAAATGTTGTTTTATCGGTGGTGCACTGTGGAGAGAGGAATGATGACAAAACAGCAAAAATAGAATCTGGATTGTGCTGTTTTCTTCTACGAGTACGAATATCTAGTCTACCTGAGTAGTTACACCATGGCAATATCTTTCATACATTTAGCCGTTCACTTTGACAATTTTACATGACACACTGTACAGTGTAACACTGAACTATATCATGTAATGATGACTGAGTATATTCTGTTAGGCAAGGTCACAACAACATTGGATGACTCAAGGTCAAATTGACCTGAATAATTATTGTTTCCCTCCAGGCAAAAGATCAGTCATCTGAATCTGGGAAAAGAGTCACACTAACCAAGGTAAGGCAGAATTTCATTTCATTTTGCATGATGGTGTGCATTGAACTTCCACTGTCATCATAACATAAACATCCTCATTATCATATTCCATATAGCTTAAGAACCAAAAATAAGATTGCTTTTCCCAAGAGTTGCAGTTTTGTTGTTGTCTTCAAAAGAAAGAAACAGATATCGGAGACCTTCACTATATTCTTTTATCTTAATCTATCATTGACGTTGCATTTGCTGGTTGCTTCGGAGTTCAACTAACCCACTGACTGGTGTGTGGAAAGCAAATCAACTGGCATGATTTGGAAGGTAACATATGGCTCTTGTTGCACGTGTGCACACTCTGGAGCATGGTTTTCACTGGATAGCTCATTCCTGTTACAAAGGACTCAATGATGAGAACATTACTTTGTTCTTCTAAGATGGCTGAAGACTCCCAAGAAAAGAAAGACGATCTCCCTCCACCACATTTATCCAGACATCAGCCAGGACCAGAAGACGTCCATGGGGCACATTTCCAACAATCTATTCCTGCCCAACTTTCCAAAGAAGAGTTATACCAGCAGCGGCAGAAATGTGAGCTGAGAAGACTCCTGAAGCACACCCACCCAGAGCTGAAGATGTTGGATGAAGTGGTGGATGAGGAGCTTGCTGAGGTTTTGAGCTCAGAGCCTGGGGTGACAGCTGGTGAAACTGGATATGAGGGAGAAGTCCTCTCAAGACGCTTGATATTTGAGAACTGTGCCTTGAGTAACAAAACATCTCCTTACAGCCCCAAGATGCACATGGCAGATGGAGCAGTGGATGGAGGGGATGTCAGTAAAACATCAGCTGTGTTTGAGAAGCATGAGCAGAGGCCATGTAATCAATGTGTTAAAGGGATCATGGAGGATGACAAAACACTTGGTTGTAGTCCAGACCCTAACAGAGAGTGTGATGAGGAGATAAGAATAGACGTTCATGCTACCAGGAGGATATTTGAGAGTCAGTCTGTGAAAACATCAAGGCCAAATCCAGATAATAAGTTCCAAGGGAAAGTTTCTATTTGTAGAGATGAGACAGGGCCAGTCCAAAAACAGTTTGAAATGTGTAGCAAAGAAAATCTACACAGTGAAAATAAAAGCAATGCGTGTGCCAAAAGTCTTGGTTTGACAGATGAGCCCCATAAACGAGAGCCAAGTATTGATGTTGTTGGTCAAAGCACTGAAAGTAAATTTCCTGTTGGGGAAGAAGTTTATTCTGGTCAAGCTGCGTTTGAGGATGACCCTACAAGTCTTTCAGGTGCAGCAGAATCTGAGGAAATGATAAAAACAAGTGCAGGTCTTTTCAAAAACAACCCGTTTATCTCAACAAACATAGAAAGAGAAAATTCCTATATGCATACATCAAAATCCCAAATCCTAGCAAATCCCAGTGGGGCCCCTGAGGACTATCTGATAATTAATGTCAAGAACAGAGCCCATCTGTTTGAATCAATGCCATTTGACAAAATCAGGCATCAGAACAAGGACGAAATTGAGACATTGGTGGAGAACATTAAGGAAACATTGAATACCCTATATCACATTAATGCTGTACATTCAGATGGCTCGATCATTGAGGTGAATGAGACAATGATAGCTAAAAAGGCTAAATTTACACTATCAGAGAGTGGGCCTGAGATAAAATATGATGAGGTGGCTGAAGGCGGTGCACAAAACTTCATACTCCAGTTGCTACCACGGACAAAATTAAAGCCTCAGATCACTTACTTAAAGGAGGACAGTAAAGGAATTATGGAGGCCACAGTGGTGAGTGTACCTGTGCACCAACGTCAGTTCACTACCAGCCAAGACACAGAGGTTAAAACTGCCAATGTGGTTCAGCTTGTTGAGGATATTCTCAATCAAGATAACTCTCTGAGGAAAGGAGTGATCATTCAGGAGGATGCCAACAAATGTGCTGAAGTCATCGTTTACTCCCTCTACAATTACTTTGATGAGGAAGATGTGAAAAGTTACAGTGCTCCACAAGGGCATGCTGTGGAGAATGATGAACCAGAAACAGAGAAAATTGATATTAATAAAACAGAAAATCAAGGACTAAGAAAAGGCATCATTGAATCAACCATAAGCTGTCTTCTAGAAAGTTCTCAAGACCAAACCTGCACAGGATCAATCAGGCCTGATGTCTCAGTGAAAGGGAATGTGAAACTGTTTAAGAGTTGTATTGAAAAGGGAGATTTGGAATATTTGAAAACTCTTCAAGCTGAGCCAACAGTGGAAGAACAAGAACTCACTCCAAGCCAAACTGTGGCTGAACAAAGCACAAAGCCCGATCATGAAGTGAGAGGTGATCAATCAGACGAGAGTTCTTCTGAGTGGATCCCAGTGGATGTGAAGAGACTGAAACGCATGTTCTCTGGAGATCAAACACAAAATCAAGAAAAGCAAATTGTCCATGAAAACTATGCCCAATCCACCACCATTTCTCATGCAGGTCAAATTGTTCCACCTAGAAAGAGCCAGTCCCCTAGGGAATGCAGTGCTGGAGCACTCAACCATGGGCAAAGCAAAAATACCTTTTGGGAGCATGGTGATCAAGCACAAGAGGAAGTGTGTAACTTCACAGTTGCACCACAGGGGTCTTGTCAACATCTGGAGACACTTGATGATGACAGGGTCCATCAAGCTGAATTAGTTCAGGTGGTAGATGACAATGACGAAATCTCAAACCTCCAAAATGCAATCCATTGCCTCCAACAGGCTACAATTGAGGCCAAATCTTTGTATGACTCATCAAAAAACAAACAGAAATGTCTTGTTCAAGAATCTTCCCAGGAACCCATGGTCTCCGAATTACATCAAGAAAATGTGCACCAAAAAGTGGACATATGCACTGAGGCAAGGTGGGATGACGTTCCATTCAACTTCACTTCAGAAGATAAATCAGACCACCAACATGAAAATACAGAGACATGCAATCCAGACACTAATTCTGAAGAAGTGCGAACTACTGAGACCTGCAGGAAAAAGGATCAAAAAGACACAGATTTGGTCCAGCAACACTTTGAGGCTATGGTTGATAGTTCAGAAAAAACACCTCCACAACAACAGGAAGAGGAAGTTGTTTTTCATGGTAAACTTCAAGCAGCTTTGGATTCCTTGGGGAGATCCAACATTAATGTTACAAGGGGAGATTTCAAAGCAGCTATGATATATAGAAACTCTTCCAGACCTCACAAAGAAAGATCTCAAAATGTGGATGTGGCATCTGTTCAAAACCCAATTATTGAGGAGTTTTGTCCTGTGACTGAATCCAGATCAATTCAGGTACCACTTAGAAAAGAGGTCTCCAAGGAGGACGTGAATGCAGCAGACGCAGCGCCTCAAAGCCAAAGTGAAACCCTAAATAAACCAGCTACAAGTACTCTCCCAGAGAAGAGCAAAAGGCCTGTTGGTTCAAAACCAGCCCTCCCACCTAAACCGGAGCATCTGAAAGCAAAACAAAGAGATAATCAATCAACAAACACAAAGAATCCGGAGGCAACCCAAACAAATACGATAAGACCTGAAATAAAAAAGCAATCCAAAGAAGAAACTGTTGCTCAACCACTGACAACATCAGTGTCATGTAAGGATGAACATATGAAAGACCCATCCAAAATTAACAGTGGTGCAGACTCAGAGCCACATTCAGTAAATCATGAAGGTGAAACTACTCAGATCTCGAAAAAATGTAATATAAGAGATCAAGGCCAAGGGTCAATTGATAATGCAGACAAGAATACTTTTAAACCACAGGAGATAAATGCCACAGCAAGAGTGGAGAAACCACTGGAAAAGCCCACTGTCAATGAGAATATGAATGAAACAGATGAAAGTCATGTAGATTTTCATGGAGCATGCCAGAAATTTGGAGGTAAAAAGGCATTTTCAGTGAAGAATGCCCCAGTAAAGCCAAAGAGAGTAAAAATTGCCCAGCCTGACAACATAAACACACAAGGTACATCTGGAGATAATAATTCAACTATTCTCACACATGCAGATTCAAAACCACAACTGACTATAACTGGTCCATCCTACAATGGTGCAGACACCAGAGGACAAACTGCTGACAGCAAAGACAAGCACAAGAGAGATATGATACAAGAAAGCAAAGTTGAGATGAGGGAAAAAAAAGGACGAACCGAGACAGAGGACGAGCGCCGACAGCGGCTGTCAGTTCACATGGATGAGATCATGAGGGGGAACATAACAGCAGCCATGGAAATTTTTGACAACTTGCGAAAGCAGGAGGAACTGCAGAGCATTCTCAGTCATGTTGAAGAAATTGAACGGGACACAAGCGAGGTTGATGTGAGGTCTCTGAGGAGAGTATTTGAGAACGTCCCTGACTGGGTTGTCAGCTCCAACAAAATGAAACAAAAAAAGGTAAAAGTGGAACCCAGAGAGGAAAAGTCACTATTGAAGGATGACCCTGAAAGTAAGTCCTCCATGGCACATGTTTTTGGAGATCTCGAGAGAGCAAGTGAGGAAATCATAAATCTAAAAGAGCAGACCTTAGCCAGACTTATGGACATAGAAGAAGCCATAAAGAAGGCTCTTTATTCTGTCTCTACACTGAAATCTGACTCAGATATTGCAGGTTTATCATGCCTGTTCAAAGAGTCCTTAGGAGCAGCACAAGGATCCACATCCTCTGGTAATATTTGTAAAATTAGCATCGGGTCAAGCAGAACAAAATCACCACAGACACAAGAAAGTGCTACCACAAAGGGAAACACAGCTCTCCAAGCTGGGCAAAGTGTCTCTGCAAAACAACAAGCAAGTCCCCCATCTTCACCTGCCTTCATCTCCATACAGTCAGCTGCTAGAAAGACAGATAAAACAGAATTGGTGCCCCCGGAGACCACAATCTGCCCAACGTGTCAACAAAGCCCAAAGTCAGAGGAGAAATTCCGGACAACAAAGACCCTGACGTGCAACAGCCCTGCTCAAAACAGAAAGAGGGACCCCAGAAAAGGAGGTCAAAAACAATCCACTAACAGTCCACTTAACCCTAAACGAGAGCTCAGTGTACTTGAGGTGAAGACTGACCATGAGGGCAACAGTATCATAGGAACCAAAACAGTCACAGAGAACTACGAGCGGACCGATAACTTTGGTAATCGGTTTTACTCATCCAAAACTTCCAAAGTTGTCACTACCCAGCCAGAAACCACAACAACATCCACAGGTCAGATAGTGGTCAGTCCAGCTACATATCAGGTCACAACATATCCAGAAGTTCGGCTGCCGATCAATCAGAAACCATAAATCATTCACAGACAGGAGGAAGTTAGTCACTGTATAGCTAAGTCTGGGCAGTGTCTCTATGACAAAGTTGTCATGTAAATAATTTTACTAGCTAAGATATTAATTATGTCGTTAATCATTGTTTTTTTGTTTATTCATAAGAGGATGCCATTGGTTTAAGATGTTCTTATTTATGCTTGAGGATTTATTTTTTAAGCGTGTTTTCTTTCAAGCTGTTTTTGACTTATATTTGAAATTAAATACAAATTTTTGGTTTTAATTTATGTCTTTGTGTTTGTTGTTATCAACGAATCTTTTTGGTTTCATCAAGCTCAAAATCTAACTTTTCTCATCAGTTTCAACCAACTTGTCAAGAGATGTGCTCTGCCTGCCTGAAGCCAGTTTATCCAATGGAAAAAATAACTGCAGACAAATACATTTTTCACAAAACGTGCTTCTGCTGCAAACAGTGCAAGAAAAAATTAAGGTGAGATACTGCAGTATTCTACAAGAAAATCAACTATATTTATAGATGAATTCTCAATATTTGACTTATTTCTTGTTCTTATTTCATATTGGCCTGAATATAAATATATTTGTCAGCTGACCTCCCTCCTATGCAACAACAAATTATTAAGAGAACAATTATTAATAATAATATAATTTTGGTTGTCAGTACAATTACCAAGGACACTCCATGACTCCCAACACCAAACTTGATACCACAGCACAAAACAGAAAACAGAAGAGGCTAACACATACACACATGCACACACCTCCATGTAGCCTGCCTGCAAGCAATAGTTTAAATTGACTCACTAGGTGACAGACCCACGGTGTAAAAATATTTATGAAAAAAGTGAACTGTCATGACTGTAGCCTGTTAATATCATGAGCTGCCAGTGCACAAGCTAACGTTAGCCTATGTGAAGGTTGTGGGTGGAGCACTGCTATAAAAGATGCCAGATACCGTCACAGTTCACAAACAGAAACAGTTAACATTTCAGGACGTGAACATGTTGTTCAAATAAAGTTGCCAACTGAAAGTCACTCACCCTGGATCCTGTGTGCTTAGATACTTCTGAGATGTTTCCTCCTTTCATTTGAAGTGCCTCCGTTTGCAAACTGGCTTTTTTTTTTTTTTTTAAAAAAAGTAGTTCCTGCTGATCCGCATCTTATGCAAAATATCTCCATGCACCAGTTTTGCTGTCCCCCCCCCCGCAAGATGTTGCGTTCCACTCCACCTGTTGTTGTTGTTGTGTACTTTGTTGCGCCTGCTTTCTTCTTCTCTTCCAGATTGTGGTCAGACTAGAGTACTGGTATGGTTATGGTGATAACGCTGCTCTCGTCAGTCCCGGCGCCTACAGTAGAAAATCAAATACCTCCCCTGTTGAGAGCTAAGCTAAATAATGCAACACTTTTTCTTAAGATATAGACACACTTCATTCATGGAGAACACTTGCAATTTAATGCAGCCCCGATTTTTGAGCACACTTACAAGAAATATTTTATATTTGGGCCAATACCTACTACAGACAATGAATTGATTCATTGATTTATTGGTTAATTGATTATATTTAACAGAAGCCATGCTTTTTATAGAGAATTGAAGAGATAGAAATGACCAACTTTACAGCTTTAACAAGAGACATTCTGATCAAACACAGGTGTAAACAGTGACATTGTTAACTTCTGCATTGTATTGTAATAATCTAACTGCTGAACCAGAGACATCATCTACATCATTAACTTACAAAACTGTGAACCCTACAAATCAGTCACACTACAAGAATACCCTTTTTTCCTCCAGCAAAACATGCTAATTAATTTGCACTGTAATTGGCGTATTGTGTTCATTTGTAGCATGTCCAATTATGCACCTTTGCGTGGGGAATTCTACTGCATATTTCACTACCAACAACTGTTCAGAAGAAAAGGGAATTATGATGAGGGCTTTGGACACGTTCAACACAAGAACCAATGGCTTCTGAGGAATACTGCTGAGGTGGCGCATGATGAGTCTGAAGCATAAACATGCAGTGTCAGTGTGAGTATCAGTAAGCAAGGCAAGATTATCTTGATGATGTTTATTTATCGTTTTCATGATTTATCATTATAGTTGCTTTTCACAGTTAAAACTGTATTGTGTGTCTGTCCTCAGCTAATGAGATGGTGACTGTAACAACATGAAAAGTCTTCTTGAAGATGTGTCTGAGGCACCGTGCGATGTTTCAGCTGTCCAGATTTTACAGGGTGTTCATCTATATAATGGTAATAATTGACAATGTGTTGCTACATAACCCACAATTTAATTGCAACAGTGGCTTAATCATTGTAAGAAACTGTGCAGCGTAAGTATGACAGATGCTGACACATGTAGTTGTCTTCATTCATTCCATTTTGTTAAATGAATTGCTTTTTGTAATACAACCAACATAATCCTTTTAATGGATTATAAGTAAAATTAAAAACCAGGTTTTTAAATATCATTTGAACAAGGATAACAAAGATGGATCAGAAATTAAAATGATTTTAACAACACATATTGTCCCTTGTGTAGAGAGTGCTCATGGACTGATCTTCCAATATAAGCACGCCCAAATCATGAATTCATCAGATCGTGAGTCAGACCAAATTAACCTTAAAACCATTCCTGAAAAAGTGTAAGATAATATTGTACATGTGATGAACCATTATAGTGAACGATAAAGGTCCTCCCTTGTGATGCAAATAGGTACTTAGTGAAAGAAAGGAAGGAACACTTTAATTCATTAAACAGATCCAATTCTTAGCTCCAGTTTTCCAGCTTTCCAACTGTAATTATTCCGACAGTAAAATATATATATATATATATATATATATATATAATTATATTTTTATATATATTTGAGTGTTGATAAAAACGGCTTTTCAGTTTATGTTCCTCATGTACTTGTCCAGCATGGACTCAGCAGTTGCCTGATAGCCCACCCTCTGATTTTCTGAAGTAAAAAACAAGCAGGATTATTGCATATAATTACATACACTTAAATAATACATGTGATTTATCTTTAAAATCATATCATACTTAAGTATTTTACACTCAAAAATAAGATGATTATTTCATATAATGTCTTTTCCTTATCAGAATGAAGCACAGTTTGGAGGCAATGCCATGCAGATTTTATTATTGTAATGATTCATCCATCCGCTTTTGCAGTAATCTGGGTTCAAAAGATTCACCAGCTCGCTTGAGTTTGTTGTTGTGCTTTGGTTTCAGTGTTGCAGGTCCCTCAAACAGCAGTAAACAGAAACCTCCAGAAGCAGTGGGGATGATGCCATATATCAGCATATGGTGTAATGGTAGACAGTCAGGATGCACACAAGCACACATGGAGTTTAGACTGTAACCATGCTGCCTGCAGGAATATATAATGCATTCACCAGGAATCTCTTGCTAATTTTTAATCATTAACATGTATTTTTACCATGTGTGTGTTAACTATAGTAAGGGAGATTCTTTTGTATAGACCATCAGTAAGACAGAAGGGCATTACCTAAAGATGGTGGGCTGTTACTTGCTTGACAGAATTGGATGAAACTGTCAAAACGACAGAGACTTGACCATAACAACTGTGTTCATCCTAATGACAACAGCAGTTGCAGAGAAAACCATACAACTGTTGGATGGGAAAGCAACACCCACACCAAACAACAGTACAAGAAAGAAACAAAGTAGGATTTCCTACAAGGAGAGAAGAGAAGAATTAGAACCGAAGGACACAAAAGATGAAGTCTATTAGTTCTTTGTCCATCTATGTTGTGCGTGGTGTAACAGTCAGGCTTTGAGGATTGCTTAGTCAATCCCCCACTTTGGTCCAGGCTGAAATACTGGATCTCAACAATGATCTGATGGATTGCATTGGAATTTGGTTGGCATTCAAATTAACTTCTGATGAGTTTGATGATTCATCAACTTCTCCCAGAGAGCCACCGGCAGGCCGAAATTTAAATTTGATCCAATGCTTTGGTTTATGACCTGGAAAACTAATAACATGCTCATCAGCCTCAGAGATAATTAGTAGGCTAAGTATTAGCATGCTAACCTGGTAAACATGATAAGTTTACCTGTTAAACATCATCATGTTAGCATTTAGCTCAAAGCTAGCTGTGACTAAGTGCAGCCTCACAGAGCCATTAGCACGGCAGTTGCTATTTCTAGTCATTGCATCAACTTCATTAATATTTCATATTAAACTTTAAGGGCTTTTTTTTTTTTTTTAAATTAGATTCTTCTGTTTTTTCTTTTCAATGTAGTGACACCCCTGAAGTCTCATAAAGTCTGTTTTAGATCAAGTATAATAAAATGACCATTTACCATAGAAGAAAATCACATAAAGTCTCTCACAGAAAATGTAGGGCGTGAGCAGATTTGTGAAGGGTTTGTATCTGTCAGAAAATGTTTGGATTGACTGTCTGCTAAACACCTCTGATCAAGGACCTAGTGAGGAGTTTTTATCTGGTCTGTCTTTTCTTGTATTTAACTTAATAAACACAACCAATTGTGTGAATAAATCAAATTCTAATAAAGTTCCAGCTTCATCTTTGACAAAGTGTAACTTTAATCCAACTGTTTTACCATTGTTAAACACTGACTGATTACTTGTGCAGTATACAACACAATCAGTTAAAGCTACAAAAAAATAACTTTAGTAACTTTAGTTACCTGATGATAAATAAGAAAAGAGACACGTTATGAACTGAATATGGTTTTAGAACAAATTACAAAAAAAGTCAAGTGCAATAAAAAATCATTTTAAAAAAATGGTTTAATTTGAATTTTGAATGCGTTGTTCAAGATCAGGAACTCACAACAAACAAGTGTATATCTGACACACAAATGCAAAATTCAATGTGCATAAAAAATCCAGTTATCAAATAATCCAAACCTCTGTAACAAAACATGAGTCAGTTATAGCTGTTTAAGACTGAACTGCACAATAATAGACACTGTTACTGGGTATCAAGAAGTGCTGGTATTGCAATGCATAACATGTGTATTGGTTTTATCTATGTTTTTTATCATTTGTTTCTTTTAAACAAGCATGAGCAATTCCAGATGAAATAATAAACATCCTTTGACCAGGATGAAGCACTGAAATGTGTAAGAAAGCTCCTCTTTTACAGTGTCAGTGTTTTTGACCACATGAGGCCAGAACTCCACAACAACAACATCACACACACATTTGACATATTAAAGATGATATGTTGCCATTACCTATTTACACATCCAGCAGACACAGAGAAACATTAGCTAAGATTGTGTTTCTGGATGCCTAATGAATGTAAATCCAATCTACCGACTTCTGAGAAAAATATCTGGGACTTTAGCTGCTAATTGCTCCACTATGCTCAATTTGCAGCTCGAAGATGAAGAAAAGTGACAACAAATTATCTTCTTATTCCCATTTTCCATAATATTCTACAGCTGGCTCATAGCAAATGAAATACACAGAAAAGATGAACACACATACTGTCCATTAATCAGCAGTTAAACTGTGAGAAAAACACATAGCAAATATGGTATACATATAAAATTTTTAATGTGTACAAATTCCAGTTATCAACAATAGCAAAACAATTTTTTAACAGATTGTAACAACAAAAAATAAAATTTTAATGTTAAATATGAAACATAACAGTTAAACATGATTCATTTACGGCTTTACATTTCAGTTAACTGCATACTAACAAATTTCTGTTACCACTGTATCAGTTGAGAGGGAGCACACAACTCCTCTTGATATGAAAAGACTGTGAAAACCATCGTGTTCATATAAATTACATCTTTGTGCTCTTTCCTGCAGTGGCCTCTTTAGTGACAGGTCCCGCCTCAATCCCGCTGTCAGGTTTACTGAAATTTAAAAAAAAAAAGATTATATACAATTGCTTTGATTTTCTTGTAAGAGAAATTAGATCTCTGTTGTGAAAGGGTCCATCAGCTCACCTGACTTCAGCGTGGTCCTGGAGTTCAACATTACGGGTTTCAGGCAGTAGTAAACAGAAGCCTCCAGCAACAATGGGGATGATGCCATATATGAGCATGGGGATGGTGTAATGGTAGACGTCCAGGAGTCGGATCAGTGGAGCGAGGATGCCCGCCACACGAGCACACATGGAGTTCAGACCTACTCCATTCTGCCTACATGTATAGACAATGAGCTCGTCAGCAAACTCATAGCAAGTAATATAACCAAGCATTTCTGCTTATATGATGTTTCACCTCTGGGACATTACCTACCTTACCTTAAAATGGTAGGGTATAGTTCTGCAGTATAAACATAGACTGTGGAGAAACTTGCTGTTGCAGCGAATTTTCCGAGTACAGCTATGACGGTTATCACTACAGGAAGATCTGATGGACGAATAATAAATCAGACAAAAACACCTTTGTAGAGACAAATAGATTACATTTACAGTATGTTTTCTCAGAATGCAAAACATGTTTTAGGGTTAGAGGATACCACTGAATGTAGCAAGGATCACAAGGCAAAGAATAAAATCCCTGCTTGACATGTTAATTTTTGCTCTTTCTTAAAAATTCTTAAATCTTTTTATAAGATTGTGATTTGTCCTATTTTTCAATAGTCAGTTAAAGATATGTTCTAGACAGATTACAACAAATTCCTATTATTTTGTAACACATTACCCTTTGGAATAGCAAGTATCCCAAGACAAGCAGACCCTCCAAAAAATAGCATCCCTGCTTGACATATTCTCCTCCCAAAGCGCTGGAGAAGAGGCAAACTGCCCACACGTGCAGGGATTTCCACTACGCCAAAGATGAACTGCGTGAGGTAGATATCCAGACCAAAATTGCCAACATTCAGGCTCAGTCCATAGTACATAAGACTTGTTCCAAACCTATGAAGTGGAAGAGATAACTTCAGTGCCACCACAACTGTATGGTAGATGTGACAGCAGGTTGGGGTTGAAATAAATACTCACCAGATGAAGCTCATCACGAGAGCACGTTTTCTCAGATATGATATCCTGAAGATGTCCAACATGTTTCCTTTTCTGGATGTACCCTCAACCTCCAGCTGAATAATTTAGGAGCATTTTTAGTGGGTGTATATTTATTTCAGTGCTTTTTTTGTGTGTGTGTGAGTGTTTGAGCTTGCTCACCTTGTCCAGCAGGTCTTCTGGGACCTTCCTCCCATTCACCCTAGCTGCCCTCCGGATCTCCTTTATGGCTTCCTTCTTCTTGCCCTGGGTGAGGAGCCAGCGAGCTGACTCTGGAAGAATCCTAGTTGAAATATAGGTCCATGATCACAAACTCAAATATATACTTCTATTTTTTCTGTGGCTACAATTTTAGAAATAAGCATCTAATTTGGCATATGAGGCTGCTGACCAGTAAAATATTCCAAGGACAAGGACAAGAGGACTGAAGAGCACGAACTGCAGGATCCTCCAGTTACGGACCAGATAGGCGACGCCAGACAGCAACATCAGTCCAAGAGGGAAAAAAGAGTGGCAGATAATAGTGCAGAGAGCAAACTTGGAAGAATCACTCCACTCTCCACCTTCAAAGAAATACAGCAAATAAGACAGAAAATGAATTATTTCTGCTTTTCTATGTGATGTTTTCGTATGTGTGTGTGTAATGAAAACTGCATGCAACATAGATCACAATATGACACATCTGCAATCTAAAATGCAATCAGATCAACAGTCTGAGGCCCCACAGGATTATTTTCAATGTACAATATGTGCTGTAAATTGCAGCTGATATGCATTGCAACCCGGCAGGCGAAGAATCAACCATTCAGTGACTCACAGGTGTATTTTACAAGTAACTCTCTTGGTGTGCACTCTGCTTTGCTAAACACAGGCACTTTGTTTTGCTTATTAAAGCATAATTGGGTCGGTCTTTGCCTGGGGCAAGATGTGAAATCACAGATTTTAATACGTTTCCTGAGTTTGACCTGAAGTTCGTCATGTGGTTCACATGCAAAGGTTGTCTCATATATAAATGGTCAAGTCCTTGTGCATTAGGGCAAAGTTTATCACTGTAAATACTACTATTTGGACAGCAGCACAATTGCATTTTCCCAGACTCTGATTTTTCAAACTTGTGTTTTGACGTTCAGTTTAAGTTCACTGTATCATCAGCATCTGATTTATTAGTGCCTTTAATGTTGGCACCCCGTGGTGGTAGAACCACAAATTACAGCTATGAGGCCAGTGAAATATTATGCCATTAAGTTTCAGTTATGAAGATTGTACTTACCTATCACAAATGCATTAGCAATAATGCCAGAAATTGAGATGCCAGCGAAAAATTTGAGAACTATATAAACATAGATGTTGGGTGAGAAAGCAGCACTGACACCAAACAACAGTAGGAGAAGGTGTGAAAGCAGGACCACAAAGCGTCGACCAAACCTACACGAAGAAGAGAGCTATTATTCACTTTGTGTATAAAATATTTATATTTGAATGCAGAATCATTTCTAGTCTTCAAATGTTGCCAAATGAATATTAGCTTGTATTTAATTCTCTTTAAAATCTCTATATACATCTGTCAAAAGAAAAACCTCTTATTTCTTTTCCTTTTTGTTTGTGTCATGTTGCCCAAATAAGTCTATAGGCAGATATGAGATGATACTGACAGATGAACTGTATACATCCCAGAAAAATGTCTCATTTACAAGGTAAGCATGCTGGCCCAGCATGAAGCTACTTGTCAGCTTTTAATTGCAATTAATTTCCAGTTTAATCAGGCTCTAATACCCAGTTGCATTAGAATGGTGGTCTGTACCTGTCAGCCATCTGCCCTAACACAAATGCTCCAATCAGAAGACCGGCCATGTAGATGGACTGTGACGCCTCAATCAAACTGCTCCTGTCACACACCAGGTCGAACTGATGACAGGAAGGAAAAAGAAATTAGTAAAAAAGGGAGATGGAGACCTGGACCTTAACGTTGGTGGTGGTCTCCAGTCCAAGTTTTACAGGTTTTCAAATCTTGTCATTAATGATTCAGCTGCTATAGAGCAGGGCATGCTTATAGTCTGAGCTTCTCTTGAGTGGGTGTGAATCAGTTTATTATTTTTCCTCATCTTATCATTACAATTAGTGTACATTAAGTTGGTTGACTTGAATTTTTGGGTGCTTTATGTTTTGACATTATGATGTGTAGTTTTATGTTTTTAATTGATCTGTGTTCTACTTTAATTCTTTTTTGATTTTCATTCATATGTCCAACAAATATATTTTGTGCTAAACCAGGATAAGAGGCAAGTGTCATTGCTAAATGCTATCAGATCGGTATGGTGGCTCGGAAAGGACTAAAAGTGAAAGTCAGCAAATCACAGATAGCACAGTACAGCAGCCACAGAACAAACATTAGCTTAATAAAATGGATTATCCCCTATGTTAACATTCCTATGAAAACAAATGATTTCTTATTAAATGAAGTGGTACAAAAAGAGATGTTCACACAGTTTTCCCCAACACTACTTTTTACTGTTCAGAGACTAAAGTACAGTACAGTCAATAGGACAGTGACTGTCTCTTACCTCTGTCACAATACTGGATGCACCTTTGGGTGCCTCAAAATCTGATCCATTTATGCATCTTGTTGTTGTGTTAATCCCATATGCTTCAATAGCTTCTAAATCCAAATCCACAGGTGTAAACATTTCACAGCTTTCATACTTTCCATCCTTGTTCACGGGGATGGTGAGATTTCTTTGTCTCTCAGCTGTCAGGTTGGGTCCTCGTTCCAAAATCCAGTCAGTGTTACAGTGATGTGGGAAGTTCATGCCAATAAAAACCTGACAAATCACATCAAAAGCTACAAAAATGCTGGGGATACATAACGCAGCAACTAAACGTTTCTGAAATAAACCAAACTCCCCAATCTCCTTCAGGATCTGCCCAAAGTTGCTCATGTTGCTCTCTGGATGTGTCAGAGTGCAGTGAGGGACAGAGACACGTCCAGCTTAAAGCAACCTCAAGCCACCAGCAATCAACTTGACTGTCGTCCTGCAAGTTAATGGTTAAACTAACAATCACGGTGCTTTTATGACGCACAAAGTTGCTAACAAACAGACTACCAAAGTATGAATATGTGACAGGCTGAAGTCCAGCTGTTGTGCAGCTGTTCAGTTCTGCAGCACGGGCCCAGTGTTTACTTGA
This sequence comes from Trachinotus anak, assembly GCF_046630095.1. Taxonomy (NCBI): domain Eukaryota; kingdom Metazoa; phylum Chordata; class Actinopteri; order Carangiformes; family Carangidae; genus Trachinotus; species Trachinotus anak. The sequence goes on from NW_027273860.1 coordinate 9,392,510, forward strand.
AGACTTTTGGACTTTAACATCATCTTTGTGCTCAGTAAAAATGTGTGAGCACGAGAGGGTGCAATAGCTCAAAATGCTTCAGGTGGAGCACTTTGTGTAATCACGTTACATAGTCAGATGGCTTTCTGTGGAGAGTTATGTTTGAGGCTCTTATGAGATTTGTCATTTTAAAAATGTTGCTCATTTTATGGATATAACAGACTGTTAGTAAGTAAGTAAGTTTGATTCATTCAGATGAAATCAAATCTACATGATCCTGCCTCCATAGCTACAGAGTAAAGGCCTTGATACAGTACCTGCTGCTACACGATGTACTTGTATAGTTAACCTTGCCAACTCTTACATTTTATGATTTCAGACTTTTCCTGTTTATCTCTAGAGCTCTACAACCTGTGGATGATTCCCTCAAGCGAAGCCTGCAGCATTGTGAACTTATGATTGCTGGTCTAAAAGTCTTATCAGGAACTTATCAGGATTGGTCATCAAAGTCTGAGTTGAGTGGACATTGAGTGGCCTTGATCTCCAAACCAGAAGCACCTCTCACAAACATGGAGTCAGAAATCTTACTAAGCAGAAAACACAACACTTATAAAAATCCATTTGCTCCAGTCACAAAACATCCTGGTTGGATTTTGCTTTCAGTAGCAACAGCTAAGACACTAAAAGTCACATTTTTTTTTTCATAGCATATCACATTTTTGAACGTTAGTCTTACTACTCCACAAAATGCTGCTGCAATATACACAGTCAAATATGTTAGAATAAATACCTGAAAGGTGTGAGCAAAGGCAGTGAAACTCACCACTAAAGAAACACAAGCTCACCTTGCTTTAACTTTGAGTAATGTTATCTTGGAGTAAAGTTTTAAACATCCAATCAGAACTAAAGGCAAGAAAGACATAGGGTAATTGCCGTTACTGGTTTGTAAGATGTTCTTTTCTAAGATATTGTGGGATTTCTGTTTATTTTAGTTTAAATTTCCACTTGGAGTGCCCCCATATCAAGTTCCTGAAAGCACTCCAGAAGTTCAATATAATACAGTATCTGCAAAGAACCCCTGGGTCATATGGAGTCCCACACAAGTATGATTGGATTAAATGTGTTTGGCCTCCAAAGTTAGCAAATTCGAGCTTTGTTAGGAGATGCAACTTGATCTAAGTGGTAGATTTGTTAAAGCACAGCTTCACCGATTTAACAGCCTTGAAAACCTATTTTCTCAATCAGCTTTTCATTGTTAGTGATGGGTTCCTAGATGAACACACTACTCTCTGACAATATTAGAACAGATTCTGTTATTTCACTTGAGAGAGTTATGTGAATGTAAATCTAAGGATAAAAAATATAACAGCTTTGAGCTTGACTCCACCATCACTGCTAGTTGGCGTGAATTGCATTCTGGGATACTTGGCAACCACAAGTAAACTCCCAAAGTATCCTTGATAAAACGGGCACAGCGAGAACATTTCTGCTTTCATAGGCTGTGACTGATGACCCTTCATACGTATGGAAAAGACCGCAGACTAGGAAAGGCTCGTGATGTCATGTACTTCCATGCACCAATCAGGATTCAGCAACATTTGAAACTGATGACAGCTGGTGTCCTGTCTGCTCACTGTCAATCAGATCTGATCAAACCACACCTTCACAGTCCTGATGATTATCTGAGTGTGGAAGCCTTTTAATAAGTAATACATAATAGTAGTTGCTTATTTAGCCACTGACATTTAATGTTTTTGAGAAAGTTGTTTGGGGGTTTTTAACATCAAGATTAGTTTATCCATCGTCTGTCAAGTACTACGCAGGATCTAAAAGATGTAAAGGTTTGGATATCTGTATCTGTGCTTCACCAAGTTGTATTATCTTTTTTTAAATTTTATCTCTTAAAATCCTTCAGCTTCTTAAAAGTGCATTACTAAATGGCTGGAGCACCTCTTTAATGTTTAGAAAGCAGAAAGTGGACATACGGACTTTCTCTGGATGAATGGGTTGTAAAAGGATAATTGCAGCCATGACGAAAGATAGCGAGGATAATTAACTTGAAGGCAGTGAGAGCAGAGGAACAAATACAGCTATAAAAACAGGTGTAGAATAACCATTACAATCTGAGAAAAATAACTTTTCTAACAGAACGATACAGCAACAGAATACATGGATGAGGGTGAAGACAAGACTGTATATAAAGTCAAAACGGCATAGTACCTAAAGTAGCTCTGGAGTCAGTTCAGTATACAGAGGTGATACTCGTGGTTCTCATTGTATCATTCATTTTATAAACAGGTGCTTATTTACAGGAGCAACTTATTTAAAATCACAGAAAATGATGTGCATTAAAAGAAAAACCAAAAAACAGAAAGTGCTAAGAAGAGGCTGATATGCTCATTCTTTATTGATTAAAAATAATCAAGAGGAACATGCTTTGAACTCCAAAACGATCAAAAATAGAGCAAATGAAAAGAATGAAAAAACTGAAAGGAGGTGGAAAATTCAAATATATTACAGCCTTGATGAGTTATTGCCTGGACAAAAGTGATTTTGTCGGTCATCTGTTTAGTTGCTCCAACTTTTTTTTTAGACTACATGAAAGCAGGAAAGAAGAGACTGTTGGAGAAGGGATGAGAACAAAGCCATTAGATCTTCAACTCCATTAGAAGCAGGGCTCAATCAATGCAACACACACATACAAACACACTTCCCTCAGGGCTAATAAACACCTATCCTGTCCCTGTCTGCTATCAGCTGCAGACTAAACCAGGAGAATGGCACCAAATACTGCAGTTCAGAAACTTAAGAGTAACATTGGGTTGCTGACTTTGCCGCTCCCCTTCGAGGAGAAGACAGGGTCGACACACCTGCGCATCTTTATTTCAGGTATCTTCACATGTAACAAGAACTACATTTCAAAGACACTGAAAATCTGAATCAAAACTTTGACGTTATGTCTGAAAAAAAAAAAAAAAAAAAAAAAAAAGATACACTTGGTCATTTTCAATTTAAGGCTAGCGTAAAATTTTACATGTTTAAAGTCAAAATACAAAGATTTCCTCTTAACATTTTATCTGCAAGCAAAAAATTCATTCAATATGGCATCTGGAGGGTTATGACATCACCACATCACCGAATTAAACAGTAAAACCTTACTGGCATTTCAGATCTACAGAATGGATCAGTGTGTTAAATGAACCTGCCACTGCCGCCGGTGCCAATCACTGTGAGATGCACATTCACCATCAAAAACATGTCATTAATGCACAAAAACATCCAGTGTGGCTGAGAGGATGTAACATATGTGCTGATAATGGCCTTTTTCATCCAAATCCAAAACACATTTCTGATCTTTCATAAGGTTTATAGCTGTCATCAAGTCATAGCTGAACTTTTCCAAAGCGGAGGATGTAAAATCTTCATCTTAGTCAAGTGATGATGCAGTTATATGACTTGAGACATGGGTTAAAATAACTATTGTAAACAGCCTCCACTTGGTTTTTAAGAGTTGGAGACAATTTTGCTCGTACGCAGCTAAAATTTGGGGAAATTTATGGTGGACAGGCATTAAACAGTGCATCAAGACAGCTGCGGCTCCACGGCAAAATAAATTCAAACTTTTCAAAAGGCAAAAAGTGTAAAGCTGGATTTTTTTTTTTTTTTTCCTTTTCATGAGTAAACGCAAATAAACGTCCTACATGACATACAGTAAGTGATAGTTTGTTCTGCAAAACGAGGGGAATTCAAAGCCAAATTTGCAGCGTCGTCGTCTTCCTTCATGCAGCGCTACAACCCACTATCGTGTCATAGGACAGAAAAAAGGCCAAGAGTGAAACACCCAGTATAAAAACAAATCAAAGCCAAATGTCATTATTTACATACTAGAGGTTAAATCAAGTACTCAATTTTCATCCACATAAACAAATATGCACTTAAGTCTTTTTTTTTTTTTTTTTTTTTTAAAGAATTTGAGAAACTGATTCCAAACAGACACAAACTAATTCCAACAGACACACATCTGCTCATACGACGTGTGGTTTCAGCTGCTGTCAAACATTTTACTTTACAACAATATTCAATGAATATTCATATCCAAAAGAAGCCACTCTTTAGAAAAAGGCCAATTTGGTTTTCTAAGAAGACTTCCTGATTTCATTCTACATCATGTTTGAGTTTTGAGTTTTGAGCACTATGGTAACACCAAAAAGACAAATTAGCTAATTTAACAGGTTGAATGAATTTTTTCTTGTGGTCTATTTCCCTAAATATTTAACTTTTATTATTGTGGCAGTTAGTTGACATTTTTATCAGATATCTTTTATCTAAATTTTTCCACCAGTCAATAAATCCTATGAAAAGACCAAAGCCAGCACTGAATTAATTCCACTAAAAAGAATTGTTAGCTAGAGCCTGATAGCTCGTTCCTCATGGGCTCCATTATTGTCAAAAACTATTAGAAACATATCAGTGAGACACATTGTTGCCCTGGCTGACATGTCCCTTCAAAACAATGAACAAGGGCATCGTATTATTCAGTCTATTCCACATACACTATTCTGATGCTGTGAAAATTCACAAGAGCACCAAATGTATATCATTCAACAGCTGAAAATAGTTCCCAACAAATGCATTATTTACTTCTCTTTGAGTAACTTCTGCTCAAAACTAAAGTGCCCAGGTACTTTATTTTGCTTTAAAAATAATGAAACTATCTAGTGGTGTGCATTTTTAAAGATCTAAATCCTCCTTAGGAACAAATGGGTTTGGAGCTTAAGGTCACATTAAGGAAGTTGGCAAGTTTTATCTTGGTCTTTTTGGTATTTGCTGCTGATGAGAAAAAAATATAGACTAAAACTTATCCTTTAAAGATCACCTACTGTTGGGAGTGTTCACATCTCTCTGAAAACGTCACCTGGCATTAAATTTTGCCACATAACATCAGAACTTACTGTGAGAGAATATTTCAGGTTGTATACCAAACTTAAATTTTAGTTTGGAGCTTACTTCTGTTTAAAATAAAGTGAAAAGTTTGTCATCAGCACTTGAAACCACTTTTGTACATAGTGCTCCATATGGTAACTGGGGACCTCCCCAAAACGTGCATTCAGTAGTTCTGCTGAATATAAGGCATTGTTACACTTATCAGGATTCAAGGGGTGTTAGTTCAGATTGTGCAAATGCATCACATATTAGAGAGAAAAAAATAACAGAATGAGGGAGACCAGGATGGGAAATGGAAACTGGTTGCTGTAGATACTTGCATCCTTCTATGTATACACTGTAAACTTTTTTTGAGTGATTCTCATACTGTACGTTCTGATACTTCAGCCGACCACCTAAGTCAACGAGGCAGCGTTGAATAATCCTATGGGTGACGAAACGGTACTGTTTTCTTTGGCAGTAGTGGTTTCTTTACAGCCATAGAAAGAAAAAAATGCATTAAACTATTTTTTTTTTTTTTAATTTTCACATTTTTTAGGCAAGTCACGGTCCCAGGTAGAACAACAGTTTAACTAATGCTGAGCTGAGCAAAGCCCATCAGTTTGACGTCATCTGGTATTTCAGATCCCTCAATTCCAGAGGCCTGTGAAAACAATGGGGAACAATTAAAAATGGTTAACAAAAACATGGGGGACACATTACAGTATTTACTTTAAGGCTATTATTATTACAAAACTATTACTGAAGTATCAAGAGAAACATTTTGATTTGAATTTAGTCAGCTTTATATCAGGGTTGTCTAAAAAGTCTGTAATTTGTCAAGAAAAGTCAGTTCATCAGTAATTTCCCATTTTTAGATTCATTAACTAATACAATAATACAACTATAATAAAATAGCTCATACTACAATGCTTGGAGATGTATGATTTCCTAAAAACAACTTGGTTTATACTTGAAATGTTGCACTCACCAGTTTGAAAGTGACATTTTTATTGGCTTGAGGCTCATCAACTATTTTCTGCAAATTTGCAGCAACTGCAAAGAAAAACTACGTTTCAGTCCAATAAAACCCACAATACAAATCTTGAACAATTTCACAAAATAACTGAAAACCTACAATGTGACAAAAATGTGAAACACTGGCCCAAAAATGTGACACACTGTACCTTTTGTGAGCAAGTTTCATTCACAAAAGGGTAAAAATGAGAAAGTCTCAACACCAAAAATGCTACTGTCGGTTTGATCCAATCAGCTGCTCAAGGAGGTGAAATGAATCCACAACCAGGAATGTTTCTCTTTCGTCAACTTTGACACACACAATTCGCTGCACTTGACCAACGGCCAGCTGTTTGGACAGTGCTGACCTATGTGGGAACAGAGAGCTGCAGAGTCCAAAATGAAGGAAGTTATCATAGCTTATTGGTTGTGTGTCACCATCCAGCTCACGAGTTCATGGGTAGGGCCACAGCAGCTCACCACTAACCCTGCGAGCAGTCACTGTCCTGCCAAGATTTGGGTTCCAACTATTTCGCATGGGCAAGCAAATGTCACTTTGTGGTGTGACTGCTGCTTTACAGAGCAGGTGACTTTACACTTTCACATGTAATGGAAGATCTTCCCCCGGACTGCAACTAGCAGCTGCTGGAGTGAGAGCATTTCTAACGAGAACTGAATTATAGCCAATAAAAGAAAAAGTACAAAGACCAAGTTCAAAGAATGAGAAACATGTTTTGTGACATGTTTTCAAAAATCACTCGGTCGTGCCACTTAAGGTACAATCTGCTTGCACCAGTGCTTCGTGCATGAGGCCTATGTGAGAAAATGTGTGCGTATTGTACTGTAGTCTGGCCTTTTTAAAAATAAAATCAAAAGACAAAGACAAAAGACAAAAGATTTTGAGCCTTCAGGTGAATATTCTGGGGGAAATAAATGAATGTTTTTTTAACCACTGACCTATTACTAAGTCCCTCCCATCCACCAGGCCTGCTGACACAAGCTCCTGCGACACACCATCTGCTGTGTCTGAAAATTCAGAGCATGAGAGACCGACTGTGACACATGGACCAAAACATTTTTTAAAAACAAATATTAACAAAGTGGCTTAATAAGTTCCACAACACTCTGGATCCTGATGCAACTGTCAAAATAGCTGGGATCTCTTATTGAGTAAATAGTACTCTGCTAAAGGACTGCTAAAAACCAAACAGAGCTGTGTTGCAGCCACTTCTGTTCTCAGTGCTGACAAATATTGAAATGAGCCAATTTTGATTCTGGTTTACAAGAGTTCAGTCCTCTGTGTATTTGTTTTTTGGGTTGCTGTGAAGGACAGCACTAAAACAATTTCACTAAAAAAGTATAAATTGTCAGTTTCTCTTACTGACTACCCAAAATGACACATCCTCAGCCAACAGGTCTTAACTTTAGGACATGTTTTAAACTACTTGGTGACACCAGCAAACAGAGGTTGGGCTTTGATTGATAAAACTGGCTCAAAAAAAAGAAGGCCCACTTACCCCTCCCTGGCATAAATTCAAAGCGGATGTCATTCAGCTCCTTCTTTGAATTTCTGCGGGGATGAAAGAAACAGAAGCTAGATCAGATGAGTTAACCTGATCATTCAGTGGTTGGTAAAACATAAGACTTATTTCATTCACCTGTAATTGCAATATACTGCATAAGTAGAGAGTAAAACAAAACAAAACCAGGGTATCAAGTACACAGGTGGTGAAACCTACACTGACAAATCACCTCTTTGTTAACCAGTTTTTATGTGATAATGTATAAACATACCTTAACCTTAATACCAAACTAATAGGAGCCTTAACGTCCCCTAAAGCAGTTGGAGCCTGTCAAATCACAGACAAAAACAATTAATATAAGTAGAATGAAAGCATAAAAATGATTAGCATATCTATAGGAGAAGAACAAGGAAGTAATATTGTACAAATGTATGGCCTTAAAATAGAAGCATATGATGGAAAACATTCTCTAAGGCAGGTCAGACTGACCTGTGTAGGAGCAGCAGCAGCAGCAGGTACACCTGGTGTGGGAGATGCAGCCTGGGCAGTGGATTGAGTGTTGACGGGTGTGGGCTGCAGTGGAACCTGGCCTGCAGCCTGAGGTAGTTCTGCCTGACCTGCGGCCATTGGCTGGGGTTGACTACTTAAGGGCTCCGGAGTCTGGAAAACCTAACGGAGAAATTTCACTATATCTTCATCATGCCTTCATGCCCCTGTACGGGTTTGATCAAAAGTGAATCAAATTATAATCTCAGTGTCCAGTCTACTCGACTGTGGAGAGTTTTTTGACACTCACCTCTGAATTCTGCGATCCCTCCTTCACTCTTGGTGACTGATAAAAACAGATGAGAGGAGATAAAACTCAGAGGAGGATTTCACTGTGACGCTTTTAGCGAAGCAAAAACCAGCACGCATGGATGCAAAGAACACACAGAAAGCAAGAGAGGTAAACAGATTAAAAATAGCTCACTCGTTTACTCGTCCCACTTAGTTTAACATGATTATCTCCTTTAAGGTGAATACAGTGATATACATACAGTGGGAACAGAGATACCACATGATGATACCTCAACTACCCGTGAAGTATTACTGCTGATGTGATTGGGCGATATGACAGTATTTAGTGAGACATTTTGCTACACAGTGTCTAGCAGGGTGGCTCTCCCTTCAATATTTCTGATGGTATTAGGCCTGATTCATCAGTGTGATGCAGTACAAATACATGTCACGTATTTAATTCAATGGATTAGCCAGAAAAGTGACAGTTTCTCAGTAAAATCACAAGAAAATTTACCAGAAAACTATGTAGAATACATTGCTATCAAGATATAAGATTATGTCTATAATTGAGTGGTAAACGAGTGAAGACACATATTCTGGAGTTTCATATTTCCTTCAAGTTTTAGATTTGAAAAGCTAAGAAGCAGAGTAAGTCAGAAGAAAGTCACACTGTTATACAGTCAAACAAAAAAGCTTAGGTCCAAATCAATCATAGCAACGTAGAGTCAGACAGAAGCCTTGCAGGCCCAAATGAAGACAAACTGACTTGACAGAGAGAATGTGATGTGGCGTCTGCTGTCTGATTCAGACAAAGCGACTGGTATTCAGGCTGTTACTGAGGAGACTGTGCTGCTCTTTACAGAACAGGCAGACACTACACAGGTACTCAGCCAGGCTTTAGAGTCTAAGAATATGAATCTTGTTCTTGGCAGAAGAGTTATCATTTCATGTTGTCGTGAAAAACATGGATTGCTTGTACTGCTGAGCATCAGTTCATTGGAGTTTTGAGATATAACTCCCGATAGAGCTGATGTCAGAAATTTAAGTTCAGTTTGCCAGCAAGTAGCCAGTAACAAAGCAGAATGAAAGCAGCAGAGATAGCCTACTGTCAAATTTGAATTCTTTGACTGTAATTAGATGAATCTGAAGATCACTTACGGTACTGATCAGTAATTTGCCTTGTATTGATTAAAAGTGATTTAGTCAGTATAAACAAAAAGTGATTTAGAAAGAGAAATAGAAATACAGATGGCTTCCAGGAAAGGGAACTCTCACTCCTTTGATTTTACTGCTCTCTCAAAGCAGAGCATCAATCTAGAGCATTAGACTTAAACAACTATAACTGAAGTCCTTCAAATTTACAGTAAATTATGAGGGTTAATTAAAAATGCAGTTAATTTACTGTCTGTAACAAAATATATCTTTTATATCTTATTCCTGATGGGCAGAACTAACCCATAAACTTTGCTATTTTCCAGTGAAAACCACATATTTTCTTCTTTCCCATGTGACAAAGTATCTTACTGTGTAAAAAGACGCCTACTGTACTGACTAATGGGTTCTGATGAGGTTAACTTGTGGGTCAAATTCCACTCGCATGTGATCTACAGCATGGGCAGATTTCAGCTCAGAAACGATGCAGCAAGCCTTTCCTTTCAACAAACCCATTGCATAACTTAGCCTGGTAATTGCTAGTTGTCTTCTGATAGGTTAGTGTGAAGTTATATAATGCTGGAACAAAGTCAGTACTATTAGGAGGATAAGAGCTTAAGCATGCACAGATTAACTCTGGGAAATCAATTTCATCTCTCCTACAAAGATATGTAAAGTGAATGTGTTTTTAACAAAAAGTCTAAATGAGACCTGACAATCTGGTTAATCAAAACTGACTAACTGGACACAGTTTACCCCTCATGTGTACAGCCCTCGCTCTAACAAAGGTTCTGCTCCACTCTCCACCTTCTTGTCTCCCTACAAGGTCTTTCCTGCCCTTTCCAAACTGTCACATGCTCCCTAGCTGACATGTGCGGAGAGTCCTTCCTTGTTAGGGGAATGCCATCTGTATTGTTGTGGCAAGTGAACAACCCTGGACGCAGGCAGCTCGAGTGGGTAGGAGAAGCGCACTTGTCGCCTGGGGGCGCTAACAGGCTTCACCTGCTGCTCCTTGGCCGTCAGACAGAACATACACACATACAGGGGAGACTCAGTGGAGAGACAAACATGCTACTGCACAGACATGAGAATGACAATTTAAACAAACAGAGTACAGCGATTAAAAGACAAGACATGTGGAGTGTAACAAACGTGTTAATGTGTGCACGTGAGGGGAAAAACTAACTGTAGGTTCATCTCACCCTTAAGGCAGCAACAGCTGCTTTGCCCTCTTCACTTTCTTCGTCCAGCTCATCATCACTCCATTCCCACTCACCATCCTCTGTTTTATGCAGCCGGCCACTGGAACCTGGCACGCGACGTACCTGACACACACACACACACACACACACACACACACACACACACACACACACACACACACACACACACACACACACACACACAAAACTGTCTTGTTAGCAATTAATTGACAATTTAATTGCATTTTGATATAACCACAGCTATTTAATAACATTGAAACTTTTGCGGTCTTACCTTTTTTGACCTCTCTGTTATTGTGGGCGCCCTCTGAAGTAACTTCTCATGTAAATACTCATGGTTCTGTCATGAGAGGCAAGAAATAAAAGGATGTCACTCCAAAATCCTCTATATCTGTTGATTCTGTTGTCTGATTAAGTCTTTATTCATGATTCAGAAATTTAACTGAGACTGTGCTCTGCTAAGACTCTTCTCTGTACTGCCCACCATACTGTCAAATGTGGGACTGAATTACTTTTAAGGCCTCACACAACTTGACTCCACCACACACCATGAGTGAGTTGCTGAGCCCATGTCACTCCACTTGGCCTCTCAGGTCATCAAAACAAGGGCTCCTGGTTATTCTCTGCTCAAAGTACAAGACTCACAGTGACTGAGCTTTTTCTGTTCTGGCTCCCAGGTTATCTTTATTCTCTTATTTATCTCTGTTTTGTAAGTCTGGTTTTCTAAAGTGCTGTATGAATTAAGTTTTACTGACTTTTCTTGTTACCAACAGATAGTGGCAAATAAGCATATCTGATTAGCAGTTTACCAATTCAAAGATCATATGTTTACTTGATAGCCAGTTAAATCAGAAGAGAAATATGTTCTACAACAGCGACAAAGCCTGCCCTCTGCTGTACATACAGAGTACTGGGTTCCAGCTGCTGACCAGGGTCATGTCCAGTAAACCAACCAGGTTGTATTTGGGCTGCGTAACATGCTGAGCCAGCACTCTAGTTGTTCCAGTTGCTAGGGCACTGGGCAGCCGGAGGCTGGAGTTAGACTGCTTATCCCTGCTTTTGTTAGAAACAGCTCTACACGGCCAATAATGAGAGGAATGCTGCAATGACCTCAGTTTGGGTCAGATACACTGACAAATTGAGCCAAGTGAGAAGTAGCCTGACTCACACAAAACACCTCAGGGAGAGAACCTTTATTGGTTTTTTCATCTCTTGATGCCCGATGTTTTTTCTCCTTTTCCAACATTAAACCCTCCTTCAGTCATTTCAAAACCTCTGGAGCTAAACAACAACCAACATATGGTCATTGAAAGCAATCAGATAAAGTGTAAACAGAGGCTAAACTGAGGCAATTTAGACACAATCGCTTCTGCGGGCTCAGACCTTTACTCATCAACCAGCTCGACCTGTGCGGTGCCTGAAACAGGGATGATGCTGACTCATTCTGTAACTGATTCGGTTTCAGGCCCAGAGGGAGCTCAAGCACCCACCTTTGCTTTCTGAAAGAATTTATGCTTCAACAGCTCTGACGATGTTGGCCTGGAAAACAGCAGAATAACAATGAATTAGTGCTGTTAATTTGTCTTTCACACTCCCTGTCATAGAAAAACTTGAGATATGTTTAATGGAACCACTGAAGCATAAAGGAACAAAGAGATTGTGATGAGCACAATAAAAGCAATTATATACTGCTTTGCTTAAAATGTGCTCAATTGAGTAAATCAGTGTCCACAACTGCACATGTCACATGCTTCTGTGATAAGCACATAATTAACATACTGCAGATGAAACAAAAACATTGACACCTTGCATTAAACATCTATTATAGCCACTGGAACATCTGCATCTACTGGAAGGCACTGACATGTTATATGAGACTTTATGTTAAGGCATTACAAGCAGCACCTTTTCTCTGGGTCCTTCTGTAGACACAAGGAGATCATCTTCCTGAAGGATTTGCCATATTTCTTCACCATCTCCTTATCTGTGATGCCGGTCTCCAGTTGGGGAGGGTCATTCTGCAGCGTCAGCATCAACACCTGAAGACACCAGGAACACTTTTACTCGTATGTCACAAGGGCACAAATCCATAGTGAGTCAAAGGAGCTGATTTTGCATTTGTTCTGCGTCATTAACTACAGTTAGTAGCTTTAGCTTTGTGTTCTGACCTTCATTGGCGGGTATTTGTGATAAGGTGCAGCCCCTGTGGCAAGCTCGATGGCTGTGATCCCAAAACTCCAAATATCTGCTTTGAAATCATAACCCCTCACCTGCAGAAACAGATCACATTCAGCTTTTATACATCAGCTCTTTCTTTGTCTTGTATTGGGATAAATGTTTAAAAAATAAAAAAACTAAAACATGAAGTTTGTTCACAGAAAAGTTGGTTTGATTCATTAAGAAAAAAGGAAAGAAAAGGAAAAAAAATTGTTTGTGAATTAGTCTTTTTCCAATGTGTAAGTTGTTTCTCCTGTCAAATCATACAAGCTTGGGTACCAGAGTCTTATTCTGTGGTTGGACAGATGATGAATTATGGCTTGAGGGCTCAAATTTCTAAAACAGTGCAAGTAAAAAAAAATGAAAGAAAAATGACTTTGTGACTTTCGTTGCCAGTCGATTTGAATGGCTGTTTTTGCCTGCTAAGATAAAGGACCGACCTGCTCCATGACCTCTGGGGCCATCCAGCATGGCGTTCCCACAAACGTCTTGCGCACTTTATTTCGAGTCATGTCACCACCTGTGGCTAGAAAGGCACTGACGCCGAAGTCTGAAGGAAGAAAAGAGAGAGGAAAAAAATGAGACAAACTCACAAAGGAAAAAAAGCAATAAGTCAATAATCACATTGTTGAGAGAATAAATTTTCCTCCACAGACTGGGCTTCCTGTGCATAAGTACGCTAAGATATTGGAACAGAGTCAACAGTCTAACGGGGTAAATGAGGCTGCAGGACAGGTGAGGGAAAACACTTCTTCACACCTAATTTGGGTCACTAGTGACAGGTGCTGGAAGGTGGTGTTGCCTTGTGGGTAAATACCTGCAATTTGCACTGAGCCATCGTCCCCAAGGAGAATGTTTCCAGCCTTAAGATCTCTGTGGAAGACAAGACAAGAATGTGTATGTTCAATAAATGCCTCTCACGAGGAGCTGTCAAAGATAAAGTGATAAAGTGTCTCATGTAGATTAAATGATAAACATAAAAAGTATAAACACCCTCAGTGTCACTGACTCAAAGCAAGTGTAGGATCCTGTCTTTACTTGATTGCTTCCTGATAACCTGTCAAAAACAATTGATTTTAAACATCTTGGTACAACACAGAGGCTTCACAGCTTTCACCTTTCTCACAGGCTGAGCTTTTTTAAAGACTTTATTAATGACACACACACACACACACACACACACACACACACACACACACACACACACACACACACACACACACACACAGCCTGTAGTTAATTTGTTCAACCCTGTTCAGCCTCCCCTGGTGGTGATAAGCGGATTCAACAGGGACAGCTGTCTGACTGCCTGTCTGCCTCCGTGCGCACTCGCACACACTGCCACACGGAGCAAATAGTGCCATCTCACCACCCAGACAGAGTTGTCATAGCAACAGACTTTCAGAGATAAAGTCGAAGGGTCAAGTGAAAGGCGAGGAAATAAAAAGTAAGGATGGCAGCGGTGTCACAGAGGACAACAGTCAGCTCTTTCTGCTGTCCAGCCTTTCAGGAAGTGAATGTACATTTTCAAAAGAGAATAATGAGAGAAAGACTTTGACAGGGCGAAGCCCCGAACATGGTCAGCCATTAAACTGACTTAAACGTCTTCTAACAGACTTTGTTTTTACAAATTACCCCCAGACAGATCTTAAAAATGCACTGACATGCAGACAAAAGATCCAAAAGAGATGCAGTCTCAACAGCTGAGCAGTTCTCCTTGCTACCAGATGGGGGTACTGGAGTAAAAAGCTTGCAGTTTCTGATGAGACATAAATGCTGTTGGATCATTCCAGGAAACAATGTGGTCTCAATGAATCTCAAAATAGACTGGTCTTCGGAGTACTGGTTTAGAGATGAAACATGACACAGCTTCCAAGAAACAAAGGCTCACTTTACCAGATTATTGGGTGGTGGGGGGCAAATGCTGCAAAGACTGTTTTGCTGCTGTGCTAAAACTTTCTCTGGATCTCTAAAAAAATCTGTTACCTGGGGACCTGAATGCTTCCTGAGGCCCTTGTTTTGTAGAAAAAAGTGAAGGAGGTGGAGTTGGCAGTTTGGATCAAGAACCCCTTCTCCTGCTGCTACAAGCCAGAAGTACAATCTTTACAAGTAACCTACTCAAGACTCACAAGGTGCTGAGAGCCGTAGAAGACACGACTGGATCCTCTAAAAGAGGAACAGTGGTTGTGTAAACGAGGGAAAGTATTTGGGGACTGCAGTCTTTACAAGCAGTCTATTCAAGACACACAATGTGCTGAGAGGACTCAAGAGCTTACAGGTCACAGTTCAGATGTTTGTCCAAAAGCTGCTGAATACTTGAGTGTAGAGGCCTCTTTCGCTAAGAGCGCTCCAGTAAAATACCACATAGCCAACAGATCTGGCCCTAACAAGGGTAGTGAGTGGCAAACAGTGAGCCACAGAAGACGAAATGGAGCATATGTGACATATTGGGACCATAGGTTGAAAACAGAAGATGGGGATTCCCACTGCAGGGTAAAAATGACTACTGGGATAGCAATAGTGTCCAGAAGCAGACTGGGATACTGAGATACAGGGTAGGATGTTAGGTGACTGTATCAGTGTCTTCTCTGACTGTGTTCGCAGTTATCAGCTCGGACAGAAAGAGCTGTCTGTGAACTACATGTGGCAAAACTTTGATGTGCCTTCGTGTCTAGACGAGTTCAATTACGTAACTGTCAGACTGGGGATGATGCAGAGGATGGGAAAGTGTGGATGAAAAACGGACATGACAGCCTTTGCTAGTGGCTTCAAAAAAAACCACAGTTAGAAATGTCTGCTGCCGTGCAGACGTCTGTCCTCCGCGGCTCCCCAGCTTGTCCCACTGTCACTTCGCTGCCCTCAGATAACCGCTCGGTGACATCAGGTCACGGTATCTTCCCCGTTCTTGCACTCACTACTTCTTCTTAATCAAGAACACGCTCGCCCTCTCCCTTGGGTGTTAGCACTTACAAAAGGTATGATTAACGTACTCAACGTAATTTGAGATGTTGCTTTTTAAGGATTAGAGTGGACCACCTGAGGCTGAAAGGAAAGTCTGGGAGTATCCTAAAATACATTTACTTGTTTACACAACCACTGTCCCTCTCTCAGAGGGTTCCGTCATGTCCTTTAACATTTGTGATTCAGGCTTAAGCACAAACTAAAGACGTACAGTATTTGAAGAATGTATTGCGGGTTCAGTCAAGGCCAATTACCCATTCTGGCCATATCACAAGATCTGCTAACTTGTCATCTCACTCCTTTCATTTTCCCAAGAAAAGTTGTAGCTGTAGGAATGTATTCTGCCTCTGCATCTGGAAACAGTTGCAAATGCAGAACTTATTGTGAGCGATCTTGATTTTGGACAGTAAAAGTCAATATCTGTCAAGACTAAGAGTCAGCAGCCAAGCTAGTGGCTCTGTGAAGCTGTACCTAGCTAAATACTACCATGCTCATAATGATAACATGCAGACGTTAAGCAGCTACAAGATTTACCATATTTGCCATCTTAGTTTAACATGTAAGCATGCTAACGTTAGCCAGTTAACATTGAACACAAAGTGAAGCACAGGCTGAAAGGAATGTCAGGTGCAATATTTAGCATTGGACAAATTTACATTTTGGCCTGAGAATGGTACTACAGGAAAAGTCATTCATTCATTCTGAAAGATTTCAGTCTGCACCCAAGTGCTGGATAAACCAAGCAATATCGCCATCTGTCGAGCTACTTTGCTAGCATGGCTAAAAAAATAAATGAATGATCAAGTCATCAGCAAACTTTTTTTAAGTCGTTAAATTAATAAATTAGTGAGTGACTTCATGGGTTCACATTGAGATGAGATTTATCTGAATGCATAGCTTAAAGCTATGAATCAGAGCCATGTTAGTTATTTCACTTCTCAATGTCTGTTCAGTTTGTAATCTCTGTGATTTAAGTACTATTTTATGCCGGATCTTCAATTTAATATGCTCCCCTCAGACAGCAGACGACTGATGAAGCTGCATCATTCACAAAAGAGCGATCGAGGCGATCTGATCGTGTCCCTCCTGCACTCATTCAAGGAGCACGGACGCTATGGTTCACTGCAGCAGATTGTAATGCTCTGAGAAAAAGTCTGCAGCGTGTAGACAGTCATTAACATTCACAGGAGAGGAAGAGGAGGAGGAGGGAGGAGGTGGTGACACAATGCACCATGCAAGTTCAAAGAAATACTGTAGCAGAGAAAAAAAAAAAGCCGTTAAAGGCCCGACTCCTACTAGTCATCCAGCCATATGCTTCAATGGCTTGAGCCTGAAGAATAACTGACACAACATGCATATTTCTTTGTGCTGAAGGACATTAACGCCTGTCAAAAATGTTGCCAGAAACAAGGAGGTTTTATGCAACCAAAAATTATCAAAAATTAAACGAGATATGTGAGGTCCGGTCACATTTATGACCTACTGAAACGACAGCCAGGCAGTAGTCAGGTGGGAGCAGTCAGGCCATGAAACTGTCAAGAGGATTTATCCTCCTCATCTGGCAGTCCTCACACCTTTCAGCTCCACCAGGTCACCTCCTGTGACATCACATCCTGGTGCCAGGCTCACAGTCCCCTCACAGGGCTGTAAAAAGAGGGTTTATGAAATGCCCCTTGGGTCTTCTGTGGAGATGAAATACCTCCTGTCTTTTAACCGTGCCCTTTTTGACCACACAAATATCTTCCCTTGTTGTATTTTGATGGCTTTTTCCATACCGCTGAATTGCTTTTTTTTTTTTCTAAACCAACTTTTTATTTCCTACTTTGTCAGTTTTGCTTTAATCCACAGCAGGAGCCTCCTAGAGGCAGCATAACTACAGCCATTACCTGATCTGTAGTAAACCACACACCGAGTAATTCCCATGTATTCTCAGAGGACATGAGGTTTCTGAGAACGAGTAAGAGCTCACCACAACTTTAAGATCACTTTCCAATAAATGACTTGCAGGCTGATCTTCTGGAATATCTAGACTCCAGACTAGACTGGTCTTCTTCTTCTGTCACGTGCATGGTGTCTACCTGCTGCCCAAGTTAGAGAACAAGTGTCACCTTTGAATCACTGACTTTCCAAGCTGCTGTGAACGTGGAGGTGGAGCACTTTGCTGTCTTGTGGTAAATGTCTCTGCTTGCGCCTACAGTCCAGGCTGCAAGACTCTAATTGCTTTTCTGCCATCCTGGGCTGGATGGAACATATCATGTGACACTTTCTCTCTCCTCTCCCTCCTTGTAGAGCCTCACCCCCTTGACTCTCTCCATCACCCCTGCCTTGAGGCTCTGACTCATATGATCCAGCTTACACATGAGGAACGCACAGAGCCATATGTGCGCGTTTTCGTCAGCAGACACTGATCAAATGATCGTGGCCTCTCCACTCTCAGCATGTCAATGATTTTCAGTGCTGAGAGATCACCTCACATTTTCTTTTTCATGAGTCACACCTCAGGGGCTGGGGTTGGACAGATGTGATAAATGGATGATCTATTAATGATTCTCTAATGTCTCTTTACTGAGAGCACAGAGTTGAAGGCAGGTTTAATTCAGGAAAAACATTTCCCTCTCTGTGGCACTGACCGATAACCCTATCACATTATGCTGGAAGTGGATTCTGAAATGCTGCAGCAGATCTATCACGGTGGACTTTCCTTTTAATTAACACAGTACTTTAATCAGTGTTTATGTAAATTCCTTATATATCTACCTACAGTTTCTATAGGATAAAGCAGTTTTCTAATGATCTGTTAGCTTCATCTGCATGGCTGAAGACAATATATCCCTCATCCAAGCCCACGGTTAAAGTCTTCAATCAAGCCTCTCTCTCTTTTTTTTTTTTCCTCATTGGCTTGCTCCTCTGAAAGCTGCTCAGCACTTAACCGAGCCAAAAAGCTATGCATTATTTACACATGTAGCCTGTCCCAGGCTGTGTGTGTGCCAGTGGGAGAAAAAAGGAGTCATATGAAAAAGTGAGTAATGAATATTAAATACAGAGGAGGTAGTGTGATGGCTTCTACAGTCAGTGTGTTGACTGGGTTCATTGTAACAGCCTGAGTGCAGGGACTTAGCCAGGTCTTGAAATGGCTTAGAGGTGAGCTTTCAGCGCCACATTTCCTGTGGCACGCAAATCTGCCATTGACACATTCCACCTTTGCATATTCAGTTAGTAACTCTTAAAGATTATCAGCTCGGAAGTGGTATGTGTTAAGTCTATTTAGAGGTGTCTCGCAGCAGTTTCTGACTTAAAGTTGTTGCAGTTTCATTAAAACACAGAGGGCTTGTATGATGTGTACAGATTTAAGATTAATAGGAAAGATAACAAGTGAGCGGACAGTCTAATGTTTTTTTTTCCCCCATTCAGAGCCATTCTTTAGCTGTGAGCCATAACACATCATTACTGCTTCTCCTTCTACTGGAACACTTGTCGCAGCCCCATTAGTGAAGTATGCTGCCTTATCTTTGTACAGATCCCAATGACCTTTAGGAGTGAAAGTGGCTGTGGCTGAAAATGCCACTTCCTAGGTACAGTCATTGGATGAAGAACTTCCATGTACTGTACTTTGGATTAAACCACGTACTAAGAGCGTTAATTAATTTGCATAGGATCTTGCCACTTAATTTTGACTGAGACAGAAGAAATATCTCTGAAGAATGTAAAGACTATGATGGTAACAGATACCACATAATAACAAGGGGCGAAAAATGATGGAATTAGTCACCATGATAAAAATAAAAATAGCCAGGCTAATAATCACGTTAATGAGCCCCCATGAGAGTAGGTATTAGGAAAGTTCCTGTGTAAAGACGTCTCCATATAATGACACATATCAATTAATATGAAGTATTAATATGAAATCTGTCTTTTAAAAACAATGAATTCTGGTATTCTCAGGAAAATGTTTAATTCCTCACTAAAATGCCAACTAACTCCAGACTGCACTGCATGTTATTACAACAAAAAAATGTGTCAATACAAACATCAGACTGCATTATACAAACAGCATGTCCCAGGTGGTCAAGGTGGGAGGACAAAAAATTGGTACAACATCTGTTACAGGAGAGGAGAAAGTCAGGGACAGAGTAACATATAACTCCTTCATAAACCCTCAAGGTGAAGGCTGTTAAAGCCTGTGTACTCAGCCATGATGAAAAGTCCCGTGTCACTTTTATTACAGCATCAGTGTGGAGGGAAACGAGCATTGTTACCTGTGGATCTGTCCATTCTTGTGTAGGTACTCCAGGCCCTCGAGCACATCTTTCAACACAGTGGCTATGCTTGCCTCGTCCAGGACGCCCGTCTTGTGTTCACCTCGTGAGATGATATGCTTGATCACGTCCAGCACGGAGCCTGGCAAAACAAATAAAGAATAGTGGTTAATAAAAAGGCCGCGTTTACAATGTCATGTTTCATTTAGCTTTGTTGAAAACTATATTTGTGATTGTCAACATTAGTGACAGAGAGAAATGAAAACTATCCAGCCGACAACCTCGTTGGGTAAATAAATTGTCTTGTTTCTGGTCTCAACTGATGATCAAGCTCCCGCATCTATGAGAAAGTCCCCTCAGGCTGGCTGATATCATTTGTTAAGCCTACCCTAAATCAAAACTTATTTATGAAAACACATACTTCCTGCTGGATTGGCAGACATTCAGTCAAGTTAATTCATGTATGGTTGTATATTGTTTTAATAAATTAGATTGTGGGTACACAAAGATCTTTTCCAGTTCCAGTCCAAGACGAATTTTACTACAGGAAAAAACAAATAATTTAGCTGTGCTAAGACAGTCCTTTAACCATAAACATCATCATAACCTTTTAATTTGGCCATGGCAAAACAAAGCAATGGTGCAGGGAGATAAATCCGAACATTCATTAGCACACAAGGGTAAATCCCTCATAATTTATGATGAGCAATCTATATTTTTAGAAAGGGAAACCATCATCTACCAACACAGACAACTGTCTCACTGACTTAACAGCAAGAGGAATCAAATTTATGATGTCATTACAGGACCTTTTCTTTAACTGGGTCCATTGACTTTAAATTAGATTATGGGCTCAGAGGATTTTTGTTTGAGGTTTTTTACCCAAATGAGTTTAATTTAGATGTGGAGCTCACAGCTGGTAATCAGATAATGTGCCCAGTTGAAATCACTACGGCTACTGTTGTAGCCATTTCATTATTCACTGTCTACAAAGCAGCTCTAGGATATGACTCTGGATGACATCATCATTACAGTCTCTCTGCAGTCGTATTAACAAATACAAACTGAGCTCCACAAGAAATAATATGCTGTGTGTGAGTGCAATTGCAGCATGAATCTGCTTTCAAGGCCTTTTCAAGTAGGTCGAGATCTGCAGTAAAGTGCAGGTTATGCAGATTAACATTTGGGGTTATGAGTCAAGCTGTTGCCTTTGTCTTCAGTTGCCCCGGCTGAATGGAGAACTAGTGTAGCTTCGGTTAACTGCACTGGCCTGGTCAGGACCAAAAAAAGACAGGTCACTCACCATATCTCCCTCAGCCCAGCTCCTGCTGAATAAAGGAGCGCTCTGGATGAAAAGTTGGACTGCTGTCAGTGTATGATTTCTTTGTGCAACTTTCCACAGTATAAAGAACGTCTCCCTGAATAGAGGTTTCGGTATTTGCATTGGGCATGACAGAAAATTGGTCGACACTGGTGAATGGGGACAAAGCAGAGAAGCAAAAAGAATGCCACTTGCCTGACAAGCTTTATTGTGCTGCAGTGATACACAAACACAAACATCACACTGCCACTCTGTCTATCTGTCCCTCCCCTCTCTTGCTCACACACACCCTCAGCCACACACACACACACCACTTGCAAACAAAAGCTGGAAATCGCCTTTTCAAGGTTCCCGAAACGCTGTCCGTGACACAGTTCCACGACTGAATTGATTGTTGTTTCAGCAACTGTGCCAGGCCAGGGGTGCAAAGATATTTATTTGCTCAATCACTTCAGGATGTCCTCGCCTGCAGCACTCAGACGAGCACTTGCTGCATTAACCGGAGGAGCTGACAATGACGGGCCACCTGAGACTAGGCAGTGGTACTGCAGAGAGTCTTAGACAGCGAGACGGGGAGGCAGAGTAAGGAGGGAGTGAGGGAGTGACGATGGGTTCAACGGGTTTGTTCGTGCAGTTACAGTGCACAGTGGGAAATGTGATTCAGCAGTGAGGAGAAGAGACAAACCCATTCAAGGAGAAGACAGGCAAGGAAAGGCGGGAAAAGCAGCCTAGATGTGTGCGTCTGAGAGTGGGAGATAGCAGGGTGCACATGTGAGCATGAGAGTGAGTGAACTGGCAAGAAGCGGGGGGGAAGAGTGTAGGAAGAGTGCAGCCTCATGTCTCTGATGTGACAGCTCTTTGAAGCTCATTGAGAAAAGACAGCCTGTTTGATTTTTTTTTCCTCCTCTGTTCTCCACACACGGTTCTCTCCCCTCTCTCTCTCTGCTTCTGTGCTCAGGCTGACGTTCATCTCCTTGTCTGAGACGGCTGGAGGGAGGAGAGGAAGTGACAAGAAGTGACAGGTGACAACGAGGAGAGCGCTGAGGGGAGGAGGGTAAGTGAATAGATCTAGGTCCCAATTACAGGGGAGATGTCGTCCTAATGAGCCAACAAATGAAGAGCGTGTGATTAGAAGACAAAGTGATGAAGTAGCTAACGTGCAGGACCTTATCCTTGCTCACTCAACTGGATATGAAAAGTTACAGCCCCAATTTATCTATATGATGTCTGTACACAATGTATAAGGCTACCAACAGTAGCTGGCTAACTTAGCAAAGCAAAATGCCTGAAAACAGGGGGGGAAATGGTTAGCCTACCGGCAGTTCTAATGCTCACTAATTAACACGTTGTATTCAGTTTGTTTAATCCAGACAAAAACTGATGTGGGAAAAAAGTCTGTTTTGTTAATTAGCGAGCTTTAAAACTGGTAGAAGGCAGATTATGTTCTGAAGTGTTAAGGTAAGCCAAACACCTGGTGAGTTGTGGTACATGTTTACTGCACAAAAACCAGAACAGTAGCAGTCTTCTCATCTAACTCTTGGCAAAAAAAGGCAAATTAAGTGTTCTTCCCCAAACTGCCAAACTTTTCCTTTAAGGGAAAAGAAAAATGTTGGCAAAGATAAAGGAAGAGGCTAAAGCAAGACAAAAGGTGTATAGTAAACACTTTCTTTTAGATTATACACTCCCTTTAAGATGAGGTGGCACCAAGGGAAAAAGATCATCAAGTGCAGACTCATACACTCACACACACTCACACACACTCACACACACTCACACACACTCACACACACTCACACACACACTCACACACACACACACACACACACACACACACACACACACACACACACACACACACACACACACACACACACACACACACACAGTCACACAGCATGATGTAGGCTTTGGAGGATCACTAAATGCCAGCCTTGTCAGCCTCTTTCAGATTCATCTGATTGAACTCTTCATGCCTCATTAGGTTGTTTCAACATGTTGACACTGACTGACAGGTTAACAATCTAAAGGGTCACTTTGCATGAGAAAGAATATGGCTTCCAAGATAAATGACACCTGTTGGCCTGATCTGAACAGGGCTTTTCTGAGCCCACAGAGGAGGACTTTATACAAATCACAGGGAATTAATGAAGTCTTGACTAGCGGACCGCTGTCGAGTTTGCAATCCCTCCAGAAAATGTCAAATCATCATTTCTGTTACATGCTGGATTAGACAAAACTCTCTCTTTGTCAGGATTTCACACAAAAACTGTGAAAGTGCAAAAGCCTGTGTCATCCAGCAACATCACCTTTCAAGTGTTTCTTTTCTCCTGGTCAGAGCAGGAGGTTTGAGACTGAGGGAGAGGATGAGCGAGTAAAGTGGGGAGCAGGGAGGAGTGGGGGTGGGGGGGGTGGGTGGGGGGTGGACAATAGAGATAAGAACTGGTGCCAACTGTGCTAAAGGACGATGAGGAATGCCAAGCAAAGTTTGAGGGGGAGAGATAGGGTGGGGCTGGGGAGGGGCTGTGGCGAGGCATGGGTGGTGCACAACCAAGGTGGAGGAGAGAGAATTGTTGGCTCAGCCTGAGGGAAGAGTCTATCAAAACCTTTAATAAGTTACATAATTTCCTAGTGGGAGAAAGAACATTAATACAAAAGTGAACAAAGATAATTTTGCATGTTAGAATTACATTGTTGTAATTCTGTGAACATGGAGTCATCACCAAGGCTCCCTGTCAGCATTCTGGCAATAGCTGAGGGCCACATCATGATGTGACAAATCCACTGGCTCCAAACTTGACAAAGTCTTTTCATATGGTAAATTCAAACAGTCAATGACAATCTGACTTTAGCCGGATTCCACTGTGAGTGGCATTCGATTGAGCTCAGCAGCAGTGATTGTAGGTCAGGGAAGGCTGCACATTAATCTCCTGGGAATGCATTCCTCTGCTTGCTTTGGCATGAGTCATATTCTCTCCCTGTGGGTTTCAGTGGACGTCTCTCAGATTTGAATATAGTCGGTGACAGGTTATGCAGTGCTCTAATGAAACAGTTGTTCACATGTCACATTCAGAACAGGAATTTCCTGAAAAGCCCTGAGCCTACAGCGTACCAACCTCAGATCTCAGCTCTACAGGTTTGGCCTTGAATGGATGTGCCAGAGAGGAGGGTGGTCTCTATGAAGATTTGAACTTATGACTGGGATACACAGTACCTGACCCATTACTTTACTCACAGTGATTTGCAAATGTGGCTATATATAGGGTCAAATACAGGGTGGTGGTGCAGTATGTGTCGTTTTGAATAGGCCCAGTGCAGAAGAGCAGCAACATACAATGAGTCCAAGTGTCATACCTCTAAGAACTGGCATATGACACTACAACAGGAGTGAGGTCCAACTGATATCTGCCATTGAAATACAGTGTTTCCAGTATATTTGATCTATTTGTGGCAGCCCGCCACAGTATCAACATTGACCGCACACAGACGGTATGTCAAAGAAGAACCGTCACGTGTATTGCTTCAGAGCTTTTGTTATCTGATGTACATACCACCTGCAAGTGCCATAAGCCAGAAGAACAGCAGTGGCATCCTGACAGTCAACAGTGACCTTCTGTAAATTCTGTCTCCTAGCAAAGTAAAACACTGGCTATTATAACATATGACTGTTCAAAGGCTGCTTTTGGAAACATCTTCTGATTATATAGCAGTTATTCTGCAAAATACGCAGCTCTCTGTACTGTAGTCTTGGATGGATCTGTGTCAAGAGCATCTGAAGCAAACTCCTGCTGAAAATACTGCTAAACAAACATGATACTATGTAGTACTGTAGTCTAACAACATTTTTCTCTATTAGGAATGAGACCTGTAGGAATGTACTCTGCCTCATCCAGAGGAACTTTACAAGCAAAAACTATCAACATTACAATATACCAATATATCAATATAAAAACGTGTCAGGGCTTTGTCACATCAAGTGTTAAGCTGTTATCAGTTGCTGAAAAGCAGGAGACACAGGACGGGAAGAGTCGGTGTGGAGGGTTTCTAGCGCTCCATAAAGCCAGAGAAGCAGACAGGAGCTGGCTCTCCTCAAGGCTGCTATACTCTACCCTGTGGAGTGATGGTCTATAAACCTGACCTCATTTGAGGTCTGTCTCCATGGCAGACGTCACCATGGCCATCATTTAATTACTCCGTACAATAAAACTCAACATCAAGGGCCCCTGTTTAACTAGGATAAGGGGAATGAGAGAGGCCATCTTAAGTGGTGTCTGCTCCCACTGTGAGGCTGGCTGCCTGTTCAAGCGTCGCTTGGTGGGCACCGTGCCCTGGGCCCAGCTGCAGGGCGGCTGCCAAGCAGCTCATGACTCCAGTGTATCTGGGGGAGCCAGGCATGCCACCTGGGCACTATTCGTTACAGTGGGACGCTGTTTACACAGGGAGCCTGAGGGAGACAGGGGAGGGGTAAAAACAGCGTGTAAATGTTTAGTGTGTGGATGTATCTGAGTACACTCCTGCTTGTAAAATTAAGTGACAGAGACTGAAAGTAGGACGGGCACAAGACGGCTGGTGATTTTTTGCCTCTTTGTAAACAGATACACTTATCAGGCTGTCGTCACCTCTGAGTTAGAGAAGCCCACTGCTACTCGCAAAAGACACCTTCATTTACATAGTAATGTTTGTGTCTGGGGGCCCTCACAACCCCCTTCTCTCTAACATTTTAATCCGGAACTACAAATATTATTTACTATAGCTTCATAATGGATTTGAATATGTTGCTACGGGAAAAAAAAAAATGAACGATACAATTAGAAGCAGATGCAATTGTTGCATTTTTGCGGTCTCTCTCTCCATGGTGGCCTCCTCTTCATGCTCCTCTCACTGGTTAATTGCAGCGCTGCCACATGGATGCCATGACGCCAGCCTGCGGGCTGTTATTACCTCTGCCCTGTCATTAGCTCCTGCACTGCACTGTGCTGAGGTTAAAGCCCGGAAAGAGCTGCAGCTCACACAGGACACAGTGAGGATCAGTGCTGTCACATTCCCTACAATCACTGTTAACATCATCGGCAGCAAGTAAACCAGCTCTTCCTACTGCCCCTCTCTCATTATGAGGGGCCCTGCCAAAAAATTCTGGACCCTCGTAATAAGACTTAAGGCCACCAGGGTACTCTGCACCAAATCATCCTCCAGGTCCTCTTTTCTGACAGTAATTTCTTTTTCATTAGCAAATGATGAGATTTTTTTTTTTTAACTTGTCTGTCCAGGATCAAGACATTCAGATTGATAGGTAGAAGGTGAGAGCAGTGTATCACGAGGAGCAAGAAATCCTTTAAAAGATATACGGTATGCACTTACCACCACTGAGCAGCTTCATGACCAGCCACAGCTCATCCTTTACCACAAATGAGGTGTAGTAAGACACGATGTTGGGGTGGTGGCACTGGCTCATGGCCTGAATCTCTTTCTGTTAGAGGAAAACGCACAAAAGAGACAGAGGAAAGAAATTAATCAGAGTGGTACAGAATATTTTGACGTCAAATCACAAACTTGCTGTATTTGCTGTTGACCTGGTAAAGCCGGTGTAATCTGTTAACACTATACACTCATAATTTTGCATCACTTTCCAACCATATTTAGAGCTGTTAAAAAGCTTGGTGGCAATGAGACGAACCATGAAACACAGTATACACCTTCCACATTTTCATCCAACACAAACAGTGTGCCTACTCGCGAGATGTTCTCATTAGCCTCCCACTAAAATGTATGAGAAAAGCCTGGAGGAAATCACAATGCAGTCACAATAAAAGCCTACGCCTTTGATGCTGCAGCTATTCTTGAAATTTAGTGAGATACTTAAGATCTCAATGACGTCAGTAGTCAGAAGGGAAATAGACTAGGTCAATATAATGCATATCTATGCAGAAGCGAAAAACAGCCGGTACTCAGCCCTTTATATAGCGGTAAAGGTCTCTTTCTGTGTGTGTGCGTGTGTGTGTGTAAGAGTATGTGTATGCACTTGGAAAGCAGGAGAGCTGAGGTAATGCTGGCACAGAAGTCTAATCCATCACTTCAACACTAGTCCCAAAGTCATTTAAGGATAGACAAGCTTCCCTAAGAAAAAGAAAATCTAGCTGACTCTGGAGTTGGGACCACTGATTCACAGAGGCTTTGCTTTTGTTTCTGCACCTGAATACTTGACAAATGACTGAACCTGTTACTGGAGCTCCATAATAATGCACAGCATCTCTGTGCTTGGTGTGAAAATTCCCCATACAGCTGCTGAAGAAAAAAAAACTAAGATAAAAAAATGAGACTGCAATGAGATACAAGAGTATTCAGACATTAAGACGAACAGTCCTAAACTGTTGCTCCTGGATGTCTAAAAATAATATTCTTGATATTATTTTAGATTGTGGTAGCGTGAATTTCCTTCATATGTGCTACAGTCAGCCTCTTTCCAGTCTTTTTGCTAAACTAAACATGTCCTTGATCTACAGCATCTCTGTACTAGATGCACACAGTTACACAGAGCTGAAATCAATATCAACCCTCTCATCTGATTGTGGGTTTCACCACAAAGAGCATTTTCCCCCAAATTCTAGAGCGTTATTAAATGCAGTGTTGCACCATGACAGGTGCGCCACAAGCCTGTCGAGTGAGAAACCTTGACACGCGAGTGGAAAACATCAATTCAAGATTAAAGACATCAATCGATACATGCTTGCAGGTCAAACAGTAAGCAACCAAAGCCTGATGTCCCATCAGCATAAATGCTTAGCTAACACAAAGTGCATTAGCAGCAGTGTGCTTCAGCTGCGGAGTCATCATTATTGAGCATGGGGCCGTTAGTGAGCACCTCAGCCAAGAAAGGCCAGGACAGGCAGGTGACATCATGATGCCAGTAGAAAGCACTTGACAAAAGAGGGTTAAAAACCTGAACTGAGTCATAAGAAGGGTGGATACAGGCTGTGCATGAAAGAAACCCATTAGACCATGATGGGTTCAGACATGTTTAAATGAACAAAAATCCGTCTGAGAAAGTCGGAGAAATTTTCAGAGCACAGGGTTGCACTGTATCCAGACTGACCGGCAACAGACCAACAGGTGAGCCCACATACCACTCTGCTTCTCAACTAAAGCCGTTCTTGATTATCAAGCTGTCTAATACCTTCCAGTCGGGGCCAGACGGCGACCCCTGTGTGTTGTCTCCCCTATCATTCTTGGTCTGGGCACTACAGGCTGAGAGAGAACAATAATGATAGAGCCTCTTAGCTGCTAACTGGCTTCAGTGGAGCCTCTGTTCACAGCACAGTGGAAGGGGCAGGTCACCACAGCTCCGTGGGCCAGGGTAACCCCAGAAAAGAAAAACAAAGGGATAACTGGGAGGATATCGTGCTCTGGGAGTTGGCAGGTTCTCCCATCTTTTTTCCAGCAGACAATGTGAGAATCAGAGAGACCCTTTGTTGTGGGGATTAGGTCACTGTAAACCTATGCTGCAGCAAAGACTCTGGAAATGTTCTCATTGGTTAAAAACCCATGCATACTGCTTCTATCTGAGTAGCTTCCAGTGTGTATCCTTTGAGATTTTGCTTTGTGAAAATAATTTTGCAGGACATCTCAGTGCTGATTGGAAAACAGAAACGTTTTATGTACATGTGCATGATGGCACAGGCACTTGCTGTATAGCCTCTCTGTAAGAGTCATTCCTGTAAAGGTGCATCATGCATGGCAGGTTATGTAACATCTCCTGCATGAACTCTAGCTTTGCCTATAAATTTTACATTGCCTACAGACTCAGTCATGTGAAACAGATGGGTAAAATACTTCCTCAATCTTAACATCAGTCATACTGTACGGTGATCTTTATCAAGAGATAAAACCCATCCAACTAGTCCCTGAAACTACTACTGAAAACTTCAATCTTTATTTCTTACAGCCAATTATCTTCAGTGAAAATTCCTCATAGTTTTATCAGCACTTAAATTGCATAAGTGACTAATTTATTCATTAGTTACTGCCAGATATAATAACAAGTGCCAATTACACGTTTCCAGGGCCCTAAGTGATGTGTTGGATCTGTTTATTTAGTCTGACAAGAAGTCAAAGAAACCAAAGGTGTTTCATTTACACTGAAAAGCTTTGAAGATGTCACCTTCAAATGTTTGGTGATGGGCAAAAATGTATTTGATTAATTTAATCAGGACTTATTGTTTCATCTTAAGATACAAATACTAACAAAAACAGGAATATTCCTCTCACGGCACTTCTTTCTTTTGGCCTCTGTGTTTGATTGTGGGTGCTGCAATGACCTCATCCCAAAACATGGGCATTCAGAGGCATTTCATTCAATGCATCCAACCTGCAAACCACAAGGGACACACCTCTGTGGCCCCATACACAAAGCCACCTGTAACACAAATGATTTCACTGTCCCACGATTATATGTTTGGATTTAATATACAAAGTCATTGAAGCACTTACCTGTAACCTGGGTAGGGCATTACTGCCAAATGAACTGTGATAATGACCATCTGTGTTACTCTGTATATTTCTCCTTAGCCACAGTTTTTGCCTTTGTTACCTATAAACAATCTATTGTAAGGGATTTTATCGAGAGAAATTAAGCTTCAACAATTAAATACCATCATTTAATTAAATAAATTTAACGACAAATTAGCTTGTTAATTATAAACTGCCAAGAAATATCTTCAAAGTCACAATTAAATTTTCTTCCCATATACTGTAAACATTTAAGTCATTATATACACATATAGCTGTTTAACAATACATGCCAAACAGTTTAAATATTTTCCCCTAATCTGGAGTCAAAGTCTTTGACATGAGAAGTTAACTTCCATGAAGTAAAAATATGGCTTAACTCCATATTTTTATGGAGGACCAGCAGGCAGACAGCCGGCCAAAAATCCAAATACACAACAACATCAGACCACCCCTCCGTCCCCTCGTTCCACCCATGGAATAAAATTGTTTTTCTCTCCCTAATGGAAATCACATTGGTTTACAGAGTCTGTAATCTTTGACTGATATCTCCAAAACATGACAACTCAAATTCCTGTTTTTACAAAAAAAAAAGGTCGGTAAAATTGAGCATTCAACTGAGGCTTTGATTTAACTTAATTTAACTAATTTAACAAAAAAGACTGAAACTAACCCATTCTGTCCATAAATTGACAGTGATGCCGTGCAGCATCCAAGCTGAACACAAATGACCAATTATACACAGGTTCTCCAGGAAATAGACCAGTCCACACCAATTGTCTTATATTATTATATATCTATATTAGGCTTGATCTTTTGAGTATTTGGCGTGGCTGAGGACCTTGAAACTGAGCAAAAAAATAAATGACCTATTGTCACAAAGTGAATACAGTGCTGGGTCACAAACTGGTGCCACAGAATCACACTGATGGCAGACACACAGAGAAGCCACTATAGAAGCAATGTTACGTCACCATCAGTTACTCAGAGGCTCACACACACACACTCACACACACACTCACTATGACCCAATCTCACTGCAGCATGCACACACACACACACACACGTAAAACTACTGATGATCAGAGAAGCTGCTGATCCACAGCTGATGATCTAACTTATTAAAAAGGTGATGAAAATATGATTTTCATCTCAATATTCTCAGTACCATAGTCCGTATTCTATGGTTTTTTAAAGCAAGTAATGGATTCATACTGTGTAATCAACAAGTCCATTACAACATAGGAACGACAGTATCAACAGCACTGATCTTCTTTTTCTTACAGGTTTTCCTAAACAATTAAAATCGATAGCTGTAATTATGCAGGAGGATAACTCTACCGCACTCAAAGTGTAAACAAACCTCCTCCTCATCTGATCTAGTTTGAGTCACTCAAAAGTGCCTGTCCATCAAACTGCTGTGCCAGAAATAACTACAACATACCTCTACATATGGAGACACGGACACATGACAGATAACTGCTTGTCTGAATTTCACAGGTAAGTTTAAGACCTGCAGGCTTCTTTAAAACTTGTGGCATCCTCTTCTAAAGCTGCTTCTTTAGAGGGGTAGAGGGGCAATCTGGGTTCAATTTAATGCTTCCTAGCCGTTTAACCGGGTACCCAGCAGGCTGTGGAATTGGTTTGGGGGGGCAGAGGGACCGCAGGCAGGAAATCCGACCTCGCTGTATTCCATGTGACCGCCTGCTCAGAGAATCCGGGAGCAACATTCCCCTGATTCATCCTCCAAAAATCTTGGTGAGGGGCTCCTCCTCGGTTTAGTATTTCGGGTGAGTAGAGAGAAACCTGCCAGCAATCTCTAGTCATGATCTTCCATGCACACATATAGGCTTACACAATATTTATTTCCCACAAGTTGCTTTCACAGAATTTTGGATGAGACCTGGAAAAATCCATCAGTCAAGCGTCTGGTCTAAGTTAACAAAAGGTCATTTCCCATGTCAGACCAAATCCTGAGATCTGGTGTCTCTGGGTGCTCGGTAACAAAAGGGTAAGTGACAGCTAAAACACAACTTTGTCCTGAATTTTACCTAAGCCAAGTAGTGTTACACCTTTTCCCATTGGTAACAATAAAACACTAAATCCAAAATATTAAACTGACTATTTTTGAAGTATAACATCCATGCCTCTGTTAAGCACTTTGAATTGTCTTGTGTTTGGATGGTGATGGTGATGCCATATAAATAATCCTGCCATGCCTTAAAAAATAGATGGTTCGACTTTGACAGATACATTATATGTGAGAAACGTTGCCATCACCAGCGCCAGAACATGAGCCACAAACAAGCACTTGATCATCTCTGCGTGCAGGGGAGCTTGATATTATCCTTCCACCTCTCAGGCTACATCATAAACCACGTCATGCAGTAAATGATGAGCTGAGCTGTGGCGCAAGATTGCATTGAGGGTATAAAGACACAATACAGCCCTCAGGAAGATGTCCCACGGTGGTCTAATAGTTTCCTGGCAGCAAGCGGAGTCCTCCTTCAGAGAACAACCAGTATAGTGTTTGAAGTGACAGGGATGATTGGAGGAGGGCTCGGAGAAAACCAGTAATGAAAAGCAGAGGTGGAACTGACTCCATCCACACGCACAGACCGCAGACACAAAGCCCTAAATGAAATCTCGTGTTGTAAGCCAGCAGCTCCCTTTGATCAAACATGAGAAGTAACAAGGTCACATAAATACTCATTCTAATATGCAATTACTTTGCAGTGTTGTGTGTCTTACCAGGAGTTCGTCCATACTGGTCTGGCACTTCTCTAGATTGATGCGTTTGATGGCCACTTTCTCCTTGCGTGGTATACAGTAGGCTGCCTGGACCACCGCTGTGGCTCCACTCCCTGAAACACACAGAAAAATAGCAAATCGTCACCTTGATGTTGATTCAATATTATAATGTCAGTCATGTCAGGAAATACAAAACTGTCTTTGCTTTTGTAGAACCCAACTTTGGCACATTGAGCACAATCTTTTCAGGCTATATTCACATCCCTGTGCTTCTTATGTGTCCCCTCCCTCACCCCTGTCTTCGTGGGATAATAAACCTAACTTTTATCCATTACCTCAAAATCCTCCATAGTTCAAGAGAGTTAAACAGAGTTCTGCTTCGACGGTTCATCCGATTTCTCTTTGGTTCAGCTTATCTGTCTATTCATCAATTATGAATCAGCTTTCTCAAATCCTGCCTGATGGAGCAGGTCTGACAGGGGCCAGTGACTCTGCTAAACCAAGCATATCTACATGGCGATGATCCTACACTGGTGCCCCGCTGCTTGGGTCCTGACATTTTTTAGAAATACCTCCCTCCTCTTTTTTGTATTCTTATATCCTTGGGACAATTTGATTATTTTGCTCACTGTTCATTGAACACTGGCAAAATCCAGAACATGTCAGTAGCTCTTAAACTGAGAGGACTTACATATTCAGATGTACTTTTTTTTAATCACACATATAAGTAATATATGCAGAGATATGCAATATGGTGTTCCCCTAAGGCTGTGCTGAAAGACTAGTGAGAAAAATAAGGATTACACAAAAAATTAAAGGATAAAATAAAATTTGGAGCCTATAACTTATAATGTGCATTTTATGATATTTTCAATATCTGGAAACTTTAAATCAGACTCATTTTCTGTGCTTTTAAGACTTTGCAGAACAGTGCATAATGTTGGATCTTAGCAACAATTGCAAGTTTATACTAGTTTATACCACCACAACCAATATTTTCATGTATTAGCAAACAAAACATTGATCACAACCTGATTAAAGCTTCAATTGTACACTGAGCTAATCTTTATTTTGAATAACATGTGATAGCCTGAGAAAAAGCTTGTAAAATCCTCCCCTTGGAGAGGTACGCCTGTTGTTCCTGCATTGTGTGAGGTCATTTCACTGCCCCCTCAATGCTCTTATTTAACGCCATGCATGCACGCACGCACACACAGCCGTTTCCACGTTTCCAAGATCTCTGGTGTATACGTGACGCTGAGCAACGCTAGGAGCACATTCTCCTCTGGCAACAGGCTTTAGTGAGAGAAATAGTGAGCGGTGAGTCGGTCCACCCTCCAGTAAGCTTTTCCTAACCTCCCATGCCCTCATCTTCGCTATGCCCAAATATTAACAAAGTGTTCATTGTTTGGAGTTTTCATTGGGCCAGCAGTGTATGGGGGTTTTAAAAACGGGGCCTGTATTGATGAAAAAAAAAAAAGCTCCCTGACTTTAATTAAAAAGTAAAGCTGTCCCTGAAGATGTGACTGGTTTTTATTGAACTGTTTTCATTCCAGATAATTATCACCTCAGGCTTAAATGAGAAGCAGAGAATAAAACAGCACAAACTTATTCAATATATCTGAGACTGAGATTAACCAGGAACTCTTGCTCTCTGATATAATCCAATAAAATTGCAATTTCCTTGTAATTTCGTGCAAATTGACAGATAGTCAGGGTCACTTGAATCATCATTTATGTGAAAGCCTACTTCCTGCAGCTGTAGTGGCCGCCGTGTGTGGACTGGAACCGCTGATGATGTGCGGTTGGGCCTTGCTCATCTCTCCAGCATCCAAATAATCCTAGATCACTCCACTATTGCTCAAAACTGAGGGGCTGAACAGATCTGTAAATATATCCTCCAGGCCCCTCTCACAAACAACATCAATACCAAACAAACCTCTGGAGGCTCGCCAGTGATGGGGAGCTCAGCCCTGGAAGGGCGTCAGGGAGCCAGTTGCCCTGTACACAGTGGAGTGTAAATTCCTCCACACAAACAAACAGCCAGTCGTCAGGGGTGGCCAGACAAGCTGGACAGCATGTGTTCTTGTGTGTGTGTGTGTGTGTGTGTGTGTGTGTGTGTGTGTGTGTGTGTGTGTGTGTGTGGAGAAGATGAAAAAGGGGGACATTGATGCGTTTGCAGCAGCCAAGGTCAAGGGGCACAGACCTGTAGAAGCCCAGTCTACCAGCCAGCTGGGACCTTTAGTTAATATAGACCTGATGCTCCTTGATATTTGCTACTTCCAACCTTAGCACAAGGTTATACGGCTCAGAGAAGTAGTGTCTCTTCTATTTGTATCCGGTTACATGATTATTATACTTCAAGCAGCCTTTGAGGGTCTAATAAAAGTACTATAGACCATTCCTGTCATCATATTCACCAACCACAGTGCTGGTGATAACTAGCCTGTAGCTGTTTTCAACTAAGAATGCAGAACTTTTTTATTATTAGGCATTAAACATTAATAGGCACAAGTCACAAAAATGTCTGATTTATAAACTAAGCTACACACCGTCACATTTCGGTCATTCACACAGATAACATCAATACCACCCGCTCCATCAGGATGAGAGGAAGCATCCAAAAGAGCCAAAAACTCAGGCCAACATCCAATCTGCTAAACAGTCTGGCACAGACATTGGCTGCATGTCAAGCAATAGGTGTGGGTTGTTGTTGTTTTTTTTGTGGTTATTAATTAATAAGAGAAGGAGTAAACTATATTTACTGTCAAACTGTACAAATAAAAAAATACTTCAAAGTTCTTTGGCAAATGTTTTCTATTTCCAGAGGCACAACAACATTTGGCTTGTTTTGGAGGTGGATGACTAAATCAAATCTATATATTAAGTTACCACATTAGGCAAAATCAAATGTAGATGATCCAGCTGCCAGCTGAAAATGTGGCATGTTGACATGGCTGAGGGATAAGTTATGTAAAGTGTTTTTTAACATTTATAAATATCATATATAGAAGAAAAGCAAGAGAAAAGAAAAATATCACTACAAATGCAGTTTAGGCAGTTGTTCTTTCCTTTCCTGTGTCAGAGCTGAAGCCATAAAACCCACAGAAAGGAAACATGTTCTCAGCAGTTATATTGCTGATGATTCTTTTATGCTTCCAGTAATTAAGATCTATAGTTATTCCAGCAATTAATCAGGAGCTAGTATTGATCCAAAGCGTCTATTCACTGTCCAGCTTCATCTGATCCTGCTTTCTGTTGTAAGTTTAAGTTCTGCTCAGTAATTTGTGTTTAAATGCAACTTAATTTAAATGCATCATCCATCCTGACATTTACTCTTCCTTTGCTGTGTGTGCAACAATAACAAGATCTATTCTATGATAGCAGAAAAAGGTTGCAGATAGCGTGAAACAACATGATCACTTCTGTGGGGGGAAACATTGACAAAACATTTGTGATCTTTGAAAAGGCAGCCAATGTTTTCTGTAAGCATGTTTCCCCCAAACAAGTTGAGCCTGGCATGGGAAACCTCATGAGTATTATACTGTACCCTGGCAATATTTGAATGGGACATACGAAACTAGGGCTTTCTCTTCGTAATTGACTTAAGTGTTTTAAGCTTCTATACCATAGAAGCTTGCCATTAGCACGTAAGCTAACATGTTTGCTCTTTTAGGAATAGACATCTGAGTAGGGAACGTTTGCATGCCTGCTGTTCTGCTGCATGTCTATGAAGTCTATTAAATATGTATGACAGCAAAACACAAAGGAATAGTAAAGAGAATAATAGGCCTTCTAAGGATACAAACTAAGCTACTGCATTACACTTAATTAAAATTATTAAAGCGGTTCAAAGACCATGAACACACCAGGAGGCCATTTAAATCTCAAGGTTTCATTTAACTGCTCATGAGATATGGATTCCAGATAAAATGATACCTCACATTACAGGCCAATGTTTGCATGATGAAAAGGTGAACATTTTTGGCAAAGAAGGGGCTAGGTACGGTCAAGACAGAACATTCACTGTTCTCGTTCATTTTTTTAAAGGCAAAAAAGGTACATAGTGTACAATAATATCTTATCAGATTAGCTTGGCCTTGAATGAGCTTCTTAATGGAGGAGGTCACTATGAGAGGCCTGTGTCAATGTCCTCCTTCATGAGCTGTGACCAGCAGTTTTGCAGCGGCTCTCAGTTTGTCTTCCCTGCCCTCACCAGGCCAGTCTGCTGCCTGACGTCAGCCGTCTTTTTTTACATTTCCTCTGCATACCTGGCTGACATTCCACTCATTATTCAAAGATACAATGAGAAATGTCACACATGACCAGCAATCGCACCACCAGCGAATGCCTTTTAGTGTCCGTTTCCCCCCTGATTTCCTGGGATGTAATACTCTAAAAATGAAAGTGGCCTAAACCTTTAAGCTGACTTTAAATGAGAGAAATGTTAGCCTGGGGGTTGCCTGCAGTTGCAGTAGGATGCCGAGAACATGATCAGACTGACATTTTCTAAAACCATCTGAGGGACAGGACAAGCAACAGGGAGGAAACATGGTTGCCGGTGGATACAAACAGTGGGAGCAGAAAGTTTCCAGTCCAGATTTGCCAACATGAATGATCCAAAGTCTGATCCAAACTCAGAGAGAGAGAGCTGTACTTTCTTCTCTCATGGGCTCCGTCCAGTATAATCCAATGCTCACTGGGATGAAAAGAGTGGGTGTGAACCGTGTAATAACAAGTGCTCTCTCCCTGGGTAAGTTACCAAAACAATAGCTCTGCTGGGTATGCAGGGCCATCCTCAGAACACCAACCCTCCAGCTGAGCAGGAGGGCTGTAGGCAGCATCACTGGGATGAAACAGCTTATACAGTATCTCCCCAACAGTTTCTGTGAGGAGTGGGGGAGCAGCGGCGGGTTTATGTCTGGGAGCCTGGCTTGCTGCTATTCTCATGTGCAGATTTAGTTTAGCTTGATGAAGCTAGGCTGCCTGCTGAGGTTTTAAATGCTGCATACTGAAGTAGAGCTGAAACAATTAGTCGGCCCAGTGATGAGTCCATAAACAGAAAAATAATCAGCAACTATTTTGATCAGCAATTAATACTTCTGGTAACTTTTTTTTTTTTTTTTTTTATATCACCTTGGACATTAGTTGGACTTTAGTCCTCTGTGATGGGCATTTTTCACCGGTTCCTAACATTTTATAGAACAAATGATTAATCAATAAAATAATTAGCAGGTCGTCTCATGATGAAAATATGAATTAGTTGCAGGCGCAAACATCTTATACATGGAGTTTGCACTGGGAAAAGAAAAAGATGTTGTTGCTTTTACAGTCTTCAGAAAAAGATCTAAATTAAAACATCTATTTATATTAACTGTCTAAGACAAACAGTAGCCTGAAATAATTGGGTAATTTGCAGTACTCAGCACTGCATACCCACCGATCTCCCCAAATAAACACTACAACACACACCACAACAGGCCACCCTGACCGATTGTGCAACTTTGAGCATACCATATGCAATCCAAATATGAATACACACTACTGGCTTTAAAGCTCAAGCTGTTTCTTTGGTCATTTAAGTTACTGAATCCTCTATTGAAGCTTCTATCTTATAAGTTTTTCCATAGAAAGTCAAATTCTCTATTATGTTTGTACAGTGAGAAGTATGTTAAAGGAATCCCTGCAGTCAAGACCACGTCAGAGAAGTGATTTCAAAAGGGCTGAAAGATAAAATTGCAGCAACTCAGATTTAAGGTTTTTAAGTGTTGGTAATAAGGTAATCAAGTAAAGACTGTGAGAAGGCAGGGGGAGAGACAAAGCTCTGAAGGACTCTATAGTAAGGTTTAATATGAACAGAAACAGATGCCAAACAGGAGGAGTTTTCTTGTTAAACCTTCGTTCATGAGCACCCTTGGGACAGAGCCACAGAGGGTTCTGCTAATTTAAATGATATACAAGGTAGATCAGCTCCTTCAAATGTAAGAAACACAACTGGTAATCAGCTTTAGGTAATTTATAAAATGAGAGGCAGGAACTAGGCTAACTGCACAATTCATTTCCGAAGCTAAGATGATAATCATGATCCCCTTCCCTAACCCCAAGTAAGCATGCAGCAGTCCAGCCTTGAAATAGCCTTACCAGTTTCAAACCTATGTTGACAATTTGTGTCACACACTGCATAGGAAAATGCCACAGAACTGGTTTCTATACAAGAGGGGCTTTATCGCTGTGTGCATGCTAAATTACAGGGCGTTATCTTGTGGGGTGCCCCAGTTCAAATTTTCCAAGAAACTGAGAGGAAATGTAGAAATGGGATGAAGTTAAATTCAAGTCCTTTAGAAATACACAAACAGGTTAATTTAGAGCCTGCAGAATGGACCCTCTATAAACACAGATTCCCTGTAGAGGAAGCACGCACCACTTGGGTAAAGTAAACCAGAGGCACAAACTAGCTGATTTGAGAGGACAATACTTAGCTTATATGTTACACACTCCTTCTTATTCCCCTTCGCCCTCCTCAACAAAGTTAGCCAAAGGTAGGGCAGCTATTTGTGGGGTGGGACATTTCAGAACTTCACGAGTAAAAGCTGTCATTCCTTGGGCCAGCCAACCTGTAAGCCATCCTCTGGACTCACCGAGGCTTGACACTGCACAGGAAAGGTGCAGTATGACTCCTGTCACATGGAAAGTTGCGGATATCTGGGATACATTCAAAACAATCATTGAGATTTAAATGAAAATTAGCCTAACAACGATTAACATGCTGGCAGGTTCAACGCCAGACTTGGTCAAACAAAACATTATTGATGATGTTACCCAGTAAATTATTTAAATGTTTTTTTTTTTGGTGAGGGATGTGGTTAGAAGCCCCATAATACTAATTAGTATCCAAAGAGCTTATGCATAAATGGATTGATTCAGGCAGTAAATTGCCCAAAACAATACCTCACTCCTGAAAGGAACATGAAGTATAATCTCTGTGCTCTGCATTGGTAACACTAGAGGTTTGGAAAAAGTCCTGTATGAGAATATCCAGTGTATTTTAATTGGAAATGGGCGTGAACGCACACACAGTATAAGTTTAACATAGTCTGCCTCACTGACTGTCTTCCCTAAATTTACATGATAACTTTGAGTGTCATTTGTAGTGTCACTTCTGTTTAAACTCTACTCTGCAGTTTAGACTATTTCTTACCTACCGACAATGGAAAATTTAAAATGATAGTTGATATCATCATATATAACGAACTGCTCAATGAAAGCGGTTCTTTTCCAGCAAATAGACATCGCCTGAATAAACAGTAAGGTTATATCGCTCGTTTACTACTTCTGCATAGCCCCAGCGGACGGAGTGACCGCTCTCACTGGAAACACTCCACTGACTCCAAGTCACAACACCGCCCGGGTAGGATTTCCAAGTTGCCAAACGCGATGAACTCCACCTAGCTCAAGAGAAAGAAGATGCCCTCTGCTCGCTTTAGACTTGAAAATATCAGGGCTTGTGTTAAAACTGTGGCAAGCCCGCTTTTCAATGAGCTAGCGGCAGAAATTCATAGACTGCCGGTTCACACGTACGTTAAGCTAACAGGCTAATGCATACATACCAATCACCTCATGTAGCTCATAATCATCTTTGTTGATGGACCAGGGTTGGGAGCTCAGGTCCTCCGACATGGCTGAGGGATCTGCTGAGGTCGTACTATCTGTAGAAAGGCGGTGAATCCAAAGACTGTGCGTAAAAAGAAGTCAAAGTAATCCAAACAGGACCAACAAGGGCGACACTTCCCCTTCTTTGAGAATCCTGCAGCACTCCTGTCATTCCCAAAGTTTGACACTAGCCTAGCAGCCCCGCCTACCGCATTCCTGCCGAGCAAATGTGGACCTTCCCGGCGGACATATTGAGTGTGGGACACCAGCTCCGGAATCCGCTAAAACCAGTGGAGGAAATTATTATTGACACAAGTTGGCGGTGAACGAAGAGACGAAGGGGCGGCGCAAACCACGGCGACAGAAGCCCTGCCGTTTTCAAACAGGAGCTAGTATCTGTTTTAAGACTTTTATACGTAGTTGTGCCACTGAATTTTATTTTCCAGGATAAACACATGTCACTAAAAAAAAAAAAAGTGTTTAAATTAAGTAAAATGTGCCCCAAACCGAGTCCATTCAAGCCGTTTAGTTCCGCCACGCTTTTAATGGCGGACTGTGGTAACGAAAAACGTTTTTTTGCCCCCCGAGTTCAGCATTGCAGGTATTACTTTTTCCTCATACACCGAACAAACTCTATCTTATTTTACTCAGAATGACACATTGTACTTCAAGTCATTGCCTACTTTGAATATTTAGACTGCTAGACAATATATAGGTATTTATCGGGCTAGGAAGTGGCACCTGACAGACTAAAATCAG
This sequence comes from Trachinotus anak, assembly GCF_046630095.1. Taxonomy (NCBI): domain Eukaryota; kingdom Metazoa; phylum Chordata; class Actinopteri; order Carangiformes; family Carangidae; genus Trachinotus; species Trachinotus anak. Next base: position 9,433,521 of record NW_027273860.1, read on the forward strand.
GGTAAAGAACATGTACAGGTTAAAGCGTGTGAAAAGAGGCGGGCCAGGAACATCCTGTCCTCTGATTGGATACCACCACGTACACTGCTCTGTGGTTGGATGTTCATGAGTTAACTGTAAACCGTATTTCACCCTGCTTCCTCATTACAGTAATATATTAGCGACACCTCTGGTGGTTTATTTTATTACATGCAAGAGTTGTACAATCACGACACACACTGGAGAACCACAGCACACACTATGACTCTACATATGCTTTTCAATGAATGAAATTCAAAACTGAAAATGTAATACATTTATTTAGATGAAATAATATTTAGAACATTTATTAAATATTTATTATGATAAATTCACTCTTTATGAAGCTGTTTTAAACAGACTACCAAAAATACAATATCAAATGCAAAGACATCGTGGTGACAGAAAGTGAGAGAGAAAGGCAGGTGTCAGCAGTCAGTAAAAATGAATGTGGAAGTGTCACAAGCACAATATTTCTTCCTCTTTAGGCTTCAATCTCATCTAGAAGTTGACTCATAAGAGGAAGTGGCCAGTGGAAAAAAAAAAGAAGCTTTTACAGAGCATATAGTACGTTGCCCTAAATACGAACACATCCTCCTCACCATTATCACTCACATAAATATAGAATAATGACAGGCACAACCTATGTTATTTTAACAACATAATAATGGCTGTGTGCTTTTTGAAAAATGCACCTTGAGTTTAATAACCATAATGTACAGAAAACAGTGTTGTCTTCAAAAGAAGCACAAAAAGCAGCATAGCAATATACACCCTATATACACAGGAAATCCCAGGTGGGTTCATATGCTAGCAGGATGAGGATCGAAAGCAACAGCTCATACTTGAACCTGTAACGTTTGACCACTGTCCAACATAATCTATATGATGGAATAACAAGGCACTTTTAAACACAATTAACTGCCTGGTCCGTGATCACGGCAGTGAAAGAGCTTTGGCCAGCCGCACCCAGAACCAGGCCTGTGTGCAAGGCCTGGTGTAGTCACATACGGTGAGGAAGCGCAAGATGCTGGGGAACGGCTTTGTCATCGACTTGTACACCACAGGGATAAGCCGTTTATTTCGGGCTCCTGTAATGGCAAAAGGAAGAAAAGTTAATTATGCATATGTCAGAAAAGACCAACGTCAAGCTGTTTAACATAACAAAAATGTAACTTACCAGGACAGAGGCTGAGAGCAAACTTGGTCTGAAAGTCACAGGCATCGCTGTCAAGGTATTCATCAGAAATCACCACCACCATCCTCTTGCACCTGCGCAGATGGTCACATATGTTGTAGTCATTACAAAATATGAGACCCAGCAAAACAGGGAGATTTTCAGCAACAATGCTGTGAGCCATCTCACAGGAAACATCAACAGACTTCTTTCTCTCACGTGACTTTCTATATCTAAATTCAAAATGAAACTGTTATTAGTCATGTTTAGCTTTCCACAATATCTGATACTCTCATGTCTTTTCTCTGAACTTTCCATTTCTATTCTTTGTCCACCCAGATTATTAATAGAGCAGATAGTAGAATAGAATTTGCTGAAGTTAATAAACAGTGGGCCCGGTGTACATCCTGTGCTTAAATACATTCTCCATGACTAAGCATACAGCAGTCTGTGGTGCATCAGAATTACAAATACAAAGGACATGTCTTTAAGAAGCAGACTCTGCCCCACGTGCCAGTGTCTTTTTAGTCAATCTTTCAAGTTCAAATTAAAGTAAGAAGCCACATCAACAGAATAGACCTGGAAGTGGTTAGCATGTGTTGATATCCCACCTCTTCTCAATGAGTTCACTAGTGATGGTCCATACACAGGAGCCTGGGAGGACATCTCTGTCAAACACACATAATTTCAGCTTGTACTCTGTCTGTTCCAGTTGCCGGATCATCTCATGGACAAAGTGGAAGTCACTCTGGCAGTAGCAGATGAAGGCATCAAACAGCTCAGGAGTACCTGAAACGAGTTCAGATTCCTTTAGGGTCAGTATTGTGGAACAGCTTGCAACCAAATACAACATTTACAGAAGACACCTTAAAAAAAGGAACTGAATTATATTCCACAGAAGTAAAACATAAGCATTATACGGAAGCTACAAGACTGTGCAGACAAGCGGTGCAGATGTATGATTAGAGTTTCAGATAGCTTGTCCGATTAGGAGGCAGATGCAGCTTTTCCTGTATTAAACCTTACCACAGAAAATATTGCTGCAATCACTATATCAAGTTTGACTTCACAAGTACACTGGCTATTATGACAAAGTCACAAGTTAATCATTTTTATATTACTAGAGTTGCTAATTTTATTTCAATTAAGGTTACATTTCTGGAGAGAATCACAGGTAGCATGGAAATCCTTAGAGAACGGCAAAAGCTATTTCACGTAATCTGAAAAAGTAATTCTAATTATTCCTTTTTTCACCAGTTTCATCTGACATGGATTTGTGCATACTTATAAATCACCTGTGCACACACTCACAAGTCACTATCAAGTCAAGAACAAATGTGCAGCAACTTTTACTTTAAAAAGAAATCAAAAAATAAAGTTGATACGAATACTGACCTTCGGGGTCATCCTCCAGCGTGATACCATTCCTTTCAAGGGTGCGGGGGACACAGCTGTCCACCTCAGGAACCTGAAGTGGGGGATCAGCCTTCTTCTTCTGACTCTCATGAAACCTCTTGACATCCTCATCTGGCACAAAAGAGATGAAGCAGCATAGGTTATGTGCAAAGACCACATAAACACACACAAATACAGTTTGCACAGTGTACGTTGGGGGAGATATTGTAGAAAGTGGATTGAATTATTTAAAATGTCCTTTGAACACAAAACTGTTACATCAGCTTGACTGAAAATATATTTTCACCTGAGTAAAACATTAACTACATTCACTAAATTACTTCACTTACGTAAAGTACGTAAATATTTCGTAATGCATTCTGAATCACGTGTGTAAATACTTTTTGCAATAAGGGAATTCAGGCGTTTCAATCATTTCCTGTAAGAACCGAACATGCCATTGAAATAATAATAATAATAATAATAATAATAATATTAATAATAATAATAAATAGATTTACAGAATAACTTCAACGCACCTATCAGAGGTTGAAGATCCTCCACAATGTCATTTCTCTCCACCTTCATCAGGATTGACAACAACTTTCCCACCGTCGCACCTGTGGACCGAGCCTGCCAGTCGTCCAGAACCATCGTGGTGGGGTTTTTCGACGCTTCGTAGTTCTTTATCTCCAGGTAACTGAAGTCCATGGCCTCTGCCACGGCCATCCAGTCCGCGGCCACTGCGTTTCTGGGATTTAGGTAAAGTCCCAACTTTTTCCTCACAGTCACATTCAGAGCGGCGAGAGGAATCGTCCCAAAGTCAACATCTGTCTCAGCACAAGCCATGTTAGAGACTTTTCTGGAAACCCCAGGAGGAAGGCGGGCGTTTAGTTAAAACACTAAAGAGTAAACATAGTGACAGCAGAGCGGTACGTCGGCCCCGGGTTCCGCTGCCTCCCCAACTACAGTACAAGGAAGTGATGTCAAACAGGTCTTTGAGTCGGGCCGCGTCACATGGGGGGGAGGAGAAGTACTTTTCACCTACTGACACCACTGCAGAGATGTTTTCTGTCTTTTATAGGACTACAGCTGTTAATTTCCCGACACTGTCGCTTTGGCGACCGGAAACCACCACAGAGATCCTTCTCGTCGATTAATAAGATGGCTTGCAGCAGTGGGCTCTCAGTGAAATTCACAGTTAAAGTAGATGTTTTTTGAAATCTCATATAATATAAAACTGAAATCAGTATTTGAAGTTCCCTTCTGATGCTGAAAGGGTGTCATTTATTACACTGCATAGCAAAATCACATATAAAAAAAAACAAACTCTCCTGTTAAGTGTTTTATTTTGTGATTGTCACAAAGAAGCAAACCTTACAAATTGCTACAAAGTAGCAACAAGTGTGTGTCCAAACAGGCATAAGTAAATTGCAAGAAAATAATCTGCACAAAAACATAAGCAAAAAGATTACTGTAACTCCTCTGCATCAAAAAAAAAAAAACCCCACAGTGTGGCTTTCCATGATGCTGCAACACGACAGGAAACACAGCAGATAGTCTACGAGAGGTGCTTCACAAAACCCATTTTTCTAGAGAACTGGTGGCAAAAATGTAGATCGGTCGAGCTGGACGAAAATCCAAGTGGGAACATGCATTTCCTAAAATCCTCATGACAACTTCCCCCAATCAGGACAACAGTGTGCAAAACAGATTTCACAGCATACAGTCCAGGTTTGCATCACTGGAACTTCCATCCTCTGAGCATCATCCACGTGTTTTGCTTTATGGCAGAGAGCAGGTTTTTGCCTCTGGAGAAATACAAATCTGTGCCTTTATCCTGATGCGGTTTGGGAGTGTGAGCTGAGCCTTTCTTTCCTCTTCCTCTTTTTTTTTTTTTACCACCCTGGAAAAAAAGAGACAAAAAACAGTGAGACAAAATCCGATGCATATATAAATAAAAAAGTATTAGCGGCAAAATTTACTCAGAGTATCAAAAGTACAAAAAGTAGGGCTTATGTGAGTGATAGGTCATTGAATATGACATTATTAGATTGTTAATACTTATGCTTCATTGTATACATAGCTTTTTTACTGTTGTAAGTAGTTGAGCTGAAGCCAGTTTTAACTACTTTATACAGTTAGTCTAATGGCTTCAAAATCTGGGGCTCGACCGTCTTTAGAGGTTCAAGATAATAATTGGGGTAAGAAAGGTGAATAAAACAGATTTTTACGAGACAAGTCTGTATTCACTTTTTCAGATTTTTTTTTTCCCCCAATCTTTGCTTTTTTGTGTTTGTGAAATATTGGGTAATTTCACTTTTTGGAAGCTCAAACAATTATATAAATGAAACCATTTGGGAAGTTGAGAGATGAACCGCCTCTTTGGTGGAACTTCTATCAACTCGTTCAAATTAGAAACTAAACAAGGGGCCCCAACCACACACTGCTTTGTTGTACGTAAGCCAAAGATGTGGGGAACCACTGCTTACATATTTCACTATACATTGTATTTCATGAGTGATACACATGTTTAACTGAAAAATGACAAGTAATTGTATCTGTCAAATAAATATATAGTGGGGTAAAAGTGCAATGTGTCTCTCTGAATTGTAGTAGAGTTGAAATATGAAGTAACATAAAAGGGAAATACTAAAGTTAAGTACAAGTACCTCAAAAATTGTACATAAAGTACTTGAGTAAATGACTTACTTTTATTCCACCACTATTGTTTGCAGGCATAAAGGTTAAAAAAAAGATCTAGTTTAGCAGCAGCACGCAATCATACTATCCACTTCCCCTTTTCTCAAAACACCCACCGATTTCTTGTTGACGTGTCTACTCCGTTCAGGCGCAATGACAATGGGGGTGGGGTAGGTCTCACCAAGGGACACATTAGCATGTGACAGTGCAGCAGTGCTGAGAGTCCACGGTGTGTGCACGTCAGCTCCCCTGATCCTCTGCAACTCTGGAACCCACTGCCGGACGTAGTCACCCTGAAGCAGACACATGGTTATTAATTTATCAGTGACTGAAATTTCCATATCAAAACTTTGTTCACATTTGTGCTGATTTCATCACCATCAGTGACGAAGTGTGACTCAAACACTTTGTGTTGTAATTTAAACAGTGCCAAGCTTGAGAAAAATGTTAAAGTGAAATGAACCAAACAATTCAGCTTGTTCTCAACCTTACATTATTGTCATAGTCGAGGCCTTGTTTGATCATGTTAAACTTCCTGTTTTCTCTGGGGTCATTTCCTATACCAGCGCTGTATAGCCAGTTGCCATAGTTGCTGCAGACATCATGGTCAATCTTTGGAGGAACATTTAAAATGATTAGGCCTATTTCACAACATAACAATAATTAAATCATATATTACATGATTAGTTATGTCTTAAAAATACAGCATTACTTTTCAAAACTTCCAAACTGACTTAAACCCTGGACTACACTACTTACCAGAAAGTATTCAAGCTGCTTAGCTCTCACCCTCCAGTCCAGGCCCAGGTCCTTTGTGAAGGAGCTAGCAACATTGAGCTGTTGCTATAAAAGTGCAACAAATAAAAAGTACAAATGCCTTCAAGTTGTATTTAATGAGAATACTCCAGTAAATGAATATAGTTATTTTTCAACACTGCTGATTATCTCTGACCAGAATGACTTGACATATTCTGGATTTGGAAGTACTTGGTTGCTGCAGCTATTTGTGCTGCTTTTTAGGTTACAATGCCACACTCCTATTTAAGAGAAACAAACACTGGTCAAATTGTGCTGAATAGTTCACAACACGCGTTTCTGAAGTGATGCAATTAAGGCCAACAGAAGCTGAAATATAGGATTTTTTGGGATGTGTAGGTAAGACACAAATCATTGTGTTCACTCAGAGGCACTTCCCTCTATCTGTATACTATTTCAAAAAAGAAAACAAAAATAAAGCTCACACAAATAGACCTACTCACCTTTGTGGGCATAATCCAGGATGACACCATTCTTCTCAGGGGTGCGAGGGAGGCAGCTGTCCACCTCAGGAACCTGAAGAGGGGGTTCAGCCTTCTTCTCCAGACTCTCGCAATGCCTCCTGGCATCCTCATCTGGTGCAAAAGACATGATGTATACTATATGTGTACATATGCAAACATCACATAAACAAACAAATACAGATGTGTGTGCATACTGTAAGTTGGTAGAATTATCTGAAAAATATTTTGAATACAATTTTGTTGAAAAAGATGAATTGAAAAAAATTTGACAGTTTGGGCCAGACGGTCAGTACGCAAATTAGCCAAGGGCGTGATGGCACTGCTCATGGGCGCACGTAATTTCAAAACAAGACAATGATTATCTTGTCTCTCATCCAAGGTTTAGTTAAAACTCTGGATTAATGCAAGATGGACAGCAATGCATCGACAATTGACTATTAATTGAATATTGAGCCTAAAATGTTGATTAGCAAGGTATAATGGGAAATATGGTAGCACATCACACAGTAAAAAATAACCATCAAGTATTCTGCCTAACCAAAGTGGATGGCTGGATGGAGCGAACTGTTTTTAAGTGGCCCCTTAGCAGAATTTTGCCAAGGGCCCCCAGGCAGGTCAGGACTAGCTCTGATTTGAGCAAATATTTCCTAATACATCATGAATTACCTGTGTAAATATTTTTTGCAATAAGGGAATTCAGGCATTTGACTCATTTCCTGAACAGTAAGGGAACATGCAGTGTAAACAGGCTCAATCTAAATATACACTTTTCCTGATAAAATGAGTGTTTCAAGAAAAAAGAACAGGAAAAGATTGCTAGAGTAATGCACCTATCAAAGGATGAAGATCCTCCACAATGTCATTTCTCTCCACCTTCATCAGGATTGACAACAACTTTCCCACAGTTGCATCTTGGACCGAGCCTGCCAGTCGTCCAGAACTCTTGTGGTGGGGTTTTTCTATGCTTCATAGTTCTTTATCTCCAGGTAACTGAAGTCCATGGCCTCTGCCACGGCCATGCAGTCCGTGGCCACTGCGTTTCTGGGATTTAGGTAAAGTCCCAACTTTTTCCTCACAGTCACATTCAGAGTGGTGACAGGAATCGTCTCCAAGTCAACATCTGAATCAGCACAAGCCATGATATAGAGTTTTCAAAGACCTCAGTGGAACAACGGACATTTAGTTAAAATACAAAAAAGGTACACGAAGTAACGACAGACTGGGTGATTTGAAGCACCAAGTTGCCTCAGGGGTCCACAGCCGACCAAACTACAGAACAAGGAAGTGATGTCAGATGATCTTTGCAATGGACGGTGGCACACAGGGGAGGAGATGTACTTTTTACCCTCCGCAACCACTGCCCAAGAGGTGCACTTCCACAAGACTACAGCTGTTAATTTACTGGCACAACACTGAAATTGAGATTTGAAGTTTCAGTCTAATGCTGAAAAGGTGTAATTTACTTTGATGCATAACAAAAATCACACAAGAAAAACTGTCCTGCTCAGCATTTTATTTTGTAACTGCCACAAATAGGCAAACCATGAAAATCAATACAAAGTAACAACATGTTTGTATCCAAACAGGCATAAGAAAATTGCAAGAAAATAATCTGCACAATAAATTGAACAGATCATTGTAACTGATCCATGTATCAAAACAAATGCACAGTATGCTTTTCCCTGTTGCTGCAGCATGACAAGAAAAGCAAACAAACTATTAAAGGACTGATAGCACACATGTAGATCAGTCAGGTTCAAGTATTAAAGTGTGAGATGGAACATGCATTTCCTCAAATCCTCATAACAACTTCCCTCAATCAGCAAAACAGTGTGCTACACAGCATCAGTCCAGGTTTGCATCACTGAAACTTCCATCCTCTGAGCATCATCCACATCTTAAGTGTTTGCTTTAAAGCAGATCACAGATTTTTGCCCCTGGAGAAATAGAAATCTATGCCTCTGTCCCGATGCTGTTTGGGAGTGTGAGATGGGCCTTTCTTTCCTCTGGGTAAAGGCCCTGCGCCACTCTGAAAGACAGGGAAAACATTTGCACTTATTGTGAAGGTTTAAAAGAAGACAGTGAGACAAAAAAATGGGATGAGACACATGTTACGGAGCCTAGATTAAGTTGGCTACATACTCCATGCACCCACATATTGACAATGGAGAGGACAGATTTTAAAAGGTCTGAAACATACAGGAGAATGTTTTCTTCAAGTAAGGATAATTTGTGCACAAGGCCCCCATGCTCTATACCCAGAGAGTCCTCAGATTGCCTAAGAGCAATGGCTAGAGGTTTGATGGCAATAGCGAAGAATAGAGGGGATGGACTGCAGCCCTGGTCAAGAGAGAAATCCTCAGATTGCTGTCCATTAATAACTGAGGAGTTATAGCCAAGAGATGAAAGAATTTAGTTTACTTGTTGTTGTGCTAAACAAGTATTGCCATTTAACTCAGGTGAACACTTAGCGTCAAGCAATATATCCATTTCAGGTGAGCGTGATGAGAGGAATAAACACAATTGGAAAGCCTATTTAACCTATTAAAGATGAAGCCTGTTTTTCTGTCTGTTCTTATCGGTGACTTGGAGCTTGGCAGGAAAGAAGATCCTATACCTGAATCCAGTGTTTCTCAACTATGACTTGACTGTGCAGTGTGACTGTTTTCATGGACCTCGAAGCTAAAGTCAGGGTAGATGTATATTTCAGATCGCAGAAAGAAAAAGACCAAGCTTCCCTAGCTAGCTTTTGGATATGCTCCTTGGTCTGGTTGTGATGGATCCATGCGATGGATCCATCACAACTGGCATGGAGGGTTATCCTGTTTCTTACGTGGGATGGCAACCCTATGGGCCATGTTCACAGCTCCAGGAGCAGGTAAGACCTCTGTACGAAATGTTTCTTCCAATAATATCTTTTTGAAAGTGTTTGGTTGAAAGCCGTCAACTTCTTCCAGATAAGCCGGCTATACAGAAGTCGTTGCACCGTAATCTATTTTCAAGATCGTCCATCTTAAGCTTAAGGGACTAATTTTCCTTAGACAGATCAATGCCGGTGGATTTGAGGGTTGCCAGTCTGGTCTCCAAGTCGTTGAGTGACGTTTCCATGTGTTTATTTGTCTGGTTGTGCTGATCGGTAGTTGCTTGGTCAGTAGAGTGGGACAGATTTGATAAATATGCAGTCCTCCATTGACTCAAGGATTATATCCATGTCCACCAGGCTTAGTGTTGCCAGTAGCATGCTGTTTGCTTTGGCTAGCATTCGTTCTGTCAAATTGACTATTTTCAGAGCACTGCTTGTCGATAGGTTGGCTTTGCTTTTTAGTAGGTTTTCCCGAATGTACTTACCTTTTGCAAAGGTTTGCACAACTTAACTGTAGTAGTAAAGCATGTATGATTCTAATTTGGATGGGAGTTCAACAGAGCTCTCCCAGTATACAGCTGGGTTTGATAAAACCAGAAATGTTTTAGGTTAAACTTTAACTGAAAACTTTGTCAAATAAATCTAATGGGGTAAAAAGTACAATGTATCTCTCTGAACTGTAGTGGAGTAGAAGTAAAGTGAAATACTCAAGTTAAGTACAAGTTTCCCAAAATTTTACTAAAAATACAGTAAGTACTTGAGTAAATGACTTACTTTTATTCCACCACTATTGTTTGCAGGCATAAAGGTTAAAAAAAGATCTAATATAGCAGCAGCACATAATCATACTATCCACTTCCCCTTTTCTCAAAACACCCACCGATTTCTTGTTGACGTGTCTACTCCATTCAGGCGCAATGACGATGGGGGTGGGGTAGGTTTCACCAAGGGACACATTAGCATGTGACAGTGCAGCAGTGCTGAGAGTCCACGGTGTGTGCACGTCAGCTCCCCTGATCCCCTGCAACTCTGGAACCCACTGCCGGACGTAGTCACCCTGAAGCAGACACATGGTTATTAATTTATCAGTGACTGAAATTTCCATATCAAAACTTTGTTCACATTTGTACTGATTTCATCACCATCAGTGACGAAGTGTGACTCAAACACTTTGTGTTGTAATTTAAACAGTGCCAAGCTTGAGAAAAATGTTAAAGTGAAATGAACCAAACAATTGAGCTTGTTCTCAACCTTACATTATTGTCATAGTCGAGGCCTTGTTTGATCATGTTAAACTTCCTGTTCTCTCTGGGGTCATTTCCTATACCAGCGCTGTATAGCCAGTTGCCATAGTTGCTGCAGACATCATGGTCAATCTTTGGAGGAAAATTTAAAATGATTAGGCCTAAAATAAAATGACTTAAGTATTTCACAACGTAACACAACATAAATACAATATCATTTTTCAAAACTTCCAAACTGACTTAAACCCTGGACTACACTACTTACCAGAAGGTATTCAAACAACTCTGCTCCCATCCTCCAGTCCAGGCCCAGGTCCTTTGTGAGGAAGCTAGCAACATTTTGCCGCCCCCTGTTGGACATGAAACCTGTCATTGCCAGCTCTCTCATGTTGGCGTCCACGAAGGGCACTCCTGTTCTTCCCTCTGCAATAATGAAATATATTTAAATATTCAGCTGTTTAAACATACAGTATACTGTTCATACACTTCTTAAAGCCAATGATTGCTATTTAATGAAGAATATCTTATAAACAATGATGGGGAAAAATATGGTACAAACCTTTCCATGCATTAAAAAGCTTCATGTCCTTTTTCCATGGCACAGATTTCTCCTGAAGTCCTGAGGTGAAATGACCTTGATATCAGCTTTACATTCACTTAAAGTGCATAAAGAAAATAAGCTGAAAACTTGAGCTTATGTTACCTTTGACCTGAAATAGTCTGTTTCCATACTTGGCACCCACAAACTTGAAGTAATCCCTCCACAAAAGTTCAAAAATCACCCTGTAAGACAGCACTGAAGATGTCAGACAGTGAAGACAAATTTTTATTATTTGTGATTCAGTAGTGGTCTATGATAGAATTTCATTTTCACTTAAAACTGGTCACTTTTCCAAAGTACACATACATATACACATTAAAGCTTTATATCATCGGTTACAGAGGCAGCACCAGAACTACTGGTGAGCATTTGTACATATCTTATCAGCATGGCCCTATTATAGTGTCTACTGTATTTAATTCATCTAAATATTCTGGTCCTTCCTTACTCCAAACTCACCAGTATGTGCTCTGATTGGCTGTCCGCTCCCTCTCGTACTGCTTAATCTGATGATAAATATACCTGGGTGAAATGCAGCCGATCGCCAGCCTGCAGAATGCCAGCACAGCACCATTAGAGATATGCTTATAAGACTGACTTACACACAACATTATACTCTAGTAAGCATTCAGCAGTAGAGGAAATAAAACAATAAAACTCACCAAGGTGCAAATTTAGTGGAATAGTCTACACCAATCAAGCCATTACGAGTCTCCTTGTAAGTTGCAACTGCATCCTACAAAACAGACATTCATTATACTTATCACACCTTCATCACCATAGGAGTTTTTCTTTTTTTTACTGTTTTATAAACAGCAATTAGTGTCATTTGTAATGAATGTTGTACTCACAGTGTCCCAGAAATAGTGTTTGAGTCTGGCCAGAGCCTGACTTTCACCACCACTACAGGGGAAGGCTGAGCGAGGATCAGTCAAAGGCTCTATAGGCATAAAACAGAAAAGCACTTCAGCATCAAGCTGCTTCATTCATTTTAAACACTCTCTGATGTACACTAAGACACAGAATCATAAAAGCTTAATCATATACATGGAAATCGAGCCATTCTGCTCGTTGGCACTTAATGAGGAAATCTATGTTCAGCAGTTTTCCTGTTAAATCCTGAAAATTGTTGCAGTATCGATTTACTTCATAGAGAGGCTCCATAAATGGGGCAATTTCTGCTTCCTTATTGCCAGCAGCATGTTAAAACATTTACAGAAAAGTCAATTTGGTAAGCACATTAAATGAATGTGTAGGATTTTTTCTGTAATTTCCTTGTACATGAAGACACAAAAGGAGAGTCCAAGAGATACTTTAAGAATCCAACCATTTATATTGAGCATAATAAGACATTGGGATGTTCACCTGTCTGCTGCAGGTCTTGTGCTGTGGGAATGGCTCCTTCCTCCAGCCCTGGAGGAAGAGGCTGTAACTGCTCGGGTGTTGGAAAGGCAGGCCTCACCCTGCTCTGGGTTTCCACTGCCTTCCTGAACTGAGTGTACACATCAGGCAGGCTGACAAACCAGGGGGAAATGTTACAAGACATTCCCAGCACTTAACACTTCTTAAACTATACGCAAATAAAAAAAAGTAACATTTCCTCTCTACTTTTATTTTCAAGCAAATGCCGGGGGGGAAAAAAAGGATGTTGGGCAGAAACTAGATGTTTTGTCTTCAGCAATCAATGTCCACTCTCACCTAGATATGTGATGAAATGGAAGATCATCTCTGTGGTACAGTGTACACCCCCAGCAGGTGTGAACTTTGACCTTCATCTGTGCACAGACATCCTTCAGCTTTTTCTCTACATTCAGCTCTTCTGAAGTCACCTGGGACATGAATGAACACATGACGGACGAACAATGTCAAAATGACCAGACAGTGCAATAAAGTTGTGGTAATTAATGCTTTAAAAAAAAAAAAAAAAAAAAAAAAAAAGAGAGAGAAACTGCTTAAAACTACCTCTTCCTGGAAAGCCACAGTGCTGACAGTGCCAAGTTGCTTGATGAGCTCGGCGACAACATCCTCTGGCTTACCCCGTCTCACCACCAGGTTGCTGTCATACAAGCGCACACACAAAAATAAAGACACAGACACACATACAGTCCCAGTTCACACCATGCCAGGCAAGCTGCATCCTGGGTAGAGCTATTCCTCTCACCCCCCAACTGACCGGAAAAAATGATGGGAACAGTGTGTGCAGCAGCCATGTTAATGTAAACATAACCCCCTATAAGCCCAGGTGTGTCCTGACCCTGTTATATCTGTATCAATGAAATCCTAGAAAACAGAGAAGGTCTGCACTGAGCATATGTGTAACAGTAACATAGCACATAAGTTCATGGTCATTTTTAAAGTGTTTAAACGGATTATTGAGCTTCGGTGCTAATAACAAGGGCAGAGCTGAACTGTGGAGAAATTCTGCAATATTAAATAAAGCAGGAGAAGACACGTAAATTGAGGTCATATACAGGGAGATCTGTCAGTGAATGACCTGAGTTTAATTACCTGCCCTTGTTGAGCAGTGTGTTTCTGAGGTCTCTGATACTCTCCTGTAAGAAACGCAGGCGGAAAGGCCCAGTCTTCGGTAGGTTGTAGTTGTACGTTCCCACATAATGTCTGGGGTCGAAGCAGTACAGTGGGACAATGTACTCTGCATTTCTTTGAGCCCAATGGAAAAGCTGCATATACAGATTGAACATGGCGTGGTTAGAGTGACAGCAATAAAAATAAATTGAAATAATATATATATTATTTCAATTTATTTATATATTATACAAATAAATTATATATAGAACATTTGATTCAATGTAAGCTGCTGTAAACATAAAGTAAGGAAATACATTTTTCTTGGATACAAATTTGTTTGGAAAAATCCTTCTCTTATTTTGAAAACTGATTCCAGGAATCGTACACGTTATGTATAATACAGTGTAGCTCACCGAAAGGCCTGCAGCTTCTTTTTTTATCTTAAAAAGTCAGGCATGCATTTACAATGTGAGAATAAAAGGCAGACCAGCAAGAATAATCATGACATATGATTTTTGGACGAATGGAAATGTGGTGTCCATTTAATTTTGAAAATGAGGCTTTTATTCTCATAGTTTTGAACCGGATGTGTCGTTGTTGTTGTAGCTGGTGAAATAAAATTGATTCTGGCAGCAAATAACTACATCAAAATGTTCTCCTGATGATGTTAACACATTAAATGCAAATCGTTGGACCCGCACCAGCAGTCGGTGCGGCCACTTTTACGTTAATTAGCTTCCCTGATGTTAAATAACATCCGACCTCGCAACTATGTGGACGCGTAGCATTTCATTCCCTTACCTCGTTGTCGTGGAGGCGCAAGTCGTTTCTCAGTAAACATATGATTGTTCTGGAGGCAGACATGCTCTTCGTCCTCGAGAAAACAGCAGTAGTTGCTCCTGAGACACAAAGAAGGAGTCGCTTCGTTTCAGAGGGCTGCGTGTCGTCCCTGCGCCCGGCTCTCCCGCGGACTGGCTGCCTCACGTTTCCAGACACGACCTTACACAACGTCAGGTTTTGTAAGGTGGTTTTCTAACAGCTGCCTCCAGCTGCCAAGTTCCTGTTGTTGGCCAATCTCTCATAGAAGAACTGATTGTTTTCTTTTGTGAGGAATAAAGAAAAATAGCTTTAAAACTTTTTCAATAAATGATAAAATTAGGCCTTATTAAAACAACTGAATGTTGTTTATTATAATCAGTATTTTACATAGAACAGAGGATGTAATGCAAATTAACTCAGTGTTTAAATGGATATTTACTCTGTATATTTAGAATGGAAATATCAGTTAAGAATGAATAAAACTGCACAACAAAGACAGTCATTTTCATGAACATGTTACAAGATAACAGAATAAAATCACTCAGGAAATAGTTTTAGACATTTGATTTATTAAGTTAAATGTACAAAAGATCAATGACTTGATACATTTCATGTTTCAAGGCTTTGTCATTAAGACAAAACGGACTGTCCCAATCAAAAGCCTCTCAGCCTTTTCATACTGCCCACCAGCTCTCAAAGAGACAATCATACATCCTCCTGTCTAAATCACAGTACAATCTACTGTATAACGTAGCTATTTCATCAAATAGATTTGTATATAATGTAAAAGAAATTTCATACAAAAGTGCAGAACAATATGTATTTACAGTATAATCTTTTTTTTTTTTTTCATATAAAAGAACCTCAGCAAGTCTTGTGTGTGTTCTCTACTGAACAGCTGCTCACTTTATTAAGAAGCTTCCTGCTTTGGCAGTGAACATTTGTGTTTACAAGCAGATTCAGATAAGGCACTGACAAAGGTCTAAAAAGATTTGATCATTCGTTAGGTGCCACTGAATTACAGCTAGCCACTAACTATCCCACATCAATCCCCCCCGAAGTTTCATCTCATCTCCACTATCAAGAATACAGCATTTAGCCCTGTCTTTCCAACTTGACCCTTTTTGACAACTTATATTATGCTTTATCTCACATGACATGACACATAGCAAGCTGTGCTGTCAAGTGGTCATTGAGTGACCGATTCTTATAGTGTGAAAAGCAAAGTAAAGGCATGGGGTGACTGGATTCATATTGAAGAAACAACAAAAAATGTAAATGAGACGCTTCCTTCATGCTAATTTCATGATCTTTTTATAGCAACATAATGTGATGTCAATGCATCTGATTTGGTCTGTGCAGTCTACTGTGCACGAAGCTGCCATAACATAGACAAGGCTACAGGGCTCTGAGGTGACAAAACAATCCAACATGTCTAATACTGTACATTATTAGCCTAATATTCATGAAAGCTTCTGTCTCTGCAACTTTTCTTTGGCCTTTCTGAATGGAACAAGGCTCGCTGCATGGGATGCTGGAATGGATGTCACAGACTCCAACAGTAGTGTTGGTATTGCTTAACAGACATTGCACACTAATGCAAACGTTTGGTTTTTTTCTTCTTCTTTACATTTGAACAAACTACACAATGTTCTTTATGAAATCATATAAAAAATTGCAATGCAAATAGAAAAATATCTCCTCAGTTGATTATCCTGCATGTTGGAAATGTTTCAATGCATGATATCAAAAGTGCAATGTTGACAGTCCTTCTACATGGGGTTGTGAGTGCTATGAAAATAGGGTAATGCAACCCTCTAAGATGTTAAAAAAGACATTCTTACTTACAAATTCTTATTGTAAGGCGTTGACGAAAATACATTAACATTTTTTCTAGGTGACAATAGAAAACTCATCTGCTAAGATGACTTTGTATGTGGCATATAAAAATATTTTACCATCTCAATTTCACTCACAGCTAACGTAGACTGATGAGTAACTTACAGTATTATCAGATTTGATCAATCACCAGTCAGTCACGATTACATAGTGCCTGGCCAGTCCTAGACACTGTTCTGCGGCAGTAGATGAGTGTAAAGACCCGGAAAACTTAAGACATCACTTCTCTCTCTAACGTGGGTCACTTGTCCTGCTCTTGTTATGAGACAGCAGTCTGTGCTTGTGAGACTGCTAAGTGCTTTCTTGTCAGTCCCGTCCTGAGGGAACTCGCTGCGATGCCTTGTAGGACTCTGGAGATCTGACAGCAGTCAACCTGGCCTCTCAGTGAATAATCTGGGTTGAGCTAGTTGGTGAGAAATGCAGGGGTCCTGACAAGGCAGACACTGGTGATAGATGACAGGGCAGGAAGTTGGAGTGGTGCTGAGTCCTGGAGCCTGGTGACGCAGGGGGCCCTGGGGACGGGGAGGGCCGGAGAGGAGGGGACGCACCGGGGCCATGGAGGCCTCGCAGGCAGGGGAGGGGAGGGGGGTCCATTAGGCTTCAGAAGCTGCCCTGGACGAATGGGTGGCTGAGCAGAACGTCTGCAGTCGGCCGCCATTTCTCCTCCACAAACACCTGCCGCAGGAAGTCCCTGCATGCGTCCGATACACCCTCTGGAAGCATGGGCTTTGTAGGCTGGGTGGCAATCTTAAAAATGGCTGCCATGGCCTCATACTCTGCCCAAGGAGGTTTCTGGGTCAGCATTTCCACAACAGTGCAGGCAACACTCCTAAACAGACAAAAAACATCCAGAAGAGTTGATTGATTGTCAGAACATCTAATATAATTATACTGGCATCAAGTATCAGTCTACATGTCTTTTTGATGTATTGTTATTTTATATGTATTTATATTATGGCACATTTATTGTACATACAAATATTGCACTTCAATAAATCCAATAACTCAAACTTGATCCTCAAATATCAGAGTTAACCTTTAACACCTGCCTACATTACAAAATTAATTTTTGTAATGTAGGCATTAATTTTAAGATTTAACATTTTACTAACTTTATTTTTGTTAAAATGACCACAATGACTGAAACAAAAAAAGATGAATTCTTCAAAACATTCAATACAAGTTATACTCAAGTAGCTTTTCATAGCCATAGCAGTCTGTACATAGTGCTATCACCCCATAGGTGGAACAGTGAACATAATAGGCTTCACAAATTAAGTATTTATTAGTCAATATTTCTGTTTTTTCTAATACAAATTGAATGTTATATGCTATTACTATTGCATTTGATTACAATATATCTAACACAACCGCATGTTGATTTATTCAGCTCTGCCTTGTATTAATATGTTTAAAGGTATGTGCTCACATACATTCCTCCAACAGTGTTCCCTCTGAATTTATTGCTTTACCACCCAGCTACAGCGATAGTTTTACTGTTTTACTACTGTGTATTTTTGTTCTGCAACAGTCTAATACCCCCTTTGGGCCTCATTACAGTTCCATCTGATCTTATCCTTACCATACATCAGCTTTCCGGCCGTATCCCTCCCCATTGATGACTTCTGGACTCATCCAGTAGGGGGTGCCAGTGACAGACTTGATTCCTGTACCAGACATGCAGATGGTCTGGATACGTTTGCTGGCTCCAAAGTCTCCCAGCTTCACATTCCCTGAGGAGTCTCTCAGGATGTTAGCACCTGGTGGAACGAAACAAAATGAGCTCAGAATTATTCAAGAGTCTCCCAAGGACTGTCAATATCCTTTAAGGGATACTTTGACAGTTTGGAGGTTCCATTAATGTAGTTGGCCGTTTCAGCGCCTGTGCCTGCACTTCAACTGACAGAACAACCTGAGGGGGAAGGTAGACTTTTCCTATGGCTTGACAAGTATGGGATGATGGAACACTTGCAGGCGTATATTTTAAAAAATGCCCAAGTAGACCGTTTAGCAAACTTCATATAAAAACTCTGACTCAACTCTACAAACACTGAAGTTTATCTTTCTCTCACTTTTCTCACATTGGGAAATGCCTCACTGATTTACACAAATCAGAAAATAAAATACTGAATAAACTGTCTGTTCCATAAGGATCGAACCCCAACACCCTTCTGCCTCCTGCCTTAGTAATTTTCCAACATGTAGCTGTGTCTATCCCATTTCCTTCAGACGCTCCACTTGTTTGATCAGTGACTAATGTACACCACTCAACACTCACCCTCCACACCCACTGAAGGGCACAGGGGTGACAAGAGGAGATTGAGACAACTAAAGCTGTAACCCTTTACTCTTTACTTCTCACTTCATCAATCTGTTTCCATTGCCTGTACATTTGTTGTGAGGATGTGAGGCTTTCCAATAAATCATGTTAACTACATTTAAGGTTTTGTTTGGCTCTCTGGAACATTACATTTACAGAAACTTTATAGTCTAATGTCATGGCAGTGATGCCAAGTTTCATCCAAAAACCGCAAGTGCTGACAACTTTTTTTACTGCATACAGAAGAGCTCTTGTGTGGTGAGATGAGCACGCAACATATATTACACATGAAGAGCATTTATAAGTGAAAGATCCCACCCACATACATTCTCAGAGAGCCCAGCTATGTCCTGTGAGACCTACTATATTTTTTCCCCACCAGACGGTATATTTCCCTCTTCTTGGCTGTGGCTGAACGAGGCAGTGACTCCCAAAGCTGTGGGCAGCCAGACTAAAGCCTTTCCATCCGGTGTTGAACATTTTTAGACTGGACAATTTCACCAGCATGAAGCCTAATATATCTCAAAGGGGAGTTCAAAATAGCACATTTTTCCAGGCTCATTCTGCAGACGATGAATAACCAAATGAGGGAATGTCAAAGAGAATAAAATGAATGAGTCTGTAGTTTCCTCAGCAGCAGTTGTTGCAATATGAAGATGTCTCATTTGCTGTTTACACATTGTGTCTCAAGCACGGTGTTCACTGGTTACAAATCTAATTAACAACCCATCCTGACCTTCGCAAGCTATATCTTTCTGTTACCTTTGATGTCTCTGTGTACAATCATGTTGCTGTGCAGGTAGGAGACTCCTTGGAGGATCTGTCTGGTGTATCTCCTTGTCACCTTCTCTGTCAGTGCCCCATAGGCTTTAAGCTGGTCCTTTATTGAGCCCTGGAGAGACAGCAACACAGAGAGAAAAACAGAAAGCCAGTGAGAGAGTGAGTGGAACTCAGAAAGCTTGAGAAATGCATTTGCGATCTTTATACTGGCTGTATTTTTAGGCAATATTACTGTCACAGCTGTAGTGAATAAAAAAGATAGAAGATCTGCTTTGGAGTGTTGTGCATGATGGAGGCAAAACGGTTCAGTGCCTGATATGATTTTGAGGAAAATGTGGTTGTTCCAGCTGAAGAGGATTTATTTTGTTTTTGCTTTTCTCTTTTTTGTAAAAGCAGATTCCTCGCCAAGTTTTAAGTACAAAAACTAAGTATATAAACATACAATGTGCAGAAAAAACTCTGCTGATTTTGAATCCAAACACCTCCAATCTCCTGCATTTCCTTTCATTTCCTGTTTTCATTTACTCATGAGGAAATTGCACGAGCAAAGACCTGATCCAGTAACACCTGTGACGCACTTTTGGCCTCGCACAGTGAAAACAAAACTTGACTCGCTTCAGTTTCAGCTGTCAACAAGACACCTCAACAGCTCTCCGGCTCTCGGCAGGATCCCCCCACCCACCCTCTCCCCAACTTCCACCCCCTCCCCAACTTCCACCCCCTCGAGCCACTCAAGTGTTATCGGTCAGCCACAGCGGTGCAGCCGTACTGAGCAGTCACACACAAACTTGGCTTTGTCACCTCCCCACTTGCCTCTGCCAGATTTCCAGTGAAACATAAACATCCCAAACAATGTGTGACTAAGACGCTCAATGCCACTCAGAAAAAAAATAGCCTAGGAAATATTAAAAACAGGCTCAGGGACAGGGTCCGCAGGCGACAGCAGCTCATTAAGACGCTCATTTAGTGAGAAAATGATCTCATAAACTGAGCTGCTCTGCTGACATCAACCACTGAGGACATGTTTGTTGACAGCTGGTGACATTTCAAAATTGGTTTTTAGCAGATGTGGCTTGTATGGGTTTGATTTGATGTTTGTTTTAAAATGTCTGTGTACCTATTGCCACGGCCAAAACAACTTAAACTATGGCATTCACAGACATTATTTATTATTCTAGCTCAATCAACTTTCATGATGAAAATGTGACTTTGATAAATTCAAATTACATGCCCTGCAGAGTACGTACCCCTGGCATAAACTCAACGAAAATAGTGAGTTTTTTCTGTTCGAGGTCCCGAAGACAACCATAGTACTGAACAATCCTCTCGTGACGTAAATTCTTCAGCAGCTGAATCTCACACTCCAGAGCATTCACCTCCTACAGAGAGAGAAAGGATTTGAATTGAGAAAATCAGAAAGCAGCTATAATATTGAAACAGAAAATCACTGTCTTTTGCCCTAAAATACACACACTTATTGCAAACAGATGTGAGATGTTCTCTCTCACCTTGCTGGTATCTTGACAGTCAGGATCAAAGGGCACCTGCTTGGCGGCCAGCTCACGTCCCGTGTCAGCGTCATAGCAGAGGTAGACCTCCCCGAACGCCCCACGCCCCAGGAGCTTTCCTTGTCGCCAGTTGACTGGCGCCCGTGGTGCTGCAGAAACAAAATACCAGATGATGAAAACCCACCAGTAATTCATTTTGTTGCTAAGCTCCCAGAGGCAGACAGATCTACTGTGATATACTGATTTGAGCAAACATTAACTCTAAAGCATGCATCCACCACAAGACCTGACTGCAACTCGCACAGTAACTTCACCAGGACCAGACGTCAAATCCACCGCAGGGTTGTTAAATGATTCCCACCGCAGACCCTCTCAGAGGGAGAAACCCCAGATATGAGTCAAAACCACCGCAGCCGACACAACGTTGTCAAAACCTAGAAAGATCATCTCAATGACTCTCATCCTCACAGGCCCAGACTCTCAGGCTTTGTTTTGGTATTAACAGGCGTCTTTGTGGCCGGGTTAGACGATTTGGTCGTGTGTGGGTGAGAAGGATACCGGAGGCTGACACGTCAACCACAGACTGCTGAGGCGTCATTGAGCTTTCATTTCATGACAAAGACAGTTTCTGGGCAAACAGCAACCGTGTGCTGAATGAGGACAGATGTGATTAGTGAGTCTGTGACATTGCTCATTCTGAGTGATAAGAGGGGAATTCTACCTGCTGCGACGTACACTATTACTGTAGCTACAATATTTCCCCTCCCTGTTACCACCTACCACTGTAGAACTAAAACATGTTTGACAACCATAGAGTGTTTATTTGAAAAGAGATTATCCTTGTTTTGTCTCTTTCCATAATGGCGTAACACATTTAAAACTCAAGACATTACAATGTGTTTGACTATGTCCTGCGTAAGCAGTTTATTCAAAGAACACTATCACCCTCACATACTCACGCTATTATGTATCATCGATTTGCCTTGTTCCTTGGTTTTGTATTTTGTATTGCACCCACGTGAGTTTGATGCCAACATCATTTGCCTTTCAGTCCCTTACTCTGAGATGTATTTGTTGTCAAAGCCTGCACATGTTCATGCCTCACATAAAGACGTACAGAATCATGCGATAAATACAAAGGACATACAATAGCCGTATATACCCTTCTATATTATGAGGTTTATAGCATTAAAGTAAAAGGTACTGAGGTTTGATACTTGGCCCTGCTCTTGATAAGCAGACAAAAACAAGTCTGTACTTTGTGTGTACATTTGTGGGATAAAAATGAGGGTTTAATTTTTCTGATTATCCACAGGAACCAGACAAATACAACACCAATCAACAACAAAGGCCCAGAAACAGAGTTTATTTAACAGTGTGTGTGTGTTTTTGGGTGAAATTTTCCTTCCCACTCCTTAGTGTCTCTATTTCAAAGTGTTTAAGATTTTAATGGAACAACTCACACTTGGCTGTACCACGCTGGCAGCTTTTGTCAGTGGTGCGGCCCAGCGAGCGCAGGTCGCTGTACTGCAGCGTACTGTCTCCATTATAACTGCGTGTGCGACTAGAGGGAACCAGCTGAAACAGGTTCTCCTGCGGCATGAAGCTCCGGGGAAGAGTCCTACGACCTGAAAACACATACATGTATAAAAAAGAGACATATTAATGACCCTACATGTGCTGCCCTGCATCTTTTGTTTTTACTGTGAATGATTTTTACACTGTTTTCACACAGTAACTTTACAGGTGTTGTGCATAAAGTGAGCTCTCGGCCAAGACTTAGGGCCAGCTAGAGCAGAGTGCCTCTTGCCACTCCGTCCCACTTCCCCTCAGACAGGAAGCAGGGCGCTGTGTTTTTATACAAGTTCGGGTTCACCACAGGGAAACGTAAATCATTGCTAGCCAAGGTTAGCCTCTGAGTAAGCAATTACTAGCAGCTGCCTGGAACAGCAAGCCAGCACTTCATGTACCAAATCTATACTGGCCGCAAAAAGAAAAAATGCCAAAGCAGATTATAATATCTAAAATATTTCATCTGGAAGTAGAATGAAGTGGCATGTGAGGAAAGAAAGAGTCCCTATATCTGAAGTTTAATGTCTGAGGACATGGGAGCATCTGGTAGAGGTGTGTGTCTGTGTTGTCCTCTTGAACCATAGTAACATACTGTATCTGTTTCATCTGTGTAATAATATTGTTGTTGTTTCTTACGGTCTCCATAATCCTTGCTGCGATTGGGCAACTGGAACTGGCGAGGGAAAGTCCCTCCTTTCCCATGGCGACCTGAAGAGGGAGCAGTGAGGCAGAGCTGTTAGTTAGGGAATAATTAAAGCCTCAGCAACTCACATCACAACTGAATTTTCAATGTATAGAGACAACACTCCTCAGTTAGCAGCTGTGTGTTTTTTCACTTTTATGCAGTTCTGATTGCTTTGAGCTAGTGAGACACAGGTGCACAAACATATTGACACGTGCCAAGGCTAGCAGAAGTTCACATTTCAACTTCTGACAGACACTACATTGCTTTTGCTCATCTCGGCATGTCAAATCAAAGGCGAGTTCAAAACCAGCAGAATGGAAGGCAGCTTTTCACGCACTGAACAGAGCTGTTGTATCGCCTCACTGCAGCCAAGAGAGAAACTGAAAACAGCTCATGTACGCTAGGTTAGCCTTAGCTCTGAACCCAGTGGAGCAGTAACTAAAGGCAGGTGGGGAGCACTGCTGACGCAGGCAAGCACTGACACTCACTCTCACACATACACACTAAATGGAGAGCGGCGGAGCCACTTGCAATTGAAAACAGCTGTTCTGTCAGATGACTGCCTCCCCTTTTTGTGGCCGTGTCCCATGGAGACGGGAGTTATTTTTTGTGTTTGGCAGCACGGGATGGAGAGGAAAAATCTACTCACAGGGAATGGTAAACAAATACTGTAGCCCTCAGCAGGAAGGGCCACACAGCTTTACATCAGGGAGGGGAGTATGTGCAGGCACGTGCATGCATGCATGCCCAAGTGAGTCCTCAAGCACTGCTGGTGCAGCTATATGAAGCTACCATACTCCCAGTGTGTGTACACAATGTGCTGCTCTCCCTTTCTAATTTACAGCATGGGGGTGGTGCAAGAGAGGAAGAAATGACCAGATTTGGAGAGCTGCTCCACTGTTCACAAGGATTAGCGTGGCGTTATCTGTCATCCTGCTCTATTTGATCTGGGTTCTGAGGGAAAAGGGACAGACAGGGACCCAAGGGACAAGGAATAGACAGGCAGAGGGGCATCAAGAGGCGAGGGGACGGAGCAAGGAAGTGATCATGAAAAGACAGGAAAAACAGAAATGTATTAGGAACAGGAAGCAGACGAAGAGAGGAGAGGGGAGATGGGATGGGAGACACAAAAGGGGAAAGAAGATGGAGAAAACTACACAGTGGAGAGTGTGGAAGATAAAGCAGAAGAGTTATGACACTATCACACTCCTTTCATCACCTCATGAGACACAAGAAATACAACTAATATATTAAATATTTGCTAATAACCCATCCCTCACTTTAAGTATGTACTCCTAGATAAAACCATCAAATATCATCATCTTCCTCCTCATTAGTAATCTCTAGAGGACACTGTAATGAGGGGAACGTTTTAGGTACATTTGAGCTACAGGAACAGAGCTTTAGTTGTGATTCTGTGAAACTGATTGAGTGGCTATAATTACCACAGAACAAAAAAAAAAAAAATACAAACAGACAAAAATTTTCTTATAATGAACAAGCTTTTTGCACCTCTCTTTATCTTTCTGTAGTGTTTGAGTTGAGAATTAACACTACAGGAATGAAGCAATTTTTAGAGCTGTGCAGATTCCTCCTCTCTTACCTTTGTATTCATAGTTGAGGTTCAGGTAATTATTGTCACGGTTGTTCTGTGAGAAAGGAGGGCTGAAATGACAAGAGAACAAGAGGGGAGGTACTGAATTAGAAAAGATAAGCTGAAAGTTGAGATTAACAATGAGAAAGTGAAAGTGACGTGCATGGTTCTGAATTCCAAAACTGGCCGTGAAACTATAATTTTATGATTAAATGTGCCGATGTATACAACTGGTCAAAAGTTTTAGAACATACAAATTTTTCCAGTTTTTATTGAAATTTAAGCAGTTTAAGTCTGAATGACCTTGAATGGTACAAAGCTAAATAAACTGCCCATGGTAAATAAATGTTCAGGTCACCAAAAACTGAAAAATGCAAACAGTTCCTTCAGGTGACTTACAAACCCTCTGTCTGCACAAAGGCAGTCTTGGGACAAACTGTTACTACTCCCTCTGATGCATTATGATGCATTAGGACAGTATTGTACTGCAGGAAGTATTACTGTATTTTGCCATCAGAATGGTGAGGAAAAGGGTAAGTAACAAAGGAACACAGACTGGTTTATCAGGGCTTCATCCTACAGCAAGATAATGACCCAAAACATTAGAGGAAAAGAACCAGACGGTGACTTCACATGATGGAAGAGCAGCACAGTCTGCAGACTTTAAGCCTGTCGAGCTGGTTTGGGCAAACTACAAGTACAACACATTTGTGGGAACTTTACAAATACAAAATTTGCAAAGTTTCATTTCCACTGTGTTCAGCTGCTGAACAAGTAAAAAATTAAATGATTAAATTTAGGATTTAATTTTCCATGATTCCTTTTCTTTTTAATCTTTATTTATTTGTTCTATACTTTAATGTCAAAGTAGACTGATAGGCTACACTGTGTTACTTTTTCAGGAAAATGGAGCTGTTGTAAAACCTTTGACTGGTAGTGTATATCCAGCCCCCAACCTCCCACTCTCCCTGGCCGTCTGTAGCCAGCCCTGCCCCGACGACCCGACAGAGAGTGACGTCTCTGTTGACCGCAGGGCGGCGTGGGGCCACGAGACCCTGGATAAGGGGCACGCATGCCCGCTCGCAGGGAAAAGTTCCATGCACTCGTTTCCTGCCATTGTTCTGCAGCCTGGAGCCCAGATAAGCCTCGTGCAGGTAGAGCTGCTTCCGTCCTACTCTCTCTCTCTCTCTCTCTCTCTCTCTCAGACTCAGTCTTGCTCACTTTTCTTTTCCCTTTGATTCATGTTCAATCTTTTCACTCTTCAGCCCTTCCACTTTACTCTCACTCTTTCACCACTTCTCATTCTCTGGCTCAATTTTTCCTCTCATCCAGCATGTTCTTGCTCACGCTTTCACATCTCCCACTCAGTCGCTGCTTCTCTCTCCAATGATAACGGAGGAATCCAGGCGTCCAGATAAGAGTTTTGTCGCCATGGCAACAGCAAAGTGACCTGATTCCTTTTCCACATAGGCAGCCCAGGCAGGGTCAGGCAGCTCTGCTGGCCTTTAACACTGTTTACAAACTTCTCTTAGATCCTCTGGTTGTTTCTGTGTGTGTGCGTGATTGCAACATGCACACTTACATCCAAGTGTGTTAACGGGCACCAACCCTGTGATACAAACCAAGTCTAACATCTCTGCAAATAATAACAGTCAGCAGTAAGAGTGTGTACATCACAAATATAAATCCACACAGACGAGGGCCATGAATCACACACACGCTACATGATGACTCACCTGTCAAGTGCTTGATCTATTGATTGACAGCTGTTGGACAAAGAATTGTCTGCGCTCCCAAAGGGATCCAGCATCTGGCAGATATAATAACACAGAGGGATCAAGTGTCACAGAGCATGCAATCATGTTGGGGAACAATGTATAGCAGTACTGATAGAGTAGTGTGTATAACTGCAGTGGAATATAAGGTTGTGGAGGGGCATGAGTAGTGTATGTGTGGGACAGATCTATTCCAAAGCTGTCAGATGCAGCCATATTACATTTTTTAGAAACTCATGCATTCTTGTACAAAGCAGCTACTGCTAGGACTACTACTATTATTAGAACACACTATTTCATATTCATGTATATTAAAAGACAAGAAACAGAATTAAGTGTTGTAAATCTGTAATAAATGAAGATGTTTGTGGCTGCTGAAATCTCAATAACACAGTTATGATTGATCTTGGTTTCCGAGGACTAACTTTTTGCCCCATCTTTTGTGCTATACACATTAATATATGATCGGAAACAAGATTTCAATATGATCTCAAACTTCTCATTCAAAGGAACGGTTAAATAAAGGAGACTGACTTGGCCAAGAAGTCTGAAAATGACTGACTTTCCTCTGTTTTTGTTTTTTGATAAGGGGTCATGACAAGCACGACTCTCTTGAGATATCCCAGTTAAAAATAATGGACAAGTCAGATGCAAACAAAGTCACTACAAAGCAGAGTGGTATTCTCTCAGTTTAGTCCAACAGAGGAAAAGAAGTCCGACCTCTGTCATGTTAGAATCGTTAAACACACATCTCAAAGCGATTTCTGCTGTGTATATCTGGGTCACTAGCCAAAGTCATGAGAATTAGTCATTAGATGTTACAGCATGTTGACACAATGGGCAAGTGTCTGTTTGGTATATGAAGTAGGATGACTGATTACATGACAATTTTACATAGGACTTAATATTAAATCACACCTCCAGCCTATCATAACGTGTTTATCTGGAGCCTGGTTTAATAATGAGGCTTTTTAGGCTCTTACATTCTGGTCCAGGGTCTCAGGGATGAACTCCCCTTCACTGTGGATGCTGGTGTAAGAGCCCTGGCGGGCGATCTGCTGCTGCTCCTCAGGGACGCTGCCTGGAGGTGGGGATGTCCGACCTGTGTGGAGGGAACCTGGGCAGGTGAGAATATAGAGGAGCGAAATGAGACAAGGAAGAACAGGAAGCAGCAAGTAAAAGAGGGAAATAAAAGGATAAGGTGCACAGAAGAGAAGAGAAATGTAAAGGGGAGAGGGAATGGAGGGTGTATGAGGGAGAAATGATGAAGAGATGAAAAAGAGGGGCAGAGGGGAGAAAACGGCGTCACGGTGTTATTCATGGGTACAAGTTCAACAGTGCCAGGACTACGAGAGATGATTTACTAAACCACACTGCCGCCACCTCTAACCTCAATTACTGTGACAAACGCTCCCTTGGCTGAGCTACAGCGGAGACTGAGCACTCGTCCTTGACACAATAAGAAGACCTGCTGAAAGTCTGACTATTGCTGACTGCACTAACAGGGATACTGAAAAAGTGCTCAGAGGCTAGGATACTAAAATCTATACGAATGAACATCTGCGTAAACAGTCTAAATTTTGACTGAAAACTAAAAGTGCAACTCCTTTTTCTTCACAGATCAGTTCCTTTCTCCCCCGTCTCCCTCCCTCTATCCCCTCCTGCTGCTATACGTCACTGAGGTACCCAGGCTCACATCACATCTTCACTCAACCATCCACTGTGACCGCTCTCCTGTCACCTTTCATCTGCCACCACTCCCTCCACTTCCATCTTTCAGCCTCTCCCTCTTCTGACTTGCTGCTGGCGGGGGATTTGACAGAGAGCGGGTAATTCTATACAATTTGTATGAGTCGGGATGGTGACAGTGCTGATGTTACTGGAGCTACGTGAGAAAGATTGGTGGTGACAGCAATCATAAAGTGTTTTCAGCTGTTCTGTGAAAATGCAAATGCGACACAGAAGTGAGCGCTGGCTGTTTCTCCATGTGTCTGAGCTTGAGATATGACTGAAACATTGACCTTTCTGGATAGACCTGATATAAGGGGAGTGAAAAGATTCAGACATGGGAGATTGGGGGGGGGGGGGGGGGGGGGGGGGGGGGGGCCTCAGTATTTCACAGAGCAAAAATAAACCTTCATGCTGTGTTACCAAACAAGCCAGGAGGGACAACAGAACCAGAGTGTGCCGTGTTATGGAGCCGTGAAGTGTGACATGACAAGAAAAGGACCTTTATCTGTCTTAAAGGAATAGTTTGACATTTTGGGATTTCTTGCAAGAGTTGGGGGGAAGGCTGAAACCCCTCTCATATCCTGAGGTTAAATATGAAGTTACAGCTGGACGGCTAACCACCTGGAGACATGGAGAAACAGCTGGCTTTTAAACAATCTGAAAGTTAAAGAAAACTGATTACCAGCATCTCTAAAACTCACTTATTGACATGGTGTATTTGGTTTATTTAATCTGTACAAAAACAAGAAATAGCCCTGCTCATAACCCACTGTAAAACCACAGCATACTATTTTGACACTTTTGTTTTCCTTCTGATGAAACACAAAAGATATCATTTAAATTGTTAATTAGTGAACTGTAGTAGCCTACTGCTGGTAGGTGTAGTTTGACACTTTTGGGACAGAGATAAGCTAGCTGTTTCGCCTGTTCATAATCTTTATGCTAAGCTAACGGGTCCCCAGCTGTACATTTATATTGAAAATACATTTGTGAGTAGTAGTATCAATCTTTCCATCTAACTCTGAAGTGAACGAACGTATGTCAAACTATGCCTCTAACATCCACTTTTAATATAACAACTTCAGAATCAAAGCTCTGACTGATCAAGGTGATGATGCAGACAGGGAGCTGCTTGGTATGAGAGAAGAAACTTGTCCTTGCTTTGACCTGTCGTCTCTTTAGCCGTTAAAGTTGTCACTTTCACCTCCAATTTGCATTTTTCTGTTCAGACAAAGGATGCCCGTCATCCTGCCATTAACATTCCTATGACACTGGCATCACTCGATGTTGTAAATTGACACTGACAGGCCACCCTTGAGGTTTTAGCAGAGGGACCAAGAAACCTTGACGTCAGCAGGATTCGGCTGTACTTTTTGCTTTGCTGCCTCGTCTCTCTTTCCTCCTATTCTGTTCGATAAAAAAATTAAGATTTGTAGAAATGGCGTCTAACAACTCCTCTGATCGTCCTGATCACCTGTGATTCATCTGTTCTGTGTGTGTTTCTGCGTGCCAGCTCACCCGTTGAGTGTTTGCGCACCCTCTCTGACCCCTTGAGCAGGGAGCCCTTCAAATCTCCCAGTGACCGCGATGATCTCATCTCGCTCTGTTTGTCCCTGCTGTTCACCTGTAGGTACTATAAAGGGAAAACACATGGGAAGTAGGAGAAAAGGGAGAAAGTGAACAGGATCAGAAGAGGAAGCAAGGACAGCATTACATCATTGTCCATTTACATCATCATATCAGTGAAGGAAGTTTGCTTCCTCTAAGTTACAGATTTTGGCAAACAGAAGTACTGATGCAATTGACTGAATTTATGTTATGTGGTTTTAAAAAGAAAATTACGGCTGAGTAAAGACTGTCAGCAAATGACTATATTTTATCTTGGTTGTTATGGCTACAACTTACACAATTATAAAGATCAATGACTGAATCACTGTATGACAGCATAACATGCATTTTATGTGCTTGTAAAATGCTGCTCTGAAAATTATACACATAGCATAGTGCACATTGTTAGGACTAACGTGGTTGTTCTTGGGGGTCTTGAGCAGTATCCTGAGCAGCCCGTTGGTCCCTGAGCTGCAGCCCAATGTCAGCACTGCCTGATCCAGGTCCTCCTGGGTCTTCAGGGGCAGCAGCAACTGAAAAGACAAGAAAACATACAGCACATAACCTTTCCCTTCCCCACTGTTCCATAATCAGTGCATGCATGTCGTACTGCAGATGTTGTTGTCATGTGAAAGTCATAACAACAGTCTAGGATTTTGACCAGTTGTTCTTTTACCTCTTTCTCCATAAAGAACATGTCCATCTGCTGGCCAAAGGCCTCTGTCACTTTCTGCAGCAGCTCCTTGATCTTAAGCGGCCTCTGGAACGGGATGATTCTGGGAAGCAGAGAAGGGCAGTGAGGTCAGAGGTTGACAAAAGAAGCTAATGTTGTGTTTAGCTGCAACTTTAACAAGTGCAGACTGAGAAGCTCAGCTTGAGGTGAGATTTTGGAAAAATAAACAGCTGAGTGGCCACCGTACATGCTCATAGTTTACTAGTCATTTATGATTCTATCAACATGGTCTCAATAATATGACATCTCAGAGCAAAAAGGAGGGGTAGGAAAAAAGAGAGGCTCAGTTTTCTCTATTAATTGTGTCTTTTCTGGTTTTCCATACCCCACTATCTATCTATATGTGTACATAATGTATGTCCAGATTGGATGATCATTTAAGAAATCTCTTTGCAAGCCATGTTATGACAGTGTTTCCATGGTAACAAGAGGAAAAAATGGACAGGTCAGCTTGGTCAAGGAGAGGAGTGAGCTGGGCAGCGAAGATGCTAACAGGGCATTAATCAATGCAATGAAAACAAAAGGCACCAGAGTAAACCACTCTCATGTACATGAATATCTTATCTACCGTATGCCTACGTGCACACTTAGTCTGTCTGTCCGAGACCGAGCTTATCAGCGAGTGTTTGTAGTGCGTGTATATATGGATGCGTGTGTGTTTGTAAAACTCTACATGCATGAGTGTGCTTCCCAATCAGTGTGTGCATCGGACACTGTTTCAACACCACTGGGCCTCTCCACTAAGCCAGCACAAAGGCAGATGGGAAACTTCCTGAGAGGAAAGGGGAAAAAATCTGGAGCGGCAGCAAAAGCAGCAGGATGTGTGTCTTTCCCTCCTCTTTTAAAGAGTGACAAAGTGAAAGATACAGAGACGCAGAGATATTTACAGACTGTGAGAGAGAAAATAAAGGAGACAGCCTGAGAAAATAAAGGAAAGACAAAGACAGAGATTCTCTCTGGCATTTCTTCTCTTCTCTTTTCTGTCTATCTCTGGCTAACTCTCTGCTTTTGAAGAATCCGCAGCCCACCATCTCTTTATAGTATCCTGATAAAGGACTTGTTTTTATCCCATCATTTCCTCATCAGAGGCCAAAGCTCTGCCTATCTTAATGACTGCTCACTGGTTCCCTCATTTGAGGAGAGGATTCTGGGAAGAGGGAGGCCTGCAGATCAGAGTCAAGCAGCGGCACAACTAAACGCTCTCCGTCTCTGTTTATACTCGGCGATGATGTGTCTGATAAAGAGCTGGAGGGATGTGGAGGAGGAGGGGTATGAGGATGCTGCTCCAAAAGATATGGCTTTCCTTCCTCTGTGCAGGCATGTGGACACACACTCAGTCACAGAAAAACACAGATTTGTAAAACGAATGCTCTCGCACATCCCAGCACACTCTCTTTCTCTTTCTCTTTCTCTCATGAACACAATCACAATCATATATACACAGAAAAAAAAATGTCTGGCTCTGTTCCTTCACTTTCTGGCAGGAGACCCTGAGGCAGAGCCAGGGGAAGAGAGAGACACAGCTCCTATTTCCTGCCCTAAACCTTCAGTGCTTGCCAATGAAAAGAGAGACCGTCCAATTTGATTCCATTGTGAACAGACAACACGGTTATCCTGACTCAGGGACTCCTAATACCTCAAGTGCTGTGGAAGCTGCTCAGATATAACATGTAATTCACACTGGTGCTGCAACTTGGATTATAATTGTACAGTTTTTGTTGGGATAAAAAGCCAATAAAATGTCACCACTATGTTCTCAAAAAATGAAAGGAAATTTTCAGATTTTCATTAAACTTCAAAATATTAAACTTACTCATAAGTGCCTTCATAATGAGGCTCAGGAGTTTCTTCCTCCATAACTCAATTTGAAACAGTTTTTGGGGAGAACTCAACAACATTGCTCCGTTGCCTTTCATTCAAATTTTATGGGATTTCTATTGAATTACTGCCTGTGTGTTATGTTTTCTGTATGTATTTTCTTCTTCTGAACTGTGAATATTTGCATAAAGGCCCATCTAGAGATTGAAGATGCTAACTAGCTTAGATTATAAATGCTATGTTATACAGCTTTGGTCAATGCTACATGCTTATCCCTAGACATGTAATCATTAAACATACAATTACTGATTTTTTGGCAATTTTGGGACAGAGGAACCAAGCAGTAAACACAACATTGATATATTATTACATTTTGTGTCTAACTTGCTAGCAAAGAGTTGCCTGTTTAAACATACAAAAAAAAAAACAGAGCAGTATTAGCATTAATTTGGAGTCACGTTTCTGTCCACCTGACAAATGTAAATATGAGATTCACTCTCCTTTAAGCTTAGTTCTTTTTTCTATTTTTAAGTTTTTAAGTCTCTCTTTAGCTGCTAAATGCTTCACTATGTTTGCAGCTAGTTGCTACTGTTGTCTGTCTGCTGTTTGGTGCAGGGCAGGAAGCGTACATGCTAAAACAGTTGCAGCCTGCTGGTGTAAATGGTGAGAGTGAACCAAAACATTATAGTTGTGCGCCGGAAAACCAAAACAATGAACTGAAAGAGGCTAAAATGCTCTGTAGAGCTGAGAGGAACTGCAGAGTCTGGTGATAATTGTCTGTGTGTTCGTCACAAGATTATACAATATACATTTAGTCATGTAATTATTGATAATAGCCACTTTAAATAAATAGATATGCAAGCCATGCTAATGTTACTATGTGATATTATTATTTTAACCCTGGAGGTAACAATTTCAGGATATCCCATTGATTTCCAAACCAGTCCCTAAATCAAAGTGAAAGAGGTCAGAGCTCAGACAGGCAGAACATGGAGCAAGCTAACTAACAACATGAAAGGAGAAGAGAGAGGAGAAAAAGACAGTTTGAATTGACAGAGTGAATAAAAAATGAATAAAAAAAGTCTTTCAAAATCTATGAATGGTGTCTTCCAGAGCGAGCTGTTGTCTGCCTGTTCCATGAGAGCAGGGCAGTGTGCGGGGAGTGCGTGAGAAAGAGAGGAAGACTGTGAGACAGAGAAACAGAGGGAGGCAGAAATGCAGAGAGACAGGAACATGAAAAACTCGTCTCTTCCTCAGCAGTAGCCAATTAGGGCTGTGAAAAAGTGAGAGGCCCAGTGTGAAGCCGTATTCTGCTGGAGGAGCGTGCCGTTTCCCTTCTCTTTCTCACTCCTGTGAGCCTGTGGCTTTCTAATCACAGCCTCACTGAACCAATGCCTGCTCCTCTGGTCTATAGTCTGATGAATCAAAGCAATTATTCTTGTAGGTTCTGGTCAGTCTCCCTCTGATGATTTTCCACTGTGACAGTAAACTCTGTGTTTGTCACTTCCCCCCAGAGGAGTTGTTTGCACTTCATTCTTTCTGTGGGTTGTCGAATGAGGGTTTCACAGGGACAAAGTCTGTCTATGATCTTGGATCTCTCCCAGGATGCAAAGCTAAGGGCCAGACAAGACCTGAGAGAATCATAGGGCATCCATACATGGAGTGATGTAGTAAGAATCCAAGTACAGACAAAATGAAGCTCAGCACCAAATAAAGCTTCTCCTGTTCAAAAGAACCGTTATTTATACTGGGCGCTTCACTTTCAAAGCACTCCAATGTGGTAAACAAACTGTAAGGCACCTTGGTGGAAAAACTGCTCGTAAGACTGTCTCCAGACAGAGTTAGTGTAACCACGCTCTGCCTCTTGAGTAACTCTAAAGCTGGCGGTGTGAGGGAGAACAGATGGCTGCTGGGTGAAGGATGTGGAGGACGGAGAGAAAGCACAAGAAAACACATAAGATGAAGAATTAATTTGGGGTGTGCCTTGAAGACTGGACACTGAACTGAGACACTTGGCACTCCCGCTGTGTTTATGTGCACTCCTTCTCCCAGCGCCCAGCACCCAGCGCCCAGCGCCCAGCGCCCAGCCCCCCCCCCCCCAAACGGTCTGTCCAAGTCTGAAACACAAGGCCTCGGCAAAATGTCAAAGCAGGAATTTTCCCTCTCTTTATGCTACTCTGGCATGTAGCTGTGATTTCCCCTAGACACAAAATCCCAGGCATGGCAAAGCATAACAAAAAGGATCCGAACTGAGGAGTTAAGGCTTGGACAGAGGAGTAGAAAAAACAATACGGAGGTTCCAACATACCGTTTTTCTCTCTCATGCTCCAGCTTGACTCTTAAATCCTGTTGAGAGGAAAAATAACAACAGAGGGGAGTTATGGAAGTGGAAATTAAAAATGATTCACGGTTGTATGTGGGATTTAGGCTGCTGAATAAATGGAAGCGATAAGCTAGGCAAGGAATTTAAGTGACAAAAAGCATCATAATGATACATGTTTTGTATTGCTGTTGCTGAATTTTGTGCTGCAACACAAAGGCAACATTATCCTTCAACGTGACTCCAAGGATGGCACAACACAATCTAAGTTTTCTATTTATAATATCATTACCCAAGGGAGCAGGAATCCGGAGGAGCCTGCAAGTCTGCATGAGGTCATGGTGATAAACCTACACTGACATCATATCAGTGCTGGCTATTGGGTGAAAAGCAGCTAACTCACAGAGGACAGCAGCACTCTGAGCGGAAACTCTCTCTGCTCCTCACTGTTTGTTTATGTCTCATCATAAACATTGGTGCTTTAAGAGGATTTGCCAATTATCATTCCACAGAGAGGGAACAAACGCACGAGTAAACGACTTCAGAAAGAGGCACAAGGTGATTGAGAGGAATTAAATCCTGGACGCACTGAAGTTTTTAGCATAGGAAAACCATGAAGGAGAATGATAAGCCATTCAAAATGTGTCTGTTCATTATTTTCAACTGTTTCTACATTGCTCTACTGTGGCCATTTCATAGGTAGTGGACATAAAAAGACAGTAAACTGTTCTTTGCCAGTGAAATTTTTTTTCTCCAAATAATATACTGAAAATTCTCTAACATCAGTGCTTTAAAATTGAGTTGACATAGTAGACAAGTCAGTACTTGAGTGTTTTGTTTGTGTCAACCTGCACCAAGCTACTTGATTTAACTATGTACAAAACACAGATTTGGCTCCAAGTGTCACCTCTGCTTTTCTGAGTGGATTTCATTATTCTGAATGGAAGAGAATATAGTCCACTGTCACATTAGCGCCTGCAACATGCTTGAATTAAAATAAGCTGCTTTCAGTTGTATTCTCTCCAAAACTACAGCACAACCTTCACTTGACTTTGGCATCCAGCAAAGTGTCAGTGCAGCAAAAAAACTGAAAAGGAAGTGAGGCTGAGGTTTTGTGTGTAAACTCAGAAACTAATTGAGCAGTAAACTACTGTGTTAATGCTTTAAAGCGATACTCCATCATAAATCCAAATTTAGGTTTGAAAGGTGGACAAAGTTGGTGGAAAACTCGGATTCACATGTACCTGTTTGTAGAGTAAGGTTCTGCTCTTGGGCTTGTTGTGCTGGGTGTAGCAGCGACCCAGGGCTGCCAGGTCCTTCATGATGGAGTTTAGCGCCTCTTCGTCGTCTAAAGATGGAAAACACACATCAGCTATGTGCAACTACTGTCATTTCTTTTAGGTTAAATGAAGAAACTGAAAAAGATTTATCTGAACATCTGACATAAGCTACCCACGTGACCATTCACTGACATTTAGTGTAACGTATAAATAAGAAGATGAGTGTGGTTTCATCATTTGTCATGTGCCTTGCCTTAGTGCTTGTGTTGGCTCAAACCAGACAATGAAGCAACACCTGGTCTGTTACTTCCTGCTCTGATGCCATCCATGTAGTTTCCACTAATGGAAAGAATCTAGTGCTTTCTCTCTTACATAAGCATAAAAAGATATTATCTATGAAAAGAGAAAATAAATAGAAAATAACTGTACGATCTGTATCACTATTTAGGTGTGAGTAAGGTGAGGATTTCTGATGCTGTGGATAAACCTCACAGTGCTGATTGCTCTCAAACTCACTACTCTGCATACAAAAGCTGCAAAAGAGCAAAGGTGTTTAATAATGCAGCATGCGTGTCTGCGAACGCCTGCCGCAGAGGGCGATGTGGTCACGAGTGTGTAGCCTGGAGCTCAGTAATTAAGCACTTTTTATTTCATTTTATATCAGTGGAGAGATTTCAGGAACATTCTTCTTTAGTTGAAATGTGCTCTCCTGTAATCAGACAAAGATTGATGTTTTCTTTTGTCAAACACTGACAGATTGTGAATGAAATTGGCTGCAGGCTTCAACATGAGCAGCGATTATTGACTCTGATGAAGAAATCGGAGGCTAAACAAAAGCCGGTCAAGTGTGTTTCCAATTCAGAACTCGCTCCTCACAGGGGAAAGGTGTCAGCTCTGCAGTGTTTGTGAAAACCTTGCTCAGCATCTAGATGGTTCTCCATTTCTCACTTCACACTTTCTGCCCCACACACACACAATAACACACACTCTCATGTGTAAGAGGGGCAATCATGCAGATGAGCATGTCAGACATTACCATATCAAGAGACTTTAATAGAACCAATTATCTGAGTGCGGTGATTACAATATAAAGAAGAGGTCGTTGACCTCAGCTCCTGCCTGCCTCTTAGATGAGCTCTGGGTGCATTCATTATAAACACACACACACACCCACACAAAATGTTCACCAGGAAACCAGACCAGGTGTGTGCCATGCAACACAAACAGCACCTGCAGGAAAGAAAGAACCACATTCTTCAAAATAAAAAGAGCGTGTGTGTGTGTGTATGTGAAAGACCACTGGGAATGTCATTCACATAGCAAATGTGTTAGTATCACAGGGAGCAGATGGGGTCTGATGCCATTTGATCTTGTTCGCACTGCACAGCTCTTGTTGCCAGCTGTTTGCCAACAGTGGGCCAGTCCGTTGGGTTCACCCAGGGGTCACAGCGTTCACACACACACACACACACACACACACACACACACACACACACACACACACACACAAAAACATCAATTTACACACCCAAATTAGGGAAGCGATCTGATTTTTGCTCTCATGATATCTCAACTCAGGATATCTGTCTATTACAATTCCTGGTATTTTTTCCAAAGTCTAAATCCTGGTTACCACACTGAGTGGGATAATTTTTAGGTAAGGTAACATGAGGTCAGCGACTATAAACTACCTGCCATGACTGAATGAATGGAACTCATAACTGAGACACTGAATTTTCTCATGACACTGACAAAGAAACTGTATTTAATTGTCAATGGGGCTGATACCCTCTTTAATCTTTAAAGGTCAATAATTGGCCCATAATAAAAGTGTTATCATTAAAAATGTTTCCACAGTATCTGCCTTATCTATTTCAAGATAGGTTAGTGCTTCAAAGTATGTGTACCTTTCAATAAGCTTTTGAAAATATACCTGAATTAGTTTACTTTAGCTGTTACACACCTGGATAGAGGTCCACACAATGTTCATCAAATAAATCTGGAAATGTGAGGTACGTCACAACAAGCAGATACCATGAGAGTTCAGTGAGATAATATGTTTTGTTTAATTTGGATGAACTTAACACTTAAATCCAGTATTAACTGGACACGTATGCTGACTTAAACTGTATCATCTTTCTGTTTTTCCCTCAAAAATATTTTTCTCCACCATCTCTCTCGGCAACCACAAACTTTCAATCTGGCCCAGTCAGCGAGCTAACATAAACTGAGGTCGAGCAACATCAACAGCTCGCCACAGAGGTGGATGTCTTGTTTGACAAGCCCCAACATAGCAGCAGGAGTGAAGTGAGGAATGACGTAACTCTCCCCTCCACTGACCTGCACACTCCCTCCACTAACAGAGGCTAAAAAAGGCACAGTGATAAGAAAAGTTACACCCACAAAGTCTCTGCCCACAGTGTAAATAGTAAAAACGACTATGAGTAAAGGGCTGATACTCTTGAAATGAATGCAGGCAAATCAGGCAACATATTCATATCACATATATATATATATATATATGTGGTATATATGTGGTTGAATAAGTCAAAGCAACAAGGTGACTGAAAACTCAGTATAATTAGAGAAAGCCCAACAGGTATTTCCTGCCATGTGGAGAATGTGCCCGATAAGCACATTCCTTTACGTAGCAACAACTTTATTACTACTTGTGTGGGTTGTTTAATGGTGATAACACCAGGTAATTATGTGACAGGTGAGCCACTTCCAGTGCCTT
Source organism: Trachinotus anak (assembly GCF_046630095.1). NCBI lineage: Eukaryota > Metazoa > Chordata > Actinopteri > Carangiformes > Carangidae > Trachinotus > Trachinotus anak. The sequence continues at coordinate 9,472,510 of NW_027273860.1, forward strand.
CCTCCCTTGGCTTTTTTAGAGAGATAAGACAGACAGAACACAAGAGAAAAGAAATGAAATCACGCCTACATATGTAAATAACATACGCATACCTCTACAGACAAAACCACACAATGTTCCTTCACCACACAGTGGTTACATACTGTGTCAAACTGAAACTCCCTGTTGGGACTCACAGAGGAGGCCCGGGTGGTTATAATATAAGCTGTCAGCAGCAGTGGGTGACTAACAGCTCAACCAGGCCTGTCCTCTCTGAACAGGAAGGAACTGAGTCACTGTCTCTGTTCTGAATATGGAGCTGGGCTAACCACGTTATTCCACATCAGGAAATTAATGGATTTTTGATTGAATCAGTCAAAGACAGACACGAGGGTAAAGAGCATTTCTCCATGGCTACTCTGTGGCCACACCGAAAATAATCAACACTTATCTCATGCATATACTGTGCATGGCAGAGAAAGGTCTGCAGGATTTTTTTGGTTTTTCTTTTTTCAATTTCTTTTTCTTTCTCATAAATCCATAATCCTTAAGTCTATCAAATGTCCAAAAATAGAGAAAAATGCCCATCACAAAAATGAAAAAGGTACATAACCAAATTTGAGAGAAACAAAACAAAACACCCCAAAGTAAAGTTGGGCATTATTTCATTGAAGGCAATAAATGTTGTTATATTATTTTGCAACAAGTCAAGGTCAAAGGATAGTAGAAGGCTGGACTGTGTATGGACTGTATGTAAAATTGAGTATGTAGTTGAAAACTAATGAACGACTGTAAATAACTACTTTCATTGGAAAGCAGTTAAAGCCTTCTTGGGAAGTTGCTAAATGTCACTACATGATGTAATGTGCTCATGATCATAATCATGACATCATTGTGTCATATTTGCATTCTGCCTAGTGTCAGCCAGTTTCAGCCCTTAACCTGTTTGCTTCTCTCCTCCTCTCTGTGCTCACATATATGTATTTTATTACATCCAAATCCCCAATAAACCTGTTCTCATTTACATGTTTTTCTCTTTCTGTTGCCAGACAATCAAACAAGTATGAAGTACTAAAATGCAGCCCATTAAGAGATAGGTGTCCCTCTTGCTTGCAGGGCAGTACTTGTGATTTTCTTTTATGTAAAGTGGCTATAGTTTGTCCAAAAGTTGATTTGTTGCTGGGTGCTTTTTTTTTTTTTTTTTTTTTAAATGGTCTGAAAATGAAAACTGTGGTGGATCCCTTGCTATAGAAAATGTTCATGACAAACCATTTTGAAAGAACAATGGCCAATGGGAAACGTCCAACACTTGACAAACCAATGGTGTAACTTTATCACTCAATCCCTCACTCACTGACAATCGGGGATGTAGTGCTGGACAGTGGCCAAAAGATAATCTCATCAGTCCTGCCTCTACAGGCTCAGTGCCCCAGACTACCCTGTCCATTTGCAGTCAAGGATACAAAACAAACAACAGAGGCCTGCATGTGTGTATATCTGTGTGTAGATGTTGTTTAGTGTGTTCGAGGCCTGTGCTATAACCTATGGATAATAGCAGAGAGGGAAGAGTGGGAGTTTAGGTTGGCAAAAGGGGCCAGTAAGAGTGTGAGAAATGCGTGGTGGTGCACAGTGCCGGTTGAAATGGCTCCCTAAAAGTGAAGTTATTACATCACTTAGGTCTGGTCCACAGCCACTGCCAGGCCGAGGCCAGCCAAGGCTAACCACCAGCACAGTGGAAAGCAACCAGCTCACACACCAACAGCACATCACTGCCAGGAGCAGCCTCACAAACCAACTGCAGGAACTTTAGGAGCCTCAAGTCAACGTGACCCAGAATGGCTGATAATTTCTTCTGGTATGTGGATAGGATCGGATACCTGTACTTCATTTCCTGCGCTTCTTGTTGTGTCTTGGGTAAAATGTGACTAGCATGAGAAAAGGGGAATTCCAGGAAGCTAAGCAGATGGAGCAACATTACACAATAGTGGCTGATTGCTGGGCATTGCATCATCACTCTACATCTTTCTTTTTTTCTGAGGCTAAAGCTGAGAACTGTGAAAGTGGCAGCGGGTGAAATGAGGTAGGAACTCCAGTCTAAGATAGTTTACATAAGAGGAGTTATTCTCCTGTAGCTGTTACTACTGCTTAAGCAGATAGTCTCAAGTTCTCTGCAATCAGAACAGCTACAAGAGTTTGGAGCTGAAGATGCAGGCACATGCTGCAGCCCCAGGAGTGGTAAAAGAACAGCACTGGCTTTAAAATGCTAGTGCTGCAACTTGCAAGCTAACAAAGTGTGTAAGGACCAGCGAGGCAGTGACTGTGTGTGAGAGTGTGTGTTGTGTGTAAGGCAGGCTGCCTGAATGAAGACATTGAGGGGATTTCCTGGTGCCGAGAGACACATCATGGCAAAGGCATCCAGCAGGATTAGCAGCTGGAGCCAAACGTGTTCTCACTCTGCAGCAGCAGCAGCAGCATGGGCTGAGCTCCGACACACGACACACACTCACACTAAGATACACACACCAGCTATACTAACCAAGGGGCACGCGAAACTCTCACGCACCCTGATATTTGTCGAAACTGTGATACAGCCAATTTAACACCTAGTGGGTGTAATACCTAAACCCCTATAGTTAATCTTTGACCAAGAATAATGACTCTGTTGTAATGCGGGGTATTGTGAGTATGTGAAAATAGCTGAGCAATTTGTTTAAGGTCTATGCTTAAACTCTTTTCATTGGAGAATATACATCTGAGGGCTGTGACATTCCTTCTCTCAGCCTGGGTATGCTTGTATTACCACTATAACGTAAGGGAAATGTGATGACAGCTTTGTGCATACTGAATTAAAGTAACTGTTTAACATTTTGAGAAATATGAATTTGCTTTTTTATTCCCAACAGTTACTTATAAAACTTTAGTGTCTGTCAGGTATGAAGCTAGAGCCAGGAAAACATTAGCCTAGCTTAGTAAAAAGACTGGAGGCTAGCCTGGCTCTCCCTTAGGTCCAAAAATACATCTACCAACACATGTAAAGCTCACTTACAGAACCTGTTAGAAAGTTTATCTATATAGAGACTAACCTAATACTGTAGCTACAAGCTATTGGCTAGCAAGCTAACAGGCTGGGAACACACTAGTATTAGATAGCAACAACAGATTTTCTAACTTTTTTTTCTGTACATTTTTCTCTCAAGACTCCATTAACATTTAATTAAATAAAAAAATATTGGAGAGAAAAAAAGCTTTCCAAGCTAGCTAGCTAGCTTGCTAACTGTCAGTTATTGGATTTCCGAAATTTGGACAGAGCGCAGCTAACAGTTAGCTGCTTCCAGTTTTTACGCTAAGCTAAAACAAGCTAAACACCTTGTGGCTCCAGCTCTTTACTTAATGCACAGACACGGTGGTGGTACTGAACATGCCATCTAATTTTCAGAAAGAAAGCGATTAAGTGTACTTGCCAAATATATCACACTGGTTCATTAAGCAATGCAGGTGTTTTATTTGAGAGAATAAGGGTTACCTTGTGAGTTCCTGTGCTGTCCGGGTCCATTTTGGAGACCGTCATCTGTGGGAAAAAAGGCAACATTACGGTGGAAAGAAGTCAAAAATAATGGAATGGAATGGAAAAATGGAAATAATGGACAAAATATATAGATTCAATATTGTCAGCTTTGTTTGCAGAGGTCAGTTAGCAGTTCAGTTGAAACTCACAGCTCCTCCAGGTGTTATGCACATGCAAATATAGCACAGGAGAGCGTCTATTGTTTCAATGGTGTATTGTATGGTGCACCCAAGTGTGTGTGTGTGTGTGTGTCTGTGGGAGGGTGGGTGACTGCTTTTTGTAAATATGTAGGAGTGTATGTGTGTCTTCACAGGCATAGTAGGTGTGAATATAAACAAACGGGAATCGTGTATACTTTGAATGTTCGAGGGAGTTATGTGCTATAATCTTCTTACGTGCAAAATCAAGTGTCCATGTCTGAATAAGATGGAAAACAACATTTCTACAAACAACAATGTAAATAGACCAATACAAGTGTACAACACAGGGCCATCTGGAGCTGTTAACAGCCATCTCACACTTTTCCTCTATCGTGCATGTTTTATTTTTCTCAGTACTGTTCCTGCCAAAGGAACTGTGAAAGGTGTGTATGTTTGTGTGTTTCCAAGTAATAAGGCACGTTTCTTATGTACGCCCTGTACAGCAACTTGCTTTCGAATACTACTCACCCATGTTTACTGTCATCATCAGGAAGTGGTCCTGTTGAACTCGAGCACAGAGCTCAACTTCTCTCTGCAAGCGAAGACTTCACCCTGGGAGCAAAAAAACAAAAACAACACAGTTTCAACATCCAAGAAGTGTGCCATTTTTCTTCAGCTTGGTGCACATAATATTTCTGTGATTGCACAAAAACAATGACAAAACAGGACGCAGGTGGTAGTTTCAACACAAAGCTTTTTCCCCCTCACATCGGTGTCCCCGCTTCTTTTATTTATTTAATCTTTATTTAACCAGGATGGTCTCCTGAGGTTGACATATCCTTTTTTTGAAAACTCCTGGCAGAAAAATAACAACACAGCAGCCAAGAGCTGCATTTGAAGCTGATAACTCAGCTTGATCACGTCTAAATTCTGTGCATGCCCTGATGTCTCTTTATTGCCACTCTGAGAGCCACAAGCCAGCGGCCGTGGAGGAATTTCTCGGTGTTTGATGATGGAGGAGACTTGTGCTCTTGAGATCCCATGGTGCAGCAGCGAGGCAGGCGTGGGTGTTTGCCTAACTGCCTGCCTCAGGTAAAGACCATGAGCACTTCAAAGACAAAGCCAGAGCCTTCTTTACGCATTACACTGGTGAGCGTAAAGCAGAAAAACGGTTGTCACATCCCATAATGGAGCAATACAGAAAAGAGTCTTTTACATCTGACAGTTTTTTGTTCCACTGATGATAGTAGGTAAAGAACAAGGGAGAAAATTCAAAAGTTTTACAGAGTAAAACACTTCAAAAAGTCCAAAGTGTTGCAGGCCGATGAAAGGCTGATTTTTCTCAAAGATGAAGGTCACATCCTGTAATGGGCTATTTCACACACAGTGTTTCTTCTTTAAATGCAAGCTTAGCAAAAGGGGAACAGGAACTAGAGAAACAGCTGCAGTATTGTATGTTGTGATATTAAAATGTCTGTGGTGGTTATGAGCTGCTGTGTTCCCTGTGAACGCATCAATGAGAAAGCCATGTAAGTCTGACCAAAAAGAAGCTGCAAGTTTCAGAAAACCAAAAAGAGATAATTCATGGAGCTAAATTTAGGATTTATTCAAAGCGAGCCTATCTAAATATTGCTGAACAGCAACTCTGGTCACAAGTGACAATTATGGGATAAGGAAAAAAGGTACAAATGTAGCGTAAGAGTAGCACAAGCACAGAAAAGTCAACAGATCAGAGAATTCGTTCATGTCAGCTGTACAGCAATTTCTATCTAAGGTTTGCTAACTTTAACCAACAGTAGCTACCAGTCATACCAGACCAAATATGGCTGTAAGGGCAAAATCATTGACTGTATTCACCACAGCAAGGGTAGATTTTATTGCTCATGAATCTAACTTTAATTTGTAAGAGGAGGAATGTGCAATTTCTTTTTTCAAAAGTTACACAGGTGGAAAAACAAACGACTCACATCTGATCATATCTCATGAAACAGGAAGTATGAGAGCAGCAACGACAGGTTATCACGGCTGAGAAATCTGAGCAGTAGCTGCCATCGTTTGCTGGTTGATACCCACAGACAACACAGAATCACAGCTACTGGTGAGTCGACTCTCACAGTGTTAAAGCACATATGAGAAGCCCAACGTTTGACATCAGCACTGTTTGACAAAAAATCCCTCTGCCTTCTGCTATATGACATATTATGTTTATTTTTTGTCATAAACTAAACACTACTCCACATGATTAATTGCATAGTTGCATTCAAAGGCTGCTCAGATACAATGGGGGTAAGTACAAATGTAACACATCAGTGTTGGGGGGATAGCAGTATGGCATGCAAGGAAATAATGAAGAGAAAAAAAATTCATAATACACAAAAATTATAGAATAGAAAGAAAGAAAAGAAAGAAAAGGAGTGAGGGTTTATAAACCACTTCTTGCAGATTCAGTTTTTCTGGCCATCAACAAATTCCAACATCAGTTCTTAAGAAAGATACTAAAGAGCCTCTAGAGAGATTAATGGCAACACTCCCTAGATATTTTTCTTGAAACTTCATTTACTTTTTGTTTGGCTATCTCCAGTGTCCATGTTGCATGTGTCTTTGTATTTTTAAAGCCCGCACCACTGCGTACAGTATGTGTCTTTTACCCCAAACATTCAGCACAGACAAACTCTCCAGCCTGTCTTCAGAGACACAAAGAGCAAGCTTCTCTTTGTGTCAGCCAGAAAACTTTTCATAAAAGCAACAAAAAAGGCCACTGGAGCAATTTACAGCCTGAGGGGCAGAGACCCGGGGTGCCATCAGAATTTGAACATGGGAACACACAGCACACTGCTGTCAGTGGCCCAATCACAACAGCTAAAGCTTCAAAGCATAAATATAAAGCCTGAGCAAAAATGTTTCAAGGGTGATCACTTTCTGAGAACAGGGTGTTCTAAATACGTCACAACATGAGCACTAAATGTGGACAAACCTATATCAGGACAACATTATAAAGAACTGCAATGTACCAACTGCATGCAATCTAGTTAGTACCACTGATATGAGGTGGCACAGTGTGAACAGCAGAGGGATGGGGGTATGATATGTCAAAGCTCTGTATCAGGCTGTGCTAGTATGGTGCTGCTGACCACACATGAAAGAGATGAAGAACAGCCACAAGACAGGTGGTCTCCTAACACCGCGTCGCCCGGTCTGTTGATGCTGCGCACACACAAACGCACGCATGCACACACGGGAACAGAACAGCCCCAGTCCTGTGCCAGCAAGTCGCCAGATGGCCCATCTGCTTCGCCCCTCTGCCCAGCATGATACCAGGCTAGTGGTGCCCACTGATCGCCAGCCCAATTCTCCACACACATCTTGGCGGGCGGGCAATGTGACAGCCCCGCTTGTTGAAGATCAAATGCTAATCGCCACTCGCTCTTGTTGCTCTGCTGCCACACGTCCTCCCAGAGAAGACTGCCTGTCTTTCTGCTAGATCATTTGTGAAGTAAATCGCAAGATAAACCTACAATGCTGAGCACATCCAGAAGTGCTTGAAAAACTGTGATGCACTTCACTGTCAATAACGGATAACATCACCATTTGGGCCAATGTTTCACTGGCAGAGGCCTCTCCTTTTGTCACAGTGTGAGGACTGTGCTGAAATGACAGAGGAAGTTAATTAAAAAGAGGACAGCAGAGGATGGGATTTCAGAGGTTTGTGGGGAATTGTCTGAGCCAGACAAAGCAGCGCTGCGCTCCTCAAACCACACGCAGCAATTTTATTTTTGTTGGAATGATTGAACAGGAAATCGCAGCCAAGACTATGCAGGCCAGCACGTATATCCATATGCACTATTCTCTTTCTCTCTGCTCTGTTACATCACTCTCTAACCAAGTAAACAATGTGGCTGAAGGTCTCTGAGGGAAACTTCCCCTCCACAGATTAGAGAAGTGGAGGGCCTGCTCTGCAGCTGCCTGGTGGCCTGTGCAGTATGACCTCATGTCTGACATCACTCTTGTGGAGTCCCAAAGAAATCACCATTTCAGAGGTCAACTGCTAAACTTTGCAACGTGCCTGTTTTCATTCTCCATCACAGCTTGTCTGCAGAAACCACTGAATGCCAAAATAGACAATCTATAAAGTTGATCACAGAGACTGGTAGGTGGAGAGGATGAGACAGCTGCAACGGCTTGATCAATGGGGTCAAGGCACTACAGTGATGGAAGCCATGGAAACGGTCAGGGCACCCTGGTCCCTCACAGACCACAAGAGCACGGACTTTCGATCAGAACAACTAAGAAACTTCTTCTTTTCTGAAGCTTTCTGTCTGGTAACTGATACTCATATCTTATGGAAGGCCGATAATGTTGGCTTTCAAATGCTGTATCCATAATAAAAATGAGCAACACAAATTAGGTGGGTTGATGAGATCACATATAATTAATCACAGGCCTGACATCATGAAGAGATGGCGAGCTGGTCACAATACCCTGTAGGCTGTCTGAATTGCAACATGGGCAGGAAGTGAAGGGTGATTAGTGAGCCACGGATATTTAGGTGACTTACTCTTTTTAAAAGGTCAACGGCGGGGGTGTCCTTTCCCCTGAATGCTTGCCAAGACTGCACTCTGGCCACCCCACATGAGTCAGAAGGGTTATACAGGCTGATTCTGGGAAGTAAGACAATACTGTGCGTCCTCGTGCACACTGAGCAGACTGAGGGATTTCTATGCAGGGACATGCTTGAGGAGTTCTGGGCGGTGGTAGGGGTGTGTGGGCGGGAAGACGTCACTCTATGTGGGGCCTCAGCACTCATTTATCATAACCTTGGCTCCCTAAGCTTTGTATCACAGGAATCATTGCTGAGAGGAGATCCAGGCTCTTCAATGGGGACATAAAGGCTTAATAATGCCTTCCTACCACACATCAAGAGGATTCATCCTGTCGTCTGGCACTAAATCCATCTTTTATTTCAAATAAAGGAATTTTCCCTTTTGATATGAAGCCATTATTTACACTTTTATACCTTTTGTTTCAACTGTAAATGCATGCTCAATTTAAGGAACTGCACTGGGGAGCCAGTTACTCAAGCATGCTTGATCTCTTTGTTAGTCATTATTATTTCATCATTATTCATTAGTCTGAAAATAGAGAAAATTTCACGTAACCCAATGTGATGTCTTTAAATAGCTTCTTTTATCCAACCAAATGCCCAGAGTACAAGTATATTCAGTGTTTAAGGATATAAAACAAAGACAAGAAGGAAATCCTCTCCTCAAGACACCAAAAGAAGTACAGTTGCTTTTGACCATAACACTTAAGACTTACTATGGCTGTAGACTCCTTGATTTGTGTCTTTAAAAAAGTGGTGTGTAGAAAAATATGCAACACTTCCCAAGGTATCAAAAAAGGTCCCCATTCTGTTAAATGTTGAAAAAATATGAAGGTCAACTAACTTTCAACTAACAGGCCAAATTTAAAATATATTCAGTTATTATTGGTATAAAACTGAGATAAGAAGGAGCCAGTGAATCTTTAGCATTTCTGCTTGACTTCAATGTTTCGTTGATTGTAAGTGTAAACACTGGTTTCTTCAGTTCAGTTTTGAACAAATGAAATTCCAAGGAGATGCTAGCAGTCATAGGACAAAGTAGTTGGTACAATCAGAGCCCTGAGGGGCATATGAATCATGGAGATGGATGTACTGTGTTAACTCAATCCACTGGTACCAATCAGACTCCAGTGTAAGAGGATCCTCCTCAGTGAAAGTGATGGCTCTATTAGCTCAGAGATAAGTAGAGCTGTCTTCCATTATCATCAACCACACAACACATGCTAAAAATAGCCAAATGAAGGAGTGACTCTCCTGACGTTCACAATACATCCACTCCTTGGATCACTAGACCCATATTCTCCCCTCGAGAGGAATCTAAGCACAATCTGTAAAGTAAGCTGTATTTTCCATTATGTGGTGACATGCTATTACAAGCACATTCATTCATTGTGTTTCTCCACCCAAATGCAGCCATGCAGAGACAGCTCGTAGACTTAAACCAATTTCACGAGGCAAGATGTCAAACAGCTGTGGTTCAGGAAGAGGCAAAAAAAAGTCTTTCTGCTTTACCATCAAGCCTTTTATCCATGAGGAGTGTCTCGGTTCTTGGCTTTTGATACTCAAGAGGCTGAGTGAGTATGATAATGAAAAATCCAAAAGCAATTCTGTGATTTAATTTCAAGATTCCCACCATCAATTTCATTTAACATCTCTGCAACAAACTGCAAACCCGTGTCACTCTTTATTTATATATTCATATTTGAATACGTGTGCTCCAGCAGACATCAAAAACAACGATTCCTTGCCAGTTGTGGTATTTTACGTAACTTTGTACACAATCTTGTCCTCAGTGTTATTTTATGACCTAGTCTGGCTCTCTGTTGTCTATCCGGCTGTCCTTGCAGCCTCAGGCTCTGCTGCAGCTGATGCCATTGTCCTTACGGGCAGACAAGCCACGCAGACAAAGCTCAATCAGGACAACTTCCTCTTGGTTTCTGGAGAGGAGGGGGCGCCGGGCCTTACTGGACTTTCGCAGATAAAGAAAGGCAACCCAGACTGACTTCGGGAAGTAGTCAGCCCCCTTCACTTTCTTATTTTGATTTTGTTCTGCTTTAGGCTTAATCTAAACTTGAGCACAGCCGTATTTTCCATCTTTAGCTTTTATTTAGTACCCCATTATGACAACGCTAAAAACAAAACACTGATTTTTTTTTTTACATATCTAAGCGGGCTCTGAATCTAGTACCACACAGAAGTAACACTGTCAGCAGTTCCTGCTTTTCGTCATCTTGGGTGTGCCGTAACCAGCTTAGCACACCTGTATTTGTTCAGTGCTAAGCCTTCTTCATTGCACAGGAGCTCCAGCTCTGTCACAATGTTAAGGAAACCTTCTAAAACTGTGATGTTTCTTCTTTTTTCTTTTAACAGGGTTTAAATCTGGGTTTGATTGGACAACCAGAGACTCATCTTCAAGCTGTTGCAGCAATTTCTGTGACTTTGCCAAGCTGAGAGGTGAATCATTGCCCATTTCAGAGGTTACATATACGCTGGAGACAGTTTATCTATATTTTTCCCAGTTCATTGCTCTCTCTGTCCTGTCCTGTCTGGCAGTCTCTGAAGCTGAGAACCATGATGCAGCAACTGACTTGCTTTGCTGTAAATATGGTATAATCCAGGTGGCCAGTCTCTGGTTTTTGCCAGATACAGTGCTTGGCAATCAGGCCAAATAGTTATATTTTTGTCTCATCAGACTAGAAAATCATTTTCTTCTTATGTGCAGAGTAATCTGTACCATCTGGCAATGTCTGAGCAGCCTTCTCAAGTCTTTTACCAAAGTGTGGCTTCCCTCTAGCCAAAGGCCTGATTGTTGGCTGAAGTGCTGTAGGGATAGCCGTCTCCCTTACTGGCTCTCCCATCACTTCAGAGGTCCTCTGAAGTTCAGTTATGATGGTTACTTGGTTTTTTCTCGCCTCAAGGTCTTTCTTGCCCGACTGAGTTTGGTCAGACAGACAGGTTTAGCAACAGCCACAGGGGTGGTTGTCCCAGTGAAACCCTCGCAAACTACAGCTACTTTTAAATGCTTTTGTCGCTGTCTCTAGTTAGTTCTATGCCTCAGCACAATGCCATCACTGAGGTCTACAGAGAATCTCTTGGACTGAATAGTTTGGTTTGGTGTGGGCTTTTATTTATTACGTCCAGTGACTAAATGTGGCCAGCATGGACTCAACTCAAGTTCTACACAATGACGACTGATTTGGAGACTTATAACAATGGCTTCGATTACATATGTAAAATAGGTATTAATATTTAATACATTATCAAATCTTAAAAAACATGTTTTCTTTGCCTTTATGAGTAAATGTCTACAGACTGATGGTAAAAATGCAACTTACTTTAGCATTATAGTACTGCAATTCCTCAAAATAGAAAGGTGCAGAGGCATAGATATTCTGACTTTAAGTTCCAAGTATACTCCAAAAAACTCTGCACCCTACATTTCCCAAAACACAATCAGTAGCATCTTTCTGTTAGATCCTCCCTGTCTTTGTCTTTCAAAGTCCAGACCTCCAGTTTGACCTCCAGCAGGCTTTCTGTTTGACTGCAAGACAGAAAATGTCTAAGTGAAGGGTTCTGAATGTTTCCTGTAACCATTTCCCACTTAACTTAACATTTATATTGTCTAACATTTTGCATGTAACACTCTCCAGCATCTAGTAAGACTGTGTCAGACTATTTAAGACAGAATGAAAGTTTCTAATGACAAATTTGTTTTGTTTTCTTCTGTAGCCAAGCAACATCTGAAGTTCGCCTTTGAGTGACGACAATCAGTCTGCTTACATGAGTCACAGTAACCTCTGACCCCCAGTCCTGATCGGGCTTCTGTGAATTCAGCATATGATAGCACTCCACTGAGCGGACAGTGTGAGGACGAAGAGGTCGCACTCATTCTGACGAAGACACTCAGCTAATGACTCGCAAAGGAGCCAGCATGAGTCGACAGCGGGATGTTAAGGAGAGTTAATAGGTGAACTTTCTCAGAAGAGAGCTGCTGAGGAGCAAAGTCTGGGTGAACTTTGTGTCTCATGACATGCTTTCAAATAGTCCTATCAGGAATGACAACCCAGGCTTTCTCTACACTTTTTTATTAGAATGACATGAGAGACCCTTAAAGTCTCCTTAAGTAGATATAAAAACAATACCAATCTTGCACCAATTTACCTGTGGAACATAAACTCTCACCATAAACTCTAATTTCAGACTCCTTTTTTCAGTTGTCCCATCAAAACACAATTAGTAACCTATCGCTTCAGTCTCTGGTTGGCACTTTTACTGTGGGATCCAGGCCTGTTATCAGCCAAATGGATTGTTTTGTTTGAGGCACACCAACCATATCTGTGGGCGGTTTCCACTTGACAGTTTGACTCTCACTTTAAGGCTATTTCAGAGCCCCAAGGGCACGCCAATGTGCTGATAAACTCATCTGTCAGTTTGCTGTTCAGACTCCTGTGAGTGTAGTTCATATTGATTTGATTTGATGAACACGATGGCCTCATTAAAATCTAATTTGGTGGACTGCCTCAGAAGTCTGCCATCACGGGGATAAGTGTAGGGCAATGGAGGAAGCTCACGAGCATCCTCTTCACTTTTACACTAATAATGGCCTTGGCATGGACTTAAAACGCCTTGAAAATGCATGGATAGAAATGGGCAGGGACCAGGAGGACAGCTGGACGGAAAGAAATAATCAGAACAGGAGAACTTTTTCAGGAGAACGCTGTTTTAACTGACCACTGTGAATCACAGAGGTCTGGTAAACTGACAGCAGAGAAAAAAAAGCACGGAGAGGATGAATGAGTCTACAGGCACAGGATGACAATGACTTCTCAGAAATCACTCACACCTCCAGACGTGCCATGTATGCCATTTCCCATTGGTAAAACATTGTGAAAACAGTCTTTTGCACCGGTAATAAACACTAAAAAGCCTATGCAAATCTTTATTCCAGCAACAAAATACTGATGATCTACCAACAAATCATATCTTCTTACAACAAAAATGGGCTGTTATGTCTGTAAAGGTTCATTATTGACCTACACTGCCCAGATTTATATTGACTGAGGAAACACTTGCTTTGAAATGTACTTGGGGTTTGTCCGAGTAACTGTTTCCACTTGCAAGAAGGCCTCTCCAGTGAGGTTGCTCTAAGTAAACACATGCTTCGGCTTTATTAGAAGAGAAATTTCAACTGCAAATTACCAAATCAATAATAGATGCATGTGTATTCTAATGTCCTGGCACTTCAAACAGGAAATAACAGTATGAAAGCAGTGATCTTCATAACTGGCATAAGAAAATGAAGTAAAAAAAAAAAAAAATCCAGACAAGACTCTTACCTTGTTATCTGTGTGACTCCATACTCCCGTTGTGGCTGCAGGACTTTTCAAGATGGATTGATAACGGGGTGTAAGTTATCACAGATGAACGACGGGGGTGAGCGGAAAAAATCCCAACTGATGCAGAGCAAATCTTCCCAAAACAGTGGGCTGGTATCCGGAAACTGCGCTCTGCACTGAAGCGCAGAAATTACAAACAGCAGCTGTATTCAGGCACTGAAACCTTCTCTGCCAGGTGCATAATCCAGAGCTCACGGTCGCGTTTCCACGGCGGGAATAAACTGCAAACGGCTGCTGTGATTCAGAGTAAAGTTTTTTTGTTGTTGTTTTTTTTTTTTTTTTTTTCCCACCCTGCGCTTCGCTTGTCTCCACACACACTAACAGAGAGCAGCCGAGTTTCTCCCTGGAGCTGCGCCTCTGATGTCAGCAACGACGTGAGCTCCAGGAAGTGGTGACGCTCTCCGGTGGTGCGTTTCCAAGGCAGGGGCGTCAAACTGTAGGGGGCGACGCCCCCCTGTGGACACCTGGAGCAAGTACAACACCTGGCCTACTCATCTACCTTCTCATCCGCAGACTTCAAGTCATTGTGACAAAAAATATACATCTAAATAACTTAGAGACCATATATTATATATATATATTACACCTCATATATTTATAGTACAATGATATGTTCATACAAAGGTGACAGAAAAAACACATGGTAACATTTTTAGTCAGCCTATTTAGCCTTAAATAGTTTATGACACACTATAATGAAGTTGTAAGCAGATATGAGAGTTTTCGATACCCCATGCAACTGGAAGCGGGTGTATAAACAGATGATGATGTCAATATAGTATAACACAGTTGTAATCATGTAAAATACATCTAGAAAGGATGTTATCATTTTTGACTAATGCTGTACATTAATTCACACTTAAAATGTCCTTATAGCTGCTTATGACTACATTATAGTGTCATACAAGTTATATAACAAATGTTGATATAGTGCTTCTAAATAGGACATAGAATAAGTAATAGAAAACATTTGAAATACATGTAGTAATTCATCATTTATATGCACATGTACAGTATAAGTTTTCAGTTTTCTCAGTCTTCTAGGATTTACTAAACAGCCACTCTGTATCTTGCCACAGCTGTTACAGGTTCTGTTTAAACACATTCATTCTGCAGTATGTGTTGGCCAGTGTAGCAGCATTTTCTCAGGTTGATCATTGATCAGTGATAAGCAGTCCTCATTAGTGCACAGTGGTAACTGTACTTGTCCACAGTCAACAGACAGGAGCTCCTCTTGGTTATAGGCCCTCTTAAACATAGTAGGGAAAAAGCTAAGCTCCTTACAAAATGACCACCAAAACATTTCCTTCCTTTTACACTGTCTGAATGAGCCATTAGGAAGTTGGACCTTGCTCGGGGGTAGGACATCCTTACCATCTATAAACATCTGTAACATTTGGACATCCAGTCCCTATTTTTCTGGCAGTGTGAGGAGCATGTTGTGTTCAATCAGCAGGCATGTCAACGTGAGCTCCACACTAATGGGCCATGACAATGAGAAACACCAAACAAATGCAGCAGTGTGGTGTAAGGCGGGGATTTGGATGTGGCATGATTTATGTCACTACACATCTAAACAGCATTTTGGTCGCTTGTCAGATTGCTGAACCTTTGCAAATACCAGCCAGAAAAGAGGCAACCTGTGTACCAAAGGTATTCATAATGGGCACTAAAAATACAACCCTGGGCAGTCCTATCTCCTCTCTTCAGCACATTAGACCAGACTATCAAAATAACAAATGCTCCACTGACCTTGGTCGCAGCATTGCTCTGTTCAGATTAGTTCCACACAGCACTGTTTTATTGTGATCAGACATGCCCTTGCTCTGTATAAGACTTCTTGAGTGCAATGAATATCAATTGGACATTTGCATCTCTCTGTGGATTTGCAGTGCTTGTAGATGCCTGTACAGCTGAACTGTGCTTTAGATGAACACCATAGGCAGCTGTCATGAACAATAACAACCTGAGTGTGTATGTGTGTGTGTTTCTTGTGGTTTTTGCAGCATCATCTCAGAGAATGTTTCAGAGAGATTTTGGGGTCTCCAGAGAAAAGCAGGATGACTTTGCTGTCAGTTTTATGAAAGCAATCAAACTGCTTTTCCTACATTGTGTGAATGGATATCAAGAGTTTTTCCTCCACCTCAACCATTATTTTGTAATAACATCTGTGTGTCTGATTGTCTGAAAATAAGACTTCATACTAACCACACAGGCACCCATCAGAGCTCTGTATACAGAAACTCTAATTCGATTTTAAAGCACATTGTACTAATGCATTAATTTATATATTTACATTGAAAAAACAGCAACTTTGGTCATTTTAATGGATAAAATTCATTAAAACTGGTTTTACTTTAAATAATGAGTTATGTGAATCCTAGTAGCCTAAATGGAACTAGAGCAGGTATTTCTTTAACAGTAATGCTTGAACTGGCATCTGAGTTAATCCCATATATAAATTATGTCAAGGTGAACTCCAGCCAGGTGAATGGTGCTGATTTGTTGCAGGTCAGCAGTTAAGACTTTTTTTTGTCAACCCTCAGCAGTGTTGGGAATTCCCTCTTGTGTTATGTGTATTGAACCAGCCTATGTGCGTGTGTGTCTGTGTGTGTTAACATACTTGTGCATATCCTCATGGCAGTCTTTTTCTATCTTTTCTAAAATGGGCTTCAAGGAAAATCCATTCTCTACTCAGGGTGAAATGTGGCTTGTATTGAGTTACTGGAAATCAATAAGGCCCTTAGCAATCAGGTGAGCTCTACAGGAAAACCTAAAAATACTGGCGAATTCTTTTTTTTTTTTTTTTACACATCAAACTCACATTATATGATGGATTTCCTATTCAGCGGACTGTGGGCAAAGCTGGGATTTCCAGTGAAGAAACCCAATAGAGGAGCAATTGCTCTGGGTCATCCTCTCAACTGCCTGTCAGGTGATAACTGCTCAACAAGTATAAACAAAGTGGCAGAGGGTTTTCATTAATAGAACTGCTGCTCATTTCTTGGAATAATACAGGACTCATTTGATAAAACCCCAATAAAAATGCATAAACAGCTTTTCCTGGTATCCATCTCCTGCAGTTTCCTCTTGTGGAAATTGTCTCTAGGGTACATCACACGATGTCCGTGTGCACTGGGGACTAGAATAGGAGCTGGAGACGTCTTTGATTTCTGAACTGTAGGAGAAGACTAGAAGTCAAGATCAATCAAGAGTGATTTGAAATATCACTAAATAAAATAGATTTTATGGTAATTTAAATGTCTATCATGAGAGAGAGAAACTGCCCTGAGTGTCTACAGTTCAGTATGGTTTTGATTACCTTCTTAGTGTACTCAAAGGCCACTAAACTAACACTTTTGTACTGAAGGTGATAATACCTCTATGTAACACACGTAAAATAGCAGATGTGTCTTGAACTTCATTTGATGTGTAATATCACATGATCATTCAGAGAACTTTAGGACTGTTATATGTAATCAATTGATTGAGACCTGGTAAGTTATTCTTTATATTTATTTACATTCTTACAAAATGACTATAAATAAGTTGATTTACAGAGAGCATGTTAAACAGCAGGCGGTGATTGTGTCACTGATGTTACAGGAACATCTAACTAGACTTGTATTCTGTAACAAAAGTTCCTGCTCCCTGGAGCTGCAGAGTGAGGGGCATCTTCTCCAGAGCAGACTGGATTACCACTCTGGCTCTGAACTCTCTGTCCTCACTACAACAGATAAGAAAAAGTAGACACTGGAACTTATTTTGGATATGGTAGCAAAATGTATATTTTTTTAACTTTGTAGTTATCTAGTATAATCCCTTTGTAGACATTGTACTGTAAAAGCGGTCTGTTGTTTGTTACCTGGGAGTGAAGCTGATCTGTAGACACTGGCTGCAGCTGGTGACATGGAGCTCCTTGGACCTGAGAAGCCCACAGTCTGGTGTCACTCTGAACACATGGGAGTCCCCTTCATCTGACTCTACACACAGACACACATATACAGTAAAACTCACAGGCATATAGGTGAACAAGTCATGCAAACAAAGGATTATGAGATCTGAAATTCTGGTGTCACATCATAGAGATCACTTTCTTACTGTAAAATAATAGAGGGCAATCATTTAATGTTAAACTCTCTCATTATATTTAACTGACTTTGGAAGGGCTTTTTATAAGGAAGAAGAGCCTGACACCTTTCCACTGCTACAAACAATAATGAGGTAGACCAAATATATGTAATAACTGGCATTCCAAAGTGTGTAAAAACAATACCCTGTAAATGTTGTGTCTAAGTTTGAAGAGCTAAAAAAACCCAGAGCCGATGTAAGAGCTTAAAGTGAATGCAAACAAAATACAGAAAATGGTGCAGTGGTTACCTATAATTGATTTCCAGTATGTGTGGGCTCCATCACTGGAGAGATTTACTTCTAATATCGCCATCTGCCCCACGTAGCAGAGCCCAAAGTTGATGCTGTTGGTGGACAGGTGTAGAGTAGAAAGATCCAGATACGCACAGAGAGGCACGGCCTGATTGGAGCAGAGAGGAGATCAACTTTGTGAGGTCAAATGTTTTGCAATTACCTACATATTAATTTTCCTATTTCTCACTTTAAACACTAACTTCTACAGTGAAAATTCACTACAGTCTCTGACCTGCAGGCTGTTGTTGTTGTAGTGAATCAGAAGGTTTTGCTGGAACCTCAGCTTCCTCTGCCCGCTTGCACCTTGGATCAGTGTCACCCCGGGAGGGACTTCCTCACTTTTCTGGTCCACATGGTCCAGAAGAAGCAGAGAGCAGCGGAAGGCCACTTTCACCTGGCATTCACAGACAAGAGTAACAAGGTAACAGAACACCTCTGTGCTGCTGTATCTATATTGTATTCAGGCCATGAGTCCCCTCTCCTCATCACACCTGCATGCTGTTTTGTAGTTGCAGCACCAGAGAGTGACCATCAGCAGTTGATGGGTTGCTGGAGGTGCTGGTCCGGGCTCGAAGCTGGGGCTTGAGCACTACAAATGGAGGCTCAGTCACCAGCCGGAAGTGTAGGGGCATCTCTGAGGTGTTTTTCAGCTGAAGTGTCTGTATGATGTCAAATTCCCGCACTACCAGCTGTGGAACAAATCAACCACTGAACATGACTGATCAGAAATACTGTACACTTGTGGGACTAATACATCATATGTACACTTCAGTATGCCAAAGCACTGTTGATTAGTGTTGTAGAGTTCTCGGACCGACCTCCTTGTCCGATTCTGCCCTCAGTAAATCACCAGCCGAAGCATGAAACTCCAGCATCCCATCGTCCTCTTCCATCTGCACTAACAGCCTGCAGCAACCAGGAGCCAGGAGCAAGATATGCAACTTAATCAGACCACCTCTGAGCTGCTTTTGCCTAACCTCAGCTGATTTTTAATTTAGGAAGCATAAATTGAGTTGGATGCATCGGGGGTTTTGAGGACATAAATAGTATGATTGTAATTGCTTACACTGCAGGCTTAACGGCTGCTAGTAGATCCACCCTGACAGGCTCCAAATCCAAACCCTGAGCTCGTCCAACTTTCCCCGGGACACAGGCAGCCATCTGTAAACACACACAGTGAGGGAATTTAGAGTGCATCAGAGTGATCTACTGTTTGACTTTTCCAGGTTTTAACACTGAAAGATACTATTTTATGAATTTAGCATGTTACCTTGGAGTCTAGACTCATGAAACCCAGAGCTAAGCCCACACATCTGGATTCACAAACTGAACCGGAAAGAGTCAAAGGAGTGAAAGATACGTGGATTGTGCTGCTGCTCTTTGCTGGAATCACCTTGAAATACACCCCAGAAAGAAAAATACACCATTACTGATAGTTGTTTAAAAGCAGTGTTTTGCTGGTAAAGTGAATGTATGCAGCCATAATCCTATAAACATACTATTTGCTGAGGTGTGATGCAGAAGGGGTAATCTGAGAGGTTGCCCACATGAGGTCGGATGTGGACAGAGAAGAGTTTTTTCTTTGCAGGAAAGGGATAAATACATGTTTCCTTTTCATCACAGTCATCCTTGGTTATATATTCCTCCTCTTCCATGTCCTGAACTCAGTAGGAAAAAGACAGTTTGAACCATTGAAAGAATAAAACACACCATGTGGGTCCAGTTACTGGCATTGTAGCCATAAGAATTTCCCAGAGGCAACATCATAAAAATCATTAAAGTTTATGTTTGTGTTTCCGTGCTGTGCAGTTAAATGCACTCACAGCCTTGCTTTGGAAGGAGCTACTCGATCCCTCAGAGCCTGGAGTGTGAGTCCTTTCCCAGGCCGCTTGAATGTTCCCATCAGGAAGCCTTATTGCTCCACTCATCACCTCATTGCCATCAGCATCTTTGACTGGGAAGGCATCTCCATATGCCACCACGACATCCACCAATTTACGGTCATTCTCATCTATGTTATATGTCTCCCAGTCCATGCGAATATCTTGCAGCAAAGAAAGACTTTGATTAAATAAATTTATTAACCCCCAAAAGCCAAGGTAACAAACAAAATCCACTCATACTAGCCTCACTCTTCACCAAAAGCAACCTAACGAGAAATGTCAATCAGTCTTTTTGACAAATTGTTAATGCATCCTTGCAGTTACTGTTAACCTAACCAACAGGAAATGCAAGGGTCCAACAATTTTTCACCCCGGCCAGGATGTTTTAATGATCATGCTTACCAAACATAGTGGGATTGTTGATGCGAAGACAACGAGACACTGTGTCACCTCCAGATACATGAGTGCCAAATCTAATGATGTAAAAAGCAAAAGGTATTTGATACTGCTAAAATGATTTAGTCATTGTCAAATATACACAAATAATGGTGGATTAAATTGGAGAATTTGATAGTGGTACAGACTGTATGATTGGCCCCTGGTTCTGGTTATCTATTCGTGGGCCTGTCATCTGGAAGTAGAGCGGACATCCTTTCACTGTCATTTGCATGGGAATGAGTCTGGGCTCAAGGTCCCCCACCTGCAAGGGGAAAATCAGATTATCCATCAGTCCAACATTGTCAACATAATGCATCAGTCCACAACAAAATCAAGAGAATACATATGCGAAAAGTACTAAGACAACATCATACTTTGCATATGAGGTTATCCCTGTATTCCCCCCACATGTCAGTGTAGGCGGTCACGTCCACAGTCTGGGTCTCAAATGGTCCCAGTGTCCCCGTGTTTGGTAGGACAAAGAAAGCTGCACCTTTTCCATGAGCCAGCAGGCTGCTCACAAACTCTGACAATGGACAAAGAAATGCAGACTCACTAACTCACTAACAGTGTTGGAGCTCAATATGGCTTAAGTCTAAAAATAAAACAATAAAAAAGTGAAAACATACCCTCATGTGCTTTCTCCTCTACTTTCTTAGCTTGGACAGAGTGAAGCGGCTTTTTAACATATGTGAATCTACGATTAAGATGCAGCCGGTGTCACATGTACAGAATGGTAAAGTCACTCTTTGTTGAATTATTCACTGTATGTCAGTGAGCTCACCTTTTCTCTGACTGGTTGTTTGGCTTTGGGGTATGGCAGGTGAAGTACTCTGCTTCTATGTTGAAAGGGGCAGGGACTCTAGTGTGATTAGTTATCAGTAACTGCTTCGTAACGGCTCTCTTCAAAACAACATCACCTCCAAAGTCGAGTACCAGTGTTGAGGGGCTCTCATTATCCAGCGTAGAGCTAAAAGCAAAGAACGATGATAATATTTTGAGTGGTAATGTATCAGTCTGTGTGATTCACTCACTAAACACTTATGATATGAAGTGATACAGCTGTGTGGGGGGATTAGACACTAGGTTTTAGGCCAAAGTAACTACCAGACACTTGGCAGCGAGTAAGATACACTGAGTTTCTCGGTTTTGGAAGCGAAGATGCCAAGAACAAGAGGAGAGTTCATCCCCTGGACCTCACAGAGAGCAGCCACCTCAGTCAGCTCCAGCTGGACAGAAAGGCACACAGGAGGAGAGAACATCAACTATCAAAAGACAGAATAAGAATCTGTGACAACAGACCAGACACTTCACCCTTCGCTCTCACTTGATAAATTTGTCTCTTTGGTGTTAAACCTTGTGTTTCAGGTGTGTTAACAACTTGTGCTGTAGACTGGTACTTACATCTGTGTGAGAGGTAAAATCAACTGTGATCTCCTCACTGGCATTCGGTCCCAGAGTACCAGAGGAGGGGTCAAAACTCACTGTACACAGTGAAGCCTGTTTACCCTGCAGCTCAGCCTGGTGGAGAAAATGTCAAATTGACATCACTAAGTTATAACTGTGTTAAAAAATATCCAGATTTAGTGAGTTTTTTCAATGGGAAAATGATTTTCTCATTGATGATATGTACACAAGCAACCTTATACTATACAGATTATGAACGTGCATACAATAGTCTTCACACAGGTGATAAAATGATAAACGTAGTGCAGCATACCATCCATCTGAAGTGTGAAGGCAGCAGGGTCTGGTTGAAAAGAGTGACAGTGCCCTTGGCAGGAACTCCAATGCAGAGTTCAGAGAGGAGCAGCTCACAGTTTAGCAGACACACCTGAGGAGACTGCACATCTGCTCGCACTGACAGGTGACTGCAAGTAACACACAGGTACTATTGCCTGTTATCAACAGGACACTTTCATTGAGTAACATCATTAGTGCTCTGTAATATTGATGTCCCCCCCTCCCTCCACCTTCCAGCTGCCTTTTAAGTACATTGGTTTGGTGAAGAACAATCTATATCTCATCACGATAAATCTTAAGGAGAAGAAGCATTAAGTTTATCAAAACTGTGCATCCTTACCATCCTGTTCCATTCTCCACCTTCAGCTCCAGCTCTGTTTCAAGTTGCTGGCAGAAACGTGGCCTGAAGAACACGTCCACACTGCAAGAGGCCAAGGGGGGCAGCACACCTCTGCATGGCTTCACTAATATCTAGGTAACAATACAGATTACTGAATAAAAAGGTACAAATTAACATCCATATTATCTTCTTTTTGGGCTTTTTTGTGCCTTTATTTGATAGGGCAGTGGAGTCAAACTGGTGACTCACCTGCCAGGAGCATTTGCGCTCACGTGGGATGCACCCTAACCATTCGGCTATCAGGTCGCCCCCGACATCCATATTATCTTATTACGGGTATAATAAGTTATATGTTGTCATATTAGTCCGCTGTACCTGTGGGTCTTGGTGCTCTTGTTGACTGTCCTCAATTGACCAGGAGGCATCCAGCTGGGTGCTGTTGGTGAGGAGGAGGGTGGTCTGCACCTGCTCCCCAAGCCTCATGAGTCCAAAGTCCACACTGGGCATGCTGAAGGTTACTATGGGACCCTGTGCAAAATTGAATGATGAACATAAAGAGGTCACAGCTCACTGAGAAGCAATGCTTAACAAATGCCAAAACAAGAAACTCATATTGTGAAATTTCACAACTCTTTTTGTGAAATTTGAGGATTTTATCCATGACGAGAGTCATTAATTTAGTGATGGTGTTAAAGTTTATTCTTGCCTTGAAGGAGACCTCCACAGCCAAGGTGATGGGCTCATGGCGGTGCTCTATGTGGCAAACCAGACTGGTCACAACTCTCTCTGGTTTCCCTCCAGTCACGATTAAATCAAAATCAAAGCACTCATTCTCCTCTGGACACAAATTCACATGATCAGTCAGTAAAACAGCAAATCAAACAACATGAAATGATGTTTATAATTTACAATGCACAAATTCAAGTGAGCCAAATTGGTGGGGAATTTGTATTGATCCTATTGTATTGTGTTGTGTAACACACCTATTCTGCCAGTAGAGGGCGCTACTTCTATTATGTGGCTGCAGCTGTTCATCCTTTCCCACTGGAAAAAGATGAAGGTCTTGCTGTGGTTCCACATCTGATAAAGATAACACAAAGAAAATACAATCTATTACTGTAATACTGGCAAACAATGATTTGATAAAAGTAAAACATCTGACAGTGACTTAAATAACCTTGAACTGCCTGTGGGTTGTTGTGTAAATAAAAATCTCTCCGGGGATCACAACAGCGTACGGCTCCAGCAGGATCTGGTATGGCTCTGTTGACCCCTTAACCTCTATCTCCATGACAATGACATCGCTCACCTTGGAGCCAGCACGCACAGGCTGAAGGGCACTACATTTCCCACACACACACACACACACAC
Organism: Trachinotus anak; assembly: GCF_046630095.1. NCBI lineage: Eukaryota > Metazoa > Chordata > Actinopteri > Carangiformes > Carangidae > Trachinotus > Trachinotus anak. Next base: position 9,496,390 of record NW_027273860.1, read on the forward strand.
ACACACACACACACACACAATCCAACACTTTGAAAGATATAAAATATGTTGAAGGAGCTTTTGTAGTGATGACTTTGTGCTGTTATTTTTACTGATTAATATTTACAGTACACAGACCTGTTTTCACTGGGCTCTGGTGGCAGCTGCGGGACATCCCTCAGGACTAAGTGACAGACACTGTGGTAATCCTTCAACTTAAGAAAACACAAATATTTTCAATAATGTATGAAAGAAATGCCACAGCATTCTTTAAGCATCACTAGTGATATAATAACCCCTGATTCTTGTTTTCTGTCATGGTTTATACTGTATGTCCTCTCTACCTCTTTAGGACAGAAGGTAAGCAGGAACTCTTGGTCCTGGCAGGGGGCCAGAAGGCCTGTTAGTGGGCTAACATGGAAGGTGTCATCTGTGGCCAGGTGGAACTGGATATGGGAAGGTGCGGGGGTTTCCCCTGGAAGCAGAGGGCGCAGGTTGGGCTTCAAGATCTGCCAGTGGAAAGGCAGCTCCAAGTGGCTGCATCCCCAGAGAGAGAGAGAGCAAGCGAGAGAATGAGATATGTAACATGATGTTCAATGACCTCTGAAGAGAAACTCTTTCTCTGCTCTGGGTCAGTGACAGTTAATCAGTACTTTTTTTTTTTTTTACCCAAGGACACCTCAACTATGTGAATGCTGCCATCACGGGGACTGAAATCCCAGCGCTCCACTTTAAGAGTGGTCTCCCTACTCACTAAGTAATCCTGAGGCCAAAAAGAGCGTGGATGATGTCCTTATTTGTTGTGGAGAGGCATTAGAATCAAACAATTAAATAAACGTAATACTATTTTGCTATTTCACACTTCGTACTGATGATATATGAAGATGCAAAGCTTACACATTGTTTCTAATGATGAGTTTTTTCTGTTGCACAGAGTGAGGGTTACATGGGCTGAAACGGACAAAGTGCTGTGCAGTGAGGTCATGCTCTTCCCCGATCACAGGAGGCTCCTTCTCCCCAGATACAGACACTAGCTCAAGAGCAATCAACTGGCCCTCACCTGGAAAACACACATAAATCAGAGAAGTATATTTAACTTCAAACTAGAGTAACTTTAAATCATCGCTCATTTTGGAGCAAATCTCTAGAAACTCTGCTAATCACTGAAAAGATTCACCTTCAATGGAGATGTCTTTCACCTGGCAGTTGTCACAGACAACAGTGAAAACCTGACAGCTCCTCTCTGCAGCAGAAGGAAAGAAAACCACCTGCAAACCCACACACACGTAATACTGCAGAATCTGAAACACGCAGACCTGCATAGAAGTGAAACTTGTGCCCCAAAAACTGGGACTGAGATAGCTTTCACTCATTTTTAGTTAGTGCTAACAATAACTGTGGATTTAATTCAGTCTAATAAAATATGTTTACAGAGTATTGCAGCTACATATCATAATTCCCTCTGAATTTAAACTTGCCTCTATGACTGACTCACCTCCACTACAGTGGCCTCTCCTGGCTGCAGCACAAAAAGAGACGGGCTGACTGCAAAGGGTGGCTGCTCTGAAAAATATGTTCTGGCCACAGGCTACATAAAGAAAAAAGAGAACCTGTCAAGCACAAGAAGGTTTCCTTTTTCACAATAAAGGTTACTGATGAGTTATTATGTATCAGATTTTACCCTGAGATTCGAGGCTGGCCACTGGTTCTTGGGGATAATGCAGAACTTCCCGGGGCTGAGGCCAACATTTTGGCACAGAAACTCAACAAACTTCACGCCTCCAATCAGACAGTAACCGCAGTCCAGAACTCTTGGTACTGCACAATAATTAGGGGGAAGCATATGAACAATGCATGAGCAAATAAAGTTCAGTGGTGAGCGAAACAACGATGTAAGGTTGGGAGAGACTGTACTGAGACTCACAGGTGAGTATTGGAGGGGGTCGTCTGGCTCCGATGGGTACCACAAGCAGGTGCTCAGCTTGGGTCTCCACCACTATGAAGTCCTCATAGTCTGCCAGGGAGTCTGGAGCAAACCGCACCGTGTACTTGCAGCTCATCCCAGGGGCAACAACACCCCCTTCACCTGGGAATCTCCCTGCAAACGCATACCTGAATATCAGACCTTTCTCATAGTAAACTTGCGTAACTCTACATTTACTTGCGTGCAATATTTGTTCCAAATATGTTGTATTTGTTATAGCAGGTGGTGCTAGTATTCACATATAGAATTGCAACAGCAAACCAGGAAGGCCAAAAACCACCAACTGCATTCCAGAGATTTCTGATTTTATTTGTCAAAACTCTTTTTGATGCAATCTTGACACACTTAATGTTTTCTTCTCTACATCAGGCACAAGGAGGCTGTGTAATCCAAACAGAACAAAAAGGAAAAGCTCACCCAGACCAATGGAGAAGTAAGGAGTGGTGGGAGGGATGACTCGGACATGACGACTTGAGGAAGTCAAGTTTTTCAGCTCCAGTGTTGTCTAAGACAGGACAGGACATGTTAATGTGCATCATCTCATGGTAAAAGATGCCGAGTCCTGAATTCTTCACACTGATGTGTAAGGTTGTGTAAGTCACTGAAACATACCTCATAAACATGTCCAACACTGTAGTCAGTAAAAACCACCACCGAAGGTTTTGCTAGGAAGACTGGGACAGGATCATCAGTGGAGCTTTCAGACAGAAAGAAACAAACAACAAAATAACACCTGGGTTATCTGTGTGTACCTGGCAGAAATAGTCTTACAGGAAGTGGTGAGCTAGGTGACAAGCTGCTAGCATAACATTCTTCCAAACCACAAAATAAATGTTTCTGTGTTGTGTTAATGATGCAGACAGTACACACTCCTGATGTAATTAGAACTACTGTCACAGTACACTGTGTGCATCCTCTGAATTTCCCCTCGAGATTAATGAAGTATTCTATCTATCTATCTATCTATCTATCTATCTATCTAACAAAGTAGGGATGTTACATATTCAAAGTACAGTTGCAAAGTTACCGCACTCATGTGGTAGATCACAGTCAATTGTGACTAACAGTATGTGTATCCACGAGCAAAATATGAGGTGCACAGTCGTTTGCACTGAGGTAAAGGGTACTTATGTTTCCACTTAAAATTGAAGAGGGATTGTCTGACCTAAGCTTATTGTATTTCGTTAACTATAACCCACACATGATTTTCATGTGACCCACTGTGTCAGTACCCTGCATTTCTATATTTGTTGCCCTGTGACAAAATGATAAGTCAGCACATTCCAGGTACCTTTGCCCCTCCGCCCCTTTCCTCCCATGTTCTGTCTTCATCACTTTGGTCCTGGGCTGGATGAGGGACATGCCACCTTTCTGTGCATTTGGAAGAAGGAAATGCGGATTGCGTAGGAAACTGTGTCGATCTTTCAGTTTCTGAAGTTTCTGCATCGCTTCTGCTTTATCCTTTGCGCTTGGCTCCCCCTTCCACTTTGGTCTGGGTTTGGTTTGATTTGGCTTCTGAAGCACATGGAGCGTTATGGAGAGAATTCAATAATGTTTTATTTTCCACATTTATAGTACACTGATGTAATTAGAACTCCCTCCTTCCCACAGGAACTCAGGCTTGCCAGATCAGAATTATCTTGAACGTCATTTCACAAAACTCAGAGGAGCGCTTTTTAATAATGATTTTTTATGCCCTGTAATGTCTCCTTTGTTGTTTTAGTCCTTTTTTCCTGTGTTTTATCTACTCTTTTTATTGTCTTCATTTGGACTTTTTAATTGTATTTTGGAAAAAAAAAATTTATTGCATAAATTATTCATGCCAACAGTATCACTCTTGCTAGCTCTGTTAAATTGAAAGGATATAGGCTCCTTACTCCTCACCTCTCTGGAAGTTTTCTTCCTCTCTGGGGCATCTGAGCTGGACTCGAAAGTCAGGCTGAGATCTGACTCGTTTCTTTCTAATACAGTCTTTTCTGGACAGGGAATCAGTGTATAACCATCATCCTGAGGCTCCTTGGACACATGCATGGTGTAGGCGATGGTGGCTTTGGCAGGATTTGATTTTACTGTCAAGAAAAGGACAAGTGAAACATTGAGTGAAAATACACACATTAATTATTTAAGATAAATACCATGAGGGTCAGGTACCTGCTTTTGGTGCTCTAACTTGCGGTTTTTGTGTAGTTAAGTAGTCCTGGGGGGAAATCAGGTTGTTCATTTCGAGAAGATCTTTGTCTACACACCAGGAAAAGGCAGATTTGACTGAAAAAAAATCAACATCAAATAAAGTCAATTACAATATATATTATCAGAGTAAATATATAGAGATAAATTACAGTAGACAGTTACAGTTCATCTTCATAAACAACATTAAACAAGCAAGCTGTGCAGCAGTATAGCATATTATATCAGTTTGTAAAAAACTTTTATCTAACCTGCAAGGAGGCTCTGGTCATCATAAACATCCCCTATCTTCTCTTTCATTCTCTCATAAGCCTGGATTTCTGTGGTTGCAGCCCGAGCTCTGGCCTGAATTATATGATTCTCCAGCATGTCTGCCTCTTTCATATGACGACTATATTCAGAATGAGCCTGTGTGATTGAGGAAAAGAAAAATAATGATACTAATTATTTCAATAGCCCTCTTGACAATGAATTGTGACCCATACAATATGGTTTGGCATTGCTAGTGGCAGGGTTAGGTCACCTGTTGAAGCTCTTCAACGTATTTATCATGGTAACTGCTTCGTCCACTCTTTGTCTTGATGAGGTTGGACAAAGTGTCTTTCCCAATGATGTCTTTTGTGTACAGGTCCTTGAAAACACTTGCTAATACGTGAGAAATGTCCTGAAATTCAATAAAGATGAGGCGGCTTTGTAATAGCAGTGATTTCCATGATGTTTACTGGGAAGCTAAGCGTGAAAAAGCTTTTGTGCATCCTACCTGTGATTTTCCTGAGGCGGGTCTGTGACTGTTCACAGGCGGGTCAAACTGCGATTTGTCTCCCGTCTCTGGTTCTTGCATCATAGCTGACACAGCCTCCATGTAGCTAATGCTAAATGTTTAACTTGCTGAAGAGCTAACTTAGCGTTAGCAGGGTAACTGTGAAAGAACTTGGTTTATGACCATGTAAAGTTAACGTCAAACCCGGACATGTAGCAAGACGCTAAAAGGTATACATTCAGCCAAAGTTGTGACTATAGCATAATGTAAATGAAATCCTCACCTGCTTGTTGCTCGTCGGCCATGTTTGTGTACGTGTGGTTGCCATAGCGACAGCCAAAGGTCAAAGGATTAGAAAGAAGTTGCAGGAAGAAGAAGTTTTATCATTACACACCTTTATTTTTTTAGCGTACATTCTCTTTTTATATACAGCTGTCATTATATTTGAGAGAACATTGTCCAGTTGAATCTGAAGACTGTTGCCTAAATTTGTATCTTTTTCTTCTTTATCAGGACTTAATTTATATTTATATAAGTAGGCGAATATAGTACAAAAATATCAACTAAAACACATCTATTTATGTTCATAAATTCAAAGACAATTTGTAATTTTACATTTATTCTAAGTGAAACATGTTCACAACTAATTAAGTATTTTAAGTTAGATTATTAAACTAATTTAATCAGTTAATCAGCGACTTAGGTCTGAAATTAGCAGCTTATTTCATATTTTAAGCCAATTCATTCTCTATTGCACCTTAAAGATGATATTACAGACCATAAACAGTGCAGGATAAGAAATAGGTCGACCCTGTCTATTTATTTTCTTTCTTCATCAAGAATCACACCTACAATGAAAGACTATTGTCTGTGGAGTAAGCCCTTTATGGGAGGTATGCAAATTAGAGAGATAACATTTTGCCTTAATTTGATCAGTTTTGTGAGTGATCAGTAAGATAGTCAATAAATTCATTAGAAGACGTTGCAATAATTGATCCCTAGTTCTAAAGTTTTTCACTAAGTTTTTCTGTTGACATTGACAAGAACATGTTAATCAGTTTATATCATTGTTTTATTCACATCCATATTATTTTTGCAGCTCTGAGACGAGACTCACCTGATACACTGAACTATATGAGGCAGACTCTACAGAACAGATGCAACACGTTTATTAAACAATAACTAGTGTATACTGTTCTGTCATATGAGGCGTGTCGTTGTCCCTGTTACCCATGTGATTACTTTTCCATTAACCCACATAGATAGAATAGCTGGTTGTTCTTGCATAATGCAGAAGTACAAACAGGTACTGAAAAGTCTCATGTAAGCAGAGCTGGTTTCACCATATGTGTCATGCAAAGTGTTTTCAAAGCTTCACAGAGCCCAGGCAAGGCATTTGTCTGTGGGCATTATACAAAAAGAGCAGTTGCTGTAGAAAAACCAGTGCTAATGAAATATAAAAATCAACCAAATTCACCCAAAACAAACTCTTTGACTGTGCTGATCAGCTCATGCAGTGCAAATGTGGGATTCTGAAAGAGGCGATTGTTGAGCTCACTTTGTAGCTCCTAGTGGTTCCACAGACAGAGCAGCTTTTTTTTTTTTTTTTTTTTTTTTTCACAAGACTTGCCCCAGCACGAGAGTTCATAGGACAGAACAGGCTGGCAGACACTGATAATAGAGAGGCACAAAGAGGGATCTGTATAAGCCCTCAGATATGACATTCTAACAATGAACAGCAGCTTGTGTAACCAATGCACAAACACTATTTACCTACTATTACTTCAAAGCAATCTACCATATTAGTGGCACCAAGCTGGCCAGATAGTCCATACGAGATGGGATAGACATGCATGATAAATAACACCTGCTTTGCTCAGCTTTGATTTGTTTCTTTTGCTCATATTTCTGTGCTTGAGACGGCGCTCAGTCAAACACTGTGCTGAAATGTCTGTTAACGATTGATGCTTTTAGCTGCTGTCAGTAGGTTTTCATCCTGTAAAGTCCTCAAGTATTACGGTAATGATGGCTACAGACATGGTGTGATGTGGAGTGATGATACTTACAACATTAACTGTGTGGTGTAAAAAGGTGGAGGGAAGTGGCAGGAACACACATCACACTGTAAATGACAGGTCTGTACCAGAATGGGACAACACCCTAAATAAATCAAATCACACTCTAGGTGAGAATCTACGTAAAATAGCAAAATAAACATCAGGTTGATGCATGTAGAGAAAAGACTCAATGCAACACACTCTTATCAAGGTTTAATCCTGTACGAGTGTTTATTTTTGTCTGTGCTGGTGGAATTCCATCCAAAGGTGTAGTTTCCACTGGCAGGGAGCTGAATGAAAGTCATGAGAGAAAACACAGTGGTGTACTTGTCAGACCGGTGTTGCAGTGGGTGTGGGCTGAGGGTGCATATAAGAGTCTGACGGGCTGGCATTAACTGCACACTGCGTGGGCTGGCTCAGAGGGGGACACAGATTGGATTTTTCCCTACACAGGACGAACAGACAAGCTTTATGGTGGTGAGAATTCCTGTCACATAACTGAGCGTTCTGGACGAGAAGAGGACTTTATCCCTGCACATGGTGATTTATTTTGACTGCAATCAGAATGGAGGCAAATGGCACAGCTGGGAAATTTGGTGAGTGGTAACTTAAAGCTTTACCGTCTTACTACTTCTTCTTCTGTCTGTATCAAAGCTCACGTGCTGTAATGTTTCCCATCTGCGTCCTGGGTGTCATATCTGAGCTGAAGCGAGAACTCCTCTTTGAGTGTGGAAAAATAGTTTGCCTGCTTTTATCTTCCTGGCACAACATATTGTGTTCATAAACTATTTGTGGTTTTGGCATCAGTGAACCGTTTCCCAATTTTATGATCCAGTTCTCCTTTTTTGTTTCCCTTCTTATTAAATTGTATCTTGATGTTCAGGGTGGGGAGAATGGTTTTGTTTGGTGACATGTTTCTGTTGCCAGGACAATATCACATTTCATACCGCAGGAGAATGAAGTATGTCGGTTTCACAATCTCAGGCTTCACTGTAATTTACAAGCACAGCCACAAAGCCTGTGTTGTCTGCTGATGATCAGTGACTTGCGCAGATTTTAAAGGACAGGGTGAACCTGTCTTATAACCTTTCTGCGAGGACACTGAATCACTTTATGTCCAATTAAAGGCAATCCAATCACGGCTGCGTTTTCATATATTTCTTATCATGGGGTGGCGCTATTTCGCAGCTCGTAGCTCTGTGAGGATTCAAACAGGTGAAGTGAAATACCACTGATTTTAATGGCGTGTCGAAACAGATAAGAGAGGTAGACACGGAAAAAAATGTCTGTCAACTAAAAGCTGCCTTGGTGCAAAGCAACGCAATGCGACATGTATTTAAAGACATAATGTCGCCCATTATATCATCTGATTTTCTGAAAAACAACTGAATAATCATCCTTGGAGTGAGACACCTTCCTTTCTCTAAGGATCTAAGATAGGCAGTATTGACAGCGTCTAAAATACCTGAATGGACCATTGGAGCCAATCAGAGGTGTCCCAGCCCAGCGGTATTAAGATGTCTCAACACCAATAAGATTTTGAGACTGAAGGTGGAACAAAATTACCATATACCTTTTCCCCACATGTGTTAAAAGTCCTCTCCAGAGCATGCACAGCTGGACAGTCACCACTGCAAGGAACATCTGCTGTAACAGAGCAACAGATGAGTTTAGGACCCGCCCCATGAGGGGAAAACTACGCGGTGCCTGCTTCGTCTCCACAGCGAGCGCATATTAAACAGCGACTGGACATTTTACTTTTTAAAAAAACAAACAAAAAAAAACTGTAAACAAAAAAAAAAAAAAAAAAAAAAAAAAAAGTTAGTCCATAATGTCTTGTTTACATAAACGTCCGAAAAGAACAAACTCCGAGGAGCTGGCTTTCCAGGAACAGGTGAAAAAAGTTGCACAGGAGAACGGAAAACGCCTAGGTAAGTCCCCCCCACCGAAAAGGTGCAAATGTGGCAGCGCTCTCATTCTTTTGTCAACATTAGCACAAACCCGCGTTCACACCCCTAATGTTTAGACAACCTCGACTGTGAAAGATCACAATCTTGACCACGTAAAGCAGGGATTTGACGCATCTCCTGAAGAGGCCGTTTGGAGGCTTCCTCATCGCCTGGAGCGCTACATTCTTTTTTATTATTTCTGCCATGATGATAACTCAGAGGAGGCGGTGGCTCTTGGGGCTGTTGTGGTGCTGCTGTCACGACATACCCTGATTCAGACGAAGGGACAAACACAGGAAGGCGTTTTCTTGTGGTTTTGTACCAGCTTAGTTTCCTGATGTATTAGTCATCTTGAAAGAGAGAAGAGCAGGGCAGAGAAGTGCAAACTGTTATAAAGTTCTCCAGAGCGAATAATACGCAGGGAGCGCTGCTAATTCAATTCTTAAATTCAATCTTCCCTTCATTCATCGTTTAATAGTATACAACATGTTGCACCTTATTTATTTTGGACAACCTTTTTTACTCAGGAATCATAAATGGGACTTGAAAAGTTTCCTCAAATCTTAAACCACACTTATTATCATGTTGTACCCACAGACTCTCTTGCCCTCCCTCTGTGAACCCTCGTCATTAGCTCATACCTCCAAGGCATCACTCCCTGTCATTTTACCTTAAGTCTTGCCCTCTCCTTGCCCTGGCTTGCCTCACAGGGTGTATGCAGTATAGTTATAGGTTCAAGATCATGTCTTATCCAGCCTTTCATCTGAATCTGATGACACTGCAAAAAAAAAAAAAAAAAGTTAAAGTAAGGTCATCTGATTTTCATCAAGCTCCTTTAAGTATATATGACTCATGCTTATGATTTGGGAAGTGTTGAGAATGACTAACGTATGTGTGGATGGCTTTTCTGTTTTCGTGAGAGAACAGTCAGCCACGCATAACTACAGCGAAGTAGACGATGTGAGAACAGAGATGACAAGCAAGTAGGAGCTGCCACTTCTCGTGAAGGGAGTTAAGCTCCCAGCAGAAAGCCTGACTGAGCAGAGGCGGTGTTGAAGTTCTGGAGCAGCTATGCCCAGCCCTCCGCCCTGCCTGCACAGAGGCCAGAGATTCATAAACAGCCTCTGTGAGTTTGTGGTGCGACCCAGGGGGAAAAAAAAAATGTCTGTAATGTTGTGGCTCTGCCCACGACCCTGACACAGTCCCAACTGAGTGAATGTACTTATCCCCGGTTGCCCTTTGCGTACTGAGAGGACATCAGTTACTCTCATTTTTCTGTTACAGGGCGCTCTGTATTCCTTTAACTTGTGTGACGCAAAAAGCTGTGTGTAGCTTCAGTTCAGTCCCACCCACATACACTGACGAACACATGAGCATTACCTAACTTTTGAACAGATGGAAAACAAATAAACTGAACTCTGCACTACAAACGCTGTCCTTTGAACTTATCATGGCTTCATGTTGTGTCGAACATGAATTATGAATCATGCTTTCAGCAGATGTCACACACACCCTTTGCAGAAAGCCATAGTCAGCAAATTGCGCCACCCGAATGATAAAACACCGACTGTGAAGTGGTCTGAAGCTCAACTGGGAGTCAAAAAGTTTCTGCACTGACCCCTCCTACAATACAATTATTCTAAATTTCCACAGAGATAGGGAGGTAGAGCTAAATTAGGACTCTTAATGGACTTTAGGTTGTGTAGTGTGTCCTGAAAGAGGCTCTCAGCCTTATGACCATTGGTTTTTACTGAAAGCCTAAATGTGCTCACAGATACACACCTCCAAATTAATTCAAAACAGCTGCTAGTTTTTAGCAAACAGTACTCACAGTGGACCTTTTTTTTTTTTTGTTGGAGACTATTTTCAGCAAAGTGTTTGGTGTGTTAGTATTTCCAGCAGCAGGACAGTGTCACGTCTGATGGCTCAACATAAACTACAGTGCTCAGGTTCATTGAGAAGGAACATGGCAGCTCCTTCATGGAGTTTTTATTAGTCCTCAGAATTGCATAGAAATAGTTAATCAGGCTTTGGCTACAGACACCATACTTATAAATATGATAGATGAATTGTTGTTTTTGTGGTTGATAATAGAAAGAAATTTGAACATCACCACACGTTTCCTTGAAGTAGCAACACCATCCTTTTTCTCCATAGAGACACTTCTTGCTACATCTTACACAGTGGGTCACCTGAGTTTATAAAAATGTGTGTGTCTCTCCCTTTTGTCCCCGCTCCTGCAGGTTTGGAGGGAGATGCAGATCTCCAGTTCCTGCTGATCGGTGGGGAGCTGGTCAAGATCCGCTCCAGCTCCTGGAAGAAGAATCGTGTCTTCAAACTGCAAGAAGACTGCAAGACTTTGTGGCATGAGTCCCATAAAATGTTCAAGAAAAACCACACCTGTGAGTGTCATCTTCTGCTGGGTTACATGTGTCATTGCATTGTGAGAGAGAGCAAAAATGGGAGAGGCTCTGTAAAACTTGGACCTGTGCATCCTTTTTCTATTATCCTGTCAATTTAGAGCTCTGCTTTCAGAGCTTAACTACAAGGTTTTTTGCCTTACAACTCAACACACCCTTCAAATCCCTGTGGTAGTGGAGAATATATGAGAGGACGTGGAATGGAAACAACTGACACAGATAATCTGCTGTGGCCAAGGACAGTCTGGAGAATACTAGCTTGAATCCTGACTGTATGTTTTTCCACGTGTGTTGAGAGAGAGATTATTTTCCTGTGATTTCTGGTTCAGTGATCCATTGTCAGGGTGTGAGTATATATATAACTCCCTGGGCCTCTGGTTGCTCTGATTTCCCTCCCAGCCGATCCCAGTGACGGTTGCTGCTTCTAGGCCAGATAACCTCTGCCCTGAGCCTGAGCCTTGAACAAACACTGAGAGGCAGAGCAGAGCGTCTTATAGCCCCAATTCAGACACAACAGATACAGACACAGGGGTGTGATCAAGCAGGGAATGGTCATGTGCCAAAGCTGTTTTTTTTTTTTTTTTAACATGACTACACTTGATTGGAGATGGGCCTTAAGTTCATAGGCATTTCCTTGTTTACGGAAATAAGCTACGTGTTTTATTGCTTTCCTGTGGGCTTTAGCAAGCCACAATTACCAGTCAGCTCTAAAGTGCTTTGACATAAGGTAGGAGAGCGTGGGAGGACAGCACGTATTGTTTGTAACCACTTTTTGTTTGGGATTCATCTGCTTCTCTGCTTTATTGAGGCATTTTGTCAAAGTGAGCAAAGCAAAGTTTAGCCTTTTATCAACGAGCAGTTATATGACATGTTGTCAGTCTGTTTTTCAATGTTGTAATTCAGTGTTATACACATGGCATTATGTCTATTGCGTGTTTGTCTCTGTGCTGGAAGAGGGATCCATTTCCCTTTTTTTTTTTTTACCACTTTTTTTCATGAATTTCCTTAATGATCCTATTCAGTGATCTATGAATAGAGGATGTCATATCAGATTAGACTACAAAGCCCTCTAAGATAAATCTGATTTCTGGGCCTGATAAATAAAGTTGACTCGTTTTGACTTGACAAGATGCTTAGACATACAGCACATGCAGTGGTGGATATTATTTAAAACTTTTCTGTATTGGTGCCACAGATATCTGACATTTGTTATCAGGGCTAAAACAACATTTTATTCAATGCCTTAGTCTGAGGAATATTAACTTATATATAAGAATCAATAGTAATCAATGGGTTTAGATTGTTTCTGCTTGTGTCAGCTGCCTCCAGGCAGTTAAACAATCAGTTATTGCAACTTTTAATAAATTCACTAACTGCTCAGTGTATTGCGTCTGAACGTTTTGATACTGTAGACACATTTTGGAGTGAGCCTGTAAAACATCCACACTCTGTGTTAAGTTCTGTTTTACTGGTCTTTTTTCCCCACACTCACTGACAGCTGTTTGCCTTGATACTATTTACACACACACACACACACGAGTACACACTGTCAGGGTCATGTGAGGTAGATGTCAGAGGCTTTCCATTCTACCATGAATATGACATATATATATCTCATGAGACACATCCCTTGAATATATGTGGTTGGTCACAGAGTAGAGGGTGAATAATCTAGTCCAACATAAATAATATTGTCAGACTCATATTCAAACAAGTTGAACAGGGTAAGTAGGTTGTTATTGTTTTGCATGCCTTTCCTCAAAATTTATTTTTTGTAATTTCCTACAACAGTCAACCCCAAGCTGAATATTAACCTGAAGGTTAAGTTTGTGCACACACTCTGACATGTCGAACTAACCCTCTAAACTGTGTTCACTGCTGAATTTTGTCATCTTCTCTTTGGAGAAAAGAATTTTAGATGAACTTTGGCGGCTGGGACAATAATCTCTTTGTGTGCAATTTCATCTGGTATTCAAGCAATGCCTGCGTGACACGGTTGACATGTCTTGGACATTGTGGTCGCTCTCTCCAGATGGGATTCTCTGAAACGGGTCCAAATTCGCAACCCTAACCTCCTGCACAGTGGTCTGTTGTTGCTGGGGATAACGTGCATGCACAGATTAAACAAACACTCCCCTTCTGGTGAGCGCTTTCAAGGTATTTTGTTCATCCAGCAGTCAGCTGAGTGTACACCCTCCAGCCTTGGGTGTATTTCACCGCACCGCCCCCCTCACTCTTGTGTTTTTCTCTTCAAGTAGTCTGACCTTTAGATTCAAACTGCCCCTAGATAGTCTCTGATTTTCACCAGGACAATGGTTGCTCTTCATCAGAGTCTCTAACCTCAGAACATAAAGGGTAGAGACACTGTGATTGTAGCACAGCTATAACATATGGCCTCTTAGCTAAGCCTTTACTCTTTAGTGTTTTGTCAGTAGCGCGGTTGTTGCCATTTGGCGTGATTACATCATCCATGGTCATGCACACTCTTCCGTACATTAAGCTGCTCAACAATAGCACTGGCCCCCAGTGTATGGGTCAAAACAGGCTTTGTATGCAGAGACCTTCAGTTTTTGTTGTCTTTGTGTTTGGGTGTCTGATAAAAAACAAAATATTTTTAGCCCTAGAAATGTCAATCATACTATTTTATAGGTGCATGTGTAACCAGGGTGTGCCAGTGTGTGAGGCAAGGCAGCACAGATTGCATCAAAGTGTTGTAAAGTGCAGTAATCAAATCTCCATGGAATGTGTTTGGTTTGCCAAAGAATCCAAGTGTTCAGCAGACAACAACAAAATGTCGGCGAGAACCTTCTCTTAGAGTCTCAGAGGACTTGCAACCCTTCAAACTATTCAGGCCAAATTGCTGGCTTCAGTCTGCGGTAAACAAGATTCTGGATCAAGCTCATGTTATGTCAAATGTTTGGTAGGGGCGTGTTGGACATTTAGCAAGAGAGAAATCTGTTGCATGAAGGTTGTTGCCAAAAAGCTATATGTTTTTATCTGTTGTCGACACAATCCCTGTGAGTGAAGGCCACAGAAGCGAGCTGCCGCACAGAAACAAAAGCCTCCTGTTGATAAGATGTACAAACAGTCTGTGGCACCCGGTGCTGCTGTCTGCTGCCACAAGATACTGTCAATTCTGGGGAAGGATTATCAAGTTGTGTTTCCAGGTGCCAATTGTGACTGTTAGCTACTTCCTGGCTGTTCCCAAATATCACCCTCAAAACTGCACATGGCTTGTATCTTTTCTGTAGATATCTAAAACTAAAGTCCTATACTATAATACGATATATACTAACTATAATCCCCAGAACGAGGTACCTCATACCAAAATGTATGGGACAGAAAGATTTATAATTATATACATATTTTCATAATGTAATGTAGTATTAAAAATATATTTATAATAATACATTTGTAGACTGGAAAAGGAAACATTGTTTTGATCTTGTTTGTAAGCTAGACTAATTAGTTAATGAAACTTTAAGACATGTGTTTTCAGAGCACAATTTAAACTTAAATTTGAATATTGTCTTTGTCAATTATGACGTGTTGAAGTACTGTTTCGACTTGTTTCAGCTTCTCTCGAAGAGGGCTTGAGGGCTAACATCTGCAAACTCAAGCTATTACCAAACCAACCATCGGCGATGCCTTCAAGGCCAGAATTTCTAACATTCCCTTTCCTCTCCTGTCTCCAAACAGTCTCCATTGATGACATTGATTCAGTGCGCACTGGCCGTCAGTCTGAGGGGCTTAATAAATACACCGACCCCAGCGTTGAAGAGCAGTGCTTCTCCATCATCTTCAAGGGGCGCAAGAGAAATCTCGACCTGATGGCAGCCAATGGGGAGGAGGCGAAACAGTGGGTCAGAGGCCTGAACAAGATCATCAGCAACATGCGCAACCTCAACCGCCAGCAGAAGAGCGAGCAGTATCCTTGAGAAATTTGCTAATTACCTTTTGCACTTCCAGATTTCTTGTTATGTTTTTCTTTATTAGTTCAAAGATGTTGCAAAATCGCAGAGTGTTTGAGACATCCTTACATCTAAATACCAGCTGGCTCATCAACTGCATGCGAAAAGCAGACAAGAATGACGACAACAAGATGACCCTGAAGGAGCTGAAGCACTTCCTGCGACAGATAAACATCGAGGTCGATGATACTTACGCAGAGGAAATTTTCAAGGTGAGTCTCTTCTCCGAAAATCCTTTCACTTCCTATAGTTCATCAGATCATCAAATCAAGTAATCTGGTTGATTGATCGCGTAATAATCTCTCATGTTGTATAGACATGTGATGAGTCCAATTCAGGATCCCTAGAGGGCTCAGAGATCAAGCACTTCTACGACCTACTAACACAGCGGGAGGAGATAGATGTGATTTATGGGAATTACGCTCAAACAGAGGGTCAGATGAGCGCCAGGGACCTGCTGAGCTTCCTGCTGAATGAGCAGAGGGAGCAGGTGTCCATGGAGGACGCTCTCAAGATGATTGAGAAATACGAGATGGATGAAATGGGTAGGATTAACTCAGAAACCCTGTCAGCTTTGATTTTTATATGTAGCTCACATTCCACATATCGTATTATATCCATCATGTCTGTCTGTCCTCTGTTCACCAGCGAAGCAGAGGAAGCACATGACAAAAGACGGCTTCCTGATGTATCTGCACCAGGAGGAGGGATCCATCCTCAAACCAGCCCACAGAAATGTGTACCAGGACATGAGCCAGCCCCTCAACCATTATTACATCTCCTCCTCACACAACACATACCTGATGGAAGACCAGCTCAAAGGGCCCAGCAGCACGGAAGCCTACATAAAGTAACTACTTTTACCAACATGCTGTACATCTAGGAGTTGACAAGGTCTGGGGCTAAGCCCAGACCATCTGGGGCTGAGGTCAAGGTGTGTGTGTGTTAGCAGATCAGCCTTGAGTGCCCTTGTGTAACAAAGGGAAATGTGTGGCCTTGAAAACCAACTCGATTGAGGAATCACTGCTGGCATGCTGGCTGTTTGGCTTGGTCATATTAGTCATGCTTTTGTAGGCCACGAGTGTGTCAAAATCTGTTTGCAAAATAAGCAGATGGAAGTTTTGAAAGCCCAGTTATTACCATTTCAAAATCATCCATACAGGACTGTGGTGATTATCAGAACTCTTATTTGATTTACTGCATGTATTTGCCCACTACATCCTCAATGGCAATGTATGGGCCACACACAAAACCTGAAAGTCGAGTCAAATTTCTTTTAACTATAATTACAGTGACATTTAAATCAAGAGTTTAATGCTGTGTTTCAACGTAAACTTGTAGCAACACTTCATCAAGGCCAAAAAATGTAAAACTGAGAGACAAAGATCTTAAATATTTATAATAGTCAGTCACATATAAATGACAGTTGTGTAACACACTCTCCAGCTGAGGAGGAAAATGCTGCTGCTTTGTTCCTGTTGTGTGGATGAGAGAGGAAGCAGCCCCTAGCCTCAGCCCTGACCACGGGGCAGCTGCTTGAACCCAGAGCCAAGCCCCTGTTTTTCTGCTATATCTCTACATTTATGGGAACAGTACAGTGTGTGGGTGGTGGAGATACACTCTTTAACATCACAACTTCTGAACTTGGCAAAAATGTCAGAATGCAGCATCAGCAGATATCATAGTAGTTCGGGTTTGTTTGGTTAACATTGGTCGATAAACTTTTGTTCAACTTTTGTTTATACCTTACCTTTTACTGTTACTGCTGCTGAGCGGAGGCAGCACTGATTGGACGCCGTGCCATTGGAGTGCACGGCATCACTGCCAAAAGAAAACTGCAGTACACTGACTGAGCTTGAATACAAGAGGACGTTACCCAGCCCCACCCCCTCCCTCAGGCTTTCTACATCCACAAACAGGCAACAACAAGGATTGGGGTGGTTGGGAATTATAGATTTTTTTCCCTGTCAGAAAGAATTGGGGCTCGTCAAAATACTTCCCTGGCTAAAGCCCCAAAGTCCAATGAAAAGAAACTAAACTAAACAGGAGCTCAAAGTATGTGTTTCCATTGCATCTAATATTGCAGATTTAGGTAAATTAGACGAAGATATAAAAAAAATAAAAAAATACAAAGGTTAGCTTAGTTGGAAAGGATACATATAAAGGTGGGAAGACGAAACTGAACATCTGCTTGTTAAAAGGTCAATTATATTAGAAGATTGTCCAATCCCAATGTCCTAATATTTTTGCAAGTGACAACCAGTGTTGGACTGAATGACCCCAGTAGTTCCTGGGTCTTCATAAAGTGCTACTTTTAAGGGGGCAGGAGCCAAAACCAGCTAGCTAGCACTAGCTCCTTTCTGCTAAAATTCAGGTGAAATTTATAAGTTCCTGGAAACGTTTCTGCAGTGTGAAGGGGCCAAGAGTGAGCTCTGTGGTGTGCTGATGGTCATGAAGGCTTTGTTTTCTTGGCAGAGCGCTTATGAAGAGCTGTCGCTGTGTGGAGCTGGACTGTTGGGACGGGGCTAACGGAGAGCCTGTTATTTATCATGGCTACACACTCACATCCAAAGTGCTCTTCAAAGATGTCATAAAAGCCATCAAAGAGTACGCCTTCAAAGTACGTGAGATATTGTATTACTTGTGGGACAGGGTGTATCTAACTGCTAAGGTTGATGATTTCGTTTAATTTCCTGTTCTCATTCATACAGTTGTGTAGAGACTTCACCTTCACTGAATGGTTGTTTCCCTTGTTTTCCAGACGTCAGACTACCCAGTGATCCTGTCCCTGGAGAACCACTGCACCGTGGACCAACAGAAGGTCATGGCCCATCACTTGATCTCCATCCTGGGCGAGGCTTTGGTCACAAAGCCTCTGGGCAAAACCATGCCCACCCACTTCCCCTCACCTGAGGTAACCTGAACTCACTGAGACACATTATAGTCACCGTATTTAGAGCCTTGCTGTAAATATGCTCCCACATAAACACCAGGAAGGAAGACCACACCTAAAAATTCCACCTCTCAAGCTAATGAACTACTGTGTCAGCTTTTTTTCACTTTCCTGTTTACTTTAACTTGACTATTAGATTTGTCTGGGAAAGGAAGCTGATTAGATTGAAGTAAGGCCCATCTCATTATCTGAGCACCAAATACCACATAATCAGAACGGCATCCATCTGAAGCCTCTGCGCCTCCTGTGTGTGCTGATAGACCAAAATGAAGACGCAAGTTTTGCGTTTTATTGGCTTTTCTCATTTAGCGCCTTGACAGCAGCTGCTGTATAACAGGTTGCTTTAAGATCTGACTGTGAGACTTGGAAGTGTGTGCAAGAATATCTTGTTTGATGATAGATGTTGTTAGCAAGTGGAATTTCATTTGTGCATGAAAAGTATTTAGTGTTTGTCCACCAGACATGCAAGGAATACAAACAGCTGCAGTTGGATTTGTATTCACACACAAAGTGGTGTTTACAGCTCTTGATGAGTCGTTCTTTTAAAAACTTTTCTGCTTTTCCTTGTTGATGTTATACTATTATTCAGTACTTCTTGTTCTATTTGTATAATTTTTTTTTCCACATTTTCCACTCTCACTGTGGTCAGCTTAGCTTTGACAGCAAATTATGACTGAAAATGCTGCAGGTTGATGTGAAGACGCTAGGAGAGACACAGAGAGAGGAGGGGAAGTACCAGAATGTCAAATCAATTTTCAGTGACACGCCTAAGCCCTTGAGTGCGCTCCTCTTTAAAATGCAACACCCATGGGATGAATGCTTGTGGCACCGTCAGCCTCAAAGGAAATTATGATGCATGCATTACACAACATTTTCCTTTTCTCACTGCCGTAATACTGCACAATATCTTGACTTCTGTGTTTAGAAACTTCACAACAACAAATAAAAACACACATTGTCTGTCTGAGTGCAGGAGCTGAAGGGCAAGTTCCTTATCAAGGGCAAACGACTGAACAAACTGGATGTTGTCTTCACTGGTAACAGCACCATAGAGGAAGACACAGTGTCTGAGGAGGATGAGGCCGCAGATTGTAAGGAGAATGAACAAAAATCCAAGCCAAAGGTGTGTCAAGCGCTAATTACTCATTTGTTCTAAATAAAGCAAACGACATTGTTGTGTTGCAGATATCATGTTTGGTGCAGAACATGCCTGAGCTGCTGTCCTGTGTCCTTTCAGAAATCGAAGATCAAACTTGCCAAAGAGCTCTCAGACATCATCATCTACTGTAAGAGTGTCCATTTCAATGGCTTTGAGCACGCAAAAGACAACCAGGCCTTCTATGAGATGTCGTCCTTTAAGGAGAGTAAAGCTTTCAACCTGGCTGATACCTCAGGTAAAGACTGCATCTAACTGGCCCGACTGACATGTTCGAGCTAGACAGCAAACCTGATCTGTGATTTCTCCGGAGCTGACCGGTGAAGTGTTTTAAAGCATCAGTGTTTTAATGTGTTTTCGTAGCTACTGCCTACATGCATCACAACATGGACAAACTCAGTAGGATTTACCCAGCGGGCTCCAGAACTGACTCCTCTAACTACAACCCCGTGCCCATGTGGAACGTCGGCTGCCAGATAGGTACACTCCCATTACTATCTGCAGAAATCCAACCTGTCACTGTCACTACTATTAAGTGCAGAGTAAAGGTGTCACTCCCTTCTCCTTCTGACTTGAATTTTAGTGGCGCTGAACTTCCAGACTCCCTCCAAAGAGATGCACCTAAACCAGGGACGGTTTCTGCCAAATGGTTTTTGTGGCTACATCCTGAAACCTGAATTCCAGAGAAGTTTGTCCTCCCAGTTTGATCCCAACACACTTACCAAAGGGCCCTGGCTAAAGAGGAAGGTCTTCCATGTCATGGTGAGAGTGATTTGTGGTTAAACCTGAGGGATGAGGTGTTTTCTTTTAAATCATTTATGGTTAGTGTTAATTAACAAGCTTTGTGTGAATCCTTGAGGCCTAAGAACACATTTGAAATACTTCAAAATATTTTCAATGGGGATTTTTAAAATATTTGAAACCTACATTATTTCCCTTGTGTTTCCTGGCACAAGACTACGACCTGTGCCTCAGTTGAGAAGAGGGAAACAGTTTGCAGCAATTTGTTTATCATATGCAGTGGTGGATTAAGTACTCAGATGTCTGACTTAAGTAAAAGTTGCCAGATCATGATGTAGAAACAATCCTTATATAATTGAATTACCAAAAGTAAAACCCTCATAATGGAATGACTGTTTGTTTCATAATCATATTATGTTATTGTTTATCATTGCTGATGCAATATCATTTCTCTGTTGCAGCTGGATGGGCATATCTGATCTACTTTGATGTAGTTTGATGTTTAATGATAGATAGTAATTGTTAATTATATTTTGCATAATCCGCAAGACACATCAGCTTTATTTATGAAGCACATTTCAAACACAGAGGCAATTCAAAGTGCTTCGCACAGGCAAAGAAAAGCATTAAAGACATTAAAAAACAATGAGCAATAAAAAACAGAAATATAAATAATAACACAGGATAAAATGAGAATAAAAAAATTGACACAAATAATAATAGAGAAATAGCTGTAATAAGCCCCAAATGCAACAAAGAAAATAAACTAGAGTTGGGGTAGATGAGGTGTGCAGCGTAGTGGCTGAAAGAAGCTTCACCCTGTTGGTTTTGATTTGAGGTCTTATCAGCCGATTGCTTCCTAAAGAGATGAGGGGACTCCACCTATCATGGTGATTCACTCTGATTGATGATTAGCAATGGAAACAGCAGAGGCCCTCCTACAAGACATGATCT